>NC_071388.1:206925135-207532840 GCF_022682495.2 Desmodus rotundus | reverse complement strand
GGTCACAGTGGAATGTGGATTGGCTGCGCGCAGTCAGGTGACGGCCTTGGGGCGGGGCGGGGCGTGGCCCGGGTCGCGGAGAGCTGGCGGGAAACCAAAGTGGCGCAGTCTCCCTTGCTCCTCATTCTCCAGTGCCCTGCGCAGGCCCGCAGACATCCGCAAGGAGGCGGCACTCGAGCCGCGGGCGGCGTGGACCAGGGTGGGGACGGGGCGGCCATAATGGGGCGGCGTGGACGGGGTGGGGGCGGCACGCGGGAATCGCCTGCGACTCTCCCGCTGGACCGGGGGCGCCCGGAGCAGGATTGGGTGCGGAGGCCGGCGGGCCACGCTTCTGCGTCCTCGCGTCTGGGGTCTCCCGAAGCCGCACCCGGGGCTCCAGCGGGAGGGCCCTCTGCACAGGTGACTCGAGTGGAATTAGGACTCACGCCCTGCGGCCGCATTGGAGGCGTCTGGTCGCGGCGAGAGGGCCGGAGCCCTGCGCAGCGGGCGTGTGCCGCAGGGAAGGCGGATTCAGGAGAGACCGGGGGGCGAGGAGGCCGCGGGGGAGAGCCGAGCGTGGGGCGGGAGGGAGAGTGAGGGGCCGGGGATACCAGCGTGGCGCGGTTCCTTCTTCTGGGCGGGACGGAGCCCAGGACAGGGGAAGGGTCGGGCGGAGTTTTGGATGTGTTGTGTGTGAGACGGTCAGGTGGACGCGTCCGGCAGCCGTGGGTCCAGCCAGTCGTGAGAAACGATCAAAGTGGCGGGAGTCCGGGTTCCTGGCGGGTAACGCAGCTGTGGACTGGCCGCCCCTCGCGTAACTGCCTCTACGCGAGCTCCCAGGACGGGCCAGGCACCGACCTAGGCTCTGTTCACGTGTCCAGACTGAGCTCGGAGACGCCGTGCACGCAGGCGCCGTTACCCCCGTTTCTGTATATGGGGGGTTGGAGACACAGAAGAGCATCTTGGCCAAGTGAACGGGGGTGGTGGTGGAGCCAGAATTTGAATTCAGGAATTCTTTGTCAAGAAATTGCATTTTAATTGGCTTTTCAGGGACTTGCTCAATCTTATCTCCGTTGGGGTCCGGAAGTTGTCTTTTCCAGCCCTGCAAGCCTCCAGGTCTAGATTCTTTTTTTTTTTTTTTTTAAGATTTTCATCAATGTGTGGTTGCCTCTTTCACAGCCCCCTACTGGGGACTTGTCTTGCAACCCAGGCCTGTGCTCTGTCTAGGAATCCAAATGGCAACGCTCTGGTTCGCAGGCCTGTGCTCAGTCCGCTGAGCCACACCAGCCAGGGCCACATGTCTACATTCTTGATATCCTTTCATACTTGCTTGCACACTGAGCTCGTTTCCTGCCAAATGCACCCAATTGTAAAGGACATGCCAAAATTTAAGGGAGCTGATGCACAGGAGCCCCAGGCGGGTCACAAGGGAAGGAAAGGAGAGGAAGGATGAATGAATGTCCAAGTACAGAGCACAGTGTAAAGTGCAAGCGAAAAGTCAGGGGGCGCTGCTGAGTTAAGAAATTCCAGGAGAGGGGGTGGGGCGGGGTGCAAGGCTTGGAAGGACTGGGATGTGAAGGAGTGGAGGACGCAGTCACCCCTCCCAAAGGTTGAGAGAGGAAGGAGCCGCCAAGTATGGGGGTGGGTGGGAGGAGGGCGGAGCCGGGGGCACGGAGGGTGTGTAGGGCAGTGAGACTCTTCCTTGACACCACGGCATGCACACACCATGCATTTCTGAATTCTCCAAGTCTAATGAAAAGCCACATGATGCACGGCCCCCGGAGACAGCCCCCACATCAGCCGAGAACCTCAGATGATAATGACGTGTCAGTGGAGGTTCATCAGTTGCGACAAATGCCACGTTAGTGGGATGTCAATAGTGGGGGAGGGTGTACTTTCCACTCAGTGTTGCTATGAACCTAAAACCACTTAAAACTTCTACTAAAAAACTCAACAGCTGGCCTGAGTGGGATAGGCAGAGCTGAAGAATGGGTTAGTGAGCTAGATGCTGGAGCATAGGGATTCTTGTAGCTCAAAAGTGTAAAGAGAAGAAAAACGCAGAAAAAATCCATCTAATACAGTGGTTCCCAACTGGGAGTGACCCCCCACCCCCCGGGAGACATGGGGCCGTGTCCAGAGACAATTTTGGTTGTCATGACGGGGGGCGGGGGTGAAGGGGTGGGTAGGTAGGTGCTTCCGGACTCTAGTGAGCAGAGGCTATGACCGCTACTCCACCCTGCGAAGCACAGGACAGCCCCCGACGAATTATCGGCCAAGTCTAGTGAGGGTGTGGTGCCTCCTTCCCATCTGTCCAGAAACTCGTTTAGTGCCAGCCTGCTGGTGTGACTGTCAGCTTTCGTCCGGGAAGTGAAGAAAGGTCTTCACTTTGCCTTCACCTCCGGTATCTTCCCCGGACGCAGAACCCTCTGCTGTGGGTTCACCATGGTCATAGTCCCACCCTGTTGCCATTTCATTTAGCCTCAGTCAGTGCAGAAGCCTGCTGGGTCTGATATCTCCTTTTTCCGCAGTATTTTTTTCACAGGTCCATAGATTTAGTCAAGCAAAGCAACTTCGGATTTGGCGGCTGGCGGCTGATGGAAGGGGGCCACCTGCGTGCGCAGCTCCTGGGAGGGGTCTGTCGGGGTTGTGCAGGAAGCTGCAGGGGCAGACCCTCCTCTGCGCCCCCAGCGCCTAGGAGAGGTAGGGGCGCCTTAGGAAGTGTCGGGCTGCCCACAAGAGGCGGCTCCATGGGAACTGAACCCTGAAAGGGGCCCCAAGAGGGGAGCTGGGTGTCTGTGGACCTTATCCACAGACACTTGTAAGTGGACCTTATCACGCCTGGCATGAAAGTGCTCCTTCCAGGCCAGGGTGGCCAGGAGCCCAGTCACAGTCCAGCTCGGGGAAGGGGATGCTGCTTATTCCAGAGGCAGTGGAGGGCGTGGCAGGGGGATGGTAGGTCCTGTTGGAGCCCCCTCCCGTGGCAAGGTGGGGAGGACTGAGGAGGCCTGCACTGGTCTGGGTTGACCCACGTGTGACAAGGTCTTCCTCCAGCCTGCTGCTCTTCCTGCGTCTATTGGTCTTTGTCCCCTGCCACTGGACTGGTCTGGCAGGGGACAGACACAGTGACCCAGCAAATCGCTGGGCTCCACCGACTCCTGCTCCATCGGGTTCCCCAGGGACAGGCATGTGTTCTCAGACTCTGACTGAGGCGGAAGCCCCTTGGGGAGGGGAACAAGGCCCACCCTGCACAGCGCCGCGGCTAGCTGGGGCCCGTGCACCTCATCCCGGCCAGGGAGGGGGCTCAGGCACACGGGGCTGTGGAGGTCGGTGTCAGCTCTCAGAGAGACAGGCTTGATGAGGTCAACCAGGGGCTTAGGAGACAACTCCTCTTTCCGCCTGGAGCCCCAGGGCTCCTGGGAGTGGCGCGGTGTGAGGAAGGTCAGTGAGGTCTGACCTGGAGGTGAGGAGATTCCGACACCAGCAGACACGGGAGCCGGAGTCCTGCCGGACCAGATGGGCCGTCGGCGGGCCTCACACGGGCTCCCAGGGCAGGGACACGCCTGCCTGTGAGCTGTGGACTGAGCTCAGCGAGCTGCTGAGCCACCACTTGCTGGCTCGCCCCTCCCAGGGCCTGACAAGCTCGCCCACAGGCCGAGCCTGGGCCTGTGCGGCCCCCTCCTGCTGCGCCAAGAGCTCAGGGGCCAGGCCTTGTTTCCTCCCAGCTGGCCCTGACGTCAGCTAAAAAGAGCAAAACTGAATTTGGCAATGAAAATGAATGAGCCCTAAGCTGGACTTTTAAAGAGAGGCTGTAATTCAGCTCTTTGCACAGCTCAGTGTGAATGGACCCCCTTAACTTGCAAGGTCCTCAGATGCCTCCATCACTGAGCTTCTTGAAGAACTTTCTTCAAACCAGTGTCAGTTCTGGTAACCCATGGAAACCCAGGGCGAGAGTGGCACCTCCAGGGGGCGACAGGGACCCTCGGCACTAGCCTCTCAGCCGCCGCAGTAGCAGGCTGGGCTCTGGGAGGGAGACAGGTGTGGGGGGGCGCGGGACAGGTTTCCTCATCTCCTCTCCCAGGCTCTTTGGCAAAGGAAAAGCAAAACATTATTTTGCTAAGAGTACATGTCGGCGTTTTGTGAAGAACAGTGAGCTCGTAGTGAGCCTGACCTGCTGACGTGAAACACATAAGGGACTATGGCGAATGCGATCCTGAGTGGACTCCAGCCGCAGGTATGTGCTGGTGACCAGCCCTGCCTGGGAGTTTGCCCTTGGGGACTGTTCGGCTGCCTTCCACAGCCCAGCAGGAGGGCTGCTCAATCTGACAGTCGGGTGTGCCCTATGCAGCCAGGTGGTGGGGATGGGCATGGGGAAACCCGTGACACTAAGGCTTGCGTTCTGTGGGACTGCGCACCGGCGTCAGCACAACCAGCTCTGGCTCGTTTTCATGTGAGCATCCGGGTTGCAGGGACTTCTTGAGCAGACGCACCGCCTGGCTTGCCCTGCACCTGTGGGGACCGTGCACACAAGCAGCCGTCACTCTCATGTGGAGACAACAGCGGGGACACAGGGCCTCCCGTGGGGTTGGCCGCCACCGCCGAGGCTCCAGGGCCAGAGCTCTGCAGCATCCCCAGCGTGGTGAGGAAAACCAGAGGAGCTGGGAGCAGGGCTGCAGCCTGGAGGTCTGTGCCCAGCACAAGCACTGCCCACCCTGGCTCTCGAGCATGGCACAGGGAGGTCACCCGCAGGTGGCAGGTGAGGGGAGCTGAGAGCTCTTACTGAGAGGCTGCCCCAGAGCCTGCCTTCTCGGTATGCTCGGGACATGCACCCATCAGCTGCTTAGACCAAAGTCTGGGCCCCTGCTGACATCGGGCTGTCTACCCGGCAGCCCCGCCCTGGCAGGTCTGAAATCAACTGGCCCCAATTGGTGGGCACACAGGCACCAGAACCTGTTCTGTCCCAAGTGGTGAGGACACCCCCAAAGCTACAAGGCCTGCAGGTCAGGACCCCAGGGCCACTGCTCACGGGATGCAGTTTCCCCGGACAGCAGGGGACGGTCCAAGTCTGTGGGAATGGTCTGTTGAATAACGTGATCCCTGATAAAGCAACTTGCTACCATCAAACACTCCGAGGTCAGAATGAACAGGTACAGCTTTCAGTCTGGCCCAGAGGTGGCCTGTCCTCCACCTGTGAGGGGTGCCGGCCTCAGGCAGGGGACACAGGCCCTGGGTCATGAGGCAGAATTCGGGCATGGGCAGCTGGGAAGCTCCAGTAACAACTGTGTCAGCTACATTGCCTCTGCCTGGCTCAGGGGATGGGGACCTGCTCTGCTCAGGTGCCATCACGGCCTTCGTCCAGCCCCACCCTTCCCGGCCTGCGTGCCAGAGGTGGCCCATGAGCCAGGGGCACCCCAAGTCTAATGGCATAACTCCTGATCACAAACAGGAAGCATGGCCTGCGTCCTCCTGCTGACATCCAGGACAATTATGTCACAATCAGAGACTGCTGTAAATTTGGAATGGACACCAGCCTGGCAGACGGGAGCCCAGAAGTCGGGAGGAGGTCAGAGGGAAGGGTGTTGGGAGGGCAGCAGGGGAAACCATTTGGACGTGTATTTGCACCATGTGGGGTCTGGGGTCTCCTCTGTCAGCTCTGACTGACCGCTGCTCCGGTCCCACACTTCGCAGCCAGGCTGTCCCACGTGCGCCCGGAGCCACAGCAGACTCCACAGGGGCAGTCTCCACGGTGTCAGGCAGACTGCTTCCCGAGGTGTGCCCTGTCCCTGGGCCCGAGGGCTGGCTCCCGCCCCTTGTGCTCCAAGCCACCCTGACCTAGCTTCCAGGGCTCTGAGTCTTGCCCCGTCTGGATCCGAAAGCAAGAGCCGGTTTCTCAGAGCCAGGTTCTCGCTGCGTTTGGACAGAAGGGATAGTGTGTCTTTCATTTTCGTTGTATTTCTCTCCAGTAGTTGTTTGACCCACATCTTTCTGTCTGCTCTACACAATGAAAATACGAACTAAAGGAGAATAGAAAAAAATAATTAAAGCATTAAATTGTACAAATTACAGATCTGTTCCAAAATATACTTACATTAAATAAAGCACGCGTTTCAGTAAGATCTACAGTGAACGACCGCATTCTGGGCCTCTTCGGACACCAAGGCCAGCCACCATTTGTGGGCGGGGCTGAGGGACTGTGCAACCAATCACAGTTTGCGCGGGCTGACCGCCCACCTGCCAGCTACACTGGCATGTGGTTGGTCGCTGTGCAGGGCGGTGATGTGGGGACAGGGAAGAAGCAAGCTCTCCTTGGGTTCTGAGTTCTCTGTAAAGTCTCAAGCCTCGCTTCGGCCTGTGCAGCACAGGCTCACAGACGTCAGCGGGTGAAGGTGAGCAGACACATCTCCTTGCTGTGTTCAGGTGGAGCTCTCTGTCTACAAGGGGCAGTGGTGAGAAGCTCCTCCAGAGGCAGGACATAGCGCAGGACCCGCAGAGCTGGCAGGGCTGAGGGAGCACGGGGACTGGGCGGGCCCGGGAGCCGGGGGGACCCTCTCGCACAGTCCGCCCCCGCAGGCCCCCTCCTATCATCTGGCGTACCGCTTGATGTAGTCTTCTACTTTACTCCGGAAATCCTCCTGTGGGGGGCAGGGGTGGGGGGAGGACAGGAGCGAGTGAGTGAGGGCGAGTGACACTTCAGGGACAAGTCTGAGCTGCGCGAGCCAAGGACCCACTGAGAGTTTGGCCACCAGCCTCCAGCAGCTGAGGTGGTGCCTGCCACTCTGGGCGCCCGGGACACAGTGGAGGGGGTACTGGGGGGAGGGTGTCCCAAACAGCAGCTCGGAGTAGAAGGGATCCCAAGGCCCCTCATTTTGCAGAAGGGGGCGTGTGGCCCACAGATGTGGTCACGGTCAGGATGCCCTCACCTGTGGACAGGCTGCATTCAGAGACCCCCACGGCCCCAGACCCACCACAGGGCCGTGCTGTGTGGAAGCCCGGACCAGCCGCGACCAGACAGGCACTCCCATGGGGCCACCTCCACAGTGCTCAGGCACCGGCGGTACTGCCAGCTCCCAAGGCGTCACAGCCAAAGCTCTCTGAATGCAAAGCGAAGGCCCGGGGCACTCTTGAACCCCGTCCTGCCCCAGGACCAGCAGCGCCCCTCTTGGTCTCACTGCCCTTTGCTCTCACCCAGGACAAAGCCTAGAGTGCAAGCCCCTGGAGGCCCTGCACAATCCGGCCCCTGTGCCTCCCAGTGTCCCCTCTGCCCCACGGGGAGACAGGGGCCCTGCAGCCAGGTTGCTGGGGTTCCAGTCCTGGGCTCCGCCCCTTCCTGGGGAGTCTCTGGGCAGCAAATCAGGGCTGACGAGAGACCCCCTCCGGAGTTGTCAGGACGGCCAACCACCCTCGGGAGGGTCACTGCTGCTGCGGCCACTGCACTGCCGCGGTCGGTCTCGGTTCCACCCGGTCTCCCTTCACAGCCCCTCAGAGGCCTCCCCCTGCGCCCTGAGTAGAGCGGCTGCACCCCTCACCCCGGCCCGCACGCGACACTCATGTCCGCTCTGCGGGGACAGCGGCTGTCTGTGCCCTGGCCTCCCCGCGCCCAAGCACCCCCGCGAGCACTTAGAGCTGCTGGTCCCACCAGGGCGGCACCAGGGCGGTGAGACAGAGCAAGCGGTGGGCTCGACCACGGGCGGTCTGGGCCTTGTCCAAGAGTTCATGTGGAGGCATTGCTGTTTGGCTGATTTTGGGGCCATCTCACCGGGGATAACATTTTATTCATTGCTAGTCCGCCCCTTACTTCATAGAACAGGAAGCAACCTTCCGAAAAAAACAAAACAGCGGAGGGTCTGTACTGCCCCCCGCGGCTCTGTAAGGGAAGGGGCGCCCGCTGCTCTCGTTCTTTCACTGACAGGGTCTGGGCCACCGGGGCCAGAACGACCGTTTGCTGAGTGGGGTCCTAGTCAGCAGCAAGGATGAGTGGGGTCACAACATGACCGAGCCTCCTGAAAAGGCCCGCGTCCAGAAGAGGCCGACGAAGGCTTGTCAGCAGCGGGTGAGCCATGGCTCTGCCAGGCGGCCGCCCAGCCCAGGTGGCACAGAGGTGGGTGGCACTGCTGGGACCCAGACCCGTCTCCCACCACAGACTCCTGTACCAAAGCCGGGGCTGTCCGCGGCCACCTCTGCCTGACCAGGAGCACCCCTGAGCCCCCGGTTCCACTGCTTGACTCCTGTCCCCTGCCGTGCCCATCACATGGTCTCTCGAGTCTGTGCAGGTCACGGGCTAGGGTGCTCCAGCAAGAGTCAGGGCTGCGCATGTGCAGAGGACTGGGACCACATGGCTGTTTGTAGCAGGAAACCCAGGGGCCCGCCGGCAGGAGGCCGGCTGTGCTAGTGCGCAGAGCTGCTGACAGGGCACAGGACAGTTGTGCTGCAAGCGAGCGACACCCCCCACACTGGTCGGGGTGCAAGGTCAAGAAAAGGAAGTGACGCCTGGGAGTAGCGAGCACAACCTACTCCATCGGGCCCAAACCGAAGGCTGTGCCGGGGCAGAGCTCGCGGGGCTGGGGATGGCATCAGGAGGCTCGGAGGGTGGACACCATCCCGCATGGACACCACCACCTTCCGCACGGTGGTGCTGCCAGCAAGGTGAAGGGACAGCACACTGAGCACTACTGGAGTCCCCTCCACTGACACCACTCCCATCCGCTCCACACGGCACTCCGACCCTGTGGCGAGCTCCAGTCCCAGTGCCCCCGCCCTCGATTCTGCACCAGCCGGAGCCTTCCTGTCTCGGGCTCACCTTGTCCCTCAAGTGATGTTCTGCGGCCTCGATATTCAGGGGGTCATCAAAGTTCAGAAGATCCTGACGGAGAGAAACTCCACGTGAACAAGGGAAAGGACCCGTCCTCCTGCTGTGCTAAGTCTTGCTTACGAACCCGGCAGCTGAAACCTACACAGCACGACACAGGACGAAGCCCCATGGTGAAGTGGGGCTCTTCCGACGTGAGGTGCTGAGCTGCACACTTTTCAAAATGAAGGCTGGCGCTCGGCTGAAGGAAGCGGGGGCTGCGCTCACGTGTGGCTGCGTGCAGTTTGGTGAAAACGGAGGAACTGCAGCCACACGCATCCCTCACGCTGCCAGTGGCTGGAGAATGCAAAGCCACTCACCAGGTGCTTTCCGAACTAGAGTCCCATCACTCTTTTTTCTCCTTAGGGATAAATTCTCCTCCTTTCCTTTGTGACGAACAGCTTTGCCTTTGTCAGTCTGTGGCTCCCGTCCTGACCTTGAGCTCTAGCTTGCACTCACAAGGACCACGCTCGTGGGCAGGGCACCAACCCCCTCCTGCCTAGACCAGGGTTGGGGGTCAGTGAAGCAGGACGGGTTTCTGGAAGGTTCCGCCGTGGTGGCAGATGACCATGACAATGTGGCCCTGTGCTCTCTGGCCTGTGACAAAGGGACCCGACGGCCAGGCAGTCTGCACCATGCCCAGGCCCCACAGAAGTAACGCTGCTTCCACCTCAATGAAAAAGCCAAAGCCAGAATCACAACCAAATGGCTGAGACCAGCAGGGCCTCAGCGCTGGTGTGCTGCTCATGTTCCGGGCATCGCCCGCTGAAGCCAGATCAGAAGGCAAAGGGAGGCGGGGACTTGGAGTCTAATTGTTAGGCTCTGCTGTTTTTCATTTCGCTGAAGACAAGAACAAGGAGCCCATGGCCTCTGAGGCCAGGATGAGGACAGCCCCTCTCCCCCTGAGGGCGGAGGGGGCTGACCTGTGAGCCCGCTGGAGGCTGTGAGAGCAGGCGGGGCGGGGCAGGGCAGGCTCGGTGTGGCCAGAGGGGCCGCCACCCACCACCAGGTATGCAGACCCAGACCGGGAGTGCTGCCCCACCCCTGCTGCCTCAGCAACCCCCCCAACGCCCACATGGTACAGCAGGAAAGGGGCGGACAGGGTGCTGTCTCTGATTCCCATTTACCCTAAAGGGGGAGGTCTAGCCCCAGCCAGCGGGGAGCAAGGGAAGCTTGGGGTTTTGGTCAAAATACTTACAGTAAACAAGGAGTTCAATCCCCAAACAACGTCCTGGAACAAGGAAGAAAGAAAAGACCAGTTTGAGACTCCTGTGCACTCAGTCTTAAACCCACGACGAGAAATGTGGACCGGAACCTATCAAAACCCACCGTCGGCGGGCTGTTTCCCCAAGACAGCAACTGGAATGACTTCTCTCACGACGGCCGGGCCCTGGGGAACACCGAGGGCAGCACCCTGGGCCCTCTGGTGAGCCGCGGACCACAGGGGTGGTGACAGAGCCCCAGGCAGCGCCTGCACAACGGCCGACCTGCCACCGCCCTGGCCTGTCACTACTACGCAGCGTCCGGACTTGGCGCAAAGTCACCTCCAGCACCGACTCTTTGGGCACCAGTCGCTCTTGGGGATCGTGGTGAGCTCGTCCCCCGCCCACCCCCCTCCCCTCTCTCTTGGTTGCTCCAAAACTCAAGGGAGACCAACATTTTCTCAAAATTCAAAGCTCAGAAATTGTTGTCGATAAGACACTGAAGGCCCTCTCGACAGACTGACGCCTGCCAGTCAGCTCTTCCTGGCCCTCTCCCTCAACTCGCAAACCTTCTCCCTCGGGCCGCTCTCGTGTTCACTCACACTTGGCTCAGTGTGACTGCCCACCTCTCGTCCATCCACCACCCACTCCCCCGTCCTTCTGGTGTGCGCCAGGCCTGGGGCCAGAGCTGGGGGAGAGCTCCCCTCTCAGGCAACGGAGCTCCCACAGACCCATCCCCACAGAAGGCTCACCAGGGTAGACGGTGGCCTGGCCAGGAAGAGCACCTGCCTTGTCAAGGGGCTGCCTGGACTGGAGCTGAGTCCCTAGAGGGCAGGGCAGGCTACCCAGGGCAGCAGAGACCACACCTCACAAGAAGCCACGGTCAGGACCACGTGGAGTTTGCAGTGTCCCAGCCTGGGCCCCCAAATCCTTCCCCAAGCTCTTCCCCCAGAGCGCCTGCTCGGTGACACCCAACAGCCGATGGCTTCCAGGCCCCAGGGCAGGTCCCCACAGCCAGGGCGGGAGCCACCAGGGAGCTGAGCTCAGACCTGTCACCTGCGGGCCCTCCCAGACCACACACGCGTCCCTGGGTCTCAGCACAGCCACGGCCTGCGTCCAGCCCCTCCCGAGGGCGGAGGATGCAGAGCAAGGATGGCCTCTGAGAGACGAGCCCACCAATCTGTGTGGGATGGATGCTGCAGAGGTCACTCAGCGTGTGGGGCCCAGCCTGTCCCGCCGGCTCAGGCTCACCCCTGGGACCCGAGGGACTGCACCAGCACTGCCTCCACACCATGCTCACGCCTGGTGCGCGTGGCACAGGCTCAGGCCGGTCTGCTTCTGTAACCCGCACCTGGCCGTGCCCAGGGGCCACCACTGCTCTTGAGGGAGGGGAGAGGAAGCCGGCATATGTGCTGGGTCGGCCAGTGCTCAGGGCTTCACCGACACGCCGGCTGGACACCCACCGCCCTTTCCCAGGGACCTGCTAAGACTGCTGGCCTCAGAGGAGGTGAAGGACAGTCACCAGGGGAGATGGCCTGGCCCAGATGACCATGCTCCTGTGCTGAGCCGGGGGCCAGCGAAGTGCAGGCAGGGAGCGCAGCTGCCTGAACCCCGCTGGGGCGAGCACTCTGTTGCTGGGCAGCGTCGGCCCAGCAGGAGACAGGACACAGGGGGCGGCCGCCTGGAACCGGCTCCCTAGTCAGAAATGGCAGCAGCAGTCGGGTGCTGCTCACTGCTGAGCACGCACGAGCCAGGAGTGTGACTGCTTCTAGTGCAGAGATCAGGCCACACGGAGAAACCCCAGGTGCCCCCTGGATGCCACCACAGAAAAGCCCCGTGTGGGGGGCACGGCTGGGGCCCCTGTGGGCACTGTGACATGCGCCCCTGAAGGCAGCTCAAGCCCGAGCCGGAGAAGCCAGTGGAGTGGTGTGCTCAGGCCCCACGGCTGCCCTCCCCGCCAGGCATGGCTGGCTGCTGTCCAGTGCACTCAGAAGCGACACAGAAGTCACACATAGCTCTCCTCTCCCTCCCTCCCTATCCGTTCCCGGAACCCCCTTTACCTTTAAGGGTGAGACAACTGTAAAAGACTGGGGTTGAGGGGTACAAAGAATAGAAACGGGCAGTTATAGGCAGCCAGATGGGACAAGGCCAAGGTAGAGCAGCCCCAGGGGGCAGTGGGAGGTCAGGCTGTGCCTGGCCACCTGTGTGCACAGGTCAGAGGACATTGCTGCTCTCCCGGGCTCCGGGTTCCTGAGGGAGAGGGCCCCAGGGCATGGCTGTGGTCAAAGGCAGCGCGCCCTACCTTCAACGTCCTCGTGGGAGCCCAGCCGGTGCCGTCGATCGAGTGTTCTCGCAGTAAACTGGGACAGACAGAGAGGGGAGCAGTCAGCGGGAGCAGCCAGGTCGGCAGGGGCCTCACCATCTCCGGTCCGGCTGCGGGAGGCCTCTCACCCACCGAGGCCCCGCCCATGCCCGAGCCTGACGTCCCAGGACCTCAGTCACGGGCAGGGTGTCCAGTCCTCCCGGACAGGAGGGTCTGGGCGGGGCGCAGTGTGCTGGAGACGCTGCAGGACATGTTGCCGTGACGGTGTGGCAGTGACGGCGACGCCAGTGGGAATAAGGGCACCTGGAGCTTCCTGCCCGGTGTCCCCTCCATCCTGAACTCACCACACCCCTCACCTCCCCGAGGGCAGGCACCCTGGGCAGGGGGCAGCTGCAGGGGCCCTGTGAGACCTTGGCCAGCAGAGGGCGCAGGAAGCCACTGCCCCCCCCCCCCCCCCCCCATGCAGCTCAAAGCCCCAGGCTGGTCCTCTGCCCTGCCCCACCTGGCCAGGACTCATACCAGTGCAGAGGACTGTAAGGAGGCGGCACTCACCTCAGACATATCTCTCCCATCTCTGTGATGTTGGGGTGCCAGATCCTGGTCAAGCATTTCACTTTGGGAGGCTGCAACGGAGAGAGAGAGACAGAGAGATAGAAAAAGAGAGAAAGAGAAAGAGAGAGAGAGAGGTCCAGAGCACGTAGCAGCCCACAGCCCCATCACAGCCCCCACCCAATCCCTTGTTCCCCTGCTCCCTCAGCATCCTGCCTCGGACACGGGCTCGTGTCACCCACACGGGACTGTACTGTCACCCCACACCCAAGGGGCTAGTCTCGCTGGTAAAGCCCACCTTGCCCCTACGGAGCCCTGGAGGAGCCCCTGGCCTACATGGCTGGGCGGGGTTCCACAGAGGCGCCTCCGGCCCTGCAGCTCCCCCCTCCCCTCCCCCACCCCTGCACTGAGCTGCTGACCCAGTGCTGCAAATGGCTCCTCACAGCACTGGGGGCCGCTCCCTCTGTCTGTGCTCCTGAAGACGCTGCTAGCAGCTGCTGACATGCCCGGGTGCGAGCCGGGGCCACACACACTTACGGGGAGAACGGAAAGGGTTGCTGGGGAGCAGGGCGGGTCTACACTGTTTATGAGGGCGTGTGGGGCAAGGTTCTTTTAAGGGTATTGTAAAAGCAACCTGTACTCATTTAAGAAAACAAGACAACAGAAAGATGTATTTATATGTATAAAAAAGTGACTCCGCCCAGAAACAATCTCTATTGCCCTCACGGGCCTGCAGGAGCGGGGACCTGTGCTACACATCTCTCACACCTGTTTCTGTCACCGCTTCAGATGGCTTTGGGCTTCCTCGCATTTCACAGTACGAGCAACAGCATTTAAGAAGCCAGCTCCCTGTCGCTACACATTTAATGTGCCTCCTGTGTCCACCACGGACAGCGCTGAATCAGTGCCTGCCCTCGCTAACATCTGCAGGGTGCGTTTCCCAGGACGAGGGCAGACAGACGAGCGCCGACAGACGAGCGCCGGCCAGAGCCCTGGCTGCGGACACAGCATCCACTGCCCCCTCCCCCACAGAAAGGGACTGGCCTTTCCCCAGTCATAGACCCACAGCAGGTCTCCTTGGTTCAGCCACCAGACACGTCACCTAGCAGATATTAAGTGTCAACCACTTGTCACAGAGGGGCAACATTTTCCCAGTGCGTCACTTGGCATTCGTTTGCCTTATGATGTTAGTCTCCGGTGTAGAAGAGCTTTAAAAAATCTCTGTAATCAAATCTGTGTCCTGATACCGACCCAGGGTGCCTCACCACCCACACTCCCCCGCTCCCGTCACTCCCTCAGCTTTGGCTCTCGCTTGCTGAAGCAAACGCACTTTCTCAGGGTTTGCTTCCTGATTTTAAAACACCCAGACACCACGAGACTCTCATTCACCCGACAGTGTGAGATTAGGTGTCCAGGGGCTACAGGTTCCCAGTGAGTTTCAATCAATTCAATATGCTCTGATCTGCTTTTCAACAAATAAATGGGAATGAATTCGACAGAGAGAAAGCAGGTACAGCCTGCGTGGCCAGTGAGGCCTGCAGGTCAAAGTGGGTGGGGGGGGGGCAGACTGAAGCCCCGGATCAGCTCTGAGGAGGAGACAGCTCTGTCCCTCCCTCCCTCCCAGGGAGCCCCACAGGCTCACACTGACCCAGAGGTCCTGCGCCACCCAGATGCCTCCGCCCGCTTGGGGGCAGCCCTGAGCGGTCTCTCTCCAGCAGCTGAACTGGCCCAGCCATTTTCCAAAGAGTTCCCGGAAATTAGTTTCCTGTCATTGATCACTGGTTTGCTTCTTCCCACTTCCAACATACTACAATAATTTTCAACACTTTCTCTCACTTCCCAACTGGGCAGCAAGTCCCTCAAAGCAGAGACGGGATGGGATAGCACTTGGTGTAATTATTACCTCGGGGGAACCCTGAGGGATTCCCACGCAGCTGTGGGTTTAAATTACTTCCAGTTGGAAACTACAAGACACTACTTTTTCCTAAAATTCTGCGTACACACTTTTCACGCCTCTGGAACTCTGGTGCCTCAGCATGAACGAACTCCAGCTTTCAATAAAGCGCCGCTCCCTTCAGTGCCGCAGCCTCCCCAGCTGGCACTCCCCATCCCTGACCCCTAGACCGGGCGGGGCGCAGACTGCCCAGCAGTCCTCACAGGTGTGGGCTCACGCAGTGACCCTATCAGGCTCTGGGCTCTGCCGCCGAGCGACACCAGCCGCGCGGCACCAGCAGGTTCAGCCCTGCCCCGCCCGGCCGCACGCACGGCAGACAGGCTCCGACGCAGGCTACTCACCACCATGTTGTACGCATCAGGGACTTCCGTCTCAAACTGAAATTTTCCACCCTGGTAGTAACCCTCGTCTATCAAAAAACACAAAACAAAACAAAAAAATCCTTTAAATTAAAAAAAAGAGGAAACAAAAGCAGACAGTGTGTTAGGAAGCAGCAGGTACGGAGAACTCAGAGTCCACAAGGGACGGCAGGGTGTCTCCGCCAGGCTGACCGGGCCCACCCCACCCAGCGCAGCGTGCTCCACAGTCTCTGGAGACCCCGCGGCCTAAGCAGCCTGCCCTTGCCCCGGCCCACCTACTCCACGTCGGACACCCCGCGTGTCCCCTCACCACACGTCACTAAAGCTAACCCCTTATTTAAGCCATGTGGTCACCTGTTTGCGGCTGGTCTCCCACGAGAGCAGCAGTGCCGCAGGCTGGGGGCCAGTGGGGACTGCTGCACCCCCAGTGCCTGGCACACGGCCCTGGCCCTTCAGCACAGGCTGACTAAGAACAGGCTCTGTGCAGGGCACTGCTCCAGGCCCCGGGCCCACGGCCCCGAACCAGGGAAGAGCTGCCGCCTGGCAGAGGAGCTCCGTGGGCACGCAGGTGGTCAGGGTTGGAGCAGCCCAGCCCAGCCCACACCAGTGCCCTTGACTGGGCCACTGCCTCTGGGCCTCTTCCAGGGTCCGCCAGTGGGGGAGCCCGGTTCCCAGGGGTTCACGCTACAGGCATGAGTTCAGAAATGCGCCCCGGGACTTAAATTCTACAATTTGACAAAATTAACACATCCTTAACATGCAGGTTCAGCCCTGACTGGCGTGGCTCAGTGGGTGGGGTGCCGTCCGACAAAGCGAAAGGTCCCGGTTCCACGCCTGGTCGGCGCGCCTGCACAGGCCTGCGTGCGAGAGGCAATGACTGACAGTGTCTCTCTCTCACCGGTGTTTCTCTCCCTCCCTTCCCGTCTCGTGAAGAATAAATAAAATCTTTTTTTAAAAAATGGAAGTTCAACTTTCCCCAAAATATCTCCCACCGTGAACAGGTCAGCGATACTACACGCACGCTTCCCTCGGCTGCTGACGTAAAACACCCACTCGCAGCAGCTGCTCCCCTCCGGACCTCGGCGTGCGGCTAGCCCTCTCCCTCAAGTCAGTCTTTCTGTAGTTTCCGTCCTTGGTGTGTGTCCCCTTGACAAGGTCTTTTCCAACCGAGGTGACAGAAATACCTTATTTCTCCATTATCTGCTAGCGACCTAGGGTTGCACGCATTCTACGATGATGCGCCCGCATTCATCTGGACGTCACCGTACAGACCGGGGGGTGCTTTCCAGCTGCTTGCCCGCCGCCCCGCAGCACTTGCTGCTGTGCCCCAGCGACCTGCCCGGGCGACTTCCAGTGGTCAGTGACTGACAGCGTTGTCTGTGGAAGAGACACTCTTGGGGAAATACTTCAACTCCAGATACGAGAACTGTTCAGGCAAGTGGCATCTTCGGAACGGAATACTCAGAGTGCACCCCCACGGCGCTGTGGCCACCGGTCTCGGGGCTGATGCTGGTCACCACGCTCAGCAGCAGACGGGGTCTCCTGACAGCGTGTGGTGCCCTGTGAGCTGCGGCCACAGCGTTGGCTGCCGCAGCACTGGCTCTGTCCTCTTCCTGCGCCCCGGGCCCTGCACGGGCCTCTCCACCCCAAATACCGCGGCTCTCCTCCGGCTGGCTCTCCGTGCCACAGGCCACAGCTGGGACTCCACGCCACGGCCCATCAGTTTCAGAGACTGCTGTTTGGTCCAGCGTGGTTTGAGCTCACGTGTCCTTCTGGCCTGGTCGAGTTCTTGGTTAGCAATGAGAATTGTCATCTCTGAACTCAAAGAAAGTATAGCAGGCTATTCTCATTTTTTCCCTATTTCATGGGAAAAACCTCTTTCAGGAAAATGATTTGCTTCTGAGCCAGAACTTTTTTCCTTCTAAGCTACACAGCTGTGGAGCCAGTCCAGCCTGCTTACTTATTATTGAACTTGCCCAGAAACCCAGCAGTCCAACTCGAAAAGCCGCCGAGGGCAGACCGCAGCAAGACGTGCAGCTCCAGCACTAGTTTTCCCCACGGGGACCCGGCTCGCGCGCTCTCGCCCACCCCACCCCAGGTCTGGCTCCCATGCGCACACGTGGCAAGTGGACAGGAGAAGGGCCCACCCAGGCTGGGCCTGTGGGCAGAGGGTTCCATCGGCGCACCTATGACCCAGCGTGCACCAGGGCCCAGGGCCCCACGTGTCCGTGTTGGGCAGGCCAACCGCATCCCCGTCCCTGTCGCCTCCGCGACCGCAAACAGGTGCTCAAGGACAAGGGTGAAGGCTGTAGGGCAGGCTGCCAGCACGGCCCCCAGGGTTGCACTGTGAGGACGCGCTCCTCCCCTCTCTGGTGCCCTGGAGCCTGCTGCCTCCTGCCTCCCAAGACCCGGGCATCCGTGTGTGCTGGTGACAGGGGTCCCTAGGAGGACAGACCGCTCAGGGCCCTTTCACTGTCCACGTGTGCTTGGTCTAAAATGGACCCACCAGACGGTGCTTGAGGTCGAGGCGCCCGCCAGCCAGGGATGCCCAGGGTCCCTTCCCAGCCTGTCCAGAAGGCCTCCTTCTCTGTGTCCTCTTGCTGTGAGCCCAGAGGACCGAGTGAAATGTTGGTCGCCAGGGCCGGCCGTGCTGGCGTCTGAGGCCAGATGGTCAGCGCCCCGTTCGGAGACTCCCATGGACTCGGCCGTGGAGGCACACATCCCCCCGAGAGACACAGTGAGCACCAGCACGGTGGCACTACTCCCACACAGGTGACCAGGAAGGAAACCTGGCCGTGAGCCGGCCGTGAGAGGCATCATCTCAGGAGCGAAGAGGGGTGGCGTGGCCGAGGCAGAGTCGCTGCCAACAGATTGGCGCCTGAACCAGCGTTGCGGGGAAGTGGTTCTGTGCCTCAGACGCAGTGACGCTGTGGGACCCTGACGCCTAGGTGGCAAGGCCTCTTCCACCTCAGCTGCTTTCCAGTGTCTGCTTTCAACCAAGTGGGAGACGGGCCCTCGCGGACCCGCCAGCTGAAAGATCGTGTGTGCAAACTGCCTCCGTGACTTGTGGCCTCTCGCTTGGAAGTCCAAGGACAGGCCGACAAGCAACAAGAAAACGCCTCCCGTGCCTGTCTGCTTGTTCCCAGTGTGCGCGTCTGCAGAGAAAGTGAAGACCAGGGGCGTGGAGCTCCTGCACCCAGCGCAGAGTAATGGTCACTCACAACGTCACCGGACACGAGTGCCGACGAAGTTCAGCCGTGGCGCCCTTCCCTGTGCGGTGACCCCCAAGCCCGCCACAGCGGTGTGGCGTCACCACACCCTGCCCTCCCCCAGGCGCGTGCTGGGCACTGTCCTGGGCACGGCAGGATGGCGGACAGGGCAGTGACCCTCTGGCCCAGGAGGCCTGCGCTGCGGTGGCAGGGGCACAGCGTGAACAAGTGAGCCACGTTCACGGGAGGTGGTGAGAGCCACGGGGGCGGGAGGTGGCAGGGGCTGCCACTCTAAACGGGGCGGTGGGAGGGAGAGCTGGGAAAGGGCACCGGTGACCACAGTCCTCCTGGGGGCTGGTGTTCAGGGAACCCGCAGAGGTGGAGGCTGGGCGGGGCCTGGCTGGGACATGGGGTCAGGTGGGCGTGCGGGCAAACCCCTCGGGCTGAGGCGTAGAGGGGACCATGGACATGAGGAGGAAGGAAATGGAAAACATTGAAAAAGAAGCAAACCACAAAGGCTAGAAAACCCAGTGTTGAAACGGAAGACTTTGCTGGAGGAGACTGGAGAACGTCCGACCATGCAGGCGGAGCTCCTCCTCGAGGCCCAAGCAGACCAATGAGCCCCGGAGGCCGGTGGGTGGGGTGCAGCCGTGTGAGAGAGACAGGGACAGATATACAACTGGAGTCCCAGGGAGGGGTACAGAAAAAGTGTTTCAAAGAAATGCTGACTGCATTTTTTCTAAATGTGATAAGAACTCTAACTCACGGGTCCAAAAAGCTCAATAAACGCCAAGTGAGATAAACAGAAAGAAAACCGCGTCAAAGAGCATGGGACCGCCGAAAACTGAGAGTCGGGCTTAGCAGCAGCCTGAGAACAAGACGCACAGGGCATCGAGTGGGGCAGCGCACCCTCACTGCTCGTGAGAAGTACCAGTCAGGGCGCAGGAGAGTGAAAGCCCCTGCGTGCGGACACGGTCACCTCCAGCACCTCAGCTGACAGACCCACCACCAGCAAGCCATGCTAACCCTGCCCCTCGCCCAAGGACCCCCTTCAGGCAGCAGGAAAACGACAGACGAAGAGGAAGAGGGGTCAGAAATAGTGAGTGTGCTGGTATGTAAGGAAAACAGAGTGTGTGCGGCCCAGAAAACACCGGGGCTGGATCGCAGGCCGCGTGAGCGAGGACGACGGGGTAAAGGCGGAGAGGGCAAGGGAAGGCCGCTGCCGTCTGACTAGGCCCCCACCCTGGACGCCCCTGCAGGGCCGATGAGACGGAAAACAAGCAGCAGGAAGGAAAGAGCAGAGGTTTGAGTGGGAAACAAAAATATCAGAGGAAAGTCGATGAAACCAAATCTGGTTCTTTGCATCGATCGATGAAATGGACACCCCTCAAACCAACCTGGCCAAGAAAGCAAGCGAGCCCGAAACCCTGAGAGCAGGAATCCAGAGTGGCTGTGAACAGTCTACAGAACTTAAAGGACGGGGCAGGGGCCGCGACCTTTCGCCAACCAGCCTGCAGACGCGGGCGACGTGAACAAAGTCCTCGAAGGACACGATGACCGGAGCTCACTGAGAATAAACAAGCTGCACGGCCCTTCACCTCCTGAGAGGTACGGGTTCTCGCTGACAGGTCTCAGCACAGAAGCAACGGGACCCCAGAGGGCGGGGCCCAGCCGCTGAGTCCTGCAGCTGAGCGGAGAGTGCCGAGCCTGCGCCGCTGCCCCCCGGAGGGAGAAGGGAGCACCGCTTCCCTGTTATCTGCAGGGAGGGGGGCCCCTGAAGGGAGGCAAGGCCGGTAGGGGTAGGAACCAGACCTAATTCTGCACCGTACGCAAAAACCAACTCAAAAACTATCACAACGCTAATCATAAAACCTGAAGCTATGGAACCACTTCTTTTTAAAACATACAACGTCTGTCGTCCTTAGACAAACGTTTCTCAGGGAACGAAAAGCACAGCTACCAGTAACTGCCGCTTGTGCGACCACACACTCCGGGGCGCACACAACACAAGCGGATCACCCCCACTGGCCAGAAGTCCGGACGCCACCACGCAGCACCGGCCACTGCGCTCCTTCCCGGCGCTCAGGGCACATCCGCTTCCTTCATTTTCCTGCTTTGAGCGGCTGCCCTGTCCCTCGGCTCAGGGCCTCCCTCCACTGTCAAGGTCAGAGATGGCCCACAGACGCAGTGATACTTGAAAGCACCGTGGTGAGTGACAGAAGCCATTTCCAGAGGGCTGCGTGCTGCTTGGTGCCATCTGGACGGCACTGGGGAGATCAGATCAGCGTCCTGGACCCGGGGGGGGGGGGGGGGGCAGGGGAACTCGCTGGGCCGATGGAAACACTCCATCTCCACCGTGCTGGTGGTCGCCCAACTTTGGGTGTCCCCGTGCAGCAGACCGCACACCAGGGCCTGCGACACAATCACTCTGTAAGCACTGCCTCACTAAACACAGCTTTTGGAGAAGATGGAAAAGCAGCAGCCTCCGCCACACAAAAGCCACCGTCGGGTGGCACAGGAAACAGCTGGCACTTCGTAAAGTTTCATTTATTTTAGAGAAGGGAAGGAAGGGAGACTCAGGGAGAGAAACATCCGTGTGCAAGAGATACACTGATTGGTTTCCTCTTGCACACCCCCTACTGGGGACTGGGCCACAACCCAGGCGTGTGCCCTGACTGGGAATCGAACCAGTGAGCTTTGGTTCCCAGGCCGGCACTCAACCCACTGGGCCACAGCAGCCAGGGCAAGTGCTTGCGTTTTTGAAGAGCATGCCCTTCGGGGGTGGTCAGTACACACTGCCTGTGTGCACACAGCTGACCGTGAAATACTTTCTTCACCGGACATTTACTCTCCCACTCACTCTGGGACGCCTGAGCACGCCAGGAGAACACCGGCTGTGGAGCCACACGCCAGCAGAGGGCAGAAATCTGGGTGAGTGCGCTCAGTCGGCAAGTTGCCCACTCAGCAGGACGGGTGGCCAAGACCCGGCCCCCCAGGAGACAGCAGACGGCAGACTGTCCAAGGGCTCGCGTCCCGTTTCTGCCACCAGCGCTCCTGGGGCTCCCTAAGGAGAAGAGCCACCGGGGAAGTGCTCCCCTTCCATCTGTCCCCTCGTCGGGATGGGCGCTGCACCACACTCCAGGCCAATGGACCAAGGGCCACCAGGGACCCCGGGGTCAGGTGTGCGTTGGGCTGCAAGGCTGCGGCAGGGCTCCGCTCCACATCCTCACCTTCTGGAACCTCCCCCATCACCCAAATGCCTCAGAATTTTCACGTGTGCAACCAGAGACGTGCTTCAGGCTTTCCAACCATACTTCCTTGCTCAAAAACGGGGGTCTGACGTTATTTCCCATTTAGAGACTTTTCCTTCTCGGACTCCAAAGCTATGATGCAAAGCTGCGAACGCCCACTAACGACACAGTGGGGAGAACAGAGAGACCTATTAAAATTCTGTAACTCCACATACACTGCACTTCCATGATCATTCGCCAGTCAGGGAGCGCTGTGCAACAAGTTAAACATAAAAATTAAAAGAACTCCAGTGACAATTGATACATTTAAAAACATATTTAGGTGAGCACACATTAAGTGTATGAGATTTACAATGTAGCTGTAGAATTCCCTGATCAAAAACCCTTATACATGTCAAATCAATAAACAGATGTTATTAAGCATTAAAAAACCCACCTATCTAATAAAGAACTTGTATCCAGGTGTATAAACTTTGCAACTGAGCCACACAGGACAAGCAGCACAGCCTTCAAATGGACAAAGACCTGAGCGGACCCTGGGACAGAGAACATGGGCTGACGCCCGCCAGGGTGGCCGGGGGAGTGGGGGGAAGATTGACAAGAACGGATGGTGGCAAGAACGTGGCAACGGGGGATTCTCCTCCATGCTGGTAGGAACGGGCGACGGCAGGGACGGGCGCAGGTCCTCCTGCGGGAAGACAGTCCAGCAGTGACCTGTGCAGACGGCTGTCCCTTACCCGGGACCCAGGGACCGCAGGGCTGGGAGAAGGGGACACGCGCAGGCACACTGGCCTGTCCCCCGAGGTCCGCCGCAGCCCTGTGCATGCGGCACATACGCAGTGGGACCACGAGGAGGTCCGTCAGCTGCTGGGCAGACAGACAGACCGGTACACAGACAGAAGACAACTCATCCATAAAGAGGTACAACATGTTGCCCTGGCTGGTGTGGCTCCGTGGGCTGAGTGCCGCTGGCCTGGGAGCAAAAGGGTCGCCTGTCCAATTCCCAGTCTGGGCACAGGCCTGGGTTGCAGGCCAGGTCCCCAGTAGGGGCGCACAAGAGGCAACCACATGTTTCCCTCCCTCTCCTCTTCCCTTCCATCTCTCTAAAAATAAATAAAACCCTAAAAATAAAAAAAACAATCCACAGCTGACGCTGTATTCAATGAACAATGAGCACTGGCCACGCCCCCTGAGATCAGCACCAAGGCGGAGACACGCTCTGCCAGCGCCTGCTCACCAAGTGCCGGCGGCCACAGCCTGTGCCACCAGACAAAGAGGGCACAGGCGCGCGTACTGGTGAGAACGAAGCCACGCTGTCTACTGACAGGTCCCTCACCCCAGAAATCCTGAGGATGTTTTTAAAAAGATACTGGCATTTTAATAAATGAATTTAGCAAGGTAACAAGACACATGACGGATACATTTTTAAAAATCAATCGTATTTTTATACACTAGTAACAAGTAGAATGGAAATTTTAAAAACACCATTTACAACAGCTTCATAAAATGCGACAGACTTAGTGACCCACATATCTACACACGGAAACCAAAGATGCGGCGGAGACAAAGTGAGGACCTGCAGAGGCGGAGACGAGCCGCGGGTGCGGACGGGCCGGACTGAGCAGAGTGCCAGCACGGCCCCAGTCGGGGTCCCAGCCTCCGGGAAATGCAAACCAAAGCCACGGTGAGGCCCTACTTCACACCCCAATACCGAGAAGTATACTGAACAATCGGGACTTGTGACACGTTGCTAGTTGGTGTACAGTACATCCACTTTAGAAAGCTTCCTAAAAAGTTAAACATAGCCCTGGCTGGTGTGGCTCAGTGGATGGAGTACCAGCCTGTGAACCAAAACATCACTGGTTCAATTCCCAGTCAGGGCATGTGCCTGGGCTGTGGACCAGGTTCCCAGCTGAGGGCTCACGAGAGGCAACCACACACTGATGTTTCTCTCTCTCTCTCCCCTTCTCCTTCCCCTCTCTCTAAAAACAATAAAATTGAAAAAAAAAAAAGTTAAACATGTGTCTTTCTTATGACTCAGAGATTCCACCCTACAGTGGGGCCGACGAGAAGCGGAAAGAAGGGTATACTGAGACGGTGAGAGGGTGCTGACAGCAGACTCACTGGTAACAGCCGGAGCCGCAGAGAGGTCCCAGGCCCAACAGGAAGATGAGCGATTATGGCACGTTCGCACGGTGAACACAGAGCAAGGAGCTACTGACCCACACACGTCGTGCGTGAATTTAAGCACTCGTTAACGCAGGAAGCCAGAAGCAGACTGCGTAAGCACGTAAGACACATGATTCTCTCACGTAAGACCCCACCGACATGAAATTCCAGAACTGGCAAACCTGACCGCGGTGCCAGTGGTCAGGAAGGAATTTTGGGTGGGTAGCAGGGGCCGAGAAAGGGGCTGCAAAGAAGCAGAAGGCAGCTTCGGGAGTGGCAGAAATGCCGCAGCTACTCCAGGCTACCCTGGGGCACACGTTTCTCAACACTCATTAGGCCGAACAGTTCAAATTAGTACATTTTATTGTTTGTAATTTTATACCTCAATAAATTTACTTGTAAAGGAAAAACTACAATTAAAGTAAGTAGTTATTTAGTAAGTGTCATTCACGCCCACAGCCCCGTTCTAGATGCCTGCAGGGGAGCCGGCTGCGGGACACCCCGGGCCAGCTGGGCCACAGCGACCCATGGAGTTCCGACGCCCCCCTCGCCCCCCAGGGGTTCCAGGGGGATCTGAGTTAGTGTTTAGGGTCTTGCTTTGGTTGGTCTCGTTTCACTTGCTAGTAGTTTTTCTTGTTTTGTCAGTGAAGACTTTTCTTTTTCTCCTAAATTCATTTCCCGTCACCAAATTTCAGTTCCACCCTTCCTCTGAAGAACACATGCCCGAGCATGAAGGACATTCCAAACCCCCACGAAACCGAAAATGTCACCAAGTACGAACAGCACTAGACTGCCGGGATCCAGGATGAGCTGTGAGCTTATACTGCAGGGGTGCCCCCCACCCCCGCCCCTCCAGCAGCCCAGGGCCTGCGCTCCCGCCTCCACGCTCACCGCAGCCCCAGGACAGCTGGCTGCATGCGGTCCAGGAGCGACGCCATCTGCTCCGAGCGGCGAGGAAACTGCCTAGGCACGCGCCTGCGGTTTTCTCCAATACTAAAAGGAGCGGGACTCCAGAAAGTGTGCTTTTAAGTATTTGTTTATTTGAAAGAGAGGGAGAGAGAGAGAAACACTGATCCGCTGTCCCACTTACTGGCGCACCCACTGGTTGACTCTTGTTTGTGCCCTGACCGGGGATCGAACATGTAACTTTGGCGTATCGGGACGATGCTCTACCAACTGAGCTACCAGGCCAGGGCCCAGAGAGGACTGGAAAAACCCGACCAGGCAAGTGTTGAGGGCTGGCAGGAGGCTGCTGCGTCTCTGACCCCTGGGCAGCAGCCGCCGCAGCTCCGACACTCGGCACACACGTGACCACCGTGTCCCAAACACGAGTGCTGAGCATTTACAGTGACAGGAGCTGACACCCAAGTCCCTTCCTATCAGACCCGACAGAGAACGCCAGACCGAAACAAGCACTCACGCTCCGTTTCCAAGAACACGAGACAGCGCCGTGTACGGAATCCCAACGCCCGTGCAATGAGGGGGAAAAGGCAGCTAAAACAGAAACAGTTAGGCAGAGGTCCACTCTGCTGACACAGTGAGGACCTGGCAAAGGGCATCAAGCAGCTGAGAAGGGCCATCATGCCGGTGCCCGGGCTAGGGCAGTGCCCAGCATCCCTGGCGGCCACTGGAAGTGGGGGGAGGGCAGTGGGCGGCCAGTGTTCTGACCTTACACACTTACACACTCACTCACACACTCACACACACACACACCTCAGAGACGGCTCTGTCAGTAGAGGGCCAGCCTCTTCACCTCAGTGACTTCTGGAAACACTCTGAACTGGTGCCTGTGAGTCACCATGGGACAGCAAGTGTGACCAGCGCCCCTCATAAAGTTAGCAGAACAGGCAAAGGGTTTTGGGGAGGCGGCCAAGTGCGGTGACCATTCCCGCCACTTCGGTTGGAGGCCCCGAGTCTGGTTATGCCTGGGTGTCAGGCGCTCGGGTGGACCTCTCCCCAGTGCTCAGGCGCCTGAGCGGACACGCACGGGGCCGAATTTTCGCTCGCGTCCCAGAGTGGTGTGCAGGGCCACCACGTGGGTCAGAACGTTTTTAAAACTTTTCAAGCTCATTTTGAAAATGGATTTTTCCTGTTACTATACAACACCTTCCACAGGAAAAAAAAACATACAAAAACATTCTACCTACAGGGACAGGAAGCCAGGGCCCATCCGTGGGCGCAGCAGCACCTGCTGGAAGTCTGCGTTCTTCCACTCGTAAACTAGCTAGTGCCGCCGGAGTCTGTTTCCCGCCCCCCTCCATACCCCAAAGCAAAAGACACCCTCGTTTCCTCCGCCACACTCCCCTCCCCTCCAGTGAGCCCCCTCGTCCTCCTTCCCTCCCTCCCGCTGCCCACGGCACCCCACTCACTGCCTGAGGGCACATGTGCTACTGGGACCTGCGACCCCGGAGCTGCACTTTAAGGAGAGCTGAGCGAGCCCTCCCTCCCACAGCCCTGTTGTTCCACGGCGCAGCACTATGGCATCCTGCTGGGGCCCGTGCAGCAGAGACACCCATCAGTCCTAACCAGGACAGCCGGTGGTCTGCCGGCGCCCGTCTATGCGCTCACACCATCTCCGCCACCCGCAAGCTGTCCTGAGAGACAGGTCCTGCTCCGTCCCCGCTGTGCGGCTCACTCAACCCCCGCCACACGGCTGCTCCCCGCGGGGCCCGGGAGACCACAGGGCACACGCTGGCAGCCTGTCCTGCTCACGGGGTCGCCAGGCTGCCCCCGTCTGTCCCCGGTCACTGGAGTGAAGGATGCAGATTCCCATCACTGGGCTTTATTCAACCACAAAGCTCGTATCTTGTCCCCCTACGGGAAGGTCACGACTGCCGTAACTTCCAAACAGTTGGAGTTCACAGGTTTGGGTGGAGTCTCACCTCCACGGTGTGAAAATCACAGTGACACTTACGCGCAGGCGCAGTTACCTGGGGTCACAGTCAGCTGGAAGCAGTGGAGCTTGTTCGGATCGGGAAAGTGCACTTTACACGTACCTGCAAAAGAAACGGCAGGTCGGGAGGGTGGCGGAGCCAGCGGCGGCGCCCGGCAGGGCCCCACAGCTCCCATAGCAGAAGGGCGTCGGAGCCCTGCCCGCCCCCCCAGCACCCACAGCAGAGGGGCGCTGGAGCCCTGCCCGCCCGCCCGCCTGATGGCGACTGGGCCGCTGTGCGAAAAAGGCAGGCCAGCTGTTTCCTGGGAGAGCCTTCACTACTGAATTCCCAATGGAGACGTTCTCCTCCCTTCAGACGGTCGCTGGCAACAGAGATCTTTCCATCAATCTCAAGAACTGTGCTCGCTGCTGTACTTTGAAGGACAGAAACCCTCCCTCAGAGGTCAGAATACCAGGAGCAAGGCCACCACGCAGGGAGAAGCCAGGAGGAGCCCAGGCCACACTCGCCGTCTGCGCCTGGCCCACCGCCATGCCGGTTAAAAAGGACGTGTGGTCAGGAAGTTGGCTCACACCCAGTGTTTTCTGTGACATTAAAAAAAATGTCCTCGCAATCCAACGGGTAGCTTGACTTGCTCCATTAGTGGCCCCGATGGCCCCGGCTGTGTCTGCTGCATCGCCTGGCAGAGGCCTGGGCGTGCACACAGACCCCCGAGAGGAGAGCCCCTGGCTGGGGGTGCTGATGGGCAAGCGGGCTGGGGCCTGCCTCCTTCAAATTCGACACCAGCAGCATGTGGGAAGGACACACAGGGAAACTGTCCGTGCTCCGTGAACATGGCACGTCGTGCTGTATCTCACGAGTCCCACTGGAAACTTCTGACTGGTTTTGCGACAGCATGGGGTTTCTATCAACAACGGGGTGACGCGAGCGCAGACTTGGAGGTGGCCTTAGCGACCGCCAGGCCCAAAGTCCTCAACCAGCGTCAAGGAACATGTGTAAAGGGCCCTTGGACAAAGCCAGAGGGGGTAGGATTAAGGGTGGGAGGTGGGTGGGTGGGGCTGGGGAAAGTGGTGGCAGGAAAAGGGAAACAACTGTACTTGAACAATTTAAAGAATTAAAAATAAATAAAATGAAGTCCTCAGTCGTCAGAGGTGACACTAGGACCAGAGGTTCGGTGACTAGCCCCAGCCACACGGGTTCCGAGAGAAGGCAGTTTGGTTCCCGAATGAAAGCCCAGCTCAGGCCTCTTCTCTCCCCGCCACGCCCCCTTCCGCTCTGTGGCGGCCGTGCCAGGCGCAGCACCAAGAACCACGCAGCTTGCTGGGGGTCCCTTTTTAACCAACGCTTCAGAAAGGCACCGAAGGATGGCAGCTAACTCAGTCCAGCAGAGCAGGCAGGGGCCCGAGGGACGGCATGGTCACCACCCTGGTCTCAGAAATGAAGAAGATGGGGCCGAAGAGGCCCACGCTCCACGCAACCCGCGGCCGACCTGCGGACCGAACAGTCGAAGTGGGCTTCGTCCCCCCCTGTCCTCAGGGGAGAAGATAAACACCGTATTTTCAGTGAAAGGGGCGTCGCGAGAACGTGACGAGGGCACGTGTATACACGTGAGGCTGGCATCACCATCTGTTTCCCACTCTGAGCGTTCGCCTTTGTCTGAAGGAAGGTGCTGACGTAGGTCAGCCCCTCCCACTCGGACTGCCACACCAAGAATAAGGAACCGATCCAGGCAGACTGAAGAACAATAGAACTACTAAAAAAAAAAAAACCCAAATTTTAAAGGTCAGAATTCTAACACCATCAGTTAAATGTTAGAAGTCAAGCTTTTGTTCCAGTTCGACGCAGGAGCTTGGCTGAAACTCCACAACTAAGCGTGTGCTCCGTGGAGGGTGCGGGCTCGCATAATAAGTCACTCGCCTGAAAGACGCCAGGCAGGGGGCGCTGCACTGCCTGCTCCCAGGACCAAACCGAAGGAGTTTTCCTTCTTTGCGAACAGAGAAACCTCCATAAACACGCAGGTACAGAAGTCTAGTAACTCGGCAGCACTGCTTTGTGGCCAGTTACTTCCTTCGCCTTAATAAATATCACAGAGAGATTACTGAGCAGACAGTACAGACTGATCTGGTGGCTCGTTTCCTCTCAAATAATGAGCTGCACACTTTCGGAAGGCCTGGCTCATCTGCATGCACTAATTTGACCCCGGGGCCCCCACTGTGAATGGGGGCGCTAGAGGGCGGGGGGCAGCGGTGGTTGGAGAAAAGGAGAGGAAGGTAGCTCGTAGTCTTTTTAATCTGACAGCCGAAGGGCTAAGATACTTAGTTAAACATAAGGTATTTAGTTCGATATTGGTTTGAAAGCCAATTATAAAGTTTTGTTGTTTTCGGCCCAAATTTTTTTTTAAACCGAAGTCACTCTTTGGGTGAAGAGCCAACAACCCCTGTAAGACCCATGGCTGAGGACAGAAGGAACTGTGCGAGAGGGGAGGTTTCCAGGGTCCTTGATGAGCTGTGCGTGTGTGTACGTTCAAGCGGGGCTGGGGCTGGGGGGCAGAGAACATCGTGGGAGGAGAGAACAGAAGAACTGCTTCACTTTTTTATTCCAAAAATGTCCCAACATACAAATTTTTACAGAACAGGAAGAAAGAGAGAAGAGTATAGTAAACCCATCCCCCAGCTTCGGTGTTTGGCCAATCCTGACTTGTCTAGCCTGCCCAAATACAAGGTGATGGGTTGGTTTGTTTTCCTGGAACATTTTAAAGCAACTCACCCACAGACATTTCAGTGGGTGGGAAGAGAACCTTCCAGGGGCCGCCGGGGCACGTCCCCCCGGCTCTCACTGGAGGGGCACTTCCAGATCAAGGGACCCAACGACTTTCAAGGCATTTCTGACTGAGACGCACAAGGAAGAACATTTCATATCACGACCCGTTCTGCCCATAAACACTACATATAAAAATACCTGAAAAGTAAAGGACGATATGTACTTACCTCAGAAACCGACGTCACGCCTACTTAGGGGTGACACCCCACGGCCACCTTTCCAGCTTCAGGAGGAGGTGGAAGTGCCCCCAGCCCCAGCACCACAGCGGACGGGCCCTGCGGCAGGCTTCACCCAAACCAGCAGACCCACAAGCCTCAGAATGGTTTTTTCACTGAGTATGTTGAGAAAAAGTTCAAATTCAAAAAAATATTCAGATGGCTGAAGCTTTTAGTCCCAGATGGCCCTAAACAAGGCACTGGGCCTGGACCCCCGTCCACGGCCTGGAAAGCGAGCCGGCTCCCGACAGAGGGCTACCCGAGGGGTCAGCGTCTCAGAGGGAGGACAGGCACAGGAGGGGACCGGGTGACAACAGGTGGCCCAGCCGTCCACCTCATGCACAAGGATCAATGGCAAATAAGCACTTTCTGGGCCAAAAAGGTCAACTGGAAAACCTAGAACTGTCCACCTTGGTCCACAGACCTTCTCCCTTAAAGAGGGCGGGGGCAAGAGGGAACCCGGCCAGTGCAGCCCCGCCACAGGAAGGCCAGGAGCAGCGCGCAAGGCCGACGGACTCCTCTCAGCCCGACCAGGGCCTTGAACACCGTTGGCCCCCGCCTGCCAAAATGAAAGCGTACTCTGCCCAGACCGGTGTGGCTCAGCGGGTTGAGCATTGTCCAGCAAAGGGAAAGGTCAGCGGTGCAAGTCCAGGTCAGGGCACAGGCCTGGACTGCGGGTTTGGTCCCAGCTGGGGCACCTACGAGAGGTCACCCGTCAATGTTTCTCTCCCTCCCTTTCTCTCTCCCTTCCTCTGTCTAAAAATAAATGAAACCTTTTGTAAAATAGCATGTCGCTAACACACACGAAATCCGGACTCCTTGCTCTGCAAGGTTATAAACACACAAGCTCGCCCGCGATCGTTTCACAGCGCTGACGCCGGCCGGGGCGCTATACTTACAAGGTAAGTTAGCTTCAAGTTCTGCAACCTCTGTAGAAACAAAGAGATTGGTGTTAATATTAGTCAGTCACTCCACATAAAATCACCAGCTCTAGTCCTGGCTGGGGTGGCTCAGTGGGCTGAACGCCGATCTGTGAACCAAAGGGTTGCTGGTTCGACTTCCAGTCAGGGCACATGCCTGGGTTACAAGCCAGTAGGGGGCATGCAAGAGGCAACCGCACACTGATGTTCCTCTCCCTCTTTTTCCTTCCCTTCCCCTCTGTCTAAAATAAATAAATAAAATCTTTAAAAAAATCACCAGCTCACAACTTCTTCCAGAACACTAAGGGGAGAAATAAGTAAGCTGAACAAACCGAAACCTACACTTGGTCTGAAGCCGAGCCCTGAGGCGGGGCGGCTCTCCAGTGCACAGTGGCAGGCAGGGCGGCACCACGGCCCTCGCACGCTTACTTCAGCGCCAGCAGAAGTCACGAAATCAACACAGAACTCGCCTCTGGATGAACAGTCACAGGCTGTCACCTAAAGCCTTGTTCCCCCAAGCAGCGAGCTCCCGGCCCAAACCCACGCATTCACACACCTGTGTGTCTTCCTGCCGCCTTTCCGGCCCACTTTCCCCGGACACTCCCCTCCTTCAGGGCGCCCGGCAGCACCCTCACCCTCAGGGCTGCAGGCATCTCCTACCGGTCCCTGAACAGCATGTCAGCTCAGCACCCCTCACCCGTCCCTGCACCCCTTCAGTGGAGCTGGTTGTGGGGAGAGCAGGAACCGTAAGTCATTCCCTCGCTGCGCCGGGAAAGGACCAGGTTTTGTGATGAAGCCAAGCCTGGGCATTCCCCCGGGCAGTCTCGTGGGGAGCATTCCAGTGTGGCCACTCAGCAAGCTTCAGTGTCTGTGTCCTCCTGACGACCTCAGCCGTCTTCAGCTCTGGCCTCCCGATGGGCTGACTCCTGTCCTGCCCTAGAGCAGGGGGTCCACTGAAGGAAACAGGGTGCGGAGACCCCAGTAGACCCTCCCACAGGGGGCAAAGGCCAGCCCTGCCCAGCAGCTCACGCAGGGCACGCACTCCATCAGAGTCACTCACATGAATCATGTCAAAACCCACGCTACCTCTGTGACCAAACTGTGTCTTTAAGGCACATACGCTTACACATTCTGCTGTACCGTCTCTGCCTTTCTGTCGGGAAGACTTGGGAAGAACAGTCCTTGAGGGCTCTTCTGGACAGCCTGATGCTGGCCGAGGGAGCGGCCTTTCTCGGGCAGGCGTGTCCCGCCCGTGGTCCCCACAGCGCTGTGGCCAGCTTCTCCGCGGCCCAGTGAGATAGGAACGGTGTGGGTAGGACTTGGGGGGGGGGGTGCGGGGGCACACGTAAGAGAAGTGAATGTCTGAGAAGACAGTCTGGCGCTGGCGCGAGAGAAGAGACAGGTCCGGACCTGGCCAGGCAGGCGCTGCCCGGGGCGCGATGACCGCCGAGCACCAGAAGCGGCCAGCCCGCCCGCAGCACAGCATTGCGAGCTCAGCAGAGGGCGCCAGCACTGGGGTGCTGTGCCAGCCCCTGGGGGCAGGGGTGCGGAGGGCACCTTGTCCTGGGTTCTCACCAGCTTTGGTGCGTGCCACTTACACACTATAAGTAGACCTACTTAAGTGTATGACTCACTATTTGCACAAAGGGCTCCACCCAGCTCACACTGAGGTGACCGTGAGCACTGTGCCTGCACGTCCACTTCCCGCCCCAGCCGCTCTGCCCACTGGCAGGGCGTCTGCACAGCCAGTGCCGCCACAGGCGCCACCAGGCACGGGGCCCTCGACAGAGATGCTGCGAGCTCGCCTTCAGCCGGGGAGAGCAAACAGAAGCCACAGAGGCCCGTGGTGTCGCTCTCAGGGAGCTGTCATGGATGAGTTCCTCCACACCTCAGATGGTGGCTGCCACCAGTGCCTCAGCCTCAAGGTCGTCCCTTAATGCACACGCATGAAGACTGTGACCAAGGAAACGAGTGAGCTGCTTTGAATGCTCAGGGCCTCTTGGCAAAGCAGCCAACCCTCCCCACACAACCTTAGTGCCCGGAGGGTGAGACCCCCGGCTGTAAGGCAACAAGAAATCCAGGTACCTCTCTGCTACACCTCCACCAAGCACTGGCCCGGCCCAGCCCTTCTGGGAGGCACCAGGCATCTTGCGCAATCCCCTGGCTGCACAACTTCCTCCTGAGAGATGAGGCTCTTCTCCTTTCTAACTACAGATCACGCCACAGAGCCCACTTGAAGCACGCCCGCGCCAGCAGATCGGACCGCAAGCCCACGGGTGCCACACGGCCCTGCCTGCACACCTGCTCCCCTGCCACCCCCCCGCCCCTCATGGAGCTGCAGCTGTGTCCTGGCTGCCGCTCCGCCTGGCACACGCAGGGCGCTCAGGAAGTGCCCACATAAGAGCACACATGCAGGCAAGGTGGCTGCTCCCTTGGCATGAGTGTCTGGAGACCTGAGCGGCCTTGCTCTTCGCACAGCCGGGGCCAAGGCCTCCAAAGGCAGTGTGGATGAAGCTGTGTCCCCCACAAAGACCCGACCCCGCAATGTGAAGGTTGGCGGGGCATGGGGGAGGTGATCAGGGTTACATGAGGTTCTGAGGGTGCGGCCCTGGCGATGGGATTAGAGCCCCAGGAGAAGAGACGCCAGGTGCTTGCAGGCCAGGAAGGGGACCCTCACCGGGAAATAAACTTGATCTTGAACTCCAGCCTCCAGAACCATGAGAAATACACGTCTGTTGCCTCAGCCACTCAGTGTGTGCTCTCTGGTGATGGTGGCTGAGCTGACCGAGACTGAAGGCTACTCACAGAGGCAGGTGGTTTCAGAAAGAGCCCTCACCCCCCCACCAGGCAGCACCAGGAGGGCCGCTGGCCTGGTGACCCAGGCAGACAGCAGCTACTTTGCAAGAGACCGGCTCACCTCCCTCCACCCGAACCCCGACCCCTCTGATTTCTAGAAGCAGAGCTTTACCTCTGCGCTGCCTGTCTGTGCTCAGTGTGCCTCTTCTGCACTCCTGGCTCCCTGCACAGGGCCCTCCTCTGGGGGAACTGGGCGTGAGGGCATTGGCCCCCCACAGGGACAGCCTGGCCCCAGTCCCCACCTTAACACGGAGCCCCCAACACAGCCCTTCCCCTTAGCCTGAGGGCCTTCCAGCAGCACCCTGCAGGGCGAAGGCCTGAGCGCTCGCGGCCCCTCCGCACTCTGGGGGGGCCAAGGCCGCATCCTTGAACACCCCCACGGCCCCTGCAGCAGAGCCTGGTCCCGAGGGCATGGAGCCCCAAGGCCTCATACCCTGCACTGCAGCCACAGCAGATGGGGCGGAGGAGAGCCCTCTGCCTCTCACAGACCACCCTGCCCTACTAGGCTAATCAGCATACCTGAGGGGCCACATGGTGTCCTGGGCCCCTTCGCTGACATTTAACCCTCCCACAAGCAAAGGTCACCAGGGGCCAGCCGCCTTAGCCCGGCGTTAGCCATCCTCCTCCTCCTCTCCCAGCCTCGGCGCCAGCTTTTCAAACACACTGTGTAGCGCACAACCCCCAGCTGTGCCCGCAAGGCACGGAGGCAAGGTGCTGTGCACAGAACGGCGCCCCAAACAGTTCCTGTTGAAGCCTGACCCCCAACCCCATGGAGCGACGCTATCAGGAGCTGGAGCACTGGGGCATCCTGCCACCACGGCTCGGCAAGCCCCCAGAGTCCTGGGCAGGGCCCGAGGGGGGAAAGCTGCTCTGGGGAACAAGGCCAGCTCTTCCGCCCCGCACCCAGGAACTGCCCTGGACAGACCTCCAAACCATCCCACAGCTGGAGCACTCCCTCGAGAAAGGCACCATGTGGCGCCAGCACCCAGGTGCCAGGCAGCACGTGTGGCAGGGGGGCAGCCAGGCTTGGAGCAGGGTGAGCCGGAGCGGGAGCGCGGGGGCTGCTGAGGACTCACTCCCTCTACGGCCCGGTCCAGACCTGACCTTGCACTGCAGCCCTCTGCGCTGAGTCCATGGACACAGCCGCCCACTTTCCTACTGACCCTCCTGAGGGATCTCCTAAAGTGAGCCAGTGCCACCCAGGACCGCAGTCTTGACTGAAGCCATCTTGCTGAACTCGGGACACCCTACTTTTCTCAAAGTTCCCAAGGGGGGGCTACTGCCATCAGCACCCCTCCTGTGCCTCACAGTGCCCTTGTCAGCCAGGAGGCCACCACCACACCCAGCCAAGCAGAGGAGCCCACCAGGAGCGGGCCAGGCAAGCCTCAGCCCTCAGGAGCATCCTCTGCAGGCACCTCTCATTCACCGCTTCCTCCCCCAGGTCAGGGCCCCTTGCTCTCTCCCCACTCTCCCCACGAGCCCAAACCACTCCCCACTCAGCCAGCCCGGCCCAGCCATCCCTGAGGCAGATGGAGCGAGCAGGCCCACAGGGCATGTGTTACCCAGAGCCCCGATGCCCACCAGAACCCGGGAGGATGGGGACGGGTGGCCCCCCGAGGAGTCCTGTACCTCTCCTTGAGCAGTCTCACAAGGTCAGAGCACCTGACGCCGCCTGCCCTCCAGCAGGGGCAGAGTCCAGCTGGGCGAGCCCCACTGGGCTCCCGGGGCTGTGTGGAGCCCCTGGTGAACCCCGGGCAGGGCTGAGGGTGTACAGGAGCCCCTCTCTGCACCTGCACTCTTGCACCGCTCCTGTCTGTGTGTGCTGGGCCTGGCCCCACCCTGCACCCCAGCCTGCCCTGTGGCCTAGAGCTGCCTCCTGGCAAGTGTCCAACCCTGAGTGAGCTCAGCTACAAAATGGACCACTCACCCGGCACGGCTTAGCAACAGTCACCCAGGACAGGGGGCCTGGTCCGAAGAGCTCAGGGCACAGGAGCTACGTAACCATGATAGGGATGTGGTTGAGAATCCCTGACCGGTGAGCCACCAATTCCCCACCCCTCCTCCTCACCGCAAGGCTGGACCTTCCTCACACTAACTCCCCAGGCCCCAGACACCCTCCACTCCTTGGACCACAACACCCCGCGTCAAACCCTTTCCAGGCTGTGCCAGCTCCCAGACTCCTCTGCGGATGGAACGCCTGGGCCAGCACCCAGGAAAGAGACTCCGGTCCCAAAGGGCCCATTCAAGGGAGGTGCTGCCGCCACGCCCACCCTGACCCCACAGGGTGAGGCTGCTGTAAGGAAGTCAGTGGGCCGAGCACTCTCCCTGGCAGAGGAGCCAGCACCTGCCCGCACGTGTGCTATACGTGGTAAGCGACGACCCTCTACAATTCGTTCCAACAGGCGTTTATATTCAGCCACAGGCTGCTTCCTGCCCCAACAGAGCCCCCAGGGTCCCCGGGTCCCCACCTGTGGGCGGCCTCACCTTTGACGAGCAGCCTGTCTCTCACAGACACCCTCCGAGTGGAGTCGGAGGCTGTGGCTGACGTCCGGGACCCTTTGAGACCGTCATCCCGCTTCAGCTTGCTCGCCAGCGTCAGCATCACGGCCACCTTGCCCTGGAAGACAGACGAGAGCGCCTTGAGGGCCGGTCAAGACACCAGCGCCACGAGGTGCAGCCCAGCACACGGGGTGCGTGGGGCCCCTCTGCGCCGCCCTCCGGAAGTCCAGCGTGTCTATAGTGTGAGGTGCAACCCGAAAGAGGGAGCGCCACGGGTGTCGCCCTCACTGGACGCCAGGCCCGGGGCAGCAGGGACAGGGCTCCTGCAGAGCTCCCGGCCTAGGGGAGCCTCCGGCGACAGGTTCCGCGTGGGCTCCACGCTGTCCGGGGCCGGTCTGCCTGCCGTGCCCCCGCTGCGGGCACCCTCCACCAGTGTGTGGCCCCCAGGCCTGGCCCGTCACAGACGAAGGGGAATGTCAGCCTCTGGTGAGGAGTGGGCGCCGCAATGCTTTCCCTTCTCCTTCCTCTACGGAAGGTGTGGCCTGAACCTTAACAATCATCTTCACATTTATTTTCGTTGTTGATTTACATTTTTAGGGAATGTCAACGTCAAGACTAACTTATAACCAATGCCCCAATTAGAGTCTCTTCGCTGGATGCTTCCTGCACTGCGTCCAGCACCAGCCGCCGTTCACCCGACCGGCCTCCCGCCCTGGCTTGCTTTGGCACCGCTGGAGAAGGACTCTGAAGCTTCCTTTGACTGAGGACGAAAACTGGTCACCAGCCCGGCACTTCCAGAATTTCTTCTGTTGCATTAACATCAGCTCCTTTCAATACCGCTCCGATCCTTTTGGAAATAAGATGTGACCGAAGCACAGAACGGTCAGTCTGAGGCCGAGCGAGAAAGCCAGATGCGGAAGGGCCCCTCCCAGGCCCTCGCACAGCCCCTCCCCATCCTCACCCCCCAAAGACTGCAAGGTTTTACTTCCAGGGTCTGCACCGTGAAAACAACCCAGCCAGCGTCTCGCACACGCCCTCGGCAGACACGCCCTGTCACACGTGCGCGCACACCCTCAGCCCCCCAGAGAATCCCCGGATGAAGTGTGCCGGAGGCAGTGCCGCTGCACGGTAGGGTTCGCAAGCTGCGAGCCTCTCAGATCTGGGAGGGGCTTCCCCCCCACTTGCACTCTTCTTACAGACGCGGACCCCGGGGCCCGGGACTGGCCTCTCTAGGGACACTTGGCGCTAGCGGCAGTCACCACAGAAGCATGAGTTTCCCTCCTGGGGACAGCGGGAGCCCTTGTTCCTTGAGCACGGTGACGGTTTCGGGCCCAGACTGACCGGATGCGGGCAGTGCGGTGCCCTTCAGGCACGCCTCAACCCAGCTGACAGGCGGCAAAAACGTGCCAACCCCAGTGCCTCGTTCCCCCACCGCGGCTGCTCTTCAGTGGGCCCACACCAGCGAGCACACCGCCTCTCAAGTTTGCCGAGGGTCGGGGCTCCTGGTTCCGTTTGGGAAGTAATCTCACAAGGGGGGCATTGGGAGTGGGTACAGAATGAGGAACACTTGTGGGGACTCAGAGCGCCCCCTGAAGACGCTGTTGGGAACCCGCAGGCAGACCTGGATCACAAAGCAGCGGTCGCTGCGCAGCCAAGTCCACTGCCACACACCCCGGGTGAGCGCCCAGTCCCACTGTCGGGCTGGCTAATTTTTATCCTCTAGCTGACCTTGGCAATGAAATATGGTGCAAAAATATAAAAAGCTCAGTGTGTACAGAGTTCAGCAGGCAGCACACCAGGGAAATCACACTGAAGAGTCCCGCAGAGCCGCAAGGGCCAGCCACACCCAGTGGGGGAGCCCCTCAGGGGGTCCCAGCGAGGCTTACCTGCACAAAGAGGGGCTTGCACCCAGACACTCTCCTGTGTCACTACCCCTGAGGACTCCGCTGCCCCCACTGAACTCCTCCCAGGGGGTCCAGGGGGCCACCACTCAATTCTACCCCAATGACTGGCATGCGGTCTTCAGGTCCTTGGTCCTGGAGGGAACAGGCTGGGCACTGAGTGTGCAAGGTGTAAGAGCAGGTAACACGGAACACAGCACAGACGTCCTTGCACACCAGTCTAAGAAATCAAGTGCACACGAGCTGCCCACTTCCCCATCGCCTGTATCTTCCCTGGGACTGCGTGCCACTTTAGGGATAAAAGGCCTAATTTGTGAACATAGCCACAGATGCTAAATTAACTCTAAACAAAGAGATCTGAAAACAAATAATTATCCAAACTTTCAAGAGGCTCGCCGAGCAGCCACAGCTGACTCAGAACTCTCTTTTCCTTCCTTACGGAACATCACAGGCCGACCCCGGCAGCACGTGTGGAAACAGGCCCGCGCTAAGCACGCTCGTCTCCGGGATCCACAAGTGGCACTGGTCCCTGAAGTTCCTCCTCGGGGCGGGAGGTGCTTTCAGACTGTCCAAAGCAGAACCTGGGCTGCTGTTCACAGGTGTCATCACCCGGGAAGGTTTTCTCCGCCCGCCCCTGCGCAGAGACCCCGTGGCTCCCGGTGGGGAGTTCCAGCTTCACACTTCTTCCTGCCTGAAAAACCCTGCCCTAAGTGTAAAGGTGGAATTGCGTGCAGGTCACTAGGGGACAGCCAGCTTCCCCAGCCAACGGGCCCCAGGTGTGGGCCCCACAAAGCCCGCACTGACCGCCTCCTGCAGAGCCAGGGCCTGGGAACCTCCCGCCAGGCCCGAGAGTCCTGCAGGTTGGCCCTGCCAGTTGGCTTACGCACCTGTGGAGCCCGACCCTCCCAGTGCCAGCAGTAAACCCGCCCCTTCCGGCACAGCCTGTTACCTGAATGGCAGGTGTGGCTGGATGGAGGTCCCCCAGACCCACAGCAGCCTGGTAGTGACAGTCTCTCAGCACCTCCCCTCACCCCCCACCCCAGCACCGTCCCTCGCCACCGGCCTTCCTCCGGCCAGAAATCCTCTGCACTAGGCGGCCGGCCTGTTCCTTGTCCCCCAACAACACCCAGCTCATTTCTGGAAGCTTCTGCCCCATGTGATACGCAGGACTGGCAGGTCCTCCTTCCGTCCACCACCTTATTCCCCTCCTTGCCCAGGGAAAACACACTCCTATCCAGGTCCCACCTCCTCCGAGAAGCTCTTCCCGGCCACTGCAGTGCGCCCAGCCCCACGCCGGTGTGGGAGGAATGCGGACGGGGCGGGCCCAGCCCCTCCGGTACCAGATGAGGTAACTGAGCCCCACGGAGGGCAGGGCCACGCCCAAGACTACACACTGGCCGAACCGGGTCTGGATTCGGGTCCGGCTGGGCCGATCGTTCCAAGATGTCCTCCTCCTCCTCTCCTCCGCCCTCGGTAACAGCTTCTCAAGCCGCCGCGGCCGCCCCTGAGCGTGGGGCAGCTGCCTGGCCTGACTCCCACCGCGGTTGCAGACGGAATGCCTGCATCCGAGTCCCGCTCCCTCCGCCACGTCGGGCTGATGACCTTGGCCCAGCGCTGCGTTTCCCCTGGACAATACGGCCAGCAGCACCCCCAGGACGGCGGGCGCGGGGCAACGAGGCCGTCTGTGTGCCCGGCACGGCCGGGGCTTGAGCGGCGGCCTCTCCAGCCCGGCCAGCGCCCTGGCCTGGGCCTTCCAAACCCGCCGCCCTGCCTGGCAGGCCGAGAGCAGCCGCGCGGCCTGAGGCGGCCCCGGCGCCGCCCGCCCTCCGGCCCGCCCGGTGCACGGGCGCCGCGGGAACCGAGCCGTCCGGAGGCCCGCAGTCGCCCCTCACCCGCCGCGGGGGCCGTGCGTTCCTCACCTGAACACCCCGAAACAGGTGAGGCGGGCCCGGCGCCCAACACCATGACCTGCCAGCCGGCGACGGCAAGACGCTGCCCCTCACAGTCGCACCGGCTCCGGGCGGCGGGACCGGAAGTGGTGGGGCGGAGACTCGGCCACTCTTTAGCCTGCGGCTGAGGGAAGGGTAGCGGGCTCTTTAAAAAAAAAATTCAAAGCCCTGAAGAACTTTATTTGGCGCTTGGTGCCCGAACAACGGCGGGCGCCAATGGGGTTGGGCCTCGTTCATTGGCAGAGGGCAAGGCAGGGGGCGGGGTCGAGTCTCGCGGGCCCCCATGACTGGCCATTGGCGGTGGGGGCGGGGCCTCTGAGTTGGTTCCGGAGCCTGCGCCTCCGAGCGCCCGGCTCTGCGAGGCTTTCCTGCATCCATTCATTTCTCCCTGTGTTGGGTCTGGCATTGCGGCTCAGGAGACCCGCGTGGCGCTCCAACTGACCGCCTCGGTGCACATTCCCGCCGTGCGCCCAGCGCAGTGCCCAGGACGCAGAGGGCTGGGCGGATCCCAGAGCCTACAGGGGAGGAGGGGAGGGGCGAGGGGGCAGGGCGCTCAGCCTTACAAACAGCCACCAACCTTGGGGTGCCTTGGCTGACGCTGTAGGGGAGTGGGCAGGTCCTTTTCTGTTCCTGTCTTAATGGTTTTTATTCCTTCTTTCATCTCCTACACTTTTGTATAATACTTTAAGAATCTGTTTCAAATTGTGCAAATTGTCCTGTCCATTAGTATTCTGTGTGGTTGGTGATAAGCGCTCTGGCGGGGCTGGGGAGTCGCGGCTGGACTGGGGTCAGACGAGGCCCCTGGGGGAGTGGGCCATGTGAAAGATGAGGTTCACTACGCAGACCGGGCAAAAAGCCAAGGAGTTGGAATTTTATTTCCAGAAGCTCCATAGGAATCTTTGAAACAGTGAAGTAACAATACAGTTTTCTTTCTGAAAAAGGCTTCTGGCCCCAAGTGAGCTGGTGGGGGAGGTGGGGAGGGGGTTTGTCAGACAGAGAGGAGACCCAACCCAGGAAGCGCGGTGAAGAGCCCAGTGTGTGGCGTTCCTTCTGTTTGGGAAGTTTCCTCCTGTACCCAGCAAGTTCCTAAGCTTCCTGAGCTTGGAAAGGTTGTCCAGTCAGTTCCCCATCCCCCACTGCCAGCCACTCGTCAGTGAGTCTTCCCTTCCAGGCTGCGCATCAGATCAGGTCCCAGAGCCCGCAAAGCCCTGGACAAACATTGCACAGGACAGAGCAGCCACAGTAAGCTAATGCGCCTGTCACCGACAGGACGCATTCCCTGCACCGCTGCTGGCTCGTGGGCAACCTGGGGTCTGGGCCTTCGGGGAACCTTCAGCCCAGGGCTCCTGGTGGCTCACTTACAGGGATTGCAGGCGCCGAACCCACTGTGGCAGCGATGTATGGTGGCCCGAGTCCCACATTCTCTGCACTGCCTACACTTTTTGTTACTCTAGGTCTATGACGCCCACTTCACGTGTGCCGTGGACAAAATGGCACAGAACTCTTGTTAAAAAAAACAACCACGACCACCGTGGTTGAAACTGTATGTCCATCAGGGTTACGTGAAGACTGGCATGGACTCGGCCAGCACAGTGAGGAGCACCCACCCCATGTTCTGCGCATCTGTGACGTCCAGGTGGTGTCTGTGATCTGGAGCCGCGGCAGTCACCTGGCATGTCAAGGCCGTGCCACCTCCGGGTGGAGTCCCTCCCCTTGCAGCCACAGCTCTCTCCCTGGACCCTGGGGTGAAGAGCCCACATGCTGGCGACTCCTTTCCAACCCTCCTCACTGAACTCCCACTCCAGAACTCTGGGGAGAGCAACACCGCGACGCCGGTTTGTGAAGCGGAGCCACCTTTCATAGTGGACCTGGACCACTGGCTACTCTGCTGGCATCGGGTGACTTGGCACAACCCCTCAGGAGGGTAGTAAAAGTCCTAAGAGCCTTGGAGTCTTTTACAGAGTAATTTCCCTCTAGGGAGTGGCCAGAGGAAGTAAGCCAAGATCAGAGAAAGCTCTGGCACAGAAATCCCCATTGTGTCTGTAGAACTTGGAAGCAGCCTCATGTTCAGTGTTGGGGGGATGGTTAAGGAAATTATGCCTCATTTACTTACAGAAGTGTTACACAGCCATTAAGCTTGATCATTATGCAGCTTATGTAAGCCACAAACATGCTTGCTAAGTGAAACAAGTACCATTCGAATTGCATGAACTCAATGGCTGCAGACCTGAAGAAGGTCAATGTATGGGCAGAGACTGGAAGTAAATGAACAAAAAAGAATAACTTTTGTGTTCAGGTGGTAAAATCATGAGTAAATTTTCTTCCTTAAAAAAAAAGCTTTCAGCCCTGGCTGGTGTGGCTCAGTGGATTGAATGCCGGCCTGCAAACCAAAGGGTTGCCGGTTGGATTCCCAGTCAGGGCACATGCCTGGGTTGTGGGCCAGGTCCCCAGTATGGAGCATGCAAGAAACAAGCTCACATCAATGTTTCTCTCCCTCTCTTCCTCTCTTCCCCCCTCTCTAAAAATAAATAAATAAAATCTTAAAAAAAAACCCTTCCATTTATTTTGTATACTGTCTTCATAGCAATATAATACAAACGTTTCTTTTAAACACAATTGAACCCGAACTTGGGGTACAGGTCTTGTGCAAAAATAAGTGATTTTAATGCTGCTACTTGCTAGAGAAATAAACATGGAGAAGCGTAAGCCTCCCTGGACGGATGTTTAAAAAGCAGGCAGTCCAGACCACGCTTAGAAAGCCCTTCTAATGTCCAGGATGACAGACACAATGGCTTTGAAATAAATGGCGACCGTTAGAGATAATGTGTTGGTGTGAGGTCACACTCACCTGGCAGCAGAGCTGCCCCTTGTGCTCTAACTGTCGCTCACACTGAGGTTCATGCAGTGGCATTCTGAACATGCGTTTTCTACAGGAAAACACAGTCCGCCTCGCGGCGTCCCCGACACCTGCTGCAGGGGTGAGCAGACCCCACCCACATCTGGGGGGTGGGGGCAGGGCTGTTGGGAGAATGGACACAGGTAACAATGGAGGGGGAGGGCAGAGAGGCCACATGCAGTAGGCTGAAGGAGAGTCAAAGATGTCCACCCTCACCGTGACTAGCTACTATTGTTTGGACACTCCGGCTAACTCGGGGAGGTACTCACCAGAAACGGAAGATGTTGAGGAGGAGGCAATGTGACCATCACGTAAGGACACTAGGTGATCACCTCCCTAGAACATCCAAGAGGCAGCTGACAAATGTAAAAGGGAATAAGAGATGAACTAAGTGACTTGACTAAAAACAAAACAAAAAAGGAAGGCATATTTTCCATACCACCAACAACCAATTACGAGTTATCAAAAAACCCGTTTCACAATGGGGGAAGGAGAGACAAGTAAGACATTCAAACTTTACCGCAAACAGGTGTGATCTGGATCGTGAAAATTAATAAAGGCAGCCTCAATAGAATCGGACTCCGGAGGGCCAGGGGAGAGTGCAGTCGCCCTCCCCACTGCTTATCAATCACCCCGAACATGGAAAGACGGGATTTTGCATCTCCAACAGGAAGGGGTAATATCTACCATCTCTGCAGGAGGAAGGAAGACTTTCCTCTTGCCCAGCAACAAGCCCAGATGATGGAAAACACCACAGCTCAGTCCATGAGAAACCATCATCACCTTGAACTCTTTCCTCCAATGAAGTTTTTTCTTTTGCTAATAACTTCCTCACCCCACGCTATTTTCTATAAAAGTCTTCCATTTTGTATAACTCTTCAGAGTGTCTCTCTGCTCGCTAATGAAATGCTGCCTGATTTGGAATCATTTAATAAACCCAATTAGATCTTTCAATGTATTCAGCTGATTTTTTAAAGTAATTTTTAAAAAAGATTTTGGAATTCCAGCCAAGATGGAAGCATAGGTAGAAACCCTTCATTTCCTCACACAACCAAAAGGAAGATAACAACCAATCTAAAATCAATGAACAACCAGAAGTGCCAGAAAATCAAACTGCGTGGAGCTCTGACAACCGAGGAATTAAAGAAACAGTTAAACAGAACAACCAGAGGGGAAGAACCCACAGTGAGGCAGCAGACCGTGCAGGTGGGGCTGGCTGAACGGGAAACTGAGACTCAGAGCTGACTGTGGACTACGGCAGGGGTGGCCACGGAGGGAGAAACCCAGTCTCACACAAGAGTCCACTGGAAAGTGGGCCAGAGAGGAGCAGGTGAGCTGCACTGTTCCCTCTCTGGCCCCTCCCCCCAGGCAGCAGCACAGCGCAGCAAGGAGGGTTGCCCCACCCCGGCGAATCCCTATGGCCCATCCCCTTGACACTTCACAGGTGAGCAGAGACAAAGAAATATGGCCCAAATGAAAGAACAGAGCAAAACTCCAGAAGGAGAGCTAAGTGATGAGGACATAGCCAACCTATCTGATGGAGAATTTAAAGCTCTGGTAACCGAAATGCTCACAGAACTAGACTTCCGGCCAAGATGGAGGTGCAGGTAGACACACGGTGCCTCCTTGCACAACCAAAAGAAGGACAACAATAATTTAAAAACAAAAAACAGCCAGAACTCACAGAAAATCGAACTGTATGGAAGTCCGACGACCAAAGTCGTCGAGATAAAGAAGAAACCTTCATCCAGACCGGTGGGAGGGGCGGAGCTGGGCAGCCAGGCGGAGAGGACTCGCAGTGGGGCAGTGGCTGGCAGACCCAGTGAGATGGCGGATTGAGGAGCGGGGTGGGCAAAGCTGCAGCTGGCCAGCGAGGCAGCAGCTGGTGGACCAGGTGACAGACGTGCAACCCAGAGTTCCAGCGCGGGGAAATAAAGCCTCAAACCTCTGATTGAAAACACCAGTGGGGTTGAGGCGGCAGCAGGAGAAACTCCCAGCCTCACAGGAGAGCTCATTGGAGAGACCCACAGGGGCCTAGAGCGTGCACAAGCCCACCCACTTGGGAATCAGCACCGGAAGGGCCAGTTTGATTGTGGGTAATGGAGGGAGTGACTGAAATCTGGCAGAGAGTGGAGCATTGCTCCCTCTCAGCCCCTCCCCCACATACAGCATCACAGCGCAGTAACCAGCATTACCCTGCCCGGGTGAACACCTAGGGCTCCGCCTCTTTACGTAACAGGTGAGCCAAGACAAAAAAAAAAAAAAGGCCCAAATGACAGAACAGATCAAAGCTCCAGAGAAAATACAACTAAGCGACGAAGAGATAGCCAACCTATCAGATGCACAGTTCAAAACACTGGTAATCAGGAAGCTCACAGAATTGGTTGAATTTGGTCGCAAACTAGATGAAAAAATAAAGGCTATGCTAAGAGAAACAAAGGAAAATGTACAGGGAACCAATAGTGATGAGAAGGAAACTGGGACTCAAATCAATGGTGTGGACCAGAAGGAAGAAAGAAACATCCAACCAGAAAAGAATGAAGAAACAAGAACTTGGAAAAATGAGGAGAGGCTTAGGAACCTCCAGGACACCTTGAAACGTTCCAACATCTGAATTATAGGGGTGTCAGAAGGAGAAGAGGAAAAACAAAAAATTGAAAACTTATTGGAACAAATAATGAAGGAGAACTTCCCTAATTTGGCAAAGGAAATAGAGTTCCAGGAAGTCCAGGAAGCTCAGAGCGTCCCAAAGAAGCTGGCCCCAAGGAGGAACACACCAAGGCACATCATAATTACATTAGCCAAGATTAAAGAGAAGGAGAGAATCTTAGAAGCAGCAAGAGAAAAGGACACACTTACGTACAAAGGAGTTCCCATTAGACTGTCAGCTGATTTCTCAAAAGAGACCTTGTAGGCAAGAAGGCTAGAAAGAAGTATTCCAAGTCATGAAAGGCAAGGACCTACATCCAAGACTGCTCTATCCAGCAAAGCTATCATTTAGAATGGAAGGGCAGATAAAGTGCTTCTCAGATAAGGTCAAGTTCAAGGAGTTCATCTTCACCAAGCCCTTATTATATGAAATGTTAAAGGCACTTATCTAGGAAAAAGAAGATAAAAAATATGAACAGTAAAGTGACAACAAACTCACAACTTATCAACAAATGAACCTAAAAGAAAAGAAACACAATGAAAACAAAAACTAAGCAAACTACCAGAACAGGAACAGAATCAGAGAAATGGAGATCACATGGAGGGATTTCAATGGGGAGGGGGGAAGGGAGGAATGGGGGGAAAGGTACTGGGAAGAAGAAGCATAATTGGTAGGCATGAAATAGACGGGGAGAGGTCAAAATGGTATAGGAAACAGAACTCGGAGAACTTATATGTACAACCCATGGACATGAACTAAGTGGGGGGGGGGGGAATCCTGGAGGGTGGGGGTGGTGCAGGGTGGAGGGGGGATAAAGGGGAAGAAATTGGGAGAACTGTAATAGCATAATCAGTAAAATATACTTAAAAAAGATATTATTTATTCACTTTCAGAGAGAGGGGAAGGGAGGGAGAAAGGGAGAGAAGCATCAATGTGTGGTTGCCTCTCATGCGCCCCCTGCTGGGGACCTGGCCCACAACCCAGGTACATGCCCTGGAATTCAACCAGCGACCTTTGGTTTGCAGGCCGGCATTCAATCCACCGAGCCACACCAGCCAGGGCTCAGTTGAATTATTTTTTCTCACAGGATGAAGGAAATTACAAACTTTATGTCTCTCAAAATGTACATGGCAGTCCTGGCTGGGTGGCTCAGTTGGTTGGAGCATCATCCTATACACCAGAAGTTTGTGGGTTCGATCCCTGGTCAAGGCATATACCTAGGTTGTGGGTTCAGTCCCCAGTCAAGGTGCATACAGGAGGCAACCAATTGATGTTTCTCTCACTCCCTTCCTCTCTCTGTAAAATCAATAAACATGTCCTCGGGGGAGGACTAAAAAAATGTACACGCAGATGTGCTTGGAGCTCATATCACGTGAAGGAAGACCTGAAAACCAGCTGGCAGGGGAGAGTGAGACCTGAGCTCAGGAGGGCCCCAGGCTAGTCCCGAGGATGGCCCAGAGGCCGCAGGGGATGGCAGGAGGGGAACAGGTGAAGATGTCACCCTGTCACTGCTGTGCTGCCTTCGGCAGCAACAGCTTGGAAGCCACTTCAACCTCCCCCACAGCGCACTGGGGAAAGACAGGATGGGCCCAGGGAACACCGTCACCCCTCCGGCGTGAAAAAGTGCTGTCGACTTTAAAAGTAAAAGCCAGTTATTTTACCAGCCTAATGGATTTAGGTGGGAACAGCAAAGACATGCAATTCAGAACGAGCTAGAGCAAAAGCTATCAGCAAGTCCGATAAAAAAAAAGAGAGGAACCTTATTGTGTGGAGACAAAGGAGGAAGTTGGCAGAGGTTGGTTTGATCAAAAAGCCCACTGGGGTATGGAGCAGGGAGATGACACCGTGTCATTGGCTGAGTTGCCGGGGACAGCAGGCGTCTTGCAGGAGATGTGACATTCTTATGTTGCCTGTATGTTGCCGGTAGTGGATGATTCTTTCCTGTTGACAATTCTGTTGGGGTCCACGGTTGACAATTCTTCCTGTAACTGACTGGGAGCGCCCCCTTCTGGCCCCCTGGCCCCATTTCAGTGTGGTTTCCCTTCATTCATTTTCACCATGCCCGTAGGATACCAGAAAATGGGAAAACGAGCGGCGAGCTGGCAGGACTAGCATAATGGCGCGTGCGTGATAACAGTCTGTTCAGGTAGCGAAGCAAATGCTCACAGCTGCTGTATCAGTTGGCCAGGGCCGGCAGAACAAAGCCAAGTAGCTAGAGTGGATTAGACAAGGGAGATATGTCGTCCCTGAACTCTGTAGGCTAGAGTCCAAGGTCAGGGTGTGGGCGGAGCCATAAGCACTGTAGGCCCTGATGGAAGGCCCGAAACCTTGTGGAAGAGCTCAGAGTACCTCCCCTGGAGAAGGGAAAATTCCCTAAACGGAACACCAAGCGCTGGCCATAAAGGACAGAAAGTGCTCTGGGGACTGAGTGGCCAGAGGGGAAACAAAGGCAGGGCCCTGGGCATTGCAATCTAGCAGAGAGCTCAATACAGGAGGTGACAAGCAAAGCAAGTAGCCCATTAACACCTCTGAGTATTCAAGCCCACTGAGCCCAAAGGAAGGAGCTCATAAACACCTTTGGGTACACCCCACCCCCAAAGCAGCCACCACCTTTACTCTTCAATCAATATGTAACTTTTCACCCATCCCACAGACTATGTAAGTCCTCAGAACACAGGACTCTGTCTCTTGGCTCTCTGGCCGCTGGCCTCTGGCCAGAGCCCAGCCTTCTGCTGCCCTTACCCTGCTTTGCCCTGAACCTGTGCCTTCCCCTCACCCCTGCCCGGACAAGGCCTGCCCTCTCCCATGAGTACGCATCTCTAACAAACCCTGATGCCCACGAATAGATTGGCTGACGTGTAATTCTTTATGGCATCGGCAGGAAGAACCAGGTCTCTCATGATAACAAAAGGAAACTTTGGACGACGACGTTAAAATTTAGAATTTCTCTTCAAGCACCCTCCTTCAGGCAGTGAAAAGAAAGCCACGGAGTGCGATTTGCAATGCGTATACCCATGAAGCATTCGCCTCCAGAGCCTATAGAGACTCTACACATCAACAAGAAAAGGCGGAAAATGCCAAAGAAATTGCCAAAGAAAATCCAGGCGCAGACTTGGACAGGCAGAGCCCCCAGGAGGTGATTCAAATGGCCAGAAACACAGGAAACCTGCATCCCTCACTGGTCATCAGGGAGAGGCCAGGGAAAACCGACGTGGCGAGGATGGGAAACAGCCAGTGACACCCAGGGTGTGGAGTCTGGGCTGCTCTCAGTCGGCTGGCGGTGGCAAGCACAGGCGCATCAGCTCCGGGGGACCTGCATCAGCTCTTCCGCCCTGAAGGGCGATGTCACGGCAACTGCCCATCCAGGCCCCAGCTGTCTCTGGGCCTGTCTCTGGACTCCCTTCCGTCCCACTGAGCTGTTTGCCTGTCCTTCCACCCAAAGCACCGTGTTCCCCTCATTACAGTTTTACACTAGATCGGCGACGATCTATTATTCTGAAGAACTAGAAAAGGAAGAACAAACACCGCCCACAGTCAGCAGGAGGAAGCACATGACAAAAACTCAAGCAGAATTACACGAAATAGAGAATAAAAAGCCGATACCAAAAAATGCAACAAGAAACTGTCCTTTGAAGAGGTTCATAAAATTGACAAGCCTCTGGCTAGAGCACTAAGGAGAAAGCGAAAAGTGAGAAATGAAGGAGACGTTACCACTCTGCCTGCAGTAAGGGGCCAATATTCAGAACATACAAAGAACTCACACAACCCAACACCAAAAAGCAAACAATGCAATTAAAAAATGGGCAGAGGACCTGAAAAGACATTTCCCCCAAGCAGACATACAGACGGGCTCGGGCGTGTTCTGGGTGGTAGGCCACGGACCCCAGAAGACCTGCAAATGGCCCACAGATGTAAGAAAATTGCTCAGAGTCATTAGCTGTTGGGGAAATGCAAATTAAAGCTACAAGGAGCTACCACCGGACCCTGCCAGAACGGCTGTCATTGCCAAGACAGGTCATAACGAGTGTGGAGAAAAAGGAACCTCATTCACTGCGGGTAGGCATGTAAACCCGGGCGGCCACTGTGGAAAGCAGTGTGGCGGTTCCTCAAAAAGTTAAGAATAAAGTTTCCACAGGATCCAGCAACCCCTCTTCCGGGTCCCTACCCAAAAAACTGGAGAACATGCGCTCGTAAAATGTGTGCACCCCTGTGTTCACTGCAGCCGTATTCACGGTGACCAAGACGTGCTAACGACTGAAGGGTCCTTCAAGGGGCGATTGGATACAGAAGATGTGAGATTTTACACACACACACACACACACACACACACACGAATACAACTCAGCCATAAGGAAGGATGAAACAGTGCCCTTTGCGACCCATGGGTGGGCCCTGAGAATAGCGTGCTAAGCAAAGTAAGTTCAATGAGAAAAGTCACGAACCATGCAGTTTCACTGGTACATGGGGTATAAACCGGAAGCAACAAGTGAGCAACGAGAAACTCACACGCAAACTCACCGACACAGACACCAAGATGGGCGGGGCTGGCAAAGAGTAAAGGGCCAAGTAGATGGCGGTGGAGGGAGGCATGACTTGGGGCGCTCAGCACACAGCACAGTGCAAATGACGGGCTGTAGAATTTCACACCTGAAACCCTTGTCATTGCATTAACCAATGTCACCCTAATCCAATTAATTCAACAGACACAGAGGAGATTCCGCGTGAAGAATGAATGGATTCCAGTAAGAGTGACTATAAAATACAGCAGAGTTCCCTTTGCTACCCTAAGACTGAGAGGAGGGCCCAAGGCAGGAGCACGTGGAAGCGGACCCCTCCCCAAGGCTGGGGCTCGGAGAAGTAGGTGCAGCTCCCTGCACAGCAGATGAGTTTGCTGGTTTCTCCTGGCGGGGGCTGCAGCCACTGAGCTGGCAGGGAACCATCCTCCAGGCCGCCAGCTTCCAGTGCCCAGCCTTGCGGGCACACGGAGGGAATGTGGGCCTGGCGACGATCCTCCAGAGTTGGGCGGGGGTTGGGTGGGGCGGGATGCAACGGGGCAGAAGCAATCAGGGCGTGGGTGCGGGCAGCAGACCTCGAGTGGGTGGTGGGCGTGTCGAGGCCTGTAGGGCAGTCACTGCCAGGCCAGAGTGCAAGGCTGCAGGCCGGGGGCAGAGCCCTACCCCGCATCCTCACCCCCACCCCTCTGAACCCTGATTGCGGCACCGCAGCGGGACAAGAGAGCCCTTTCTCTCGATGTGTGTCCATGGCGCCCTCTGCTGGGAAGGCTCAACATCGCACCCCCTGGGAGGGGAAGGGCTCACGGGAATTCCCTCCAAGGTGCAGAGCAGGTGTTAAAGGGTGAACTTGGAGCGGAGAGGCGATCAGTTTATTACTGGCATCAGGAATAACAACTTTCTAAATACTCTTGTTTACTCGTTCTAACACCTGTGTCAACTCTCCACCAGTTCCAGTCGATGGGCTTTTGTCCTCGTTCTGGGTCAGATGTTCCTGTTTCTTTGCAATCCTGGCTATTGTCGCCTGGATGCCCAACATTGTGAATTTTGCCAGGTCAAGTGGTGGCTCTTCCGGATTCCTCGAATAGCCTTGATCTCTGTTCTGGGGCGCAGTTACTTGGACACAGTTTGCTTCTCCTGGCTCCTGCTTTTAAGAGTTGCTGGTTTGGAGCCAAGTGGGGCTCAGGTTAGAGCTAAGAACTCCCACCGCCTAGCAATGACCTCCCGCCCCAGCCCCAGGGGCTCCATCTGGCGTCCAGCCCCAGCTTGGCTGCTGGGAACGGGCCGATTCCCAGGCTGAGCCCAGCTGCAGGTGCCCTCACACACGTGCTGGTCAGTGCGCCGCTGGGCGCTCTGGCGGGGTGGCCCCCACAGCCCTGCCCCGTGGGCCTGCCGGGGTGGCTCCAAATCTCCTCAGAGCAGGTGCGGCAGTTTGTACCTTGGAATCCACAGTGCCCTCCCCTTGAGTGTGGGGGGACCCATGGCCTGTTCACAGTCACAGAATGTGACTCTGTCACAGTGCGTGTGCCTGGAGCTGTGGGTTACGAACACCCTGGGTGAAGCTAGGAGCCACGTTTGGAAGTTTACCTAGTGAGGACCTATGTGGCCTTGGGCCAGCCACACACTGCACCCCTGAGCCACTGAGCGGAGAGATGGACCCTGCCAACCCTGGACTGAGCTGGGTGCTGTCCCTCCCCAGCTGGGCCTCCAGGTGAGGCAGCAGTCCAGCCGACACCTGGGCTGCTGGCTCGTGAGGCCCTGCGACCTCCGAGGACCCACGAGGCCGTGTCCAGGCCCCGCACCAGAGCAGCGAAGTCTGTTGTTGCAGACGGCCGAGTGTGTGATGGTGGGGGTCCCCTGCACAGAGACGGGTGGCGGGTACGGAGGGAGCACGGGGTGGTTGGAAGGGGAAATGGGGGCTTGTCTGCAGGGGCTGAACATGCTGCTTTGTGTTCAGTTATGTGTTTATTTGAGGGGGCCTCGGGGTGCTGGTGCAGTTGTGGTAGGTGAAGTCCCCACGGGCCACCCTGGGACTCAGGGCCTGGGCCCAGGAACCTGGAGGAGGAGGAAGCAGGGCTGGGACCTGCTTGTGGAAGAGGGTGATTGCTTGGAACATTCTAGGACAACGAACTGTTGAGAAGAAGTTGTGTTTGTCATTTTAACTTTCAGACCCGGTGTGGCTGGGTTAGACATGAAAGGCCCGTCATGGGATGCGTGCCGGGCTCTGGAACACACAGGCATGGAACAGGGCACGGCCGTGCAGAGCCGGATCGGGGAAGGGGGCACTGGCGTCTCCTCCCCAGCGAGGTTCCCAGTGGCCCCCCCCCGGCCCCGGCCTCACTGGCACATTTCCACTTTGACCTTCTAGAAAGTTTCAGCGGACAGGTGGCATCACCTTGCTACATGCTGCCCACTTAACAGAACACTGTGAAGGTCAGTCCATGTCAGCATTCACATACCTACCCTGTTCTTCCTGGGGGCAGCGTGGCCGTCCATCATGTGGGCAGATGTGGGCGCCCTGCCTCGCCCCACCCACGGAATTCACAAATGATCTTCCAGAACAAGCCACTGTTCAAGGTCAAGATTGTCTCAGTTTACACCAGCGAAAGCCATGGATCCTCACCTGAGAAAGGAGAGCAAGCAACCTCAGACACAGCCCCAGCTCGGCCAAACCCAAGCCTACGCAGCCACATCCCGGAAGGGTCCTGCCAGCCAGGCTGAAGTCCCAGTTTGCCCAAGGAGAATAGCAGGTACAGCTCTGATGGTTTGTAAGCAAAGGCTGGTGTGTGTGGATGCCCCAAAGCTCAGAAACAGCTGCTTTGGAGCAAATTTTCTCCTTTCTACACAGAGAAAGATCTGCTTGCTACTTGCAAACGATGCTCTGCTCCATCCCTGCTTGTCCGTCTCCCCAAGCCCAACACACGGCCGTCCAGCAGCCCCTTCCCTGCCCCAGGTGTGGGTGCACCTGTAACCACGGAGTCCCCACCCCTGGGAGTGCCAGAGAAGGCCTGTATTCAGAGCAATATCTCTGTTCTTCAAGGCACCCTTTAGCTTTGGGGATTTGGGTCCCTGGTGTCTCCGCTCATGCCCCCCTACAGAGAGCCCAGGGTGGCTTCTAGTGATCCAGGCTGCCAGGTTGTCCCAGGCTGAGCTCCAAGCTCAGGGCAGGGACCAGGACTCACCATTTTCCTGGGGCTGTGCCACCTGCCCATACTGACTGTGGGTTCAGCAGCCAAGGGGACAGGCTGCTCACTGTGACATCCTGCCCGTCCCGGTGACTTCCCCAAGAACGAGGATCCTTTGTGCAAACCTACCTGATCAGTTTTCGATAGTGTCTCTCCAGAGCCTTTGATGTTTGGCCCACTGTCCTGAGGACCGCCTCCCCAGTCATTTCTGCTGCATTGCATTTGACTTGCGGGCCCGCTGTTTTCATTTGACAATCTATGGGGACAGCAACTCACAGAGGCCGGTGGGAGAGGGGCGGCCACTGCCTTTATCTTTTTTAAAGTAACTGTTTTAAATTTTAGACCAGTTTCAGATTTACAGACAGTTGCAAAGAGAGCTCAGAGATCCATGATTCACCCTATTATTAATGTGCTACATTGTAACATTTGGCACATTTGTTACAGTCAAGGAGCCAATATGGAGACACACTGTTACTAAGCCACCTTTGAACTTTATTCAGATGTCCCTGGGCTTCTCCAAATGTCCTTTTCATATACAGCATTCCATCCAGGAGAGCACGTGACATTCAGTTGTCATTTCCCTGAGGCTCTTCTGGGCTGGGACAGTTTTCCAGACTCAGATAGTCTGTGATGACGTACACAGTTTTGAGAGGGCTGGTCGTGTGTTCCGTAGAACGTCCCTCAGGTTGAATTTGCTTGATGTTTTTATTATGCTTAGACAGAGGCTGTAGTTTGTTGGAAGGAAGACCGCAGAGGGGAAGTGCCACTCTCAACACAGCGTATTAAGAACGCGTATTGGCCTGGCCCAGGGCTCAGGGGGTTGAAGCGTCATCCTGTGCACCAAAGGGTTGCAGGTTCCACCCCTGGTCAGGGCACACACCTGGGTTGTGGGTTTGATCTCCAGTCGGGGTGCGTATAGGAGGCAACTCATTGATGTTTCTCTCGCATCTCTCTCTCTCTCAATCAATCAATCAATCAATATATCCTTGGGTGAGGATTTAAAAAAAGAATACATATTATCATCATTATTTACCGCCAATGATGTTAACCTCTAAACCTGTCAAACCCCTGGCTGAGCTGGGGTTTGCTGGGTTGCTGTACTGTGGAGTCACTTTTATTACACCATTAGTTGTCTTTGCTTTTTCAAGTTAAAAAACTGACATGTAGCCCTAGCCCGTGTGGCTCACTTGGTTGGAGCATCGCCCCATAACCGGAAAGCTGCGGGTTCAATTCCTGGTCAGAGCACATGCCTGGGTTGCGGGTTTGACCCCCGGTCTGGGCATGCACCATCCTAGACAGGAGGCAATCGGTCCATGCCTCTCTCTCGCATCAATGTTTCCCTCTCTCCCTTCCCCTCTTTCTAAAAAGCAAGGAAAAAATGTCCTTGGGTGAGGATAAACATTTAAAAAATGGCATATAATTCATTTAACATAAAATTCACCACTTTAAAGTACCCAATTCAGGTGTTTTTAGTATATTCCCAATTGTGTGCAGTCCTCACCACTGTCAAATTCTACAGCATTTCCATTATTAACCCAAAAAGAAGCCCGCACCTGTTAGCAGTCACTCCCCAGCCCCCCGCTCCCCCCCCCCCCCCCCCCCCCCCCCCCCCGTTCTGAGACTACGTGCCAAAGTGTGTGTTAAAAGTTACCTGAGGGGAGAGAATAGAGCCTTTTTATTTATTTTGTTCTGTTTACCCGGATTTCCTACAGTGACTTCTCCAGTGAAAGAGGTGACTTTGAAATGGCATTGGCATGACAATAAGAGACAGGGGCGGCTGACAGGTTAAATGCCTTCCCACAGAGGACTGGCCGGGCAGGCTACAGCTCACCGCTGCTAACCTCAGTGAGTCAGTTCAATAAATGCTGTTGAGTACCTACTGTGCGCCGGCCACCGTTTCAGGCACTAGGAGTTCCTCTGGCCTTCCTGCACTGCGCTGCGAGCATGCCGTTACTGGGGAGAGCGGAGCCTGCGTTAGCGAGGGCAGCAAGGGCGGGCAGGTGGCAGGCTATGGGAGGAGCGATGGAGTCGCCCAGCGCGGCGGATCCCTCCCGGCGGCCTTTGCCTCACCTGCGCCCCTAGCGGACAGCCGAGCTCCCGGCGCCGGGTTTCTCCCCGTTCCGCTGGCCCCCGGGGGGAGGGCGGAGGGCGGGGCGCTGACTGAGCGGCACCCAGTTTCTCCCTAGACCCCCTTGCCCTTCAGCGAGCCAAGTTTGGACCTAGCCGGTGGCAGCCAGGTGTGCTCCAGGCCGAGACGAGGGGGCAGGGAAGCCACGCCAGGCACTGGGAGCAGCCTGGGTGGGTGTCTGTCCAGCCATTTCCCGGTCCACAAAGCCTTTTCCAGCTGTGCCTGGTCTATGTGGCCAGGACAGGAAAATTAGAAAGCCCGTATCTTTTAAAAATCCCAGGCAGGAACTGAGAAAGTCTCCCTCTAAACCTATCAACAGTAACTCACTCTCCTGTTGACACCGGTTTTGGAAATCATTTTTAAAAATAGCAAATTGGGGAATTGGGGAAAAAGAAAGGCCTGGAAGGGCACTTCCTGCGGACGGCCTTGGTTAGCATGCAGGGCTGCAGCCCTCAGCGTGCAGGAGCTGAGCAAGACACGGTGGGGGGTGCGGGGGGTGTGGGAGGACCCTGGGGGCTGTGGCCCCTGGGTGCTGGACAGGGGACTGAGCCTTACCTCTGGGATACATGCAAATTCCTCCCTTGGGCATGTCTCCCGTGTCCCCGAAGGTTAGGCACAGCCTGTGCGGGTAGGCGGCCACTCTCAGCCTCCTGTGGGCACAGGGGGCTCAAGGGCTGCAGCGAGGCTCACGAGGACCCTGTGAGCCTCACGGATGTGAGTCTCGCTCGGTTCCAGGGAGAGGTGGGATGGAAGAATCAAGAGCTCGGCTGGAGCTGTGCTTGAACTTGCTCAGCTGAGGAGAACCAGAGCCCCCCCGCAGGGCTGCAGCGGCCTGGGGGGGGCTCCCCGAGTTGGGCCCCATCTCATGGCTTCCAAAGGCATCCGTCGTCGTGAGGGTGTTGTGCGGGGGCACCGCGGGGGGCGGAGGTGGCCCAGGAGCGCTTGGGCAGGAAGGGGTAGGGGCCCTGCCGAGGGAAGCCCGCTTGAACGTGCACATACAGCAGGCAGGTGCCGACCACAGCTCCCTCCTCGAACCCCGGCTCCACTGTTTCCTGCCACGTCCAGTTCCAGTACGGTCAACCATGTTGTTTGACAAAGTCCAGACATGGGGGATATGTCTTCAAGGAAGCGTATCCTGGCCTGGAGGACGTGGCATTACTTGGGATTTGCGTGTGATTTTGTTCTTTCTCTTTAATGGAATCTGCATTTTTACTGCTTTAATCATCTGGAACCTCCTGGAAATGATCACCATTCTTAGAATTGACCAGCAGCTGACACAAACAGGATATAATCAGACCAATACGTTTCTAGTCAACAAGCCCCTGAATGTCTAACAGTCGTTAGAGTAACACCCCCTCCTTTACCTTAAATAAGAATATATATCAATTAGACAGCCATAGAAATAAGAAAAGCTGGTTAGCTATTAGGTATACAGAAACAGTTACTATGAAGCTAAAGTTTATAGTACACAGAGAAACATTTTAGACAGAAAAGATAGATAGCTAAGTTAGATATCACAAAGGCCTTATTGCCTCTGCTCAATCTACCGTATACTTTTGCCCTATAAACAATTTCTGAAAATGTCTAATCGTCTGATTTATGACTCTCCTAGTTAAAATAATCTTTGTTCACTATAACAATCTATGGAAACTTTGGTCAAAACAATCTTTGTTTAATATGATTATATCCATGGAAACTCTCATACTTTTCATGGTTACCTTTGTATTGATGTTTCTGCTTAACTGATCATGTTATGCACTTGCAAATGTTAATCTATGCCAAAAAGGAAAATATAAAAATCCATTTGTGCGTGCAATAAACGGAACAGAGCTTCACTGTTCTCTGAGGCGTGATGTCATCTGTCTCCCATCGCCGACGCCTCATAGCACCTTCGGGACCCCCTGGACTCTGCTGCGGCTGGACCGCGGCAGTTTCCCACTCTGCTGGACCCCAGGGGAGCGCACAGGTGAGCCACATAGCCAGGTCTGGGGGGAGGAGGGGCCTGGCTTCACACCCTGACGCCAGCACCCACCTGGAGGACACCTGGGCATGGGGTGTTGCCTCTCTGTGCCTCCATCTTCTTATCTGCAAAATGGACGCGGCCTCCCGGCTGATGAAGGCTGGGAGGGCAGGGGTGAGGTGAGTGAGTGCCTTTTGGTGGCGGCTCCGTACACTTCACTCCTTCCTCATTCTCCCCGGGCCTGGCGCCCTGCGGGTGGCTGGGGGATTTCAGCCCCAGGACACAGGCCCAGGGCAGCCTCCCTGGCCTCCTTTCCCGCTGCACATAAAAAAAAGTTTCCCTTCCTCTTTTCTTAGCCTTTCATTTCTTTGTTCTCTTTCTGGACCGAAAGAGGAAGAAAAGCAAAAAGGAGGAAGATCAGCGTTGGAGAAACACTGGCACCAGGGGAGAAGAGAAACGCCCATTTTTCCAAACAGGAGACCAGATGAAAAGCTTGTGCTGCCAATGCTGGTCAGAACCGGGAACCGAGGTCTTCCCGACTCCTCCGGGTGGGCTCACCTCACCTGCTGCCCCGACGGGAATGTGCGATGCGGCCCCAAGCAGGGTGTTGCGCAGTCTGAGATGTTCTGTGGCGATTGCCTGGCTGCAAGGCCGTCCCCACTGGTTTTCATGGTGTGTGGCAGCCCTTCAGTTCCAGCGCGGCTTCACTTGGTGGCTGGCCAGGCCCACGGCCACCAGGCGGAGTTCAGTGTTGGGGGAGGTGGGCTCGGGTTAGGGCTGAGCTGTGTCCACCCCTTCCCCTCATTCATATGTTGATGCCCCAACCCCCCCCCCCCATCCCTGAGAACGTGGCTGCCTTTGGGGATGGGATCTTTAAAGAGGTCGCTGAGGTTACTGGGGTGGCCCTCATCCCATAGGACTGGCGTCTGCATACGAAGTGACTAGGACACGACACACACAGGGACGGGCATGTGAGGACAAGGGCTGAAGGCGGCTGTGTCCATGCCAAGGAGAGAGGCCTCCGAGGACGCCCTGATCTTGCACGCCAGCCTCCAGGACTGCGAGACAGTCCATTTCTGTCGCCCCAGCCTGTGGTGTTTGTTACGGCGACCCGGGCCGAGATGGCTCTGCTCTGTGTGGAACGCGACGGGCCCGGGGAGTCGGAAGGAATCCCCCGTGTCGCCCCTGGAATGCTCACTGTCATGATTATCTCAGGATTCCTCACCTTACCTGCTGTTCTTGTGCCGGGGGAACACTGCCGGACAGAGGCAGGTGTCCTCACACGCCCACTGCCGCCAGGGCCCCCGCCCCACTGCAGAAACCCACTGTCATGTTCACGACGACCCCCTGAAGTCCCCACGGTCGCTTCTTCTCAGGTGAGGGAACTGAGGCCCAGAGGCGCCCCATGACTTGCCTCGCCACTGTCCCTGGGCAGAGAGCTGGGTGGCATCTGAGCCCAGGCAGTTTGGTGCCGTGGCCTCTGCGCTTCAGCTCGATGCTCTTTTAATGTGGAGAGGGGAGGAGAGGGTGCCAGAGTGGGCCTGAGTGGCTTTGTGTGACCTTGGGCAGCCTGGGCAGGCACCGGGACACAGCTGTCACCAGGATGGGCCACACTGAGGATAAAGAGCTGTGCCACCTGCCTCCCACCCTGGAAACTCAGGGAGCAAAGGGCCCCGGCTCCTGGGTGCATGCGTGTCTGTGGGCAGAGGAATGTGGTTGAGGGAGAGAGCCTTGTCCGCAGCCTGGGATTGCGGGTGCGGCGGCGGGGATGGTTTCCAGGGACGCAGAGGAATCTGGCTTTCAAGCTACCCTCAACCTTGTGCCCTCTGTCCCCATGGCACATTCGTGGACCTGAGTGAAGACAGGAGACCTCATGGCCCATCTGAGCCCTGTCCCGTGAAGAAGAAACCACAGAGAGACCCAAGTTCGCCTTTCGAATAGCCTTGAAAAGTACCGCAGGCCCTGGCTTTGTTCCACACGGGCCTGAAGGGCGGTTCTGTTCACAGAAGGGAGGGTCTTCAGGCCCTTTCCTGTTACTATCTCAGAGTCCCTGGCCCCTGCCTGGTCCCCACCACACCCCACCCCCATCCCCGCCCTCCAAACACAGGGTCCCCTGGTGAGGAGCCTGCCACCGGAGCCTGGACACCGCCCCGACCTGGGGACAGGGCAGGCAACTGACGCTAGGCTCCCCACTCCAGGCAAGTTATCGGAGGTGAACAAGCTGCTTCAGGTCACACAGCTGGACAGGGGTTGAGCCAGGCACTGGGCCTCGTAACCACGGCGTCCCAGGGCCTGACTGGGAGGTGACGTCCCCGCAGCTGTGACGTGACAGTGAGGTCCACACTGTAGCATGCTGGTGTTGTTTCTCTGTCCATTGTGTGATCTTCCCCCAGTTGGGCATGGCCTGGGGCTCCTGGGTGCACACTCACACTCACACACACACCCCCCGAAACTGAGGTCACCTTGCCTCCCTATCTGGTAACCTGCCTTTTCCCATGAACTTTCTAGTGTGAGAAGAAGTCCCCACACGCTTTACTTTAGGGCACTGGGCCCCGCCATCTGGCTTCCATCAGACTGGACAGCCCTCCTGTGTGGGCGTGAACACACTTCCATCGCGGGCGCCGCGTCCCGCACACCAGCCCTCTGGCTCGTCTGTACTTATGTCCTGGGGTGGACTCCTGGCAGGGATGTTCCTGGGAGCAAGGACGCGCAGACTTTGGGGCACACTAACTTGTCCTCCGGGAGGACGGTGCCGATGTTTGTCTTTGACGATGGAGAGGAAGCTGCATCTCCAAGGCTCTGTCTCGGGCTTTTCCTGGGAAGGAACGCCCCGGCCCAGCCGCGGCCCACGCTGCGCCCTCATTCCCAGGTGCCGCCTCCCCCACCGTGACCCACCAGGGACGCGCCCTTTCTGTGAAGACGAGTTCCGTTCAGGACTGCTTCTTGGCTCACGGAGGCCCCATCCCCCGAGCGCTTTTCCCCAGGAGCTCGTTAATAGGACAACTTTGGGAACAATATGTACTTGGCCAGTCCTACTTCCCAAGTCCTTTTCCCTTGTCACTTTGTGGGTTCTTTGATTTCTAACAGATTTCTAACAGATTTTTTTTTTCCTGTGGATTTCCAGGGCAAAGCTCTGGAGAATGGGCCATCTTCCAGCTCAGGACACAAATAAAGCTGGCCAATCTAATTTTTCACATGAAAGCTGTTGTTAGCTTCCCCAACCAGCCTAGCGAACCCCAGCTGTCCCTGTGGGCCCCTGTCCCTGGGCTTTTAGAGAAGGCCACGGAAGGATAGCTGCTTCCACCTGCCCGGGTCGCCTCCTCAGGCAGGCATTCTGGGTGGCAGACACTTCAAGTCTTGTTGGAAAGGGCTGGGGACAGGGCAGGTGATTGTGACTGGTGCAATCCACAATGGCCCCTCACTTACTCTCCAGGGAGCCCCTGGGGCAGACTTGGGGGAAAGGGCAGGCAGAGCACAGGTGGTCACCCTGGGTCTGAGCAGTGACCCTCAGCGGGAGGCCTGCAGCTCCTGTCCCACCCCACCCCACCCCTCTGCGGACCCTGCTGCTCCTGGGCTGACCTCGGCCTCTGCTTTCTGAAGCTTTGAGGCAGCCCATGCATCTGGCGTCGTCCCCTGTGACCTTGGCCGGAGCTCATCCACTGGCCAGACGCCTGGCGCCCCTCTAGCTCCCTTCCCGCACTTCCTCTGGGGAGAAACACCACTCACAGTGAGCACAGGGGCGGCTCTCAGGGCGCCTGAGACTCCGGCTCCTCTGAAAGCCCAACAGACACCCTCAGGCCGTCTGGGGGCAGTGGCTGCCCAGGGGAGGGCCAGGCGAGGGGGCCAGACAGGGCCGCAGAGGCCTCCACTTAGCACATGCATGCACAGGCGCGCGCACACGTGGACACCCATGCATACATGTGCACACATGTGTGCGAGTGCCTGCCCAGTCCTGGGCTTTGAAAGGCGGACCTGAGGCTGTTAGAGAGAGCGATGGCCCGCCCCCCAGCACAGGGACAGGGCAGTGGCCTCAGGAGCTCTGGGACGCGTGGTCTCGTTCTGTCCCCCATCAGCTGGGCTTTGCCCCTAGCAGCTCGCCACGCTGTCCCCCTCACGGCCGGCAGAGGGCAGAACCGAGGCGTCCGCAGCTCTTGCGTTTGCTGAGTGTTCTGCGGAGAACCGCGGCCCCCAAACCCTTGCTCACTGGGAGGCTCAGGTGGGCCCTGCTTTGGGAACGGGGTCTTCACAGACGGGATTGGTTCAAGTGCAATGAGGTCCCGCTGCAGGAGGGTGGGCTCTCAATCCACTATGGCGGGCGATCTTATAAGGAGAGGAGACACGGGGACACGGAGGGAAGACACGCTGCTACAGCGACAAGCCCAGGAACAGCAAGGGGTGCGGACAGGGGATGGGGCTGGAGGCAGTGGAGCGGGGCCTCCCGGGGGTCTCAGAGAGAGCCTGGCCCGGTCTGGGGACGTCCTGCTTCTAGAAACGGAGGGAATAATTTCTGTGGCTTCAGCTGCCTGGTTTGTCCAATTTGTTACCACGGCCCTAGGTAACTAATACTTTGTATTGTCTTAGAAAGAGTTTGCGTACACCAAATACCCCCGCCCCCAGCTGTCCGCACACACAGCTCCCGGCGCAAATGCAGGGTAAGGCAGGGGCCCGGTCCTAGCAGCCGCTGTGGCCCTGAAGCTGGACGCACTCCTCTCTCAGTTCTGGGTGAGGCCCTACGGCCCTGCAGACCCACGTGGGGCCCGTGCCACCCGTGGGGACCCGGGACGGTGGGGCTGCCCTGGAGTCGGGGGCCTGAGCGGAGGGACTCACTGAAATGACCAGGAAGCAGCCTCGAAGGGAGCAGGGCCTCCGCCTACGCAGGTGCAGCTAATTACAGGAGGAACGACCTGCAGGCCAGGTTGGGGCAGTCCTTACTGGGGGCACCTTTGTCCTCAAGGGGCCAGTGTGAAGTCCCCTAGTTGCTTCCTGCCACTCCCGCATCCCCAAGACTCAGGACGCTGGGGCCTCAGCCAGAAGCATCTTCCTCCGCCAGGTGTCTGTTCTGGAGCCCAAACCGTGACTCACCTGTGCCATTAGCTTCCTGGGCGGAAGCAGGGATAACCAGAGACAGTTGTCCCGGTTCCTTCCAGCTCGCAGGCAGAGTTTCCCACGGTGAGGGCAGGTCCTGCAGTGAGGACAGGAAACCCACGTTCCCTGAGGCATCCCCGCAGTGGGCCCACCTGGGCCCCTTGCGGACCTGAGCGGGGCGAGGGCCCCCTGGTGGCTGTGGTGTGCTAGTGTGGAATAGTCCAGAATGTGTTACTGAATTTTGCCGTGTGTAAATGCACTTTTTTTTTTTTGCCCTAAGTTGTGAGGGAAAAATAAGGATGTGCATTTTACATGGGTAGTATTAATCCAGTATCTAGATAAATGTTTTTAATTCTTCTCTTTATGCTTATGCGTTAAAATTTAACTCTAGAAAGCAATAATGGTATCTGTATGCAAAATAATACCCTAGAATATGATCATAGGTTTTGTTTATAAATATAAATAAATAAACATTGGATTAAAAAATTAAAATGAGCCCTGGCTGGTGTGGCTCTGTGGATTGAGCACCAGCCTGTGAACCAAAGGGTCACTGGTTCAATTCCCAGTCAGGGCATGTGCCTGGGTTGAGGGCCAGGCCCCCAGTGGGGGGTGCTAGAGAGGCAACCACACATTGATGTTTCTCTCCCTCTTTCTCCCTCCCTTCCCCCCTCTCTAAAAATAAATACATAAAATCTTCGAAAAAAATTAAAATGAAAGTTTTTTTTTCCTGAAAGTTTGGGCCAAAAGCCTGGGTGCACATGACACACAGGAGCACATTATACATGGCAAATGAGGCTCTGGGGCGGAGGTCGAGGCTGATGCTGAGGGTGAGAAGGGGCAGGTCCTGGGCTGGGAGGCACCAGAGGGCGGGGCAGGCAGGGGGCTGGAAGGACCTCAGGGGGGTGGTCTCAGCTTGGAGGACCTCTGGGAGGGACAGTGTGGGAGCTCCCTTCGGGGATCCAGAACATTCTAGAGGCCTGTCTACACATGGGGCGTGTGAAGAATGAGTGGGGAAGCAGTGCTGGGTAGGGGCGGGCGGGGGTGCACTGACCTGCAGGGGAGATAGTGGGTGAAACCCTAGGGGACAGAGTGGAGGCGGGGACCTTGGCCTGAGGGCTGGGAGGCATCCTTTGGGGTGTGGGGGGCTCAGCAAAACCGAGCAGACCGGGCCTCATCACGTCTGTGAACTGCAGACATGGTGGCGGGGTGGGCTGGGCCTCAGAGTCCCGCGGGAGCACCTTCAGTGCACACACAGGGCCTGCCGCCATCGTGCCCCGGCGAAGAACGATGGCGCCTGGAGGCTCCGGTGTTCCCCCCACTTCTGCTGGCTGTGAGCCACACCCAGAAATAAGGACGCTTCCCAAGTTCAAGGACATCCTTTTAATCACAAACTACTTGCCGCAGTCTGGCCAGAGGTGGGAGCAGAGCCCAGGTGGCCTACAAACACAGTGGAACCCGCCCAGAAATAGTGACAGGTCTGTCCTGCCCCCCAGCACCTGGCCCCCTTGCTAGGGGGACCGGAACCTCCCGCCGGTCCATGCCTGCACTGCCCCGACTCTGAAATCCTGTCAGCTGGTCTCAGGTAGAAGGAGGGGACTCGGGGCTGCGCTGCCCTCGGGCTCCAGGACACTATCCCCAGGCCGGGCCCAGAGCTGCCGGCCTCCCTGCCTGCCCGCAGCCTCCGTGTGCGGGGCAGCTCCCAGGCCACAGCCTACACGATGCCTTCCGTGCACTTGCTTCTCCAGACCACCAGCCCGGTCACGAGCAGGGTCACCAGGATGGGCACCACGATCAGGGGGCAGAGGATGCTGCTGGGCGGGTCATGCAGGGCCCTGCCAGAGACAGGGCAGCTCTTGAAGTAGCGCCGGTGCACAGTGACAAAGAAGGAGTCCACCGCCGCGTTCGGCCAGAAGCAGCCCAGCTTTTCCATCACGTGCTTGGTGCAGTCCCTGAGCTCGCTGTAGCTCCTGCCGACAGGAAAGCAGGCCGTCAGTCCCTGGGCAGGCAGGGGACTGAGGCAGGGGACTGAGCGGGGTCTCTCCACCGCGTGCCCCTGCCTCGAGTGTCTCCTGAAGCCCAGGCCCCGGGCAGTGGCCCTGAGTCTAGGAGAGGAAGGTCCTGGGTGGCTCCCGTGGGGGCTCCCCAGATCTCCTGCACATTCCAGTCCCCAGACAGTGAGCTGAGGCTAAGGGACAGACCTCTCTGCTCCTGAGCTCCAGCAGCTGGGATGCCACACTACGGGCGGGCTAGCGGCGGAGCAGCCCAGCATCTTCAGGCCTCAGCCCAGGGCAGCACGCCCTCGGGCGGGCGAAGCCGCAGCCCATTCTCAGGAATAAATTAGTGATCTTGAACACAGATGGGTAGGAATGACCCCGACGGGAGCACTAGGAGAAAGAGCTGTGGCAGACTAACAGCACTCCCATCAACGTCAACTCCAACTTGTAACCCGAGCCCCAGAAGGAGAAGAGGGAACGGGGGAGAGGAACTATTTGAAGAGATAACGAGAGTTTTCCCAAAACAATGAGCCATCAATTCACAAACCCGAGAAGGTCAGAGTACCCCAAGCAGGGCCAGAAAACAAAGCAACAGTAACCCCAGACATCCACATAGACACGTCAGAGTCAAACTCTGGAACCAAAGGTAAAGAAAAAAATCTTGGCGTCAGAGGAGAGACACTTCCAGGGAACAACAGCACGAGTCACAGCCGACTCCCCGCCTGAAACTATGCAAGCCCGGAGACGATGGGGGGCATCTTCAAAGTATCAGTGGGAGCGATGGGGGAACGAGCAGCCCTGAATCCTGTGCCTGGCAAAAAATATCCTCCACATACGAGGCTGAAATAAAGACGTTTTCAGAGAAAAAAGAGCTGAGACAGTTCATTGTGCTGTAAGAAATGTAAAGTTCTTCACTGGAAAGAATAGAACTGGCTGGTGTGGCTCAGTGGATTGAGTATCAGCCTGCGAACCAAAGGGTCACTGGTTCAATTCCCAGTCAGGGCACATGCCTGGGTTGCAGGCCAGGTCCCCAGTAGGGGGCGTGTGAGAGGCAACCACACACTGATGTTTCTCTCCCTCCCCACTCTCTGTAAAAATAAATGAAATCTTTTTTTTTTTTTAAGAATACAACAAAAAGAATGTTGGACCCACACAAAGAAATGCAGAGCTCCGTAAATGGTAACAATGAAGGTATTTAAGAAACACTTTTCCTTATTTTTAATCTAGAAAGTGACTGAATGGAGCAGAAGCTGTACGTTAACATGGGAGAGACCCAGGGGGCTTCCAAGGGCCTCTGTCATCCCCCAGGCGCTACCCAATGGTCTCCGAGTCGTTAGGTCCTGTTTCGTCTGCCTGGCTGCTCTCTGGGTCATTGCCCCAAGGGCACAGGGCGCTCAGGCCTCCCTGCAGGCTGAAGAGCAGGGGGCCGGGAGGGGGAGGGATGCAGGACCCGTGCCCCCTGGGTGTGTGGTTTCCCCAAGGGCCCAGGGACTCGTGTTTCAGGTAGAAAATGGAAAAGCCACAGCGGCCCTGACGCTGGGTCTCACCGTCAGGAAACCATGAGTGAGTTCGCGTCCAGTGCCTGGCACCTGGTAAGGGAGAAATGCATCGGGTGCTGTGCAGAGCCGAAGTCCAGCCCTTCGCATGGCTGCTGGTCAACAGCTGGGCTTACACACGCTGGTTTGCGTGACTGTCTTCTCCGGGCCACAGACCCACCAGGCCCTCGGGCAGTGTGGGGTGTTCTGCAGACCTAGGGACAGTCAATCCTACTCGTCCCCCCATCCTCTGTGCAGGATGCGTGGAGCTGGGATGTCCCTAGAAGGAGCTGTTGCCGTCTCTGGACGCGAGTGGCCGTCAGCCCAGAAAGCAGTGACCCCACAGACCCCCGTCCGAGGCCCCGCTGAGGCACAGCCTGCTCTGCGGGGGCTATTCTGGGATCAGGCACTCTCTCCCTGAAACGCTATCCTTCTGGTTTGCAAAGCCACCCCCGTCTAAAAATAGCTGCATGAGCAGTCGGGCCTCTTCATCTGTTTATTTATACAGACGTGACAGCTGAGACTTCGAACAAACACGGGGAGCTCTGTCAGCAAGAGGGCGAGAAAGGAATCCCGTCAGAGCCCAGAGTCTTCTGTTCCAAAGGACCCGCACTGCCCGGGGCCCAAGTCCCCGTGCAGAGCATTCTCACTAACCCCTCTCTCCAGTTCTCAGGGGACCGAGTCGTCACCCTTTTTTGGCCGGGACGTTCTATTCTGGGCCCCTAAGCAGGCTTCGCTGGGAATGTTTCTGACCACGGTGGCCGGCGTTTCCCGGTCGTCCAGGCCTGGGCCCTGGCTCCGGCACGGTGACGGGCGGTTGCTCACTTTCGATGAGAAGGTGTCCACTGACGCCCACGAGCTCTGGGGACTCTTGTGGTTGCTGTTGTCCCCCTGCTAGCTCTGACTGCCCCTGATGTGGAGAATCTGGGCCTGGGCCCTGCCACCTACGGACCTGGGTTCAAATCCCAGGTCTGTCTCTTACCCCAAGTGATGCTGGGCGCCTCCTCTCACCTGTTCGAGCCTCAGTCTCCTCACATCCACAGGGAGACACAGGCACCCACCTGACGGGGTTGCTGGCATCAAGGACCAGACATGTAGCAGGTGCCCACTAGGTGGGTGTTTCCTCACCGCCTCCTCCCGACAGCTCGTGTGCGGCTCGGGAAGGACACACTTCTTGTCCTGTGGACTCCCCAGCGTTGACCAGGGACAGTGTGTCTAGGCCCCCGAGAGCTTGAGGACAAACTCCCTGGGGCTTTGGTTCCTTTTATCTGACCACTACTGGCCTCCGTCTCCCTGGGAGAATTCACGATCTGGTGGCTTCCAGCAGCTGTAAATGCCTGCTGGGGGTGGGCAGGTGGGCACACCTGGTGTCCTGGCAGGAGAGCAGGGGAAGGTGAGAGCGACCCATTGACGCTGGCCTGTGGCGTCTGTCACAGCGCCAGACTGACGGCGGGGCGGGGTGGGGGTCGTCAGGTAGATGGAGCAGGGCGAGGGTGGGTGCGAGACAGAGAAATACCCATGATGCCTTTGGGTAAGTAGTTCTTCTGGAAATAGGAATGGCTAATAAGCATCTGAAAAAAAAGTTTAACCTTACTTTTAGGAATAAAAGCAGCAAACATCCTAATAGAATCCTTTATAACATGAGAATACTCGGCCCTGGGGAAGTGTAGTGAAGCGAGGCAGGCACTCCTGTCATTATTAACAGAATGTAAAGTAGGCGCTGGCCCGGTGGCTCATTTGGCTGGAGCACCGTCCTGATACCCCAAGACTGCAGGTTCGATTCCTGGTCAGGGGACACGCAAGAGTCAATAAATGCATAAATAAGTAGACCAACGAATTGATGTTTCTCTCTCTCTCCAGAAAATCAATGAAACAACATGGGAGATAATTTGGTAAAATTTTTCTGGAAAGCAATTTGGCAACATGTATCAATAACCTGAAAACCATGGATACCCTTTGACCCGGTAATTCTATTTCTGGGAATTACCGTAAGTTAAGAACATGAAATGCAGACGGAAGTAATGTAAGGAGAGGTTCCTTGCAAATTTGCAATTATGAAAGCCAGTAAACCACAGGACAGCAATGGAAAAATTGTTGATAAGAACCTCTATGTACCTGCTAAAATGACACGTAGGAGGACATTTTTAAGGTGCGGGAAGTATTTATGTTTCAGTGTTGGATGAAAGCAGAGCCACCGAGACCCAACTGTGCAAATGTTGTGGGTTCAGCATGAGTAGCTCCAGGAGGGGAGGGAGGAGACTCACGGGAATGTCCGAGGGGTTACTGCCGTCCGAGGGGCACGCTACGAGGGGCTCTTGCTCTCTCTATGCTTTGGGGGACTTCCCAAGGTTTCCACAGTGAGCCTGCGTTGTTTTTGTACTGATACATGAAAAGATCATTTGGAAAAAGGCCTGTGGCAAACTGGACGCTGATCTCGCTACATTTATTTGCAGCTGTGGAGGAGGGCTCTTCTCTTTCAGACCTTCCCTCTGGGGCCGGAGGGGCTGTTCTGCACCCCCCCCCCCCCCCCCCGCCAGCCTGTGGCTCCGAGTCCGGTGGGCGGCCCTGCCCTGGCTTCCCGGGAGCCTGTGGACCCGGTGCCCGCACAGTTTGCTTTCCTTCACCCCACCTGTCTCTGCCCCCGGCCAGGCAAGGTCAACCCTGTTGCAGGGACAGGGCAGCGTCTCCCACCTCGGGGACACCCCGTCCCGGCCCTCCGCTTCCGAGTGCTGCAGGCTCTCCTGGGGCCTGGGGCGCTCGGCTGGCAGCGCTACTCCGGGCTGCAGGCTGGGGGTGCGAGCTCCGCACACTCGGGGCCCTGTGCCCACACCTGGGAGTCAGGCGGGCAGGACCCCTCCTGTCCCACAGAAGTCCTCAAGGCCTGGCTGGGCCAGTGGCTCCCCTCCAGCACTCTCGGCCCCCCACCCCCAGCCAGGAACAAGGACCCAGCCTCTCAGGTCGCCCCATCTGGGTAGAATGGGTGTCGCCATGGTCCCTCTGGGTTGCTGCGGGGCAGACGGATGCTGGACCAGGGGCAAGGAGGGTGGGGCCGGCCCGAGGGCAGGACCCCACTTTGTGCCCGATCCCAGGCACCCCAGGTCCTCCCCCACCCCACAGTCCCTGCCCCTCCTTACCCAGCTGCCAGTGCCAGCTGGGCTCCCCCATGCATCCCTGAGGCCTCTGTGCAGAAAGGTCTTGGCCACCAGATGGCACCCCTCCCCAGGGACCTCCTCTTCACAGTCCTCTGTCCCCAGGGACCCACCTCCCCACACCTTCCCCTCTTCCTCAGCCAGCCCCCACACTCGACCTCCTGGCACCGGGAGCCTCCCTCTGCTGGCCTGGGGACTGGGGTCCATCCCTCCTGGGCCTGCGGCTGCCACATCTAACACTGTGACAGCCCCAGCCCCACCTGAAGCTTGGTCCTGTCCACAGCTGGGGAGCCCCCACCCCTCCTGGAGTGCCAGGGCCTCCCCCCCAGGGAACCCCCCTTTTCCTGCCCCCCACCCTGTCTCCACACCCAGCAGAAGTGACTCATCGCACTGACTTGCTGCACCCACATTTCGAGCCCCAGTTTCCACTTCCGCTCCGAGTGTGGGTGGGCCTTGGCCTCCCGCCTCTCTGCGCCACTTCTCCTTCCCCACCCAGCTCAGGCGGGAGCAGCCATCAACCCCCCACCCCTCCCCCAGTCTGCCATCCACCCCTCTTCCTGCCACAGCCCTGGCCCTGCACTCCCCCACCCCACCCCCAGCCCATTGCCACACCTTGTCGTCGGCTCCCCCCACAGCAATGCTCCCTAGTGCTGGATGCAAAAGCATGCCTGTCGTCCCTACCCTCAACCAGGTCCTGCCATCCTCCTGGCTACATTGTAGCCACACTGGCCCATGTTTCTGCCTCAGGACCTTTGCACATGCTGCACTTGCTAAGTGGAAGGTTCTTGACCCCATCTTCCCAAGGCCAACCTCTGCTCATCAGTCAACCAGCCCGCCCTGGGATGAGGCCGCCCTGGACGCTGCCACCTCACCTGGCTCCCCAGGAAAGTGGGCTTTCCTGTGCAGATGGGGCTTCCTGAGAACCTGCCCTTCCATTCATAGGACCCTCACGCACTGCTGGTCCCGACAACAAGACGGCACAGCCCCCGAGGGCAGGGACAGTGGAGGGTGCAGACACAGTCCCACTGCCCCGGCTCCCAGCAGTCACCTCAGAGGCGGATCTGGCAGAGGCAGCGGGAGGGCGGGAGGGGCAGCGGCAGGCCCTGCACCACAGCAGGCGGAGCGCAATTCGTGGGACGGAGGGACGGCGGGTCACCGCAGCATCCGGGACACAGGCAGCCCACAGCTGCAGTGTCTGATGGGCACGACCCCTGTTCAGGGGACTGACACAGCTCTCCAGGTCAAGTGTTTAGAAACTGGCATGAAAGGGACGTGAAAAATAAAGGTGATAAACCCGACCCAGTGGCTACAGGCGACGTTTCTAGTCTACAGGGAATCAACCGTCTTTTCACCGACAGAGACACAGTGATTCCTAAACTAGAAACTGTGAGTCAATATTCTTGGACTGCAATATTAAAAACTAGAGTCAGTACGAAAATGATATATTAAAAAAATTGAATTTATAGAAAGTAAAGATCGCTCAGCATTTTGAGGTCACACAAGAATTTAAAAATTCCATTGCAGCTATTAGGACAACAATAATGGCGATGCTATATGTTTCAGAATTAATGGAATCGAGTCAGACAGCAAAAAAAATAAATTACTACTAAACAAACAAAAAAAGAGAGAAAATAAGTAACTATCCAAATCAACACATTTTTAAAAAGAACAATACCAAAAACCTCTCCAAAGGTCAACTAATTTAAATGCATTAATAATTATTAAAAACTATCATTTATTGATATTTGGAAAAATAGGAAAAGGAATAAGTAAATTCAATAGCTGATCCTTTAGAAAAATAGGTAATAGTGAAATAGGCTCGTTCTGGAGAGTCTACCCACAAAAACCAGAGAAAACATTAATAGACAGAACCACAGACAGAAGGTGAGAAAAAGTGTGAGAGATTAGCCTGCAAAAACCGTGTTCAAAAATGGAAACATTTTGAATTGGGGCATTTTGGGGAAAACTATAAACTATCAAATGTTGACTTCAAAAATTGAAAATCTGAAAAAAAAGTGGAAAATGTTATTAAAAAATGATGGTCACCCAAGGCGCTAGGCCCAGGCAGTCCTTCCGAATCTGTAGGAACGTAGAAAGAGAGGTCGAGTTTCCCAGTTCTTTACGAAGTTCGCCGAACCCAGAGTCCAAACCCCGGGGACAGCCTGCCTGCGGGCCTCAGAGCAGCACGCGGACCCCGCTGTGACTTACACACCGACGCCCGCGTCCTGTGAGATGCAGGCAGATTCCGGCTCGCGCGCAGGGCACCTTAAAGCGGGTGCGTTTCAGGACCGCCTGAAGCCGCTGCCCATTGCGTCCTGTCAAAGCGAGGAGGACGCCCGCTCGTTTCCACGCTGGTTGGGCAGGCGCTGGCAAAATTCAACATTTCTGATGAAAAAGAAGCTACCCTGTAAACCACAGAGAAGTTCTGAATTCGACAGAACCCTCTCGAGCCAGCCACAGATGGCACCTGTGCCACGAGCCCCGGGGACCTTCTCATCCCTGTCAGGGACCCGCCCCGTCCGTGTCTTCTCCCTCGTGGTCTCCCCGGCCGGGACTTCCAAAACAGTCATGGTGGAGCCTTTCCCAAGCAGCCTGGGCCTGGCTGCCCACCGGGCCACTTCCGCAGGTGACAGAAAGCCGCAGGGTGGCCTGGCCCCCACCAGGCTCCGATCTTACTGCCACCAAGGCCTTGGGCGCGCAGCTGGTAAGTGGCCCTCGGGACGGACGACAAGCCCACGGGGTTGCTTCTCCCACGCCTGGGTGAGGCCCGAAGGCTGGGGGGGACAGGGCGCCTTTGTGTCTGACCCCTCAGGGGACGGGAGAGGAAGTCGTGTTTACTGTTTGGTTAGAAACACGTCCGTTGGGCCGCTGCCCTGGGCCTGGGCCAGGTGCCAGGCAGCTGTGCACCCGGACTTGTGGCAGGAGTGGGTGCGGTGGACTCTGCAGTCGAGCCCCCCGAAACCCGCCGCCCAGAGCTTCCCTGTCAGGCCGGGGAAGCCCGATGGGACGGGGTAGAAGCCGGTCTGCATCTCTGCTGGCCGGGTGCGGACCACCGGAGCACTGGGGCAGGAATGCTTCGACAGGGCTGTGACCACCGCCCACAAACGCACGCTTTAAGGGGAGAAGTTCCAGGGTTCCTACCACAGGTCATCTCCTTACGCTATAGAACAGGAACTTTCAACATCTTGGCAAAAATATAAAATAAAAAGCACAAGGGAATGGCCGGCTCCACCCATTGGTTGGAGGAATCCCAGCATTCGCGTGCACCGTCGGACACCCAGTGCCGCACCGGCTCCCAGGTACCCGATGAACTCCAGCGGGTTCAGCGGGTTCTCAGGTGAACTCCAGCCAGGTCTTCGTAACTGGCTCCTGCCTCCACTGTGCCTCCCGACCACCGGGAAGATGCTGAAGCAGGGGTTCAAGGTCAGGTGGGACCAGAGGCAAGGCTAGGGTTTGGGAGGCAGCAGTTTCTCATGGAGCACTAGGCCAGGGGCCCACCCTGGTCTACAGGAAATGGACGTGGGACAGGCTCTCCCGCCTCCCCCGCCAGGCCTTTGGCTCTGCCCGGGTGTCCTGCACTCTTTCCGTCTCTCCTGGACCAAAGCCAGCCTGCTGCAGCCCCAGACACGCTAGAGAGTAACACAAGAGGCCTCTGGGGGCCGTGGAGCTTGGGGACGCTGCACAGAGGGCCGGTCCCCACTCACACAGAACAGACAAGGCCCGCAGTGGCCCCGGGAGGACAGTGCTCCCAAAGGGACTTCACCCGGGTCCCCGAGTCCCCACATCCCCATCTCCTGTCACACGTTCTTATTTCCATCTGCCTCTCAAGATCCACTGGGGACAGGCCTGCGCCACGACCCCTCAGCCGGGGATGGTTCTGCTTCCTCTCCAGGAACAGCTTCCTCCAGCCCATGTCGGCCCTCTACCCCTCTCCAGCGGCGGGTGGGGGGTCCCTAGGCTCCTCATGAAGCTCTCCCAGGCTACTGCCCCTGCCCCCGCCTGCGGACATCTGCTTCCCCCAACTCAGCACCGGCTGACTCTGGCCTGGCACTTTGGGGTTCATCCCCTGGCTGTGTCTCCTGGGCCCGGGCACCCCACCCTGTACCTGGCCCTCCACTCCCTACTGAAGCTGCTGTTGGCTGTCCCACTGTCTCCCTGGATTGTGACCTACCCTGTGGAGGGCAGGACACACCCACTCTGTTCCCTGCTGGACCCTGGGCAAGGCGCACAGTAGGGCTCCATGCAAGATGGTGAGTGCGTGAGGAAGCTGAGGAGCCTGAGACTCCAGGGCCCACCAGAGGGCGCCACTGAGCCTCTGCTCCCCAAGCCTGGAGCCAGAAGGGAGAGATGATGGAGGTCACCGGGTGGCCCCAGTGTCGACAGAAGAGCCCTGGGGACATCTGGGGCTCCTGCCTGGAAACAGGCGCTGCAGTGGGAAGTCCCAAGCCCCCTAATACCACCCAGAAGCACAGGTCCAAAGTTTACTCATTCAGAGCTACAAGTGTCCCTGGCCCGTCCCCATGACCTGCCCCTCGGACCTGTAACCAGGAGGCAGTTTAGGGGAGGAAGGAGACGCCCTGAGCGGACTCTTCAGCTCTGTCCCGATGCCTGTGGCCACTGGATGCTCCATGTGCAGGCTGCATGGGGCCCTGAGTGGAATTCGGAAGGGCGCCTCTTCCTCCAGGCAGGGTGCCTGGCTTGGCTGCAGAGCACAAGGCAAATTCCGGCCTCAACTAGGCTGCCAGGGCCAGTCAGTCCAACAACAAGGGGCTCTGGGCTCCTGCTGGGAGCCTGCAATGCTGGGCCCTGGGGACAGGCCAGGCCCAGTCTCGGCCCCGCTGGGCGGTGGACATCCTGTGATGAAAGACCGCAAGGAAACCGCGCCCCCCAGGGAGCTCCGGGCATGCGGTCAGGGACACTGGGGCCCACAGGCCTCCACAGCTGCTCTGTCTCCCGAGGCCTCACACCACATCCCCATGACGGTCGAAGGCCCTGCCATTCCAAGGACAGGACGCACTGACACCTGTTCACAGGACCTGATCACTCTTCACAACAGCCTTAGCAGCGGGTGAGGAGGGGCCGCTCCTCACAGACAGGAGCTCGCAGGTGGCCCGTGCCAGTGAGCCGAGGTGGCGTGTGGTGGGCTGCCCGGGGGCTGACTTGGCATCTGCCAGGCTCTCCCTGCCTGCCAAGGGGCCCCTCTTGGGGAGGGGGCCTCCTGGATCCTGGTGCCTCATTCAGAGCTACAAGGGTCTGGCCTCCGCTGCTCCTGCTCTCACAGCTCTGCTCCAGGACGGAAGGAATCTGGGCGCCTCTGCCCGCTGGGAGGAAGCGGAAGGCTTCTAAATCCACCCCTGGCTCTGTGGCACTGAGCTCTGGCACCAGACACAGTGTGGGAGCTGCCAAGCCAGGCTCCCCACAGACAGGGCCCACCTGGCAGATGAGAGGGAGCAGGGAGTGGGGGAAGGGCATCACGCCTCCTCTGAGAACCAGCCTGCTGGGGTCTGTGCTCACGGAGACAAAGTCACAGTCTAAATTTTGGGGGTGTCCCCCGAGGGACTGGCAGGCGACCTCAGCCCCGGGGCCTGAGAAGGCAGAGAAGCAGGGCTGGTCACCCAGAGGTGCCCAGTCTGGGCTGGCCTCATGGCAGGGCCCTGGGGGGGTCTCCTGGGACCCCTGATGTGGACACCGAGGTCCAGGGCTCCTCCTGGACCCCCAGACTCCCACCCTCGCCGGGACATGGGTGTGCCCACGTGTCTGAGTTCTAGGATTAGGCACGACAGCCGGGGCACTATATTTGGACACCTTGGGGACACTATCCTTGCAAAGCCTTGCTGGAGGCTGGAAGGGGAGCTTTTCCCTGTGCTGCGCCCTGGGTCCCACCCTCAGGCCCACCTGGAGCACCACCACCCTGCCAGGAAACCGTCACTCTTGTGCCACTGGATTTCCCAGGGACCCCTGAGACCCTCTCCCCACCCCTGGGGACTCTGCTGCCGGTACCACCGTTTGGAGCTCGGGGAAACCCTGAAGGTGGGGGAAGGGCTGGGCCAGGGAGCATTCTACACCAAGAAGCAGGGGCTGGAGGTGGGGCTTTGAGCTCGGAACGGCGGTGCTTTCACCTGTGAAATGGGCGCAGTGGTGTCTGGCTCACAGGAATGGGCCCCCTGGGTCCCTCCTGTGAGTCCCCCTGCCCAGTGGGGTAGACACAGCGAGGCTGAGAAGCCCCTCCTGGGTGCTTGCTTGTCCCTCACGACACCTCGCCGTCACTGGCCGCACCGCTGTGGGTGGGCCCTGCCTGTGGACTAGCAGCCCTGGGAGGACAGCACGGTCTCTCAGTCAGCTGTCAGTTTCCTGGCCCGAGAAGACCCTCCCTGGTGGCATGGGTGGTGAGGTCGCAGGCCACATTGGCCTGGTGGGCGGCCTGAAGCTCGTAAAGGTGACCTCTGGGCAGGGTGACGCTGTCCCCGGGCGGCTCACTGTGCCACCAGGAGAGGGGACAGTGGCTGTGGCTTCGTAGCACCCGACGACTCCCCTCCTGTCCTCTCCCTGAGCGGAAGGCCACGCAGGGTAGTCTCCTGCCCAGTTCCCGAGGGGCAGCTCTGACAGCTGGTGGGGGCTGGGGAGGGGCTGGGGCTGGGAGTCGGGAGCCGACTCTACCCACCATTGGGGCTCATCCCCTGGAGCACGAGGGGTGACCCGGCGGCCACACCACTGGCTCGGGGCAACTAAGTCCTTAGCCAGCAGCTGCTAAGCCCCTTCAAGGTGCCTTACCTAACTTTCCAAAGGAGAAGGGCCCACCCATGACCCCAGGTGGGTGGCCCTGGTGCACCAGGGGGATGGAGACACAGAGGGACAAGCATTGCAGGGACCCCGCCTGCTAGGGACAAAGGGGAGGGTGAGTCAGGACCACTGCTGCCCGTCAGCCCACGTCCCCCGAGGTCCTGGCTGCCCAGGTCTGAGGACGTGTGCGTGAGAGCTGCCCGTACGGCCCCCACAGGACCCTCCCCGCCAACACACACGGTCACAGTGGTCTGGGCCAGTCCCCGCTGCCTCTGGCCTTCACCGTCCCTTCCTGGTCCCCTGGTTCTAGCAACCTGCAAGTGACCACACCGGAAGGAGGGGGTCATATTTACAAATTAATCGCAATCTCCGTGGCCTCCTCTGGGGACATGACGAACAGCCAGAGAATGCGGCAGTGCCACGTGAACCTCAGAACAGAAGCCTGTCCGGCCGGTCGTCGTCCTGCCAAGCTGCCTCCAGGCGCCAAGGCCCCCGGAAGCCCCCGAGAAATGTCTGCATTCTGAGATGGCGCTCATTGCACGGCCTGCTCCAGCGTCTGCCCGGGTTCTAGGCTGCGGGGCGCAGGGAACGGCCACGTTCACAGCGGTTAGGCGTGCTTGAGCGAACGGCCTGTTTGCAAAGATCAGAGCCCTGTGGACCGAGGGCCGTGACAGACACAAGTCACCAGGAGGCAGTGAAGAAAACAAACCAAAACAGACGAGGGCAGGAAAGAGGAGGTGTTTGACCTGGAATCAGTTGGCGGGGGTGGGGGGCAGGGAGGGCCCGATGCGTGGTTTCCTGCAGGAAGCAGAATATCCGTGGCCCACCCTTCAGGGCTGGTTGAGTGAAAAGACTTGGTCGACATTTCAACTTTGTTTAAAAGGTAAAGGGAAACGCACCATGTTTTACCAGGAGGGAGAAAAGAAAAAAAAATCAGTTGGAAAGAGGAAAATCAAGACCCAAAATGGGTGCCTGAAGCAAGAACAGAAAGCACAAATCGGATGGGATTTCCCTTGTCACGAGGCCGGTCCTCCCCAGACAAAATGATAAAGTCCAGCAAGGACGTTTCTGAGAGAGAGCCCTCCTGCAGCGCTCCCTGGGAGGACTCAGAGGAGTTAGGGGTAAATCAGCTTCAAGTAGTTGAATGAAATACTGGGATTTCGATGTCCACAGGAAGCAAAGAATAGCTTACAGCAAGGATGACGGAATGTGATTAAGGAGAAATTTAGTGCTAATCACGGTCGATAAGGGCGGCATAACAACACGGAATCTAAATGCTGTACAAACAGAACAGAACATACATGTAAAAACCGGCTGGAAAAAGAAAATAGAAATGACAAGAAAACGATGAGAAGAGAAGAATCTGACACTCCACGGTCAAGTACACAGAAGCTGGACACACCCAAAGGAGCTGCCGAACAGTGCAGACTCCATGGTCGTTGTGGTGGGAGCCCCATGGAAGGAACCGAACACACCTCACTGCCACGTGCTCGTGGCGCGCTTGCAGAAGGCCGCCACGCGCCAGATCACACAGGAAAGCACCATAGAAAGGCAGAAGCGCCAACCGGCCACGCCTGGCTCTCTGCCTGCGTGAAGAGAAGAGGTTAAGGGCCACGCAGAAGCAGGTGAGAAGGAAAATACACTCACCTAAGGATAAAACTGTCTTAAAAAGAGAGCCAAGGAGACAACTGTCTATTAAGAAAATACAATTTTTTAAAAGAAGGACATATCAAGACCTACAGAAAGTGGTGAATAATATTGAATCTACAGGAAGGAAAGAGGCAAATTAAAAAAAAGATTTTATTAATTTTTAGAGAGAGGGGAAACGAGGGAGAGAGAGTGGTTGCCTCTTGCTCACCCCTTGCTCAACTGGGGATCTGGCCCAAAACCCAGGCATGTGCCCTGACTGGGAATCCAACCGGCGACCTTTTGGATCGCAGGCCGGTGCTCAATCTACTGAGCCACACCAGCCAGGACACAAGTTTTTTGTTTTTTTTTTTTTAATGAAAAAAAGAGGGAAAAGTAAATGATAAAAGTGAAAGCCAAAAATTTTAACACGGCACAGGCGGCCCATTCTCCAGCCTGGGCCCACTTAGTGAGAAGGTGGGCCTCCTCATTTCCCTTTGGTGGGTGAGGTCGCATTGAAACAACAACAACAACAAAAAAAAAAAAAAGGAGGAGAGAAACTTACAGATCCAACGTGACTACACAGGCCATCACACATTTAGGGGGATACCACCTGTCCTGGCTGCTCCTGAGAAATCCAAATGGTGTAGACTGAATAAACGAAGCTGACATAGTAACATCACACAAGAAACAGAAAGCCAGAACTAGCCAATCGTGGAGGCGGACGCTGGAGAGACACATCCCGGGAGCCACCTAGATCTGAGGGTCTTAGGGACCAATTCATTGAAAGTCTCCGGGAACGAATAATTCTCACGCTGCATAAATTATGCCCACCCTTCACTCTGGGTCATCCAGCCCACGCAGGCGGTTCAGCGAAAGTGACTCCAGCCCTAAAAGCTGATTAAGGACAGTCATACAAAGGGAAGCCAGGCGCCGCTAACCAAGCAAAAGCCGTTAAACTCGTTTAGAGGCGGGGAAGCGGAGGTCCAGTGCGGCTGAGCAGTGATGACGTCACAGCGCCCCCCCAACCCCGGGCGCGGCCCACGTGGGGCCTCAGGCTGGGTCGGAGGAGCCCTTTTTTCCACTGATTGCTAACCCGAGGCGCTCGAAGGTAACAGCTGGTCACCCAGGACGCGGGGGCCAGGCTGCCCACGGGGAGGGCTTCCTCTCTCCGGCGCACTGATCCGCGATGAGAGCCGCATTGGTTAGAATCTCAGTTCGACTCCTCGCGCCATTTGGCAAAACGGCCCTTCAGTTCTTTTGGCAAAGCGGGCAGACAATACATCTAAGAAAGCAAGTATCATGGGAAATAGAATGGAAACGAGCCCACTAAGAGCAGGAGGCCTTCTAAAATGTAGGCAACATTGCAAAGCCGAGGCGCGCGCTCCAGCACACAAATAAAAATGAATGGAAACAGAAATCGACTCTGTGCCTTAGTTTCTGTTTCTATTTCAGTTCCTTTCTGTTCACGTGTTAAACACAGCAAGACAAGGAGGTAGGAAATGTTATTCAAGGACTTTAGGCTGGTGGAGGCAGGGAGGAAATAAACTCTAATTCATGTCTTCACGAAACTCCCCGCTGAGTTCCGGAGACCAACGTTACTCCAGAGCCCAGGGCGACCCACTGGAGCCGGAACATGCTATCGCCGCTATGTGACTCCCAGATCTGCAACAACCCAGTCTGTGGAGCAGGTGGCACCGCGCCAACACCGCCGTCCTGAGAGCCGGGCGGCAGGCGGGTGGCGGCGGCCGAATGACCTAGGGGCTGAGCCACCAAGGACAGGCAGCGTGCACACAGACTCCGGTGACCCACGGAGGGGAGACATCCAGAACAAAAGGGCAGACAGCGGCCCTCCACGGTACTCCAGCGTCTGCACGAGAAGGATGAAGAGCACCACCCGATGAGGCAGAAGACAAGAGGCAGCAAAGGTTCCGGGCAGAGAATGTGCCCTTGAGAAAAACCAAGCTGCCCACCACCTTAGGACAAAGCGCCCCGAGGCAGGCAAATCGAGACCAAAGAGGAACTGGCATTTACACCGGTGAAAATGAAAGCTCTACCAACTGGCGACTCACAGACCTATGAAAGAAATAAGTATCTTTGTAGGTTTCTGGCGACATGAATCAGTAGTTGTTTGAAAGGGCGACGGGGCGAAACCTCTAGGAAGTGTGGAAGGTCCGTGGCTTGTGCTGCAGGAACCCCTGCACCAGAACTCTTGGAGAAAGGGGTTGAGAAGAGCAGCAAGGGGGTAGCACAAACATCATTTGTAACAGCAAAAAACCGGCAGTGGCCGAACAGGCCGGATGGAGAAATCAGGACCGCGCACTGGCCCTCCTACCATGGAGCTGGCTGTCCACACCCGGCCGGGGACTGGGAGGCCGACTCCCTGGCCTTGCTGCCCGAAGGGAGTGTGTAGGAGGAAGTGCGTTCTCCATGTTCCGCCTGGGCCAAGAAGCTGGGGGAAGAGGGAACTCAGATCGAAGACTCAGCCGTTCCAGGGTGTGTCCCACAGGGTGTCCAGTGCACAAGTGTTCATGGTGTGCACGGGGCAGGCTGGCTGTGCCCAAACTCCCTGGAGGGCCCCCCACCTGCAGAGTGGACAGGTGTATCCCCGGGCTTCAGGGCTTGGGGGAGGTCGGCCCGTGGACGGATGGATCCCCGGAGACCCGGTACTGGGGCTTTGTGGAGCACGGTGAGTGCTGAGGGCAAAGCCAGCTTTCGGAGGGGCACTGGCTCCAGTCCCCCACCAGGCTGACCTCACCGCACACAAACCACGATGTGCCGGGTGCTGGGCAGCAGGGCACACCCCGTCACCACTGCCTTCTGCCCTCCCCGTGCTGTCCTGCCCCATCCCCTGGTCAGTCTCAGGAAGGTGCCCGTGACGAGGTGAGCTCGCTGGGCCCGCTGTCCTGGACAGCCAAGTCCCATCTCCACAGGCTGACACACCCGCTCCCTGCTGTTGGGGGCGGGTCAAGAGCAGCGCGTCCAAGGGGAGGCAGAGAGCCCTGTCACCGGGACACATCCCACCTGCCTGTCCTTCCTCCCACTCACGCCGGGATCTGCCTAGTGCTGCCCCTCTTCTGGCCTTTCACATTCTGACGTGGAGGCCCGATTTCACCCCCAAACTGAGGAGGCTGCAAAACCGGGCACTTGATCAGTAGACGAGAAAAGACACCCGGCAGGCCCGGTGCTCAGTTCCCGCTGTGTGTGGGGAAGCACCCGTGGCCTCTCCCTGGGCCAGAAGACAGAGACCTGGAGGAAAAGCGATGCCGGTGCCCTGGGGTGTGGGAAGCGGGGGCCTGCACCCTTGTCCCTGGCTTCCGGCGTCCCCCTGGGGAGCGGGCGTGGAGACCAGCACTGTGTACCCAGGCGGATGCCGCTGGCATTTACAGGTCCGGGTGCTTTAGGGCAGAGAGAAGGGGGTCCCAGATGGGACAAAGGGTTCTTTGGGGGCTCACTGACTCTGGTGACTGGGCCGCCTCTGGCATGTCTCCCCCGCCCAAGGTGGTGCCTCAGAGACTGCAGCTGGGCAGGAAGGAGAGGAGGAGCAGACGGGCGTCTGGTCTCCCAAGTCCTCCCCGCACTTCTCTTCTCAGGGGGAAACCTCATGTGCGGTCACCTTAAAACCAGCCACGTCCAGCTGAGCTCCCATTTCTGAGATTCTCCCCGCCCTCACTCTGCTCTGTCTCTCCGCCCGGCACCCGCAGGAAGCTGTCTGGAAATGAGGCTTCCTGATGCCGTATTTTCCCTCGTTCTCTACAGCCCCCCAAATTAGATTGTGTTCCCAGCTAATAAATTCAATTACATTCCATCTCCACTAGCAAGCCAGGGCTGCAGCTGAACGAGCTAGCCCCTGGGACCGTGTGGACCGGGCCGTGTGCAGAGGGCGCCTGCCCCGCTGAACCCCCCCGCCCTGTGGGGACCTGGTGCGGGGGCAGGTCCGACACCCCACGCATGGTCCAACTAGAAAGGGCTCAGGAGTAGACCTGCAGCCACACTCACGCCCGGTGTCTCGGTCCAGGGCTGTTGGAGAGGCCCCCCCACCCCAATTCAAACCAGAACCATACTGGGCTGCAGCCACAGGGCTAATGGTCACTGTGCCCAACCTCGAAATGCAAAGGCAGAGCTGGCCCACGGTCCCATGGCAGGTCCCTGGAGAGTGTCCACTTGACAAGTTTCCATCTCTGAGCGATAACGCACGGCGCTGTGGGGATAAGCCCACGCTCGTGTGCCACGTCCACGTTGAGGTCCTGCCCCGAAGACACTGTGCCAACACCACAAAGACGCACGTGCCCAAGGTCACCCGCCACCGTTAGACCGGGAGGCCCGGGAAGCCTGGCTGCCCCGTTCATGAAAGTGGCTCAGCAGCGAAGTGCGTGGGGTGCTCCCCGTGGTCCCAGTGAAGGAGCAGGCACTGCCATCGGTCACACGTGTCATGTTAGGGAGGGGGGCACGTAAGAAAAAGACGCACACCTGCGCGCTCACACAAAACAAACAGAGGAAGGAAAGGCAGGAACGGAGGAGGTGGGTTACCCGCAGGGAGGGATGGGGATGGGGTGAAGAGCAGGGACCATGTGGGGCTGGGGGTGGGGACTAGGGGTAGCAGCCCCTCCCTTGAGTGTGGCCCTGGCACCCAGAACCCCAGGGTGCTGGTGGGTTGTCTGTGTCAACCTGCCCAGGCTGTGGTCCCCAGTCGCTGAGCTGAACACGGCCCAGGTGTCTAGTGAGCTGGCTGTCGGGAGAGAAGGCAGTCTTGGCCGGTGGGGGCGGCGCCCCACCTGGGCCGTTCAAAGGAGCTAAGGCCAAGTCGAGAAGTTCGGCCTCAAGCAGCAGCGTCTACACCGGACTTGCCCGACCCCACCAACTCGAGAGCCAAGTCCTTGAAATAAATGTTAGAGGTCTCATTCCCTACACCAGGCTTAAAGGGGAATTCACCTACATCCTCACCTTGCCTGTCAGCGCGGTTTCCTTGGTTACGTCTAAATCCCTGCTATGAATATAGGTGTGTGTCTACATTTGTATCTGTGTCTGTATCTCTGTATCTGTTATCTGTCTATGTATCTATCTATCTGTCTTCCACACACTGTTCCTCCAGAAAAGGACCCGGGGCCTCTCGGAGAAGGGGTTGGGGCCGGAAGGGCTCCAGATGAGCCTGGCACCACCCCTCCCCCTGTGACACCAGAAAGTGAGGACGCGCCCCCGAAAGGACGTGCAGGTCAAGGACACCGAAGCCAGGCCGAAGGCGCTCTAGCAATGCAACATACACTATGTAATGTGACATGTCATGTAGCACATGCCACTGACACGCCACGCCACACAGCAGCTGTCATGTGATGTAACATGTCGTGGGATGCAACACACGCCACGTAACATGTCATGTCGCTGGTGAGTGAGGGAGGGCTTTTGCTCCCTCAGTTATCTTGACTTTCTTTTCAACACTGTTTTCTTTTATTGATTCCAGAGAGAGCAGCGGGGAGGGGGACAGGGGAGGGGAGAGAGAGAGAAACACGGGTCCATTGCCTCTCTCGCCTGGGCTCCAATGGGGGGCAACCCGCAAAACCGGAGACCTTTCGCTTTGCAGGGTGACACCCCGGCCACTTAGGCACACGGGCCAGGGCCCGGTTTTCCGTCTGGAATAAAAGGAATTCACTCAGCTGCACCACCGTTCCCAGCTGCGTCAGCACCCGGCTGTGACGACGGAGGGACCTGGGCCTGGGTGACAGTTATTCCTGTTTGCACGCCAGGCCCCGTCGGAACCCGGCGGAGGTGGCTGCGGTTTCTAGTAACGTCACCGCTGCTCCTCCCTAGCGTCACCCTGTCTTCAGCTGGGCGACCGGTTTGCAATCCGGCTACACAAACCCACGATCGCTCACGTGGGGACCGGGACCCAGGGCGTGTCTGTGGATGACAGGGACAGTCTTTCACTTCAACATGGGCCACTCAGCCGAGGCACACGCCAGTGTGCCTGAAGACCAGGCTGTTCCGATTTTTAACAAATTGCCCCCCACCTCCTATTTCTCACCCAGGACTGGTTTTTGTGTTTAGATGAGATCGGGCGCGTTCAGGGTGATAGGGCTGTAGACAAATTTTTCAGTTTAGAAAATATGACCTTGAAGGAGAAGAATGCGGGGACCCTGCTGTCCCCAGGCCTCCCACTGGCCTCTTCATACCATGTTCTGCTCAGGCTCTGGGGGGCTGAGAGCCCGTCCCCTCTGAGGGGACAGGGAGGTGGCAATGAACCCCGACGGGTGGGAAGAGGGGCATTTAGGCAGAAGGACTGAGTCATAAGGGGAAGGGTTCTGTCTGCCTGCTGTGCGGTGGCGATGGGCCAGCCCACAGCGCCAGCCTCCCCGTGACTCCAGGGAGCTGCCAGCTGCGAACAGGATGGGAAGGACAGCCCTGGCCTGACCACAGGGACCAAGCACAGACATCCCTGCAAACCGGGGTGCCCGTCAGCACCTCGGCCCCCAACAGCGCCTGGGCCATGTTGTCTGTGGTCCCCGGACGCCTGCACTTGGATGGGCCACAGGCCTCTCAGGCTGGACACCGCCCCGGCGGGACCATGCATCTCTGCCACTTTGGGGACCCCTGTGCGAGGCCCCAGGCCATCATGAGAGCTCCTGTCCCTCACTGTCCGTGTCCCCCCCTCCATCCGCCATCACCGACCCCTCCCTCCCTCCCTCCCCCCAATCTGCCCCCCACTAGGGTCACATCCCATCACCCTGGGCTGTGGTGAGGAAGCCCTCATGTGGCCCTGAATGGAGTCCTCTCCCCAAACCCTGTGGCCCTGAGGTCCTCCCAGCCACGTCCCTCCCACCGGGGACGCGGGGGACTCACTCGATGGTCTTGTCCCAGTCACACCACAGCGTCGTCCCCACGGCCTCCATTTCCGCCTGGAACGGGGCGAGGCAGAGCTCCTGCAGGAGGGCGCCAAGGCCGGTGGGCTGGCCGGCGCTGGCCGCGAAGAGGTGGCCCACTGCAACGAGAGTGGGGGACGGTCGCCTCTGGCCAGCTGCCCAGCCGTCCAGCCGCCCAGCCGTCCAGCACCCCCGCAGGCCGCAGGCCGTGGCGCCCCTCCCAGGGGCGCGGGGTGGGGTGGCAACCACGGGGTTGAGGGTCCAGAGGAGGACCGCACTCCCCTCGCGCGTGGGGACTGTCACTCGTCCCCAGAATGTGAGGTGGCACTGGGCACAGGGTCCGACACTCACATGCAGTTTCACCCTCACCCGACCTGTTCCCAACGCTTCACAGACGAGGAAACCGAGGCAGCTAGAATGACTCAAGGGGGCTGGGCCCAGGCTCACTCCCAGCGTGAGAAGGAGGAGGACTCACCAGCCCCGGGGCAGAGAGGGGGTCACAGCGACATGTGGCCCTGTCCCAGGGCACTCGGGGCCTGGGCCGCCCCACCCAGCCCTGGAGCCCCCAGCTCTCGTCCCGTGCCTGACAGTGACCAGTGACAACAAGCAAACCAACGGTGACATGACGTGTACTTCGCTCCGGCCTTGGTAAGTGCGTGACCGGAAGTAAGAAGCTGTCACTCAGGCACTGCGCTTTGGTAGAAATTCCCCCTCCCCGAAGCCGGGGTCCTGTGGGGACAAGGGCGAGGGCGTTGGGGACAGGTGCGGAGGGGCCCATGACAGAGGGCACAGGACACCTCCCCAGGTGCTGAGCGCCGACCGCGCCGATCTGCACTGGCTTGAGTTCACACGGGCGTGCACGTGTGTCAGAGCTTTCCGGATCGCACACGTGAGTGTGTCCAGTCGTTCTACGTCCGTCACACGCGATGAAGCTGATTAACGAGGATGCCCAGTGCGGAGGACACGTCCGTCGTGGTGGATGGTCTTTGTCGGCTGCCTCCCGTCCCCTGTACGGTCCACGGTTGCGAACGTGTCGTTTACAGACTATCGTCTCTGTGTTCCGCGCTCTTCCTCCCTGAGAGCCAGGGGAGCCCTTGCTCGGCAGTTTCGGCTGCAGCCGTGAATCACTCCCTGCTCGCCCGCCAGGGCAGCTGGGCGAGGGCCACCCACTTCCAGCCGCAGGGAGCTGCCCTCCCGCCCAGGACCGAGTGCCGGGAGTGTGACGTCACGAGAGCTTGGTTTGAACATGTTGCCCTCAGTCTTCCTCAGCCTGATCTGAAAAAGGAAAACCCAAACCAGGACAACGACGAGCTGAAAAGCAAAAACTCCGTGCCCAGTAAAAACTCCTACTCAACCGTCAAGATCCGGCGAGCTGTCACCTCCTGCGTCCACACGGCACGTGGCCCTGTGACCACGGACCTCAGAGCCTGTGCCTCCCCCAGACCTAGGCTTCTGGTAAGTGTGGGGGTCTGGCAGCACCACAAATGAAGGAGCGAATGTGCTGGGGAGGCGGCCCACTCCTGGCCAGCGACGGCCAACGTTCCGGGTCTGCTGTGGCTTCTAGGAAGCTCTGAGTGGTTTGGGCCTATGATGTGACACCATGCCTCATCGTGGTTCCTGATGAGACCTGTGTCCCTATCAGGAGCCACCCTCTACACTCCTTCTGGAAGCACATTGGTGTCAATGGGTAGAGTGCAGGTCAGGTTTGGGGTCCGTCACAGGCCACTTCTAGAAGTCACACAGCCCCTGAGTGTGGGGCGGGGACGCTCACCTCAGCACCCTGGGGGGAGAGGGTGAGGTCGCCCAGCCAGCTCTCACCAAAGTCTGAGGCCCCTGAGGGGTGAGTCCTGCAGAGGCGCACGGGCCGGGGATCACGAGGCGCCCCCAGAACGCGAGGTCGCCCGAGAACACGGGCCCAGTGGCTTTTGCTCTGCACCCCTGAGGGGCTGGCGTGCCCTGTCAAGCAGGCTCAGCCCCATCTCTCACCGGTGCCCCTGAGGGACACCGCGCCCTCGCAGAAGGGCGAGAGGGTTTTCTTGATTTCATACACGGATCCCCGCAGCTCGCCCATCGAAGTCGGTGTCTGCGTGTTTCCTGCCACACAGTGTGGTGTCCCAGGCGCTGAGAAGCCACTGGAGTCTGGAGACGAAACCCCCACCCCCGGGGAATGAGGGGCCCAGACCAGAGGGAGGAGCTCCCAGCCAGCTGGAGAGCCCCTCCTGCCTCTCCCTGTCATCTGGCGCCCCCCTTGCCCCAAAGAGAATGAGGGGGGCTTTCAGGTTTGTAGCCCTGAGCCAGGAGGAAGGGGCAGGGCCCCCACCTTGGCTGGAGCTGTGCAGGAGCTGGGGGCTGGGCCGCCCTTGCAGGCACCCAAGGGGAGGGAAGAAGGAAAACAGAGCAAGAAGCCAGCTCTGTGGGAACCCGGGACAGGGAGATGGCCAACCACAGAGCAAATGTACAAAAAAGGAGCTTTCTTCTACCCACAACCACCAGCTAGAAAACAGATGGGGGAAGGGTCCCTCTCCAAGTAGGAAAACATCCCAGTCACATCCACTCTCGGCAGCAGCCCAACCCTCACACTATTCCCAGAAACTGAGCAAGCGGTCAGCAGGTGGACGAAGGTGGAGGGGCGGAGGGGCCGACGGCTATTTCTCCGTGCGCATCCTCCCCATCGATCAATGAGTCAATGCAACTGCCACTCAAATCCCAGCAGGTCACCCTCCCAGGACCCCCCCCTCCCCAGGCTCTCGCCCCAAACGCTCCTGGCCGCACCTCTCTTCCCCGCCCCGGGCTTGTGTGGACACCCGCCTACCCGCCATGGTCCCTGAGTGTCCAAGGGGACGTCTACCCCAGCATGGCTGCTGTGGATGGGGCTGCCGGCCTTACAGTAAAAGGAGACACAGAAGATGCCCAGTTCTATCTGAACGTCGGGAAAACACAGCTTTTTTAGTATACGCATGTCCTCAGTATTTCACGAGACCTACTTAAATAATTTGTCACTGATCTGAAATTTGAAGCTGACCGGGGCCCTGGGTCTTAGCCAGAAGCCCCAGCTCTGCCTGGGCCCGGGGCCTGGCTGACCTTGACCGCCACTTCCTCATGGCCCAGGCCCAGTCCCACAACCATCCTTCACTTTCACCTCTGGAACTCTCTGGAGTCTCCACTCCTCCTCTCTGAAACCTCCACCCTCACCCCCCAGCCCCCCAGCCCTGGTCCCTGCCTCCATTCCCGCCTCAGCCCACACTGTGAAGGAGCTGGGGCCCTTATGCCACACTCTGGTCTCATGTGTTTAATACCCTGCAGGCTCCCCTTGGCCCTGGGAGAGAAACGCACGCTGCCTACTGGGTCCTGTGGCCCAGACTCAGGTCAAAGTGTTCCCCTGGCCCTCCTGCGCTCGGTCACAACGGCCAGGCAAGTGCCCGGAGTCCAGGCCTGTGCACCACAGCCCAGGGGGCTGGAAGCTTTTCCTGAACTCTTGGGGCTTGGGTTCAGGCCCCACCTCCACCTCCACGCCCTCAGCTCTTTCTTCCTCAAAAGCAGAGCCATGTACGTGCCTTGTTAACATGGAGCAGGGCCCTCGGCCCCATGGCTGGGCCGCTCTTCGCGTGGGGCTGCCCGGGGCGCCTTCCTTCCAGAACCCTCCCCCGGTCCCACACTGCGTGACCCGCTGTGTGGGAGACCGAGGCCAGCTTCCAGGAGGAACGGCGCTGTGCTTTCCCCAGCGGCCACTTGTCCGCTGCTTTTCCCAGCCAGCAGGCAACCCTATCTCTCCCTATGCGCTGCCCACGGAACCTTCTAGAGGCAGTGAACGCGTGTGCAGGGCGAGTCGCCTGGTGTCCCGGGCACCGAGTTCCTGTCTCAGTGGCCGTTTCCCTCATGTCTCAGGCTGTGCTGTGGGGTCCGGGAGCTGCTTCCACTCCCGCGGACACGCGACCCTGCGGACATGGGACCCTATGGACACGCGACCCCGCAGCCTCCAGTGGTTTGCTTGTTGTCGCCGCCTTTTGCCTTCCCAGGTGACGTCTGGCTCAGGACCCTTCCTGGTGGGCCTGGTGGGTGTGGGGTGCAGAGCCCTGGGGAGCAGGGTGGGCCCCAGAGTGGTGCATGGGGTGGCTGGGGTGGCCCGGGAGGTGGGCGGTCATCACTGTCCTCCAGTCCCTCATGTCTGAGGGACTGGAGGACAGTGAGCAGAGGGCAGAGTGGATGTGGGCCAGGTGGCAGACAAGGACAGCTGGGGCTCTGGTCTCTGGTCCCACAGAATCCACCGCAGGGACCCACACTGGGGAAGGAAGGGGGGGAGCAGCAGGGAGCAGAATAAGGGAGATGCTGCGAGGTCTAGTGAGAATGAAGAGAGAAAGGCCGGCTGGCCACTGGCCGGGGTCCGGGTTCCTGTGGGGTCTTGGCCAGTGCGTCCCAGCCGACCCCGCTCCAACAAGCCGCCTGGGATCTGTGCTTTAAACAAGGATGGAAGCGCTGTCTCTCTAAGTCAAAGAAAATACCGAAATGGAAAATCTTAGGGGAGAAAAGCGTTTCCAGGGACAACAACCCCTTCATTGTGCTCCGTGCTTGCTCCCCCACGGTGCCGACAGAGCCCTCCCGGTTCTCTAGGAGCCTTGCGCAGTCCGAGGTCGCCCTGCCCTGAGGGGGGGTGTTGGTGTGAGGCACCCCTCTGGGGGCTCGAGGGGGGAGTTGGAGGCCCAAGGGCACCTGGGGAGTGGTGGCTGGGGATGGGGCAGAGTCCGGTCAGCACAGTGGTGGTCTCTTCACCCACCGGGAAGAAGGGGCAGGGCAGGCAGGCGGCACAGGCCCGGTGTGCATGCTAAAGCCACAGCGGCCACCGCGGCCACCTCCCCTTCCCCCCCTGAGGTCCTGCTCGCCCTCCTCGGCCACAGCATCTCCCCCTTCACGGGGTTTTCCCTGAGTCCCCAGGGCAACCAGAGGCCCTTCTCAGAGCCCACGGAGGTCAGTGCCTGCCACCACCAGGCACTGACCTGTGAGGGACCCACTCAGCTCAGACATGGCGGGGTCACGGGGTTGAGAAGTGCACGCACCCCAGGGGCTCAGCCTAGGGGCTTGACGGGGGTCAGGGGAGGTCCGTCTGGTCACAGGCAGGTGCCCTGTCCCTCCATGGCTCACGGGCCCGGCCCGGCAGAGAACAGAGGGTGCAGCCCGCGTCCCATGCTCTCCCTGAGGCAGCCCTGGTGGCAGGCCAGGGTCCATTGAGGGGAGAGCCCACATGAACCTAGGGACAGAGAGGTTCTGGCTGGGAGAAGGGGACGCTGCACCCCACTCGCATCACCCCTCCCGGGCGCCAGTTTGATGGAGGAGAAGCTGCGACATGCTTCACCAGGGCAGGGGTGGGGTGGGGGGACCAGGAGGAAGAGACTTTCCTAGCGAGCTATTTGCCTGAAGAAAGGGTTCGAGGTCAACATTTGCTGGACGCACTGCTGACCACCACATCCTTGGGGACACGGACGTTTCTCAACAGCCCTGGCCTGCGACCAGCCACACGCATACTGACTGGCATGTGGCTGTGGAAGGGAGACAAGAATCCAGAAACTTCTCCCTGCAGGGAAAGTCCACACACACACTGAGCTGATTAGCAAACAAGACTCCTTTGGATTTGGGCTCCGGGACTGGAAGTGCCTTGGACCGGACGCTGCACGGCAGCCCGAAGTGGCCAACGCACCCCGCTTCCTGTGATGTCCCGGGGGCCACGGTGACCCTCGTGTAGGCAGAAAGTCAGATCTTTCTGAGATTACAGCAGCCTGGAAAGTGAGCCCCCACCCCCAGCGCGGCCCCCAGGGAAGGTGCGCGCTTCCCGGGACAGGCGACGGGAGTGCCCCTGGGCCAGCCCTCCAGAGTGGCAGGAGGCTCACGGGAGCGGAGCCTGCCACGGCGCCGTCCCACCGAAGGACCCCCGCGTCGTGTGGCAGCGTCCTCTCTTCTGACCGACGAGAAACGGCTGGGCGGCTACACACACAGCTCGCGAAAGGCGTGTGGGCTCCGAGCCTTCTGTAAACAGGAGAGTGTGCACCAGGCCCAGAGCGAGAAGACGCCTCCCAGATGGGAGACCTTCACGACCACGCGCAGGAAGCAAGCAGATTGAGCAAGAGAAGTAGCCTGATTGTAAACACCACCACAGATGAGTTCCTGCACCTACGGACAGACTGGCGTACTTCAAAAAACATCCCACCGCGCCCTTCCGGATAGCGAGGTCTTCCTCACCAAGGAGACCTGGCTGAAGACACAGCTCGGGCAGGAAACACTGCGTGCTCCATATTCTCCTAATTACTGCTGGGCTCCAACGACAGGAATTTACTAATAACCTCATAAAGTCGTGTTTATTTTTTCCAAGATGCAACATTAGCCAGGCCCCTCAGAATAATTCAAGTTTACAGAAGCTTGGACCTGCACCAGAACCTGTCTCGCTTTCTTGGTAAACAAGGAAGGCCTTTCTTGCACGCACGCACAACACGCTGTTTTATTTACACACGCTTCACAGGGCGCAGCCGCTGCACGCCACAGGGAGCGTCTGTTCACGCGAACAACAGCAACCAACACCAGCACCAAAAAGGACGGGCTGAAGTAAAGAGAAACACTCATGTCTTTAGAAACCAAAACAGTACGTGCCCTGTCAAGCCATGCGGATCCTAACACAAAAGAAGAGAATAATATTATTTTAAGATTTTGCTTTACGCATAACTTCAGCCCAAACACTTAAGTGGCAAGGTCAGTTTTCAGATGGTACTGCATTGATGCTGAGGGTTTCCTGTGGATCCGACGCCCCTTGGCCAGGTTTATGAATAGGGAGAGCCCCAGAATGGCAGGGTGCCTGGGCTGTCCTCAGCCCCTTGCCGCCAGGGTCTGGGCCACCTCCAGGACAAGCCACCCTGCCCCCAGCTGCTTGCCCAGCTGCCAAAATAGCACGGGGGTCACCCCTTCAGCAGTACCAGCAGGTGCTTCTACCACACCACCCTTTCCGGGGAAAAGGTCTTCCCGGGCCCGCTGGGTTCTTCCACGTCAGTGACCCTTTAGTTCATATTAAGAGGTATCTACATCCACGGAGTCCGAAAGCTAAAGCCACTTAAAAAGACTCCTTAGCGTTTTATGAAAACTGTGGACAGGGAAGTGAAGGTGACAATTTTCTTTTTAAATTTTTCTAAATCTGTTGACAGGCCTTGTCCTCCCTGGGTTTCAGCTTAGAATCTGTCCCAAACAGGAAGCGGGGCACGTTCTGCCAGCTCGCCCCAAGGCGCTCTCTTAGAACGGCCGTCAGCCAGAAGCGCAGCCGCTCCCGAGCGAGCAGAAGGAGCTGGGGAAATGCCCCCATGTCAGCCGGCCCCCTTCCGCAGACAACCCTGGGGGTTCTGTGTGCGAATCGGCAACTACTGTGGGTTAGTGAGGTTTTCGGTTTCCGCTGATCTCGGGACAAAGGGTCGTGGCTCTGATTCCCAAACACCAGTCTGCCCGGTGCTTGCTCCCACACTTTGTCCACACGCGGTCGCCGCAGCTCCAGCGGGGGCACAAGGGTGTGAGCGGGGGGCCTGCACGTCAAGGTTTTCCTCCTGAAAAGCGGCCACTCCCTGGGTGCCGGGGAAGGCGCCTCGTGCTTTTAGGAACTCCCCGCCCCCTGCGAGGTCCCCCAAGCTGCCGCTCTTGGCGCAGCCCTCCGCGGACCCCCGCCCGTGCCCTGGGACCTCCCGTGAGCCGGAGCCACCGGACCCGGACAACCGGTCAGCAAAGGGCACGGTCGAGGGGTGCACACGGTGCGCTCACTGCACCCGCCCCCTCTCGAGAGCCCCGGGCGCGTGGGTGAGAGGCCACAGCGTGGTGGGGGTCGGGTGGCCGGGACGGGTCCTACTCACCCAGGAGCAGCCAGAGGCTGCGCTGCGAGAGGCCGCGCAGGCCCGGGGCCATGGCGCGCTGCCGAGCGGAGTGGAGCCGAGTCCGCCCGCCGTGCGCCCCGCGGAGGTCTGAGCCGCTGGGCGCCGGGGGCGGGAGAGGGAGCGGGCGGGAGGCGGCCAGCCCGGCCCAGCGCGGCTCCTCGCGTGGCGTAGGCCCGGCGGGGGCGGGGGGACGGCAGTGAGCGCCGCCGAGCTGGGTGCGGGGCCGGCCAGCACCTGCCGCCCGGGCACCAGGAGGAAGCTGCACCAACCAGGAGACCCGACCCACGCGAGTCGCCCCGACAGTGCGGGGCGAGCGGTGTCGCAGCCCGGGGAGGGCTGCGCCCGACCGACCCGACGGTGATTGCGGCGCTGTGGGACCCTGCCTGGGGGCTGTAGGCTGGGGCTCCGGGGAGGCGGGCACTGCAACCAACGCCCTGGCTCTCCTGAGACGTTCGCCGAACGACGGACACCTTAAAAACCAGGCACGGGCTCCTCGACAGGGCTCCTCGGTCCCAACCGGAGCACCATTCCCCTCCACTCCCCGGGTTCTGGCCATGCCTGCCTGGGGCGGCGGTGTCTCAAGGCCAAGACCACCGTTCCCCTCCCACCCCTGTCCGCGGGCCGGGGTATCCCGAGGCGGTGAACTCTCTTGGAGCTTGGGGAGGCTCATAGTAATCAAAAAAGGACACGGGGACCTCGGGGACTTGGAGTCAATGCTGGGACCTAGGGATGCAGAGTGGCCTGGAGGGGGGCGGGGCACGCAGCAGGCGCGCACCAAGGCCCCAGGGCCGGACGGGCCGGAGGGACCCGGCTCTTTGCCCCTGCGCCGGCCCAGCCACGTGGACTGGCCAGTAAGGAGCAGCCAGGAGGCTGCGAGGGCTCGGGCGCAGTTCCGACCCTGGACCTACGTAGACGCGTGACTGCGTTGGATCTGCCTTGCCGGTGGTCTGCCCGGCGTCTGGGTGGGGAACTGATGGGGCGTGGGGTGGGGGGGTGTGCTCGGTTGTGGAGTGATCAGAGAGGGGCTCCCTGGGTGACACCGGGGAGCCCGGGGACCCTGGGGGCGCAGCAGGTGTCCTGAGGCAGGTCGGACCAGGAGACCTCCGCTGCGCCAGGGGGGCGCGGAGCACTTGAGTCACTTTATGCCGGTGCTAGTGAGCCGTCCGCTGCTCTCTGCTCCCAGCGCCGTCCGCACTTCCGTCGCTGAAAAGGGCACAGCGGCCAGGAGCCAAGGAGCGTTTCCCGGCGCTAAATGCGAGGGTGCAGAGCCACCTGCCGTCAGCCTGGGGAACGGAGGCAGCGGGCAGCCGCGTGGCGCACCTTCTCCTGAACACAGGCGGGGCGGGCGCTCAGGGGCCCCGCACGTCCTGGGCGCCGGGTCTGGGTCCGTGGGGTGGGGGTGGGGGTGCGCGCTGTAGATCAGAACCTCCTCGGCCACCCGGCGGCCGGCCCCCCGTCCCCCGTCCCTCCTGTCTCCCACACACTCGAATCCTACTGTGCGCAGGACTGTGTGCTAGGTAGGCCAGGCTGACCCCGCTCTTCCGTGGGTGAAGCTCCTGGGGCCACCGCCCACACCTGCACGGCGACCTGCACGCCCTGGTGCGGGCCCAGACACAGGGCTGCTCCCGCTCAGCTGTGGTGTGAGACAGCTTAGGTGGGGCGGGGGGAAGGGCACAAGGGGGCTGCGGGCAGAGCCAAGGGGCAGTGCCACGCGCGAGTGGCAGTTTGGAAGTGTGGCCTGGCCCTGGGCCCGGTCCGCCGCAGAGGCCCCTCCCCCGGCTGGAGCCCGCTCTCACCCCCGGGGCGCCCCTGCTCCTGGACCCCGCACCGCGCCCAGCAGGAGCGCTTTGCAAGCTGCCCTTTGCAGCTCCACCCCATTGTTCTAGGTCCTGTAAACCGTCAGGTCAGGGAAGCTGAGCGAAGGGCACCCATGAACTCTTCGTACTGCTTTTGCACTTACTCGGGACTGCGTGTGTGTCTGTGTGGGGAGGGGGAAAGGGAGAGGAATTCATTTCTGAAACCGTCGACGATGTGGCTAACTTTTCTTTTCCGTGATCCTGCTGGCTTGAGTTATCACTGGTAGTCGCGGCCCGCTGCACCCCAGCAGCGCCGAGGCCGGTCCCAGCCGTCCTCAGAAGACGCGACACTTGAAAAGCAGCACAGACGCAGGCCTGCAGGCGACCTCCGAGCCAGGCGAAGCCCCGGCACAGGAGGCTGCACCGCGGTGCACAGCCCGCCGCCCTCTTCGTGCACCGTTAGAAACCGGCCGCCTTTGGCTCTCGGCTTCCCAGCAGTACCACGGTGGGCGCGCTCTGCCCCCTCTGGGGAGCGTGACCCTCAGCCCTGACCCCCAGCCCACTGCGAAGACACAGCGCTATCGCCTTTACGTGACACCCACCGCCACACGTAAGGGCTGTGCGCTGAGCCAAACCTCAGGCAGGCGAACGTAGAACCTGGGGACAGCCTCACATCCCCCGGGGTTTTCTAGAGATGAGGATTATGGCCGCGTCCGTCTTCTGTTGCTGGTGTAACACACGATCGCAGACTTGGCAGCCTTAACACACACGGATGTCCTGTGTTACACGTCCAGAGGTTGCAAGTCTGACACATCTCACCAGGCTACCATCAGATGTCAGCTCTAGGGGACAATCGGTCCCTTGCTTTTCCCAGCTTCTAGAAGCCACCCGCATTCCCGGGTTCTCACCCCCCCCCCCCCCCGCCCCCAAAGCCAGCAGCAGTGGGGAGGGGCCTCCTCAAAATGCCTTTTCTCTGGTTTTCTCTTCGGCCCACCCAGATAATCCTGTCATCTAACTGCTCTGCTTCCAGGCCGGCCCCGAGGCCCTGACTCTGCCGCCAGAGCGGACACTGACGCACGTTTCCCGTGTGCCTGGCAGGCGAACCCCGGAGCAGCAGTGACGTCAGGCGTGGGCTTGCTGCCGCAGAGCTCGCGCTTTAAGAAACCACCTGCTACAGCGAGCTTCTCGGCCACGTGTGCCAGCTCCTTCGACCAGAACTGATGCTGGCATCCGGCAGAGCCACTTCTGCTGCGAGTCCCAGGGCACTCACGACACCCCGGGTCTCTCGTTATCTGCGGACACAGCGCCTGTGCCGTCTCTCTGCTCCAGACGGCTGACATGCTCCTGGGTGTCCCAACAGAGCCGAGAAAGGCCGGCCGCGGCAATAACGCGCGCTAGAACGATCTGAAGCTCTGCTAGTCCGGGCTGCAACGTTACTCCAACGCTACTCGGACTGTAGCCTTTTAATATAAATAACCATAAAATTTACTTGTAGGAAGAAATTTTCACAATCCTAAGATTCTACTAATTTGATGTATGGCCACTACCAATGAGACTCAAAGTTTTAAGTTTTAAAATTCCTGACAGACATTTGGGCTGGATCTTAAGACAAATTAATACATGAACCAAAACAAAAAGTCCAGTAAGAAAAAGAAACTCTGGGATCCCGGGGTTGGATGTGCAGCCTGCCCCTGCGCGCGCCCCGCGTGAGCCCTGGGAGGCTCATTCACACGTGGAAAAGGCCATCACACCTGCAGGAAGTATCACACTTACAGTCATACGGTAGATTCTGCCTTTATTAAGTGTAAAAACATGAAATGTAAATGATAAACGGGCCACTTTAAATCAAGTGATACCAACAAAATATTAAATGCTCTAAATATTGTAGACATTTGGAGAAAATACATACTTAACATGTCTACCTTACATTAGTAAAACTGCAACTTTTAACAGTATGTTACTTTAAAAAAGAAATTAAAGACATTTATGTTGTTAGGCATAAAACTGGACTTTGGAAACTGGCCCAGTTTACACTCTAGCCGAATCTAGCACAACCAGCACTAACTGAATTATTACTGAACACACGTGAGCAGTGCGGTGGCCATTCAAGTCCTTTAAATCTGGGTGGGGAAATGGGCACACTGAGTTTAAAATACCACCACCACCATTTAGGATTATGTTTGCAACTTCAATACAATTTTTTAAATAAAAAAAAATTAAGTGCGTTACCACAGTATGCCCGGGTTCACGCTTCCTGGTGAAAATAGGGAAAACACATCTACATGTTTCACAGTGAAATCATAAAAATGCACTAAATGTATCAGCAGTAATTACCTTGGAAACTTCACATATATTCCAAACACATTTACCAACCCATTTAATTACATCATCTTACTATCACCACAGTTTTTCCTCAGTGTTGTAGAACATTTTCTGCAGGAGGGAACTCATGCTTTCCAAGGAAACTCTATAGGTCAAAAGAAGAAGGAAGAAATACACAAAATGTGTTGGTTATGCCAAATCCAACATTCCAGAAAAGCGTACTGTTAGTTCCCAGTATGCTCTGCCGCTTGGCCAGTCACTGTCGTTAGGTCCATTCACCGTTGGCATCACGCACCCTTGTTTACACTGACCACCGCCACCAGCACACCGCCGAATGCTCGGCCTGGTCGGTAACTAGAACGGGCCCCCGGACAGTGTATGTGCAGAGAGCTACTCCGACTGCTTCAGTGGAGAACGCTGCACTGTCATCATGGTGAAAATGCAGCAATGTCTTCAACAGAAAATCACTTAAGTGAGATTTCAGAGCTACTTCACTCACTACAGAGCATCTCAGCTACTATCGTAAAGGCAGACTCACCGGTTTACTAATAATGAGAACCCATCACATAAAAATTACTATTTTAAAGACGAACACGACCACAGGACATGAATGTGAAAAGGAGATTCTAATGTGCACCCTTGAGGAAGTTCCCCCCACAAAATCTGCTCAGTGCCACTACAGCCCCACCTGCAGGACTGTCTAATCACTGCTTTGCTTTCATTGTCACATCTGTCACTATTTCAAGTTATGTTGCTGGTTTACTTCCTTCTCCTCTCTTGAATGGAAGTCCTCGAGGGCAGGACTCTTTTTTTACTGCCATATTCCCAGCACCTGGAAGGGGGCTCTGTGATCAGGGGTGTGTGAGGAATGGCAGGGACAGACTTCCTGGGGAGCGGACCTGGCCTATGGCCCTGGGCGTAGGTGTGCAGAGATTCACTGAGCTGCACAGTTTGGTTTAGGAGGACAAAGAATGAGGAAAGCACTTGGAAGTGATGGAGATTGGGCTGAAAAAATTAATGGGGCAGTAGAAGTGCGAGGACAGTCAGGAAGATGGAGGAAGTGAACACATGCAGTCTGTTTAAACTGCACTGGAAAGAATGCAAAGAGAACAAAGGATTTAAGAATGACATTTACAGACCACAGCTTGAATGCTCACTGCGCCCGATGTCATCAGTTAACTGCTTCTAGGTGTTTTCAGGGAATAGAGCTAAAAATAGATATTTCTGAAGAGCAGAACCAGAAGTTTATATATTATTTCCAATTAAAATGTAATAGTACGGCATTTTAAAGTCCAAATACTGATTTTATACCTGTATCTTTTTCCTGTACACCAAGGATCTTGGTTCCTGACATTAACATAATTACCCACCAATACCACTATTAAATGATGAAGTGCAGTTCACAGTATCTTTGCAGCTCTCGTTGTTTTTAGAACACAAGATATTAACACGCACACCTGAAATGCTGTCTCCATGTATTTGAAATAATTCTTTACCCAGGCACTTCCACGGCCAACGTAACATACAGTTTGTGTCGTTACTTTTGTTTTCATTTTTTAAGGGTTAGTTTCTCTCTCTCCTGGTGCTAAGTGAGCTGCATTTGAAGTCTCCTCCCACCGGTCCCCACCCTCCCCACACCCCTGTGGCATCAGCCTCTCTGCCTGGGTGTCTCTCACACCGCAGACAAAACCAGCAGATCTCCCATCCATCGCTTCTGTTGCTTCAATCACTTCGTATTTACCGAAGACACTGCGTCGGTGTCCAGACCCTTCCTCTTCTAAGACTGCATGGCAGCTGGTGTGTAGATGTCTCCGCCTTTTGTAATTACACACAGTGCCACAAAAGTAATCCCGTGCCCTAGTTATTGTATGTTTACTATTTTAACTCTGACAGAGCGGTGACGGGATTTCTGGGTCCAAGAGCAAATTCATATGAGTTTTACAGACATTGATGAACTTCCTTCCATCTGCCCTGGCTGCATCAAAGGCCATGCATCAGGGAGCCTGCCATCTTTTTTTTTTTTTTTTTTTTAAGGGGGCATCTAACTAAACCAGCATCATTTACTGAGAAGTCTGTTCTCTTCCCTGCTGCTTCACAATGCAACCTTTATCTCAAGTGTGCACCGATTTCTGGGACTGTCTCTGCATACTCCTCAGTTCTGCTGACCGAGTTGTCCACCCTCGTGGCAGTGTCATCCTGTCACTTCATGCTGTATTTTAATATGTTACCGTTTCAACCTTCCTACTTCACTCTTCTTAAAAACGGTCTTGGCTATTCTTGACATTTTGTATCCCCATAATTAATGACTGGCTTGTCAGGGTGCACGCAACTACCCTGCTGGGACCTGTTCAGGACGGCACTGAACGCACCGGACTGAACGGGGAGAGCAGACATGTTTACGCTGCTGAGTCTTTTAATCCATACAGACTCTATACTCCTCCACTGGAATTGCTCACAACTGTTCCACAGTTTCAGATAGAGGTCTTGGGTATCTTATTACACGTATTCCTAAGTATTTGGTATTTTCAATGCTACTGAAAGTATCTTTTCAAAGTCTTGTCTAACATTATGTATAGCTCACAGAATGGTGGTGGTCTGTGTGTACTTGATGTCAATGACTCTTAAACTCTAATGCTTTAGATATAGAATCTATGGAATTTTTCTTACAAAGAAAATTTCTATCCTTAGATTGCCTAGGGATAATCTAGTTTTAGATCTCCCCCATTCAAACATGTATGATGTCTATTTCTTTCTTCCTGTGCTGGTTAGAAGCTCTAAGTTACGATGATGAATAGAGGGGTTTGGGAGATACACCCACACCCGGCTCCTGTTGTGAAGGGGAAGGCTTTCTACATTTCAGCATCAAGTATGATGTTTGTCTGGGAGATAGTTTTCCCCAGGTATCGCACATTTCTGCACATCTTGCTGGCAGACTACCTTTGGTCTGGACTAACCTTTCAAGAATGAACAGTGAATAGCCCTGGAAGATAGAGAATGTGTCTCCCTTGAGAACGAGGGGCAGGTTAACTTACTGGCCTACTGGTAAGTATCTCGCTCCGTGACAAAGGCATGGCAGGTTTGCCTGTAGCCCACCGTATAACCCTCGGGTTCCCTAAGCGTGGAGATCCTCTGTATGCACAGGTATTTCCGGGTCCTCATTTGACTGCCCTGTGGGAACTGAGGCTCAAGAACCTGGGCGAGGAAACGGTATTCTGGCTGCGGCTGTGTGTAAGAAATCGTCCTTTGTCCCAGGAGTTGAACGTTTTTTACCAGCACCAATGAGTCTATGGGAAGTCAGCTTGTTATTTGCAAGTAGCATCGAATCTTAGGCCCTGAGATTTCTCCTTGAGAAAATTTGACCATTGATTTCTAGTTTAAGAATTCTATCAGTATGGGTGAAGAATTTTATAAATCACTTCTCCATCTACTGAAATAATCAGAAGGTTTTTCTCCTTCATTCTCTCCATATGGTAAATTATATTGATTTTCAAATGTAAAATAGACCTCAAATTCCTTGAGTAGTCACTTTGGCTCTAACTTGTATTTTAAAATAAGTTGTTTGTTGGTTTAGCTCACCAATATTTTTAAAGGCACCTCTGCACCCACGCCCACGAGACCAGCCGTTCCCACCTTGCACTGTCTCCGTGTTTGGGGTCGTGACTGTTACCAGTTTCTCTGGAAGCCTTTAAGACGGACCCATTTTTCACTCTCACCGAGGACGTTGCTGATGTGGATGTTTTGAGTAAGTCGGCTATCTCCCGCTATTGGCTTCTAGTGGGCAGTGGTCAGGGGGTGCTACTGACTATCTCCCAATGCACGAGATAGCCCCCAGCACAGAACTATTTGGCCAAAATGTCAATGGTACCAAGAAACTTCACAAATTACTTCTGATACGTTTGATCAGTCACAGCACCTTCTCCAAACACTGCACAAATCATTTTCTTGAGTTTTAGTTGCATTTTTACCTTTCTTGAAATAATAAAGCATATGCTGACAATGTTATGTATTTTCTTCTACCTTTAATATTACAATGGCTGCCCCCAAATTCAGCAATTTTGATAGGTTTTTTTATATGCACACTGATATGACAGCTGTCATCATACAGTCTAACAAAATTGTTTCAAATGCCTTAAATACAACTAAGTCCTACTAGAACCATAATACTGAAAAAAACTAAACAAATTTTTTGGCCAACCCAGTATTTCAGGTGACCTGAAGAGACCTGACCTTATGTTATTGTGTGCCCTACGTTCTATACAATGTCCAATGAATCAAACTGGTTATTTGGATTGTTCAAACGTTCTGTATCGCTACCGCTGCTTCTATTAGTTATGTTACAATATCCAATTGTGGTTATAAACTTGCCCATTTTTTCTGCTAGTTTTGGAAATATTTGCTTTATATATTTTAAAGCTCTTTTATCAGATGCATACAACTTTGGATTAGTTATTCCTAGGTAATTGAATGTATCTTCTTCAGTAATTTTATTGCTTTAAAGTCTACTTTGTCTAATTTTAATATAGCATCGTTATTTTTTCCTTCTTAATTTTTTTGATCTCCTATGTGTTTAGATGTCTCTCTAGAGACACTGAAGAGTTGGATTTTAAAAACTCAATCTGACCATCTTAGTCATTTACAGAAACACTTCATTCACGTTTATATGTAATTACTGACATAACTGGGCTTTTATCATCTAACTCAGTACTTCCTGGTAGTCCCACCTGTTCTGTGTGTCCTTTTACTGTCCTTTGTCACCTACTGTTGTACGATTTTCCATACTCCGTCCCCCTCCCCCATGGCAGCACTGCAATTACGCGGTTTAGAATGTGGTAAAATAGACGTAACACTGTTGCACAGTCATCACCGCCATCCATGTCCGTAACTCTGTCATCACCCACACTGAAACACCCATTAAACACCACCCCTCCCCCTCACCCCCCAGCTCCGGGCACCCACCGTTCTCCGTTCTGTCTCTATGAAGCTGACCACTTTAGGTACCTTGTGTAACTGGAGTAACACAGTATTTGTTCCTTTGTGATGGGCTCAATTCATTTATTATAAAGTATTCAAGGTTTGCCCATGATGTAGTGTCAGGATTTCAGTCCTTTTCAAGGCCAAGTAATATTCCATAGTTTGTATAGATCAATTTTACCCATTCCCGTGTCACTGGATACTTCATGCGCTCCTGCCTTTTAGCTGTGAATATGCTACTATGAAAACAAGTGTGCAAATGTTTGCTTGAGTCCCTACTTTCTCAGTTCGATTGTATGTACTTGGAAGTAGAAATGCCGAACCCTACAGTAATTCTATATTTGAAGCAACAAACTGCCAACATTCCCACCAGCAATGCGCAGTTTCTAATTTCTCCACATTCTCACCAATACTTTTTAGTTTTAAAAAATAACAGCCAGACTAATAGGTTGAATTGGTGTATCACTTCAGTTTTGATTGTATTTCCCTAATGATTAGTGATGAGTACATTTCCATGTACTTCTTGGCTGCTTGTTTATCTTCTTTGGTAAAATATCTATTTAAATTCTTTGCCCATTTTCTTAGATGATTTTATTTATTGTAGACAGGGGAAGAGAGGGAGAAAAACATGAGTGTGTGGCTGCCTCTTGTGCGCCCCCTACTGGGGACCTGGCCCGCAACCCAGGCAGGTGCCCTGACTGGGAATTGAACTGGTGACCCTTTAGTTTGCAGGCCTGTGTGCAATCTACTCAGCCACACCAGCCAGGGCCCTTTGCCCATTTTTAATTGGGTTGTTTTTGTCAAGTTGTAGGTTATTTCTTTACATATTCTGGATATACCTACCATATCAGGTAGATGATTTACATTTTTTTACAAACTGTGGGCTGCTTCTTCACTCTGTTGAAACTGTTCTTTGATGCACAATTTTGATGAAGTCAAATTTATCTGTCTTTTCTCTTGTCTGTTTCCGTGTCATATCCAAGAAGTAACTGCCAAATTCAGTATTGTGTTGTGGGGTGTTCCCTCTGTTTTCTTCTAAGAGTTTTATAGTTTTAGCTCTTATGTTTACACCCTGATCCATTTTGAATTAGTTTTTGTGTATGAGGTAAGGTAAGGGGCCAACATCATTTTTTTATATGCTTTTCAAAATTGTTTTAAAGCAATCGTCCCAAAGACATCATGCACTGTCTACCTTTGCTGTGCTACCGACTAGTACAGGTGTGGAAAAGGAGCTAACACGGAAGCCCTGAGACTGCTGTCCTCAGAAAGACCTGCCTGCAAGGCTGGCCCTCCACTGAGGTCTGGGGAGGGTGCCAGCTGGTCGCCGGAGTGAGGGGGTGGCTCACTGTGCCAACACTGTGTAAGCAGCAGGGTCCATGCTGAGCAGTTGCTGTCCTTCTCAGAGCCTGGAACTGTGGTGTGTGCTGAGCAGTGGCTACCAATCTGGCCAGCCTCCAGTGGAAACAACGGGCACTGAATCTCTAACGAGCTTTCCCTGATAGACGTTCCCTGTGCGTGCCCTAACTCACTACCGGGGAAGACAGCACACCCTGTGTGACCCCACTGGGAGGGAACTCTTCCAAGCTTGTTCCTGGTTCCTCCAGACATCACCCTGTGAGCCCTTCTTTTGCTCATTTAACTTTGTACCATTTTGCTGTCTTAAATCGTAGCCATGGTCATCACTATATCCTGAGTAACGTGAGATCCCCCACAGAATCACTGAGCCTAGCGGGCTGGGACTGAGGACCTCCCGACAGCCACGTGAGTGGGCCACCTCAGAGGCAGACTCTGCACTCTCAGTCAGGCCTCCTGGGACCAGAGCGCCTTGCCTGCATCTGGACTGCGGCACCAGGAGAGTCCCTCAGCTACCACCTCCCAGCTCAGCCATTGCTGAGTCCTAATGTGCGAAGTATGAGATGATAAACATAGTTCAACTTAGTTAATTTGGGGTAACTAATTCTGCATTAATGAACTATTACAATATGTTTTTGTAATTTTATAATATTATTTAAAATTTAACATTCTTTTTATTTGGAAAAATAAAATCAATAGCTCAAAATTTATAGTAGTAGCTAAATATAAGAGATATAACTGACTTACCTCTTATTGGTTCTTCTATTCGTAACTGGAAGTAGAGTTTTTCAAAACAGATGAAGTCATTTCCACAATAGTGTTAATAGATAAGCCATTCAGAAAACCTTTATGATTTATTCTTACTGTCTGAAGAGCATCTATAATACGGTCTCTGTGCGAAAGGAAAACATACATGAGCAGTTGTCCTTTTCGAAGCATGTGTGTATTCCGAATATGGCTACATTATTAAACTGAACTACATTTTACATAAAATTCTACAACCTGTTAAAATATAGCTGTGGTCATTACCTGCAAACGTTGGGATGTAATTCAGCAAGTCTCTTCATGATCTTGGTAAAGCTACGCAGGTTCAATGTATTTGGAGGCATGCATCGCAAAGGTGTATCAGGTAACAGTTTAGTAGATTCAATCTGTTTACAATTCTTCTTCTTGACACCCTAAAGAAGCATTTTAAAAGTTTTTTCTTTCTTTTTAAGACTTTTACTTATTTTGTTTTTAGACAGAGGGGAAGAGAGGGAGAGAGGGAAACATCAATGTGTGGTTGCCTCCCACACACCCCCAACTGGGAATGGGAACCTGGCCTGCAACTCAGGCATGTGCCCTGACTGGGAATTGAACCGTCGACTCTGGTTTTGCAGGCCTGCACTCAATCCATTGAGCCAGGGAAAGTTTTCTTAAAATCAATAATCATTACATAGAGACAATCCATCTTATTCAGTTAAAATAAATTTTAGAATTATAATTATAATAGTAAAATTGTAACAGTAATGATAATAATAATTACACATTGTGAAATCAAAATTCCTAGGCCTTTGATTTTGGATTATTTATACCAAGTTCCCTGAGTTGTACTTAGGGACATGCATTAAAAAATGGCAAATATGTCTTCTTCCAGCAGTGGTAAAGCATCTGAAGCTATGTCTGAATCAGTCTTTCTCAACTGGGGTTCCTCATCTGAGGCACAGAACACAGACCTACTTTATTGATTTTCCCAAAGATAAGACACAAGTGGTTCCTATAGACAGGGAAGAGATTAGTTCATTATATACAATGGGTACCTTAGGCTTAGAGCACTAAGGCTTAATTCTCTTACCCAACCTGAGGGAGAACCAGTGGTTTACATGGCAGTTGTAAATGTTCTATATCTTACTAAGTGTGTTTTGAACACAAACTACATGCCTAGGACTGCACCACATGCGTGGCAGGGGTGGCACGGAAGGAAACTAGTGATATCACATAGAACCCTCTCCACTTATGGATCTTATACTCCAACTGAAAAGACAAAATTAAAAAAATCAATTAATGACTATTAACCAGACAAGTAGGCTATAAATTGTATGAAACCACTGTAAATCCCATAAAACAAGGGTGTCAAACTCATTTCCACCAGGGGCCGTATCAGCCTTGCAGTTGCCTTCAAAGGTAGGCAACCGCGATGAAAGGTAAGAGAACCCGAGAGTGCAGTTTAACAGGCTAGGAGGGCACAGGCCCCTCCCCATCCACGCACTCTGGAGATGACATACTAGTGCCCCGCCCAGGGTGCGTACGTATGTATTCCACATAACCTCTGCCGACTCCACGGCCACTACTGCCCCAGGTGACTGAAGCAAGAGTGTGTCACCCGAACTAATGAACATAAGCATCATAGGCTGGGTCAGTAAGAGTCCTGCCTAAAGAATGAGGAGTGGAAACACAGAGCAAATGAGTTGGTAAACGACAGAAGTGTGAACTGAAAAATACTGCAGAGTTAAAATTAAGCAAAATAAGCTAAATGGAGGAAAAGTCACGAGCAGACAGAGTGTGCCAGTGTGCAGAGAGTGAGGAAGAATGGAGCACATGGTGCTGCACAGGCAAGAAACCACATCACCCACATGGAGTGAGGAGGGAGAAGCCACGGTTCCCAACCTCCAGTTCAGGCCCCCAGGTAGCCTAGCTGCACTCTGCCTTCTCCTGTCCTGCTGTGGATCGAGGTCACACACCAAAACCTCACGTCATACGAGAGTCACTGAGTGAACGTGTTTCAAAACAGGCTGATCAAGCCTCAGGCCTGGTGGTCAAAAAAACAGGTCAATGGGGTGAAGACCGATAAAAGGTCACTAGTGACAATGAAAAAAGCAGCTAAAATAAAACTTTGGAGACTAAAATTCAGGGAAGTTTGGCAGTGAAGCACAAGACAAGTAGGAACGGTAACTTCAGAAGAATGAAAAGACAAGTGAAAATCTTGCCCGGATGAGGAAGAGCGGAGCTTGACTGCGAGCGGGGAGAATGGCGGGCACAAGGGACGGACAGACTAGAGGGCACAGTCAGAAGAGGTCCCTTTGCCTCACCTAGCAAATACATCCTTCATCCATCTGTTAAGAAGGGTCTGCTCTGATCTAAAAATCAAAATAATCCCAGTAAGAATCCAAGGAGTTGTTTTTGGTAGATACCGACAAGTTGAGTTATGAAATTTCTACAGAAGGAAAGAGAGACCTGAAGAGCCAAGACAATTCTGAAATAGGACGAAAGCTGGAAGACTCATTCTGCCTGCTTTCAAGGCTTACTCTGAGGCTACACGCGTCAGGACAGTACGGTCCTGGAGGAAAGACGGACAGACAGGCGGATGGAAGGTAACAGTCTATAAATAGACCCACACAGATATGGCCAATTGATTTTTGAGAAAGGTGCAAAGGTAATTTGTCTTTTCACAACGATGCTGGAATAATTCTATATGTAAAACACAAACACAAAGGAAAAAATAACCTCAAGTCATACCTCACGCATCACATAAAAATACACTCAAAATCTTTGTGATCGTCGGTTTCTTAGATATACCACTAAAAGCCCAAGTTAAAAAAGACAAAAACTGATAAAACTGTGCTTCATCAAAATTAAAAACTTCTGTTCTGATAAAGATACTATTAAACAAATGAAAAAACAAAGTATAGGCTAGTAAAAACTATTTGCAAGTCACATATCCATCTTAAAAAGGATTGACATTCAGAACAGAAAAAAATCTCAAAACTCTGTAATAAAAAACTGAATAAAAATGGTCAAAATAGGAACAGGAGTGAACTGCTGATACAGTAGCATGAATCAATCTCAAATGCATTCAGGTGGGTAGAAGAAGCCAGACTAATAAGGCTACATACTATCCCACGTATGTGACCTGATGGAAAAGGTAAAAATGTAAGAACAGTAAACAGCAGAGCACAAGATCATGTTTTGGAAGAGACTTTTTGTACCTTTATTGGTGGTTACATGTCTATATGCATTTGTGTAAACACATATACACCAAAAAAGTGAATTTTACTGTATATAAAATAAAAAAAAATGGATGGAATGCCTATGTGACACCAGGCATTTTGCTCAAGTCAGATGAAGAAAAACAAAGCAATCAAGACACTGGATATAAATGACTCATTTGGGAGAGAGCAGAGTGGGTGAGGCCGCTGCATCGCTTGCCTTGTGGCGTTTAGCGACGAGGGCACGCACGATGCAACGAGTGCACTTTGTGCTTTCCACAGCTATGAGGAAAGGTTAGCTGTGATAAGGAGAATGATGTAGTGTGCTCCACAAATAGAGATACAAAAACTGCAAAGCACTGGCAAAGAACCTACTTACAGGGAAATCAGTTTTTCTGTAGCTAGGTCTGCAAAGATCTAGTCTCCCTCAGGAGAACTGCAGTTGTACAAAAGCAGGTTAGTTAGGGTGGATCCAAGGTTAAAAATCATTCAGATTAACGTTCTCATTCCCACTTAAAGATTCCTTATTTTACCGTCATTTGTTCTACAAAGCTACCTACCGCAATCCGGCACACAAAGACCAGTTAAGGGGTCCATCAAGAAAACTAACCTGGTCCAAATGGAAAGACTCACTGTCTTCCTCAGACCCCAGGTGCCTCGGCCTAGTTCTCGGCAGTCTAGAGATACAGGAAGCTGAGTTGATTTCTTTGTTGATGCTTTTCTCCAAATTATTCAAGCCAACTCTCCTTCCATTTTTGGAGGAAAGTGGTGATGTACATTCTCCAGGACTTTTAACCAGTCGAATGTTTACTGATTTGCCGTTTATTTCTATCCCATTCATTTCGTTCACAGCAGACTTTGCATCATTGTTTCTTTTAAAAGCAAGAGACGCATATCTAGAATATAAAAGCAGAAAAAAGCATGTGATCTTAAAACACCTACTATTAATAAATTTTAACCTGAATTACAAATAGAATCCTTTCTTAATGGTACAGTTTTCATGTGTGAAATACACGGCTATCATTTTTAGTGATAAAACAGTAAAGGTGAGTTCTGGACAAGATGGAGGCATAGGTAAAATCCCTTCGCTTCCTCGCACAACAAAAGGGGAGGGTAACAACCAATCTAAAATCAGTGAACAACCAAAAGTGCCAGAAAATCAAACTGCATGGAGCTCCAACAACCAAGGAATTGAAGAAACAGTTAAACAGAACAACCAGAGGGGAAGAACCCACAGTGAGGCAGCGGACCGTGCAGGTGGGGCTGGGTGAACGGGAAACTGAGACTCAGAGCTGACTGTGGACTATGGCGGGGGGTGGCCACGGTGGGAGAAACCCAGTCTCACACGAGAGTCCACTGGAAAGTGGGCCAGAGAGAAGGTGGTGAGCTGCCTGTTCCCTCTCTGGCCCCTCCCCCCAGGCAGCAGCACAGTGCAGGAGGGAGGGTTGCCCCGCCCTGGTGAATCCCTATGGCCCGTCCCCTTGACACTTCACAGGTGAGCAGAGACAAAGAAAATGGCCCAAATGAAAGAACAGAGCAAAACTCCAGAAAGAGAGCTAAGTGATGAGGACACAGCCAACCTATCTGATGGAGAATTTAAAGCCCTGGTAATCAAAATGCTCACAGAACTGATTGAGCTTGGTTGAAAAATGAAAAAACAAATGAAAGATACCCAAAATGAAATAAAGCAAAATATTCAGGGAACCAACAGTGATGGGAAGGAAACCAGGACTCAAATCAATGATTTGGAACAAAAGGAAGAAAGAAACATCCAACTGGAACAGAATGAAGAAACAAGAATTCAAAAAAAAAATAAAGAAATGCTGAGGAATCTCTGGGACAACCTGAAATGTTCCCATATCCGAATCATAAGGGTGTCAGAAGGAGAACAATAACAGCAAGAAAATGAAAACTTATTTGAACAAATAATGAGGGAAAACTTCCCCAATCTGCTGAAGGAAATAGATTTCCAGGAAGTCCAGGAAGCCCAGAGAGTCCCAAAGAAGTTGGACCCAAGGAAGAACACACCAAGGCACATCATACTTACACTACCCAAGATTAAAGATAAGGAGAGAATCTTAGAAGCAGCAAGAGAAAAGGACACAGCTACCTAACAAAGGGGTGCCCATAAGACTGTCAGCTGATTTCTCAAAAGAAACCTTGCAGGCAAGAAGGGGCTGGAAAGAAGTATTCCAAGTCATGAAAGGCAAGGACCTCCATCCAAGATTACTTTGTCCAGCAAAGCTATCATTTAGAATGAAGGGCAGATAAAGTGCTTCCCAGACGAGGTCAAGTTCAAGGAGTTCATCACCAAGCCTTTATTATATAAAGTGTTAAAAGGACTTATCTTAGAAGATCAAAAATACAAATACTAAAATGATGACAAACTCACAACTATCAACAAATGAACCTAAAAGAAAAGACAAACAATGAAAACAAAAACTAAGCAAGCAACTAGAACATGAACAGAATCACAGAAATGGAGATCACATGGAGGGATTTCAGTGGGGAGGGGAAGGGAGGAATTGGGGGAAAGGTACAGGGAGGAAGCAGCATAACTGGTATGCATAAAACAGACGGGGAGAGATCAAAAATGGTATAGGAAACAGAACTCAAAGAACTTATATGTACAACCCATGGACATGAACTAAGGGGGGGAATGCTGGAGGCTGGGGGTGGGTGCAGGGTGGAGGGTGGGTAAATGGGGAGAAATTGGGAAAACTGTAATAGCATAATCAATAAAATATACTTAAAAGAAACAGTTAAGGTATTTCCACTGAGCTCTTGCCATTAATTATTATCTGATACTTTTGAATGTTCTGGCATGTGAAAAACAGGAACTAGCAGCACACATGTGACTATGTGTAGATGATAGAGCTTATGACCTAAAATGTAACACAAGAGCATAACTAAGAAGTAATGATACTAAAGACAGTAACAGTACAACTTTCTCAGAGCACCTGCTGCGTGCCAGGCTTCAACCACTTTGCTTGTCTGACTGACGCCAGTCACAGAGCGCTGCTACGAAGGCACAGGTGTCATTACCCTTATTGTACCAAAAAACAGATGAATTTGCCCAAATTCATTCAGCAAGTACTGACAGAGCTGGGAACTGAATCCAAGCCACACAGCTGCAGAACCCATTCTCTTAACAGCGCCCCGCACTGCCAGGATGAAGCAAGATCAAGGGCACACAAACCAGCAGCTGCCCTGTGCATCTAGAGGGAGCAGCACAGTGAGAGAAAGACTGATGAAGAGCAGTGGCGGCCGTCTGGGTGTGTCCCTTCACTGGTCAGGGAGAGCTCTCCTGGGACAGCTGTGACTCAGTCATCACTTGGTTCATGTCTAACACAGCACCTCTGACACACAGCAGCCACCCAGGAAATGCGTACGTATTTTTTTTTTTAATATTTTATTTATTTTTAGAAAGGGGAAGGGAGGGAGAAAGAGAGGGAGAGAAACATCAGTGTGTGGTTGTCTCTCACGGGGGCCCTACTGGGGACCTGGCCCTCAACCTAGGCATGTGCTCTGACTGGGAATCGAACCGGCAACCCTTTGGTTCTCAGGCCGGTGCTCAATCCACTGAGGCACACCAGCCAGGGCTGAAATGTGTACTTATTGAATTTAGAAAACAAACCTGTAATTAGAAGAATCATAAATGGAAATCTCAGAAACTTGGTATTTCTGGAAATGATATCTTAAATCAGCCTAAAAGAAGAGAAGTAAAAGTTTGTGAAAAACAACAAATAATCAAAATATAAATAAATACCTAATAGATCTAAAAATGAAGCTCAGAAAATAAATCTGGCATACCTCAGACACTGAAGGGCAGAGACCACCCACATGTACCAAGTAACTTTTCTCTCTTTGTAAGGGGTCAACATTCTTGATTTCTGCTTACAGAAAAACACAGTAAACAACAGAAGATAACCATTATTACACTGACATTTTTTTAAATGTGAAAATTGTTAAATATTTTATCTTTTATGATCATAAAGCTTATTATTAAGTCATTAGCAAATACCAGCACTAGACTGAAGACCAAGATCCTGGAGTATAATTTTAAGATTTCTGGGCCTTAAAAAGATCTTAAAAATAAAGTTGAATTGGTTGATATTACGTCCCTTGTAGCTCAAAAATGGATCAATAATATCTAAAGAGTAATCGAGTGCATTCTAAGCCAGCATCTTTGCTCATCTTGGTTCAGAGAAGGTCTAAGATGCCGACTGCACACAGCACCCTAACCCACCCCACTAATGCTGGCTGGGGCTCTTTCCCTACATGCCTTTGCTGGGGAAAACCACACCAAGAAAACCTTTATGTCAGGCAAGTATCAACAGCAGGTACATGGTAATGGCACCTAAGACTAAGGGGAAGGGGCAAGAACCTGATTTAGATGAGAGTGCATTTTCAGCCTGCAGTGTGGAGAGAGTCTGGTCTGAAATAAAAGGAGTCACTGAACTGAGACCCCTGCAAGTCATTGTCAGTGCCTGTGCCTGACACAGGGAGGGCACACAGTGTCTGTTGAAGGAATTCTTACAGTGGCTCGAATCTGTAGTTTGACAATTCTTGTGTAAAAGGGGTAGTCACAAGTTTTATTTCCTTCACTACATAATATTAACAGTCTAGCATGTACTGAGTGCTTCTCATATTCCAGGCCATACACCAAGCACTTCATACGCATCATCTCATGTGACACTCACAACCAGCCTGTGTGGTACAGTTGTCACTGCCTCCATTTTCTAGATGAGGGTCCTGAGGTCTTAGGAGCTGAGGTCACAAATCTAGTTGGTGGTGGTGCTAGAAAATTCAGGCAGAACCCTTTATCTCCAGGGGATAATACCTACCCTCCGTCATTAACTGACTTGACTTGCTAGTGCCTTTGGTTCACAAGGTGCTGTACAGAGAAAGCAGTTCCACAGCAGGGCGAGCTGGGAGCCAGGAGCCACAGCACAGCGGGAAAGGAGAGTGAGCAGGAATCGGGAGGCAGACGCTGTGCCCATCACCTCAGCCTGGACCGGTCTAATATGAAGTTATCTACCCGATACCATGTGGGCTGAAGGCTGTGCCTGGTGCCCAGGGCAGGCAGTGAACAAAGCACAGAAACATCCCTGACCTCGCCGACTAGTTCATATGAGAGTGTGAGACGGCAGTCAGTGTATCAAGTAAGCAAAACGCACAGTATGCGATCAGTAACGTGGAGAAAATGCAAGGAAAAGTAGTTACAACAAAACTAGATGATGTAATGCCATTTACTGTAAACTGTATGTGTGTATTAAGAATGGTGAAGGATATTAACAGTGGTCCTTGTAGGCTGGAGACACTTCAGGTAATTTTAATTGTCTTGTAGTGAGACAGGAAGTCCTGCCTGCCTGCCTGCTGGGAACGGGGTGGTGTGCTGCACTCGCCACACACTGCGGAGCTGAGGGGACCGGCAGAGGTGCAGAGGGAAAGAGGGCCCTGACTGAAGTCTGGTGGCCCAGAGCAAGGGAGAGGGTGCTGGGCCTTGACCTCCTAACTAAATCTTGGATTTATGCTCTTAGCAGATAGCTTTCTGAAAGAGAAATGAACATTTTAAATTGATTTAAAAAAACTGACCTCCAAATGGCTAATTTTTTCATTTTCTATACTTACAACGAAAAGCCATGAACAGGAATAAAACATTAAAACAGCTTGGTTGTCCCAGTAACACAGAAGACAGTAAGCATTCTTTAAAAACGAGCCAGGCTAGGCCCCCTCGGTAAGCATTAGGGACCCACCTGGCATGTACTCCAGGTCCCGTCTGTCTTGCTCTATCTGACTGTCTCCTGAGCAGCCCGCTCCCACCAGGCTCTCTTTAGCATCGAACCAGTCTTCACTCACTTCTCGATGACTCTTGTAATCTGAAAATTGAACATGAATAGCTATGAATTATGCATGTTTACCCCTATGAGAACTTACCTTAAAAGCTTCTCACAATGAATCGGCATAATGACAATTACTAGTTTTATGTATAAATATAAGTATTAGCAAAATAGGAGAAACAAGCATAAGGATTCTGAGGGATTTTCAGCAGCCTGGGTAACACGTCCTTTTCAGTCTCTGAGTGATCTGCTTCCCAGTCTTCCTCTCATTGAAGCCAATGCCTAGCCTCACTGATTTCTAAGTTATCCCTTATTAAAGAGATCTGTATTGTCTTTCTACACAGCCTAATAATAATATATGTCTTTAAAAGGGATTAAGTGGTACTACAGCTCTATTTCTTTAAAAGTTTCTTTGTGATCTTTTTGGAACGATCATAATCTCGTTTCACAACTCTTTTCACAGAGGACAAAATAAAAAACATTACACACAATTTAGAGATACAAATTCAACAGAAGAATAACATGGACCAGAATAATAAATGTCTGTATTCTTATTTGGCATCATCAGATAGAATATTAGGTAACTTTAAAGATGTCAAGTACATGGTAAAAAGAGTATTTTTACCATTTATAATCAGAACGATGCCATTCAATTAAAAACATTTATTTTACTGTAACAAATGAGCACTGGAGATATTTTAACCCTCACTGCTTTGTAGCAATGACATGAGACAATGTGCTTTTGTACTGACCTTTGTCATCAAGTTTCAGTTGACTGAAATACCCATCTATCTCACCATTTTTTAAGCCATCTTCCCTGGGTGAGGTCCCTTGATTAGGATGACTGCTGCCAGACAATAAAGACACCTGGGGATTAAAATAAAAAGAGACACCATAAGTAAGGACGGACAGTTACGGTGCTCCTTCTCTGTGGTGGCACTCTTCGCCGCATTAGCCCCGCCACAATGAAGGCCCAGAGCAAAACTGTTCTCCAAAGTCAGCAGTGACAGAGCTGAAGGTAAGCGCCTCGTCACTGGGTCTGCCCCACAGTGAGTGAGAGTTAGGGCTCGAATGGACCCAGTCTGTGCACAGTGACGAGATGCTGCACTAACTCCTGCCATTCAACCAAGTGTGGCGCGCACACTAGAAGTACGTAATTCAGATCATTTTTGGAGGTTTACATATAAGTATTTCTCATTTTTACATTTATTAGTCATGTAGTTAATGTGGCATATGCGTACCTTATATTTATGGGAAGTAATACTACTTTCCCAAATGCACTAGTAAATAAGCTACTCTTTACATATAAGTTCATTTAAAAAGGAGATCGTTTAAAGAATACAAAGCAAGTAACGTTACAGGTAATACATGGCTGTGGAAAACTGTGATGATGGTACATAAGTAACTAAATTAAGTGACGTTACACTATGCTACGCTGGCTTTCATGCATAACCTGTTGATGAGACAGGTTATTAAAATATAACCCCAACTTAAAATAATGCCTTACAGTCACAGCTTAGATTATAAAAATTTTGTGTATCTACATCTTGTACTTTTAAAAATAAGCAGGTTATACGGCTGCTACCACCCCACAATGATGAAACACAAACTCTCTAGAACATTATATATAATTAATAAACAAGTTGTTTATGCAAACCGTGTAAGAAATTTGAGGATATCAGTATGTTTTTAGATTTGTTGACTCTGTGCATAATGGAGATGAGCAGAACAATGGAATAAATGAACTGCTAAAGTAATTTACTTTTCATCATTTGTTAATATTATAAAGGAATATAAATCAATCAAGTATTTCACTTTTGGCCTTGGAATTCATCTTAGTACATAAGACTACTGAAATAATACAACCTCAGAGTTAAGAAAGTAGAAATAAACTCTAGTTGCCCCCCTGCACTGCCTCACTTGATAATGAGATATAATTTATGATTCTATGTCACTTCACAATTTGTACAGTGACAAACATTTCTCTGAGACCAAGAGAGGTCAAGAAACCCTATGTTCCTTCTAATCAGTTATGCCCCTCAAACAGGAGTATACAGCCTAAGCCAGCTGAGTGTAAAGAAGGATGTGAGAACTCCTGCAAATTATAGTTTATTTGCATAAGCCATAAAATCAAAGATTTTACACTGATGAACTACTTAAAAAACTCACTTGAGAGAGTGCCTTTTTTAGGCTTGAAGAAACTTCAACATCACATATAATTTGATTATCTAGTTCACATTCTGCTCCTGAAAAGCTAAACAGATAAACATTTCATTAAAGAATTTGTCAATGTTCTAAATAAGGACCAAACCAGAAAACTTAACTAAATTAAGCAATTTTTAAGACCAAATGAATCCTAAATTAGATGAAACCATAACTTACACATGTGATTCTTTTTTCATTAGCTGGAAAGACAGAAAAAGGAAAAAAAAATCATTTAGTTTAAAATGTTTTATTTAAATAAAGTAAAAATTTTATTCCTAAAACACAAATACATACCCTGGAAGCAAAAGTAGAGAAGGTAGACAGTAACTTTGACTCTACGGACAGAGGGGGCAGCTCCTCCAGTGGTATGCCCTTGTTTATTTTTTCCTTCAAACTCACATACTTAACTTTTAGGTCTTCCAAAACAGACAGTAGTGCTGATCCTAATTCCTTGTTCACAGAGTCAGCTGACAAATCCCTGTTCAAAAGTTAAGTTCACAAAACTGATTAAAGCTGAAATCATCCACCTGACACCAACACTGTATTATATACTTAGTTTTATCAGATCTTTAAAATTTGTTCTTTTAAATACTCAGTGAAAGAAAATGAACCACAGAAAATACATTTTTATAGAAGCAGTACCAACAACCCTCAATGTATAAGCCACGAATGAATGGAAAACTACTGCCATGCTTCTGAGAAGGCACGGAGTTGAACGGGCGAGCACCTGCTGAGCCCTCCCCTGTCCTCCGTCACGAGCCTGTAGATCTCGCTGCAGTGGCGCTGACACAGCTGGTAGTGGACATTTAGAAGCTGCAGCTCTGCTTTGACAGCCCTCTGCATTATTTTCTGACAGCACTTGGATGGCAAATTCTTCTCCCTCTCTTTAGAAAGTTGAGGTTCTCTTTAAAATAAAAGAATAGGTTTGGTTAAGACACCAAGTCTTTTTGTGTTACTGATGTGCGTCAAAATACAGATTTTAAGTTTCTTCCATTTCCTTGTCAAGTTAAAACCGACTGCTAACTAAACATGGAAGGGTACAGGAACGTATCATAGTCCCAGACAACAAGGATGTTAAAAGTCAAAGCTCATACAGTCCTTTCAGATCTCAAAGAAGTAAACAATTCTCAAATTCATACTTCCTTTTATGAAAAAGGGATTCCAAATAAAGTACTGACTTTATCCAGAATCAATAGGTTTTCAACCTAAATTAAGCTCTGATCAACATTTTTTAAAGTTATGAGCACTCGGAAACTGCTCTTAAATGTGTTATTTTTTAAATAGAAAATAGACATAAGACATTTTTCTTAATAACTAAGGGTCATTACTGTAAGTATTTTGCTGTGTTATTTTATCAAAAAGCCCCAAATCTTTACATTTCCTGAATGTTAACAGTTCTTGCTACTAGTTGCCACGTTTTGTTGCTCTCAATTCTTCTGTGTCAGGAAACCAACTCTTAACTTTATAGGACTGAATACCAAATCAGTCCTATAAAGGATAAATGAAGGAAAAAGTAAATGACCCAGAGCATGAAAACTAATTTGGCTTCTCAGAAGCTTCCCCTTTCTCCTCCCCTCCCCACATCCTGATTCTCCTTTGTGTTGTGAATTTTAAGGGTATCTAATGAATGCAAAGTAAATTATATAATAAATTAAAATCAAGATTAAAGTATCCCAGTGAAAGTAGCTATTTACTTCTTCATATACACGACATTTTCCAAAAGTGCTATTTTGTTTTGGTCTATAGGGGATCAAATGAAAGGAAATTGAGTAACTCAATCACTATGGATTTGGGTTGAATAAAGATGCCATGAGTTTCTAAAGGAATGACTGAGACTGAAATCTCAGTAAGTGAAAAAAACGTTACCATTCCATATTATCCCAATATTTTTTTGTTTGAAGGCAAATGGCTGAAGCAGATGATCTCTTACGGTCCCTTTAAGCTACTATTCTATGCGGTTAAGTACCCTACAAAAAGTAAATTACTATTCTAATTTTCCCCCATGTGTACCTGCAAGCTTATACATCTAACTTACCTCTCAGGATATTTCTTTAAGTCTGTAATAGCAAGTGTTTTTCTTAATTCCAGGGAATCCTGCAAACATGATTTAAAATCCGATTAGAAATATATGACAAACATCACACATTCTATCTGGGCTTCCAAACTTGCAGAATGTAAAACCCAATTCCCAGTGCACTTGGTGGCCAGAGTGGCCACCAGGAAAGGATAGGGTTGGCAGCAACCTATTTGCCTTTTCCCTCCACCCAGCATTTTCTCATAAAGTCTCAGGAACCCCTACTAAAACTCGATTTACATTAATACACACTGCCTCTTTATAAAATCAAATAAAATTCGATTATTAATCATACTGGCTTTACCTTATTTAGAAAGTTTCCACTGGGTTTTAAACTGTCGATTGAGAAGGATTTCCCCAGGGACCCTTTAATCACGGCTATCTGTGTATCTTCACTGCCTGGACAGTATGACCAATCTGTGTTACAGGCCACACTTCGGTGTTTCCCCTTTTGACATTCACCAGGGCGTTTTTTGTTCATCATTGTTATCTCTGTGTTGCTGGATGTGGACACCACCGAAGGCCTTGCAGTTGTTGCTCGGCTGGTTGTGAAGCAAGCCCTGAAATCGGAGCTCACATCCACCGTCTGGTGCACTGTGAGTGTGTACCAGGGCACCTCTGCCGCAGATTCGGGACACGTCCCTTCCACTCCGTGAGAGAGTGTCTGATCCGCAGCGCGGCTGGTGGTAGCTTTTAGGGAGCTGTCTTCTATTTCCCGAGCATCTCTCACTCCGGTCCTTGGTGGAGTAGGAGAACCCAGGGCTAAGTTAGGAGTGTTTGGCAGGCTCACATAATACGAATGTTCACAGGCAGAGAGTAGTGAGTCATCCCACAGAGAACAGGAAGTCTGACTATCTTTATCGGGCTGTGGTAATGTCTCTACAGCTTTGTCCTGTGGTAATATACTAGGATTTTCAAGGTGTTGTAACATTTTGTTCTCAGCAGTTGTATTTCCACAAAAATCTTTAGTTTCAGTTACTTGAGATTTAATTTTGCCAGTATAAATCTTCGTTTTTAATGCTTGTTGAGGATTTAAGAAACTGCTGTTAGACTGAGATTCTCGGTTTTCAGGAGGGCTATTGCTTAGTACAATTTCATCAGATACTGTGTGGTATATTAAACTAGTCTCTTGTTCCTTATACTTTTCAAGCTTCAGTTTATAGTAATCTCTTAATGTAACAGAATTCTGAAATTTGGAGACATGAGGTGAATCTTCTTGTCCATAAACATCAACTGAATCTAAAGAGATGCTAGAACTACTTTCTAACCTAACACAATCAGCTGCCGGATTGCCAGGGTGTTTGCCTTCATAACCTGAATTTCTTAATCCAACAGCTTCCAGATTGGATATATTTGATGCTTTTGTTCTGTCAAAAGAGAAATGGCTGCTCAGATATTCTTGTTCTTCCTCACTGTGATATTCCTGCTGTGAGTCTTCATCTATCTCATGCTTTTGCATATTTTCAGTAGTTTCTTTATAATTGTCATCTGAAATCTTGTAGCTTCTTTCTAAGCCAAGAATCTTACTATGTTCCGAAACATCAAAGAACTCCTCCTCTCTTTTCTGCATTTCAGAAGCTAATTCTGAATTTAAAAGAATAACATTTTTATTCTTTCGTTTTGACTCTGCATAATGTATAGAGTATGTTTCATTCAATAAAACATAGTCGACACTGTCTTCACACTCCCTTGACTGAGAGCAAGCACTCTCTAGGTTAGTGCCTGGACGTGAAGGAAAAGACGGCTCCAGTGAATCTACTTTGTCAGTATTGCTGATATCTTTGTCATTAGCAATTTGATCTTGTGCCAAGGAATCCCAGTCATCATCACGAAAAGTCAATTTGGTTTCATTATAACCATTGGAAGATGACAAATTTCCTTTCTTAGGATTAGAAGCCTCATCTGAGTTGGAAAAAAAAAAAAAGGATGCACATGTTAACAGCAGGGACATTATAGATTCTGAAGAGCAGAAAAGAACTTAGATGTGTCCTGGTCCAAGTTTTTCCCAATGTAGAAATACTTTTACATTACCCCTGAAAATATCCCTTGTGGTTGCTGCGATGGACTGAATTGTCTCTCCCCCTAGATTCCTGTAGTGAAGCCTGAACTCCCCATGTGACAGTAAATGGAGATGGGGCCTTTGGGAGGTAGTCAGGGCTAGGTGAGGTCATGAACATGGGTTCCTCAAGATGGGATTAAGTGCCAGAGAGCTTCCTCTCTCTCTCCCTCCCCAGTGAGGAGGACACTGCAAGAAGGTGGCCTTCTACAGGCCAGGAAGAGAGCCCTCGCCCAAACCTGACCGTAAGGCACCCTGACTCAGACTTCCAGCCTCTAGGACTGTATTGCATGTTTTAGAACATGCAATAGCTGGCTGTTTAGTCGGGGGCACTGACCTCTTTTTCCCTGAAACTTTCAAATAAAAAATGATAGCCAACACAGCATTAACCTGTTTGGAACCATAAATCTATAGGTCACATAACAGAGTTGCAAATTATTGGTCATGTCTCAAAATAAGGTTGCATCTGATTGGTTAATCTTTGACACCAGAAATCCTCATATATACATGTATAGGCACCTGAATTTTTAAAAAGTCACTTTGGAGCAAAAAGGGTAGGTAATTACTACTATTATTATTTTCTGTAAATCAACCACAACTATACCTACTTTTTTGTCAGATTGGCAAAAATACATTTTTTTGGTGCTGCAACATTTTAGTAATGAGTTATGTGTGCTGTGAGATGGAAAAGGCTGAAATCGCTGGTCTAATAAGCTGTCATAAATACGGGGTTGGAGCTAAGGACAGGAGAATTTCCTTCAATTATAAACTCATGGGTTGATTGTATTTTTTCTTAGAGGTTTGTATAGATGTTCATTTTATATTCTGGATACTAATTCTTTTTCTTATTTACAATGTGTGACTTTTTCCTAGTTCATTGCTTATTTTTTACCTTTTGTACTATCGTACTAGGGTTTTTAAGATTTAGTTAAATGGATCAGTTTTTTCTAGGTTTTGTCTCTGTGGACTTTCCCACCACATGATTACAAATCATTCTTTTATAACTTATTCTGTGTATCTGTGTATTGTGCTACACAGCCTTTCTATACAATGTAGATTTTTTCCTCCCTAGCATAAGGTAGGAACCTAACTTATTTTTGCCCCAAAATGTATGGTCAATTATATTAATTCCATTTGTGCAATAATCCATTACTTCCCTTCTGACTTAAAATATAAAATAGCATTACATTTTTTTCCCTGAAGTTCTCTTAATAGTTAAAGCCACATTCAATCATAAGCACATAACATTTAGTCATCTTGCCCTTTCTGCTTTTATTGTTTCTTATTTTTTCTTCTACCATTACTACAGAAAAAGAAATTTGGATGTGTGAAGACAAATTACATTCAACTTGGGTAGCAGAGGTCAACCTGCCTACTTTCCACTTAAGACAAGTGTAACTGTCAGCAGTTCCCCAAGGTATAGCTGCATGGAAATGTTCTCTTCTGGTTCATCTTCTCTTCCCTAAATCTTCCATTTCCCCGAAAGGTCCCATGTTGGCTGCCCATATTCACAAAATCCCCTGAGTGAGCTTGCTAGGCTAAAACTTGCTGAATGGTACTACATCACTGAGAGGAAAGCTTAAAAAGTAGCAACACTGGAGGGGGAACTATCTAGTCCAATTACATTTAGCACCTCTCTCCACCCAGAATAGAACCAACTGGCCTGCCCCTTACCTTTGTGGACGCTTCCTCCATTACTGCGGGAGCCGTTACCAGAAGCTACCTCCACCACTGCAGTGGCCTGCATCTCTCAAGAATGTATATTCTAGAAGAGGTGTAAATATTGAACTATCATTACATTCAGAATTACACTAAAAATATTAGAAAAACAAGAATTTGACAAAGTGGCACTTATAGCCAAAGGTTCTAATAGAAGAGGGTTAATAAACAAAACTGGCAGAACATTTGAATAACTTTCAATTAAAAGCATGCACTGACAACTACATACAGCTGTACTACTGTATTCTAACACCCAAGACATATCCTTTTGAAATTTCCAAATAACATTAAAGAAAAAAAGAATCACAATATATTTGGCCACTAAAAAAAATTACCCCCAAGTCAAAAATGTTTCCGAAACAAATTACAGACTTATTAACAGCCAATGACATGGTATATCCACACCTTTCAGCAATGAAAAGGGACAAACTACTGACACACATAACTTTGTGGATTAATCTCAAAAACAGAAAGCCAGACAAGAGATCACCTTATTTTATGATTCCATCTAAAGGAATGCACAGAAAAGCCAATTTATGGAGACGTACAGTAGATTAGTATCTGCCTGGGGCAGGGTATGGGATGAAGGGATAACTGTGAATGGGCACAAGGGATCTTGTTGGAGGGACTAACATGTTGTAAAACATTTGATGTGATGGCCACATCACTTGATAAAGCCACTGAAATTAAACTATACCCCAATAAAAGTGCTTAAAAGATTAATGGCAGCTCTCTGAACCCAGCTGCCACACGAGAGAGCCTAAGCTAGTTACCTGAGCTGGGCCTGGAGCTCCCAGCAGCCACCCCTGAAGTTTGTTGGGGTCGTTGCTGAGCAAGGCCAGTGAAGCCCTGCCCCGGGGGTGGGCAGAAGCCTAGGACAGGGAGGCATCACAGGGCAGTGTTTGCTGGGTGGGCAGGGACCCTTTCCCTCATCCCCTCAAAGACCTTCCGGGCCCCTCCCTAGAGGGCATCTGAGCAGAGCGTGGGAACGCTGCTGCTCCTGGTGGAGAGTCCACAGGAATCACAACCCTGTAGCACCGAGCCCAGCGCGGCTGCAATGAGGGTCTGGGAAAGGGCTTCGAGGCAAAGGCCTGTCAGGCCCTTTGCCCTGTCTCAGGAGCTTAGCCATTGGTGACTGGAGGGAGCAGACCCAGAGCTGGGACAACGGGACAGAGATGCGGGGGTGTAGTGTGTGGCAAAGGAAGGAAGGGAGCCATCTGGGGCTCTGTACCCACATCTGTGCTCACGGTAGAGTGGGGGATGAGGAGGCAGGGAGACTCACCTTCCTCCAATGCGTGCCCAGAGCCAGCCCTGGGGCAGGCAGATAAGGGAGGGGTCAGACATGGGACACATTCAGGGTGGCATGGCTGTACACCTGCAACCTTTCTGTTTACAAGACAATGCTCCAACTAACTAAGCAACACTGGCTAGGATGATGAGTTCATTTTTATACATGATATGTTCTAAGTGTCTGTAACACATACAAATTGAAATAAATAGTTGTGAACTATAGGATTTATCTGTACTGGAAGTACTCAATTCCAATTTAATGTTTCAAAAATTCCTTTTAACTAATAATGGGGAAAAGTGGCCTAATAATATTTTTACTGCCATGAGACTAGCTACAGGTTAACCTTTGGGGTTATGAACTTTCTGAAGATTTGATAAAATTAGTACTTCCCTGAGAAAATGCACAAAAGCACATAATTTGTGGACTTCTCTACTACACTTAAAATTTTGAAGTTAGTTAAGTCCTGACTTAAGAGACTGTATTAGGTCAGTAATGACCCTACTTTAGGAATATCAGATAAATATTTCAGATAAAGACTAAGATCAAAAGAAAGTTGGAATTTCTGGCAAAGAGAGAGATACACTTTGCTTCTTTGCACAACCAAAAGGAGGACAACAAATTTAAAGACAAAAAACCAGAATTGCCAGAAAACTGAGCTGTATGGAAGTCTGACAACCAGGGAGTTAAAAAAGAAACATTCATCCAGTCTGGTAGGAGGGGTGGAGATGGGCAGCTGAGGTGGACAGGACATGCAGCAGGGCAGTGGACCAGGCGGGTGAGGAGGCAGCTGGTGGTCCCACATTTGTGTGTGGAAAAACTGGGAGGAACAACAGGGGAGTGAGACAGACCCCTCAACCCAGGGTTCTAATGCAGGGAAATAAAACCTCAAACCTCTGGCTGTAAAATACTGTGGGGGTTGTGGCTGTGGGAGAAACTCCCAGCCTCACAGGAGAGTTTGTTGGAGAGACCCACAGGATCCTAGAACGTATACAAGCCCATCCACCCAGGAAGGGCCCAATTTGCTTGTGGGTAGCAGAGGAAGTGACTGAAAGTGGGGTTAGAGCTGCAACACTTTACTGTTCTCTCTCAGATCCCTCCCCCACATACAGCGCCACAACGCAGTGATGTGGGTTGCCCTGCCCCACCCTGGCGAATACCTAAGGCTCCGCCCCTGAGGATGTCACAAGAGCACTGAGACAAGGAAATATGGCTCAGATGAAAGAACAGATCAAAACTCCAGAAAAAGAACTAAGCAATGAAGAGACAGCCAACCTATCAGATGCAGAGTTCAAAACACTGGTAATCAGGATGTTCACAGAAATAGTTGAATATGGACGCAAAATAGAGGGAAGACTATGAAAACTGAACTAAAGGAAAATATTTAAGGAACCAACAGTGATGGGAAGGAAACCGGGACTCAAATCAATGGTTTGGACCAGAAGGAGGAAATAAACATTCAACCTGAACAGAATGAAGAAATAAGAATTCAAAATAGGAGAGGCTGAGGAACCTCCAGGACATCTTTAAATGTTCCAACACCCGAATCATAGGGGTGCCAGAAGGAGAAGAGCAAGAACAAAAAATTGAAAACTTATTTGAACAAATAATGAAGGAGAACTTCCCCAGTCTGGCAAAGGAAATAGAGTTCTAGGAAGTCCAGGAAGCTCAGAGAGTCCCAAGAAGCTGGACCCAAGGAAGCACACACCAAGGCACATCATAATTACATGACCCAAGATTAAAGAGAAGGAGGGAATCTTAGAAGCAGCAAGAGAAAAGGAGACAGTTACCGACAAAGGAGTTCCCATAAGACTGTCAGCTGATTTCTCCAAAGAGACCTTACAGGCAAGAAGGGGCTGGCAAGAAGTATTCCAAGTCATGAAAGGCAAGGACCTCCATCCAAGATGACTCTATCCAGCAAAGCTTTCATTTAGAATGGAAGGGCAGATAAAGTGCTTCTCAGATAAGGTCAAGTTAAAGGAGTTCATCATCACCAAGCCCTCATTATATGAAATGTTAAAGGGACTTATCTAAGAAAAAGATCAAAAATACAAATAGTAAAATGACAACAAACTTACAACTATCAACAACCAAACCTAAAAAAACAAGCACAAACTGAGCAAACAACTGAAACATGAACAGAATCACATAAATGGAGATCACTTGGAGGGTTATCAGGGGGAGAATGGGGGAAAAGGTACAGGGAATAAGAAGCATAAATGGGAGGTACAAAGTAGACAGGGGCAGGCAAAGAATAGTATGGGAAATGGAGAAGCCAAAGAACTTATATGTAGGACCCATGGACATGCACTAAGGGGGTGGAGGATGCAGGGCAGAGGGGGAAAAGGGGGAGAAAAAAAACGGGACCATTGTAATAGCATAATCAGTATACTTAAAATTTTTTTTTAAAAAAGTCAGCTCATTAGAATAATTGACCTTAGGCTACAATAGTGTTTTTTTTAACCTTTTGGACTCAAGAACTCTTCACATTCTTACAAGTATTGGGAATCCCTAGAAATACTCATTTATGTGAGTAATATCTATTAATACTACAATATGAGATATTAAAACAGAAAAAATTAAAAAAATTTTAGTTTACTCATATATGATGATAACCTATTACTAACATAAACATTTTAAGTTAAAAAATATTTTCAAAAAATTAGTGAGAATAACATTTACACTTCACAAATCTCTTCAATCTGTGTCTTAACAAGCTGGACTGTAATTCCTATCTGATTGTGCATTGCGATCTCCGTTCAATGTGCTGTAAGATTCGTATGGTCAAAAACCTTGAGTCAAGGTCAAAAACTATGACAAAAGGAGTAGTATTACTATAACAAAAACACTTGCAAATCATGTATCAGATGAAGGTCTATTGTCCGGAATATATAGAGAGAATTCTTACAACTCACAAAAAAGACAACGCAATTTTAAAAAGAACAATGGGCTTGAATAAGCATTTCTCCAAAGACACGCAAATGGCCAATAAGCACACAAAATCACACTGTTCCTCAGTGAAATGCAGATCGAGGTCAGCAAAACACGCTCCCCGCGCTGTCCGGCCCACGCACAACTCTAGCTTCACTTAACACACGACTTTTTGTGACTACGGGTTGCAACCTATTTGATGTGTGGCCCAGACAAGTCCTCCTCTTGCGGCGTGACCCAGAGACGCCCAGAGGCCGGCCACGCCTGTTCACACCCGCTGGGGTGGCTGCGAAAACACAACCAACCGTGGGATGCTCGGTTGGCGGGACGCGGAGAAACCGCAGCCCTCCCGTTGCTGCGGGAAGCAGAGCGCCGCGTTCACCGCGGGCCGCACAGATGGCCCCGGACGTGGCCACTTTCATCCCGTTCGCCTCCTCCTCGCTCACAAACGACTCCCTGCTGCGCTTCCGGCCCCAGAACCGAGCCGGAAGCCACAGGCCCCGCCCGGGTCTCGTCAGTCTGGACACGGAAACCCCGACTCCACGTGACCCCCTGGCCAGAATGGCCTTTCCGAAACGCAAGCCTCATCGCTTCACGCTACTGCTTAAAACTCGGCAACACTGTCTCTGTCCTTTGGGTGAAGACTAAACTCCCAGAACGGCCCAGGAGACTCTCCACTGGCCTGGGCTCCACGCCAACCGCGGCCACGCGTGGCCTCCGCCCGCGCCCCGCCCCCAACCTCCTTTAAACTCTGCTCAAGCTCAGATCACACCCCGACACTCACTTCTTCTGGAAACCTCCCTGGCCCCCGGCATCGGGTCACGACCCTCTGTCCCCGAGAACGCCTGATGCACATGCCGTGCACCCGTGTCAGTAATTAGTTAACGTCCATTTCTCGCGGTTGCTGCCGTATCTGTGCCGGCCCGGGGTAGATAACGACATGCTTGTCGCAACGATGAACTCACGAGTGACTCCCCACCTTTCCCCAGGTACCAAATGCATAAGTCACCAGCCCCCAAACTAGGCACTAAACGAGTTTTTAGGGGTGCAAGTCCTCCCTGGGGCCTGCGCAGTGCGGCTGGCAGACCTGCTCGCAACCGAAGGTAAAGGTACCAAAGTGGGGGATTCTGGACCTCCAAGGCCACGTGGCGAAGACGGAAATCCTGGAGGCCACCCCGTCCGCCTCCCTCTCCATGACCCTGGGGAAGCCCTCGAGGGCCTCCTTCCCACAGCCACCGCCCGCCCCAGGGACAGGCCCTCGCCACCCGGACCTTCTGTAACGGGGTTCACTGCCCTGTCCCCCTCAAGCCCGGCTCCACGTTCGCCCCACCGCAGCGCGCCCCACCCGCCATACCTCAGAGTTGAGCCGTAGCCTTCTCTGCTGCCGTCACCTGGCGCGAAGCGTCCGACCGCGGCCACAGCCTCAGAGCGAGTGCTCTCCTCGTGCAGCCGCAGGGCACGCTGGGTAACGGCCGCTGGAGGCCCTCCCACCTTCTGAAACCTCATGCACTCCCATTGGTCAGCGCAAAGAGGAGCGGTGCTGTGATTGGTCCGGTGTGCGAGCACGAAGGAGGGAACGTTGGCACCCACTGCGATTGTACTGTGAGGTGGCGGGGAGAGGGTTCTGGAAGGAGGCCTGCCCTTGCACATGCGCCTTGAGCCCTCTTCCGGCTTTGTAGGCCCAGGCTGTTGTCTGGACCGCTTTGAGGAGCCCCCCCGGATGCGAAGGCCGCACATTGGGACGAACCTCTCCCCATCCCCCATCCCCCTCAGTCCGGCCGCCCGGGCGCCCAATGGTTGCACACCCGCGCCTGCTGCCGCCCGTGCCGTGTTCGTGCTGTGTCCGTGCCCACCAGATGTGCCCTCTCCCCGCCAGCCCTTTATAGTATCGCCCGCAAGGCCAGCAAAACACGTACTGGCCTTGGTGCAAAATGTAAGGGGCACCTAAAAACTCAGTTGTCAAGATAAATACTTACCTTAATGCAGTCGTTTAAAAAAATCGAAAGTAATGGAAACTCCTGGCTGAAAGAGACATCCAAATCTGCACTCCTAATTTTCTCCTTTGTCCCGGGCTCCAAAAGGCACTGCTATTCTGTCTTAAAATGTGCATTTTTTTCATCGCAGTTTTTTTCGTTAATTGCTTTTGGCCATTTTGTTTAAATATGAGTTAACTATTTTAACAAGATTGAAGTCACACATGTTTATAGAACATGCAGAAAAATGTACAGAAGAAACTAGAACCCCCGTGCCCCTACTCGGCACGGCCTCGCTGCGGGTGCTTGCGGAGCGGAGAGGCACTGGCGGGATCCCGTTCCCCGGGCTCGCGGCCCTGGCTGAGCGACGTTCTGTTCAGGAGCCGGGGGCGCTGTTTACCCCCAAGCGCTGCTGAGGTTCTGCCCCGCGTCGCGCAGGCCGCGAAGCCCCAAGTTCAAGGCAGATCTTGCGGGAGAAAGCCCAGTCCGGCTGCCCTGGACCGGGGTCCCTGGCCTAGGAGGAGATGCGGCCGCCGAAGGCGCGGAAGCCACGCCCCGGGGCTCTGGGGACACAGCCGGGATGCGCGGTGGGCGCAGCCGGGCACCCGTGTGAGCTCGGCGGGAGACCCATCGGTCCTGGCACCTGTGTGTCACCCAGAAACCTGGGACGGGCTACTCGCCGACCCCCCCCCCCCCCCCCCCGCCCCGTCCCCCAGTCAATTCTCCAGGCCATGTGACTGTATAAAGAGAGGAAATGCTTTCTGAAAAGACTGCAGGTTTGCATTTGGGACTTTAAGTGGTCATTTTGGAACTCAGCTGCCACTGCCAACCTGTGGCCTCAAAGACGTGATTCTTAATATAGATGCCAAAATTATAATTGTGGTTGGATAAATGTTAACTGATTTTCCCACGTTGGTGTCAATTTCAAAGCCTAAGTCTGGCCTTGGCTGGGGTGGCTCAGTGGACTGAGTGCCGGCCTGCGAGCCGAAGGGTCGCCGGTTTGATTCCCAGTCAGGGCACCTGCCTGGGTCTCGGCCGGGTCCCCAGTGAGGGGCGTGGGAGAGGCAGCCGCACACTGATGTTTCCCTCCCTCTCTTTCTCCCTCCCAAACCCTTTCTCTAAAAATAAATAAATGAAATCTTAAAAAAAAAACCACAAAGGGTAAGTCTCTTAGATGCCATAATTGTGTGTTCAGAGCCAATAATCAGTTTCTTAATCTTAATTATTCTGGGAGTCTCGTCCTAGATGTATTCATCATGCTGTTCTCGGGAAAACTCCGAACAGCAGGTTTGGCGAGGCGTGATGATGGCGGCCAGAGGGGACGCGGGAGACCGAGCCGCTGACTCCAGCTCAGTGTTTCTCCAAGGTCCGGGTCGCCCCCCAGGAAGCCCGTTACACTTTTCTAACAGCACCCCAAATTTTGTATTACAGATTTAAATATTACCTAGGGGAGTCGTGATGGTTTGTTTCTTAAAAACCTTCCAGATGACTATCGTAACAATCTTCTGAGATTCTCCCCCCAAAATGTCAAAATGATTTATTTTCTTAAGAAATGTATAGATCTATACATTTGGCAGAAAGTCGCGTTTTTATGATATTTAATTTTACTATAAATCTTTAGAGTTTTTCATGTCATATATCTCTTAGCAGAATGGATAGATTTCCTAATATTGCCTCTTCTTTTTCTTTTTTTTTTAAAGTTGATTTTAGACAGAGAGAGGAAGAGGGAGATCGATTTCTTTTTCCACTTATTCATGCATTCATTGGTTGGTTCTTGTATGTGCCCTGACTGGGAATTGAACCATTGACCTCTCAGTCCCCAGGCTGGCGCTCAGCCACTGAGCCACACCAGCCAGGGCCTCCTGTTTTTTCTAATATTAAACTATCTACAAGGCTGACATTGTGTTGAATTAGTCTTTTACTAGGGTGTAAAATCTGATCTGTGTTAAAATTTATTGATGATTTTTCATTCTAATTGATAAATAAGGATGAGCGTTAGCAGACCATGAAAACCATCCTAATTTTTGCTCTGCCCTGCTGTAACAAACACCCTAAAGAGTTTGGCCAAACACGCTCTGCAGCCTGTGGCCAAAGGCAGTAACGTGACAAGTACATTATTTTCATTTATTCAAGATTGAGGATGAGTCCCGTTACCCTCCTTAGGAAGGGGGACAATTACCCGTCTTCATGCATTTGGATATCTAACCCCTGGGGCAGTAGAATACCGGGCTCTGAAGCACAGGAAAATGGCGGAACAAGGACGAGTTGGTGCAAAAGAGGGTGAGGGGCAAGTGGTTCAATGGTGGGCTTGTCCTGTGGCGCCCGCCACTGAAGAACCCCTGAAGACCCTTTTGGGCACTGTGCTTCCTCACACAACCAAAAGAAGGACAAAAACAATTTAAAAACAAAAAACAACCCGAACTCACAGAAAATCGAACTGTATGGAAGTCCGACCGCCAAGGAGATAAAGAAGAAACACTCACCCAGACCAGTGGGAGGGGCAGAGCTGGGCAGCTGGGGTGGAGAGGACTCGGTGAGGGGCGGCGGCTGGCGGACCCAGAGAGGTGGCGGATTGTGGAGCGGATGGGGCAGGCCAGGCTGCAGCTAGCAGACCCTGCGGCTCCACATTCGCACATAGATAAATGGGGAGGAACAGAGGGAGCGAAGCGGACCTCACAACCCAGGGCTCCAGCACAGGGAAATAAAGCCTCAAACCTCTCATTGAAAACACCCGAGGGGGTTGAGGCGGCAGCAGGAGAAACTCCCAGCCTCACAGGAGAGCTTGTTGGAGAGACCCACAGGGGCCTAGAGCATGCACAAGCCCACCCACTCGGGAATCAGCACCAGAGGGACCAGTTTGATTGTGGGTAGTGGAGGGAGTGACTGAAATCCGGCAGAGAGTGGAGCAAGCACCATTGCTGCCTCTCGGCCCCTCCCCTCTGCCTGCACAGGGCCAGCGTTACCCTACCCGGGTGAACACCTAGGGCTCCACCCCTTTATGGAACAGGTGCGCCAAGTCAAAAAGAAAAAAATGGCCCAAATGAAAGAACAGATCAAAGCCCCAGAAAAAACACAACTGAGCAACGAAGAGATAGCCCACCTATCAGATGCACAGTTCAAAACACTGGTAATCAGGATGCTCACAGAACTGGTTGAATTTGGTTGCAAATTAGATGAAAAAATGAACGCTATGCTAAGAGAAACAAAGGAAAATATACAGGGAACCAATAGTGATGCGAAGGAAACTGGGACTCAAATCAACGTTGTGGACCAGAAGGAAGAAAGAAACATCCAACCAGAAAAGAATGAAGAAACAAGAATTCAGAAAAATGAGGAGAGGCTTAGGAACCTCCAGGACATCTTTAAACGTTCCAACATCCGAATTATAGGGGTGCCAGAAGAAGAAGAGGAAGAACAAAAACTTGAAAACTTATTTGAACAAATAATGAAGAAGAACTTCCCTAATCTGGCAAAGGAAATAGACTTCCAGGAAGTCCAGGAAGCTCAGAGAGTCCCAAAGAAGCTGGACCCAAGGAGGAACACACCAAGGCACATCATAATTACATTACCCAAGATGAAACAGAAGGAGAGAATCTTAGAAGCAGCTAGAGGAAATGACACAGTTACCTACAACGGAGTTCTCATAAGACTGTCAGCTGATTTCTCAAGAGAGAGACCTTATAGGCAAGAAGGGACTAGAGAGAAGTATTCCAAGTCATGAAAGGCGAGGACCTACATCCAAGATTTCTGTATCCAGCAAAGCTATCATTTAGAATGGAAGGGCAGATAAAGTGCTTCCCAGAGAAGGTCAAGTTAAAGGGGTTCATCATCACCCAGCCCTTATTATATGAAATGTTAAAGGGACTTACCTAGGAAAAAGAAGATCAAAAATAGGAACAGTAAAAATGACAGCAAACTCACAGTTATTAACAACCACACCTAAAACAGAAACAAGAGCAAACTAAGCAAACAACTAGAACAGGAACAGAACCACAGAAATGGAGATCATGTGGAGGGTTGTCAGTAGGGGAGTGGGAGGGGGAGAGAGGGGGAAAAGGTACAGAGAATAAGTAGCATAACTGGTAGGTAGAAAATAGACAGGGGGAGGGTAAGAATAGTATAGGAAATATAGAAGCCAAAGAAGTTGTATGCACAACCCATGGACATGAACTATAGAGGGGGAATGTGGGAGGGAGGGGGTAGGCAGGATGGAGTGGAGTGAAGGGGGGGAATGGGACAACTGTAATAGCATAATCAATAAATATATTTAAAAAATAAAAATAGCTCCTAGAAGATTTTAAGTTACACATGTGGCTCATACTATGTTTCTATCGGACAGCGCTGCTCGAGAGATTCAATGGTCAGGACTTTCTCATCCTTCAGGTTTCAGTTTAAATGTCACCTACTCCATGAAGCCTTCCCTGACCACCCAGCTCAAGCAGCAACTATGTGCATCTCACTACACTCACACTAGTCACTCTGTTCTGTCACCTGCCTTCATCATGTTCATCATCTGAAGTGTTACAGGTTTGCCATCTGCGCTCCTCGCTGCAATGGGGCGGTTGCATCCCCAGCACTGGGGTAAGTCCTTGACCAATATTTGGTGAAGTATCATAAACTCCAGAGGGTCATCCTCCAGAAAACTCGCAAAGTCATTCTCGATAAAATCGCGGAAATACACAGACACACACACGTACTAGGTGTTCAGGGTAAGAACAAAAACATAAATACACTCCCGAAATCGCAGTAAAGCACAGACACCTGCTTCTGACACAAGAGAGGCTCCAGGTAGGAGAAGCCTGTTCCAGCAATGGCGTCCTTTCCTGCCACGGCAGCCCTGTCGGAGGTGAGACTCAGCGGCTCTAAATTAGATTGCCCCGCGCCTTCTGTCTTCATTCACCCGTGCTCTTACTGCTGGCGCATTAGTGCATTTACACTCGCCTCTCGCACGCTGCTGCTTTGCAACAGTGCCACGTCAGGGTTCTCTGGGCAGTGTTTTCTAGGCCGGGTCTTTCACGTTGGGTACACAGAAGCCAGACACCCCTTTTTACCCCCAGATGGCCCAAACGGCCCATAGTGGGGAGGGAGCAGTAATTGTCCTGTTCTCTTTATGGCATCTGGAGCAAATTAGACCTAGACTGTTAAAAGAGTGAATTAAAAGCTTTGGACAACATGGAAATATCCAAAAGTATCTTAAAACCACATTTAACAAAATCGTGGTGGGTGAAGAACTTCTGCTCCCGGCGGCCACAAAATGCCATGCTGTCTGAGGCAGGCGAGAAAGTCCACGTGGGACAATCCACGCAGGGAGCAAAGGTGGCCTTGCCTGGGCCACCGCACCGTCTGGTAACTACAGGAGAGAAGCTCGGGCAGCGGAAGGTCTCCACACATCTGACCCGCTGAGGGCTGGACCTGGGTGCTGTGTTCAGAAGGCAGAGTGGGGTGGGGTCCCTGGGAGCCACGGGAGAGGTGGGTCCAGAAAGCTGGCGGTGAGGGATGCACACAGACCCAAAGATCCCACCTCCTCGTTATCCTAAATACGGGCTTGGAACCTTTTGGGATATGGAGGTACTAATATAGAATTCAAACATTTCTAGTTCAAGACTCTGCCCAAGTCTGCGTTGTTCTTGTTCCTGTGCCCCCACGGACAGGAGCAAGTGCAAAGGGGACAAACCCAACCATGGCCAGTGGCATTCCACTCTGGACGAGTGGGGCCTGCTGAGCCTTTAGTGACCTTGGGGCCTGGGTTGGAGCCATCCAGCGAGCGGTGATGGGGGCTATTCTAGCAGGAGGGCAAAGTTGCAGGCAAGGGCGGCTGGAGACCAGCCATACACAGGGATCCATGCCAGCCAGTGGATGGGCAGTGTCATCTAGGATGGGCCTGGGGCTTGGGGCCAACTGTGGAGTCCCTGAGAGATTGGCAGCTGGGTGGCAATCTAGCCCTGGAGGCTCCTGGGAACAGGGAAGCACCCCCGATTACTAAGCTGGGGTCCTACAAACCTCTGAGTACCCTCCATGCAGGGTGGGGATCAGGTGTTCCCTACCTGTGGCTGCAGGTGCAGGGAGCCAGGCAGGTCAGTGGACTGCAGCTCTGTCACTTGCAAATACCCAGATGGGCACGTGCACATGTGTGCCATGTCCCATCGGGGCCGTTGGAGAAACACAGCCTGTTCTTGCACGCCAGTTTGAAAACGTGAAGCTGGCTGGCTCCACCTGGCCAACAGTGGCACTTCCCTACCCCGCCTTCCATGCCGCCTTCTTGTGCAGCTGCGTACATGGCCTCTCTGGTCCTCAGAACCACGGGCTCCCAAGGCAGGCATTCACCTGGTATTCCCCAAGAGCTCAGCGACTCACAAAGCAGAAACCACGGAGGCTGAACAGTAACATAAATTTAAAAATGTCAGCAGTAACTTTTGATGCCCTAGTTTACGTTTTGGACTATGAAAACCGGAAATCTAAAACACAGTGGAAAATAACATCTCATTGCAATTCTGAACATGCATTTATGGTGTCTTTTGAGTGGATTGCTGTATGTTCTAAACGCCTTTCTGTTTCTGAAAATGATAGCGGTTTGCAAAAAGCATGTAACAGGCATCCTGGCCTGGGTGTTTGACCACTTCTCTTCGTTCTTCTGAGTCAGGGTTGAGCAGTGGTTCACAACGGGGCGCTTCCACACCCAACCCCCAACTCCCCGTGGACATCTGGCGATGTCTGCAGACACCTGTGTTGGCCACGATGGGAGTCAGGGCCATCTGCATCTGGCGGGCCGACCCAGGGACCCCGCTCATCTGGCCCAGGATGTCAGTAGCGTGAGGTGGGGAATGCTGGATAACAGGGATGAAACAGCCAGCCACAAATTTCCAATGGCTATGGCGGCAGGAAGAAGTTTATTATGAAATTAGTGGAAGAGTCATACTCTGTCTCCCTCTGGGTTAGGGTGTGTAACGCGGACTCGCTGTTCCCGTCAGGACTGGTGTGAGATGTAGAGGCGGCAGTTTTGACGTCCTCGGAGCTGCCGACTTGGGAGAGAAAGGCCGTGTCCCTGGCGCTGGGGGGACAACCATGAGCAGTGGCTGCAGCTGTGGGACTCCGGCCGGCCAGCGTGCCACCCCGGACTCCGGTTTCCTCACCTGCAGGACGGATTTGATGACAGTATCTTCCTCTTAGGGCAGCGGTTTTCTACTGGCATGCCACAAGAATGTTTAAAACACGCAACACCTGACCATTCAGTCAGGGGCAAGGACTTTTTCTCTTAGATTGTCAAATAAAAAAATAACAGCCAACAGAACCACAGCCATCCAGTGTGGATGAAATCAAAGTTGTAGGGGGAAGAGCCACCAAGAAACATGTATGAAGAACTCATGGATGAACCAAAGGGTCGCCAGTTCGATTCCCAGTCGGGGCACATGCCTGGGTTGCAAGCCAATTTGTGCCCGCAGTAGAGGGCACGTGAGAGGCAAGCACACATTGATGTTTCTCCCTCTTTCTCCTTCCCTTCCCCCCTCTCTAAAAATAAACAAATAAAATATTTTTTAAAAAGAGGAAAAAAAGAACACATGGACAAAGCCAAAGGGGTTAGGTTCAAGGGTGGGAGGTGGGGATGGGGGGCGGGGGGGCATGGTGGTGTGAAAATGGAGACAACTGTGCTTGAACAACAATAAAAAAAAGGAAAAAGAAATCAAACGTTTATTTATTTTTTTTGTTAGATCGGCAAAGAACTTATTTTTTGGAGTGCCGCAGGATTTTGGTCACCGGTTGATGCGTGCCATGAAGTGGCGGAGTTTGGGAGGCGCCGTCTCAGGGTGTTCCTGGAGATCGGATGAGTGAGACCACGTACGAGTTTGCTGCCAGATGCGTCGAAGGGCCGCACCAGCGTTGGCGGCTGTTGGTGTTCTCTGTGAGCTACGTGGATGTCTTCTGGTTACCCGTGTCTGCATGACGATGTTGTGGGAGGACCCGTAAAGATCTGATGATGGAGCGGACAGCTCTCCTTTGCCATCTGGCCAGTGTAGGTAGAAGGCAGTGCGGGAAGCAGGGCCCCTTCATGGATCCTTCTTCCTGGTTCACTTGGCACTCGTGATGCAGTGTGGTGGTGCTGCTCCCGGCCATGTTTGCTGCCAGTCTCAGCCCATGGCTCCTGCCTGCTGGCCAAAGCCCCTGGCACCCCCCGGGGACAGCGGTCCCAACCCCTCCAATCAGGTCTCAGTCGGTTTGTCCCTTCCTGGGGTCCTCTCTCCCCCAGCCTAGGGCATCATTGAGCCTTCTTCATCCTTAGCAGTCAATCCCCTATTGAACGATTAGCAGGCTAATCATTCTTTGTGTCCAGTCCCCGGTTTAAACTACTGGGTGGTGTTCATGTAGGGCTGGACCCCAGTCTGCCGTATTCTTGAAAGAGCTCGGGACGCACAACGCTCACTAAGTAGGCTTTCAGACTCGGAACTCTTTGGAAACCAAGCGCCGTTCCATTCGCAGTCTCAGGCGAACGTAAGGCCGTGCTGCTGCGGAGGGGGCGGCTTCCCCGGGAGCAGCCAGGGCGGGTTTCGGTGGGAACTCCTGGGCTTTGAACACGCGCAGCTCGAGCGGGCATGCGGCCACTGCCGTGCATTAGTGACGGGGCTGCCTTGTCTACGCAATACTCAGGGAGAGGGTCTGAGCATGAAGTGTCCTCGGCACAAGGGACTCAGCTTCTCTCCCACCTGACGACGCGCAGCCTGTGGATGCCGGGTCCAGACCATGCTGGGGGCCGGCCCGGGTGGCCTGTGGCATGCCGTTGGGAGCGTTTTCCTAACTTTATATACTCACCTCACGCCCCCACCCCGGCGTTCTCCGAGTGTCAACACTAGATATGGTTTGGGGTGATACTGTCTTTCTTGGTTCGTACTCACTCTTACCCTGAAAAGCTGTCTTACTTAACCAGCCTTATTTGAAACACAACATATACAAAGAGTAGCTAAAAATTAGCAAGCGGCCGAACGTTCTTTCCTTTTATCCTTGAGGACACCACAGTTGTCTCCGCTCCGGCCCGTGACTTCCTCAGCTTACTGTTATTTCTAAGAACACCGATTCTTCTAAGTGCGCTGTTCTTATTCATTAGGAACAGACCTTGTTTTTTTTTTTTTTTTTTGGAAAACAGGGAAAGAAAATTGAATTGATTTGATATGCTTAAAAAATAAAAAAAAGACCCAAAGTATACATAATAATTAAAACAGTTCAAGACCTTCTTTCTCAGTGAAAAAAAAATCCACACAGCTATAAAGTTTTTAACTTTCATTTTTTTAATTTTTCTAATAGCACATTCTTTAAAAGAAGTTAACAACTTCGATTCCAAATATAAGGATTAAATAATGCAAATGAAATCTGTCACTTTCGGTAAGCTATTGCCTAATTCCCTGGGAAAAAGTATTATGATCGAACTGATGCAAAAACCCCTTAGAAAAGCGTCGTTTGTTGCCTGGAAGGAGTCTTCCTAAGGTCACTTTGACTTGTAGACCGTCCCCTTGTTTCCAGTGGAAGAGCTCTGCTTGCTAATGGCTTCGGGTTCCACAGTGTTTGTGTGTGAAAAGCGTAGGCTAAGAGATACTACTGAAACCGCTCCAATTGTGGGTTCTGCCCTGAAAGGAAGTCCCAACTTGTAACATTTCCCCTTGTTTTCATCAGGACACGTGAAAAGAAAACGCAAGCCCCCCTTTAATCTTTACTCTGACCACCATTGTGAATGGCATGAAGAGGCTGGTGCACCGGCGGGTACAGATCCCCAGGCCCAGTGTGCTTATCACAAGACCCTCGGGTCCCGGGGGAGGCGCCCGGCCCGCTTGGGGTCTGCAGACGGGCGCCTCCTCACAGGCTGCTGAGCCACCACGGGGTGGCCTCTCAGAAGCAGGGGAAGCAGCGGCTCCGGGACAGGAGCGCAGAAGAGCCTGCTACACCGTCTCCCTCGCTGGCCGGTTGCTGTGCATGGCTGGCGCTACTGCTGGGACAAGAGTGCGCTGCGATTGGCCTTCATCTTCTCCAGGCGCTTCACCAAGTGGCCGTTGCTCACCTCCAGCTCCTCAGTCTTGTCCAGGGCAGAGCGGAGCTGGAACGAGGAGGAGAGGCAGCTCTGAGGACCCGGCTTCTCCAAACACAACAGGCTTGTGAGATCTCAGTCCTACTGAGCACCCCAGTTTAAAACCTGGGCCCCTGACATCCCGAGCACATGTACTGACGTACATGTGTGAATGCCCGAGCTTCGCAACTGAAAAAGGCACAGGGTTCTGGCCTCGCAGGCAACTTCCTCTCTGAAACAACTTGACCCGAGGCAGGGAGTGGGCTTGCAGAGCCTGATGAGGTCATGAAAGGTAAGCGAGGCAAACAAAAACAGGAGCTGAGCCTGGATGGCTGGAGGGGGTGTTTCCCACAGCCCTGGGCAGCCAGGGCAAGGCTTCCGCCCCGGCAGAAACCAGAGCAGGAACACCTGAGGCCAAGGTGGTGACACCTGGGAGCTGGGCTCCAAAGCCCTGGAAGAGGAGGGTTGGGGTCATGGGAGAGATTCAACCCCACGGCCCTGCAAGCCCTCTTTGCAGGAAATTCCAAGTCAGGCCTGGAGTATTCCTACGCGTTAAAATCACACACAAACAACCTCACAAAACACCAAACCGCTGGAGTCAGCAGAAGCAAAACCCCACAGAATGAGACTGAATGCGCGTCAGTCGCCAGGCACGCAACACTGCACAGCCGTGTGCGACACCTTTAAAGAGTGAGGGCACGGGTGAGAAACAGAGTGAGTGTGACCACACCTCCAGGAGCTGCCGGGAGTGGACACTCTTTAGAAAAACAAAAGGAGGGCAGCTGGGAGGGCTCTGCAAGACCGTGTGTCTGGGAGACGGGTGAGGGGAGGGGAGCTGGACAAGGCAGCCTGCTAGTGGGTGGTCCTGCAGGCTGCGATGGCAAACTCCCACCTCTGTGTCCCAGAGGGGCAGTGGAAAGACCAGAGGTCGGGAATGACGTGAGGACATCATGGTTAAAAACGTTCAAAATCGATTGAGATAAAAGACTTCACAGACCACGAACCGTAACACATGCCGAGTGGAATGAGTAACGATGACCCCCCCCATAACACGGGACTCCCCCCTATAACACGGCAGAGGGCACTGTCCGCAGGCAAAACCCGAGGGCTCGTGGCCGGGCTCCGGGCTCCTGCCCCACATGGGGCTCCTGTGGGATGGGCTGCAGCCCTCCAGGGGTGTGGCCGGATGGGACGACGAGTCACCCAGCAGCTGGGTCCCCCTTGGTAAATCCCTTCTCCGCTCCGCCAACTAGAGTATCGGTGCCCATTCTTCCCCCAGAAACAGCCCAGAACAGTTACCTCTCGTTGGAGCTTCCGTTTTTCAGCCTTCAGTTCATCTTCTATTTTTTCTGCATTTTCGGCGGCTGATTTATAACGAGATACTTGACTCTCTAACCTTATTACCTACAAGGGAGGAAAGACCATCTGTGTACGTGGATTGGCCTGTTTTCTTTCTCTGCTTTATTACATTCGAGATCCAAGGGTGTACACTTAATAAAATGGGAGAATACACCGTGCAGAGAATTACAGCCTAGCCTTTGTGATTATTGGACAGGTTCTAGCCAAGCAAGCTATCTGTTCCTGTGTTTGAGCAACCTGGACTGACTCCTGTTAGGGACTTAATTCCTCTCTGGCCCAAGTCCGAAAGCGTGGCCCACACCACTCACACGGTGCTGCCATCCCTCTCTTTACCGGATGATTCTGCCGGACCCGGGCCAGTCCAAGCAGAACAGGGCTGGGAAGGCAAAGGCCCCACCAGGACCTCTGCTCCATCTAATCTGGCCTGGGGAGTGGGCGTAGGGAGGCAGGAGAGGGAGGAGGAAAGGCAGAGAGCTGAGACGGGAGTGAGCGAAGAGGCCGCGGGGTGGCAATTCACTGCCTGCCGGAGGCTCCCATTCTGCAGAGATCTAGGCAGCTTCTGCACACTCGTCACTTTCTGCGAGCTGGTCTCCCTCTGTCCCTATACAAAGACCAGGAAGTTCTCCCACATGCACCCACAATGCAGGGGGAAGAGCACCTCTGCTCTCTGTCCCTGGGTTAGGACGCAGGGCGCCTCAGGTCCACCCAGCACGCTACAGGCAAGAGTGGTCACCTGCAGGAACCGAGGGAGTGGCCCGGCCGGGAGGGAACGGGTCAGGGACAGTGACATCCCCGAAGGGAGCCTCTTTAAATTAAGTTAGTATTTTAAAAATCATTTTTAAAGAACAACAACAACAACAACAAAATCCCCCCAAAACCCCCTCCTTAGCCACATTAGCTACTTTCTACATGTTTTTCTTTTCTTTCTTTCTTTCCTTCTTTTTTCTACAAAGGGTTAGTATCGATTATACAACCCAAACCCCAAGAATGAATGACCTTTCTTTCTCTGCATTCTCTTTTCAGCGAATACACCGAGGACCTTTTTTTTTGTTCTAAAAATATCTGCTTCTTTCTTGTCCTCAGACTTCCAGGGGCAAGATCCAGCAAATACAACTCCGGTGAGTCATCGGCTTAGCCGCCCGTTACTGGCCTACCATGTGCACGTACATTTTGTTCTAACGCGGTAATCTCTTGCTCAGATTTTGCAAGTTTAAATTTGAGGTCGCTGATCTGTCTGTTGGCATCCCCTGAAGGTTGAAAAAGAAGGAAAATTCGTTAAGCGCTTGGGCTTTTAAAACGTTAGAACCATAGTTCCTGGGAACCAAGCCCTCACTCTGTGACCAGCTTATATCTGCACATCCCAGCCAGTGGCCCTGAGCCCTCCTGAGCTGAGACAGGAGGGCACTGATTCCATGCACCAAGCCGGGAGGTGCCCAGGAGAGAGGGAGCACCTGGGAGCACAGAAGACAAAGAAGTGGTCGGGGAGCAGAGAGGGAGCAGAGAAACTGGGCCTCACTGCATCCCCTCAAGCCTCCTTCCCATTTACTGGCGTAGAAAAATACCTTCCGGTTTTTCCCTGCAACCAGCAGCTCAAAAGGAGGCTGCATCCAGCACAGTAAGCGTGGTTCCTGCAGCGTGCCCTACGGGGGCATCTCTGCGCGGGCACGCTTTGGGGCGCCTGTTCTGTTTCTTAGGTCACACAGAAACACCCTTGCCTCGCCCACCTGCCCATCCTGTTCTGTCTTATACAGAGGAAAATGTCTCCGTGCCTTTGTAATCAAGGACTTCTGGGGGGTGGGGCCTTTCCCCTCCCACACAAGCACGCTAAAACCACACGTGTCAAAGCGTTTGCGCCAGCACACGGCCGGACATTTACTTTGTAGATCCATCACGTGCACGTCTGTCCCGTTTTCTAAGACTCCGTCCTCGGGGCGCAGCGGGTCCAGCCTGCCATTCTTCTGTCTTTCCCCCAGCTGCTCTTTGAGTTTCTTAATCTGAAAACACCCACCGAGAAAGGATGTTAATTTCTCTCCTCCAAACAAGACTAAAAAGCGGAGCTTAGAGCCTATTGCAAGGAAGCACCATCTGAGGGAGAACACGCCCCATTGATACAACCGGGTGTCACCTTGCAGTCATTTCCTGTGTTTCTGGGATGCCAGAGAGACAGGGGTTATGTAATGCAGCCCAAGGGCAATGCAGAAAAAGATTTGCAGTCCACCAGGGAGATAGGGAATCTTTCCCCTTTAATAAAGGAACCGACACAAAGAAGCAAATGGACTAACTCCTGCCAGTTAGCACGCTTCTCAGAAACCAGGTATGAGGGATGAAAGCACGACTACAGTTACACTATCAGGCGTGGGTTCTCTTGCAACTCTGGTACCAGAGAAGTTGTTCTAAGGTTGAGATTCCTCTCGAACTCAGGAGGAGATGGTATGTAAAATGGTTTAACTGTTTGTCTGAGAGTTACAATTCAGGGCGCTGTTAACCTCTGCTCTATTCACTCAGGAGCCAGGAAGGGCCACCTGGAGCCTTCCAGGCACAGGAGGGCTCTACCGGAGTTCCCTGGAGAACCGGCGCTTCCCCACGAGCCCGGTGCAGCTGCAGGAGAACCGCCTGGTGGGAGTGGCCAGCTGGACAGCGCTCTCTGGCTGGGGGTGCGGTGAGCCGCCATGACTGTAGGATTTTCTGCTATGTAAGGGGGGGCTACCAGCCCTTGTCCTGTTACCTTTTCTGCAGACTAGGTGGAAGCCCCCCAGGCTGGCCCCCGGCACATACAAACCATCCGTGCACACTGCTTTAAGCAAACAAGTACAGAAGCACCACGGATACAGGTGACTGAAAGATCAAAGGAGCTTCAGGAGACTCCTCCTGTCACACTGGGAGCTCCCCCCACTTTGAGAGAAATCGCCAGGGGAGCTGGAAAAAGTGAGGCAGGTGCCTCGGATTAGGCTCAGGAGGGGAAGTGAGAGGAACCCCCATTTCCTTGGAAAGTGACTGTGGAGGGATTGGACAGCTACCCGGCACGGAAAAAGACCAAAGAGGGCACCGCTTTGTATTTGTTGAGAGTGGTGAAGGTAAACCACGGGGAAAACAACTTTGGTCGGCGGTGACAGATGTGCCGGCCGGAAGGGGGCGCTGGTCACTGAGCGATGTCAAAGCGGACTTCCATGTGGGGTCCAGACCAGCTCAGTCACACCCTTGGTCTTATGGATCATCCGAGCCTTCTAGTTAAATATCGTTGTCAGGCAGCAATTTGTGTGGGGCCCATCCAACTCAGTACATGGACGTGGGTCCCAGAGACCTCCTCTCTAAACCTCCTGTGACTCAGATGGATTAAAAAAAAAAATTGCAAGAGCTGGGGCTGGCTTGATCGTTATTTTCGGGCACGGGAGCCCCACTGGAGGACTCGCGAAGTAATGAAAAGATCGTTACCTGTTCCTGTAAGCATTCCCGTTCATCGACAAGCTTTTTCAACCTGATGTCTGAAGAAATGAGAAAGACACAGGTTTAGGGTTCTCGGCGGGCCGTGCGTCCCAGCAGACGGCTGGACTGGAGCCGGAGCGTTCAGGTTAGTGGAGGTGATGATGAGGGCATTACACACGTACCACAGCGAATGAGGCCACACACAGGGTGGGGGAGAGTTCGGCCACGGGAGGCTGCGGCGGCCAGCCTCCCAGCACATGCTTGTCTCGTCAGGGGCAGGTCCGGCCACACGCACACGGGCCCGTCTTCTACCGGGGGTTAGCATGCAGGGGCGCTGGGGCCAAACCACGCTGCAACACAAAATCTCACAGGCTTCACGGCTTAGCGTCCTGGCGAGGTGCGCGTGCGCACTCGCCGCACCTCCTGAGTGCACACCCCAGAGGTGGCTCTCTCCTAGCTCACCAGGGTCGGAGTTTTGACTACACATTTGCAAATCAGAGTTTGCTGTGCTCACCCACTTGTCAAACACTTCTATTTGTTTGAGGAAGAACGCAGTAACAATAGGTTTCCGTCCTCCGCCCCACCTCCCCCCAGATATATCAGGATGCGGCACAGAAGCATCTAGCAATCTCCCTAAACCTCTCCCTGAAGGGCTGCTGAGGATTGAGTCTTCAGTACATGGGGGAGACCCCAGCCCGAAGTGGGTGGAGGGGTTCGGGCCGAATCCTACAGCAGCTTCGAGGAGAACCAGGATGAGACAGCGACGCTCACGTGTGCTGGCCCCCAGTGTGTGCCGGCACGGCCGTCACCCGTTTTCACCCCCGGAGCCCGTGAGTGGCACTACTCTTAGGTCCTAAGACCCAACGCCCAGCACAATTAAGCAACTTTCCAGAGGCCTGCCCCCTCCCCGACCCCCCACTGCTTTTCCAGCTCTGAACTCAGACCTCGGAGCTGGGCCCAGACCCCCGGCCCAAGGGCCCTGTTCTGGAGGGACCGGCGTCCTCAGGCTGCCCAGCTTCTGGTTGGCCATGGGAAATGGAAGCAATTCATATAAATGCGCCCTTGTTTTCATTTGAAAAGCCGTGTGTCCACATCCTGACCCAAATGGCACGCTCGCGCAGACTGTTCTTTCCGAACGCCCCAAACTGGTATTTTGGAAGGCACGGTAACAAAATAAACAAAACCAGAACATGTTAGGATGACTCATTCTTTCCCTTCCATAAATCCACCCAACACTGAAAAACTTCTGTAGTTATAAACCGAGACCTTTTATTCAACATAACTTTTTATTTATTTGATCTGACGTATTTCACATTCCTACACACAAAACCACGAGAAGTGCTGAGTGTGTCAGAAAGTGGTCTCGGAGCTCCCGTAGGCATTGGACAACTTTTTAAACTACTTTTCTGTTAGGAGACTTCAAATGCTCTGGATAGTGAGTAACAAAGCAAGTGTTAGAATGTAATAATAGCCTTAGGAAAAAAAATAAGCATAATCTAACCTTTAGACTCATAGCAAGAAAATGAAAGAGAGAGAAAGAAATGAAACTTTTAAGGAAGAGAAATTTTAAAGTGGAATTAAAGAAGATTAAAACTTAATAGTTTTAAGACGATGGAAACAAGAAAGAAGCAAGATTATTTGATAGGAAGAAAATGAGCACATTTTTAGAGCTTTAAAAATCGGTGTTCTAATTCGTTGACTGGCTGGCGCCCAGTCAGTAATATACTTACTGTAACTGTTAACAAGAGCACCTCGAGCCCGTCGCCGCCCTGTGCTCACGGCGGGTGCCGCTCACCGTCGCTCTAAAACACCCAGTTCACAAGCACGCCACCCGTTCAAAGTCCCCGTGACTACATTCGGAAAGAAGTCGTCAGAGTAGTTGAAGTGACAATGTCTCAAATTTAGGGATTTAACAGTGAGAAGAACATGAGGTGGTAATGAAAGTGTTTTAGCAATACTGGTAAAGCTTACGTTTTTAAAAAATCTTGTTTTTATACTGAATTCGCACAATGTTTCCAGCGCACCTTTCAGAGGCCCGTGGAACGAGACACGAACAGCCAAGGCTTACGGCCAGTCCGTGGGCCACTGAGCTCGTGCTGGAATTCTCCGAGCCCGCTGGCTGCTTTCCTGTGGCCTCACGTTGCCACCTAGCTCACCCAGGGCACGGTCAGGTCAACAGCCAGTGACAGCCGTGCCATCCAGCGGTCACTCTTTCAGTGCTGCGCCTGGACCTGGCCCTCTCCACAACTCTGAAAGGCAGGTTCCAACCCTATTCTCAGGGCGCGAAATGAGGCCCCGTCAGGGCACATAGCTGGCAGGTGACAACACCCTATCAGGAGTGCAGCTTTCATTCCTGTGCTGGTCTCAGGAAGCACGGGCGGTGGGCAGGGGACAGTCCCCTCCTGTCCACATTCGCCAAGGTACCAAGGGGAGACTGAGGTCTCTCCAGAAGCCCACCGAGTGCCCGGCTTTCCCACTACCTCCTCGCTGGACTGAGTCTGGCTATACAGTTGGCTTCACGGTCCCTGGGCCAGCCGCCCAGGCAGGACGGCTCCACTTCCTGTAAAGGAAGGCAGGTGCCGACAGGTTGCTGCGGAGGGCTCGGTTCTCCCCTGTTCGCAGGGCCCGGGGTCTGTCTGCAGATGGGAACTGTCCCCACCGGCCCCGCGGCCTTCCTTCCAGGTGAACATCTGGAGAACTGTCCTCTCTGGTGTAAGAGGGACGAGAGAAAGGGTTTTTTTCCCGAAAGACAAGTTTTCCCTGCGTGTGGCCGGCACACGCAGGGAACATGCACACAGACGCGTGCCCGCACGCACACACAGCCCCTCCTCTGCTCCGGAGCCCGGACGTCCAGACCAACTCTCACCATGGCGTCCGCTTCCTTGGTCTGGTGGCCTCGGCGGCACGCAGGGTCAGGGCTCTCCCAGGTCAGGAGTCTCTCGACAGAAAACAGGGGCCCCGGCTGTCTGCGCCTGCAGAAGGGGCGCTCTGGGGCCCGCTACTGTGACTGCCCTTCTCCTCTGCTCAGCGTCATGGTGGCGCTCGTGGCCTGGGCTCCCCGGGGGACGTGCAGGACGGGCCACCTTTGGATTCTTGTCTGATTCTGACTCTTTTGACCCTGAAATCGTCCCCGCATGCCTGGTCCACCTCCATGCCTTCCTCACCCTCACGGACCCCGGTCACCCCGTGTTGAGTGTTGAAGGGGCTCCACTGGGAACATCAGCCACTTGCTGGGCTAGGACATCCTGTCCCACTCGGACCAGAGGGACTGATGGTCACAGTGCGGACCGAGAGGACAAGGAAGCGGCTCAGGGCTCAGAACCCTTTCTCTCTGTGGCGCTCACGCCCGATTCTCAGCTCCCCCCCAACTCCCCAGACACTGGGTCCTACCTGCTCCCTCACAGGCACCGGGCCTCCCATATAGGAAGCGGTCAAATATTTATTTGTGGAATGAATGAGTGACCAAGTGAGGCTGCTGGCTGGCTCGAGGGATGTGAAGCGTGTCATACCATCCTTGCGTGTGCCGGTAAACAACACGGGAAAGACGGGAGCAATCGCACGGTGGTTTAAGGACCTCAGCCTCCAGTGAGTCTGGGCCCAGGGCTAAGCCGTTTCCCAGTGTGCCTTGCAGCGTGACTACAGCTTTTCCAAGGTCCGAGGCATCAGCCAAACCCCTGAAACGCCTCTCCACCCTTGGACTTGATTCCCTACCAAGCCTCCTGTGTTTCCTCTATTCCTGTGGCCCAGGTGGACAGAGGACGGTGGCCCCAGTACCCTCCACTCAGGACACTTACACAGGAAGGCCATGTGCACCTGCCACGTCACCACGCTCTTGAAAGCATCCCCTGTCCCGGCACACGGCACGGATGCTGTTCTCCATGGGGGCTCCTCCTCGGACCCTAAGCTCACAGGTGACGCTGTGGCGGAAGCTCTCCTTGGCCCCCCCCCCCGCCCCCCTCCCTGTCCCCGTGATGGCCCAGCCCCAGCCCCACCTAGATGGTCTGGATGCCAGGAGAGAAGTTCAGTCCTCACTGACAATGGGCATCAGGCGTGGCCCCTCCCAGAGCCCCGCCAGGGACTGGGCCCCTGGAGGTGGGCACTACCGCAGGGGTGGGGTGCTGTGCCGCAGCAGCCACGGTCGGAATCCGCGCAGCCCAAAGAGCGGAACCACAGGCTTGCAACGCTCGGCAACGTCTTTATTGGGACCGAATGACACCACATTCGCCTTGAACACTGCGAGGCTTTGGTCCTTTCGCGTGTGTCCTACGACCGCAGTGCGGCTCACAGACTCCCACAAGCACTAACAGCATTCGTCCACTTGTGCTTTCACTGCTTCACAATCATTTTAAATTTAACGTTACAATTATTAAAAAAAATGCTTCTTTATGTAGACAATGCATATTTTGCTCAGGAAGATCAAAACAAGAATTTTCCAATAAAATGGACAAACAACAAAGGCAAATATTTATATCAAAATACCAAAAGTGCCCGAACAATTTAAGACCCCCTATTGTAGTTTAACTGGTGGTTCCCACGGCATAACAAGCCCCGTCTTCCATTGCTCTTTGGAATAATGATTAGACAGAGAAGTGACTTTAAGGTTAAAAAAATAAACTTTAGACGTGACCCCCCCCCACCCTGTAACACTCTAGGAAATGCAATGCCAACATTCACCTCTTCCAGAAAACAGTGTTTAGAAGTCTTTGTATGAAATGACTTTGGCACGTGGTTGGCGTGACGGGAAGTCAAAGTCTGCAAAACAGACGCACGCGCTGTGAGCTCAGGTCCATGGAGCTGAGGACAAGTCTGCATGTGAGGTAAGACGCCCAGGGCTTCCAGACGTGCGTCATCCCTAAAACGAGGGCTTACTCAGTGACCTACACGCTGTCTGGCTGTTCGTCTCCTTTTTACATAAAACGCCCCACAGGTTGTAATGCACATATCAAAAGCAAACAAGAAAATACATGTAATTGAGTGGGACAGGTGAATTTAAAGATCGATTCCACTCCTGTTGTGGGAATCTCAGAAAGCTATTTGGGCGTTTCAGTTAGAGGGCAACATACGTGGTCAAGAAGATCCACGTGCGTACCAGCTTAAGGCAGGTGGGACTCCGCTGATGGTGAGTGTGGGCTATAAGCAGAGCACTGCTGTCTGATAAGCCGGAGTGCTCCCGGTTAGAGCTCACACCGACTCCAAATGTGTCCCTCGTCCTGATCTGGGTGCTAGCCTTCACAACACACAAATCTACAAGTAACAGTCTATAACTCAGGGTCCTAGCTAACGGGGTGGTCGGCTGTCCTCCTGCAGCCGGACCACGTCAAGGGCCGCTCGGGGGCTGTCACGGGTGGCCCCTCTCTCACTCCACCTGACGGGCGAGCCTCACCTACGACAAGGTGCAGTCTTCTTTGCTTTTGTCCCTCTCACTCCGGCCCTCCGCCTCTTCTCTGCTGTCTGAACAGGAGTCCCCCAACTCTTCTGCGGGTGCCAAGCCGTCGCTTTCTGGACTAAGGCTCTCGGAAACCTCCCTAACTCCCTGACTCGCACTGTCGATGTCCTCAGAGGGACGCTGGCCGCCGAGCAGGGCACTGTGGGGCACGTCGGCGTCCCCTGGGGGCCTGTGTGGGGTGGCACTGTCTCCTTCAGCACGGTCTGTTCCGCCTCCTTCCTCCAGCCCTCCCGCACCCGCTATGGAGCCTGAGGCCTGACCGGCGTCCCCTTCTGGCAGCGCCTGTTCTCGGCTGGTGGTCACTTTCCCCACCTCCGTGTCTGTATCGCCATCTCCGGGGTTAAGTCTTCCATCCACCTCCACGTTAGGACTTTCCGGAACGTCCTGGGTCTCCCTGCTTCCTGCTACCGAGTTCCGTTTGGGACTTCCAGAGGCCTCGTTTGCTGTCTCTGCACCTGGTTTCTCGTCAGTGAATCGCGCCTGCTCTTCCTCCTGAACCTCACTCAGGTCTGGGCTCTGAGACAGCAGCTCTTTCTTCGCATCCGTACGGGTTTCTGCGGCTACTGGCGGCTTCTTCCTCTTGTTTTTCTTCTTCTTGTTTTTCGTCTTCTTCTGAGGCGAATCCAGTACCTCTCCCTGCGGGTCGTTGCTGTCCTCACCCGGCTCCTTCGCATCTAGGGGTTTGCTCTTGGCATCTGCTGTGCGTGGGCCTGCTGCTTCCTGCACACTGTGTGTGGCCGCCGCAGAAGAGGGGCTGGTCTGGGTTTCTGTCTGGGAGGGTTTCTCATTCTCAAACTCCGCCTCTTCTTCATCTCTGCACCCCCCGAGTCCTGTGCTCTGTGCTGGGGCCTCCCTGGGCTCCGCTGCTACCTGGTTGGTGAGCTCTGTCTCTAAACCACACCCTGTACTGGCATCCACCTCTCTGGGGACATGTGCCACACATTTGTCATCCTGACTTGCTGTGTCAACGCTACCCCTAGGAGGCCTGGAGGCTACTGTGCCCTCTGCTTCCCCTGACCCAGTGGGCCCTGCCTGCACCGAGCTCTGGGAGCTGCTCACCTTGTCAACCTCGGAGATTTGCGAGGGAGCTGGTTCCTGGTGGGGTTCTGAGCTAACCTCTCCCAAACTGTTTCCACAATCTTGCTTTTCTTGTTCCTGTGTTTCTGTGGATTCTCCACTTTGCTTTTCGGGATCCAAGGCATCACAGCCACCTTGCTCCGCCTCGGGGCCCAACATGTCACCATCTAGCTCCCTCAAACACTCTGAAGCCCCGGCCCCAGCACCTGGGGTGCTTGTGACCTCACTGGACCCAACCTGCTCTGTGTGTTCAAGGATGGACATGTTTGCTAGAACTTGGCTTTGACCCTGGTCCTCATCTGTAGCATTTGCTACTGTTGCTAGGGAGAGGGCACTGTTGTCGGAGGGTCTCTGGTCCTTGGCACTGTCACCAGGAGGTAAGGCCTCTGTGTCCACACCGTCCTCTACGGGGTCCTCCTCAGTATTCTGCAAGATCTCTCTTTTCCCCACATTGTCCACAATTTCATTTTTCACCTCCACTTCAGTGGCTTTTCCTAAAAGACCATTGAGAAAACGGAAGGGACCCCATGATGTGGTGACCGCTTAACACGCACATTGCAACGTAGACACACGTTCTTGTTCCCACCCGGCCCCGTTCCCAAAGAGACAGAAAGAGAGAGAGAGAGAGAGAGAGAGAGAGAGAGAGTCAGCAGAGAGTCCCCAGGGCGAAGTCTCCACCAGCCCCGTGCCACCAAGCAGCCACCGCGTCAGCAAAGACTGTCGGCCAAGGCCTGCGCCACCACCTCAAGGCAGGGGGCTGCTGGTGCCATCTCGAGTGAAGTTAAGCAGTTACCAGCAGAACACGCGCTGGGCCAGGCAGCCGGACCCTCGGGGATGAGGGGTTTGAGAAGGACACGGGATCGCGTTCCCCGTTCTCACTTCCCAACGCACGTCGGGACAACTCACACCACACAGCCCCGAGGGCGGCTTCCAAATCGCGTTAAGAAACAGCCTCCCGGTCAGTCTCAAGGAAGACACTTTTGCAATAACTTGTATCAGGTCCAAACAGATCCACCCCCTCCATCTGATCACTGTCCCCTGAGGAGGCGGCCTGCACCCTAAATACCTTCGCTCCGCCCCCATTCGAACGGAACAGGGCGTCCCAGCGGGAGGCAAACGCTGAAATCTGGATGAGCACTTACCGAAATACGGAGTGACTCATCGAGTGACCGATCGTGAAGGACCAAACCTGTCACTGCTTTGGAATGAAGTTGTAGTTTGGATTCTCCCACCCAACAAACCGCAGCGTGGGAGGTACCCTCACTGCAGGGCAAAGGCTGGTGAAGCCGGGGCCTGGGGGTCGACCCGGGGGTCTCCCCAGGGGTGCACTTATCGCAGGGAAAGCAAGGGAGGTTAGTTAGTTTTGCTTTGCCCTTTAAAAATGTCTATGAGTGCATGTTATACAATGGACATTTTATATTAATACAATATCATATACATAAATTAAAAAATAAATATGCAGCCCCGGCTGGAGTGGCTCAGTGGATTGAGCTCCGGCCTGTAAACCAAAGGGTCGCCAGTTTGATTCCCAGTCAGGGCACAAGCCTGGGTTGCAGGGCAGGTCCCCAGTAGGGGGCGCTCGAGAGGCAACCACACAGTGATGTTTCTTTCCCTGTCTTTCTCCCTCTCTTTCCCTCTATCTAAGACTAAATAAATAAAACCTTTTAAAAAACATTAAAAAATGAATGTAAATATTGGGAAGACCCCCATATGGAGGCCACCTACAAAACTGACATTTCTGGTTCTTCAAGTGTCTGACAACGACCACCGAAGATTCACAAAGCGTGTTTGCACGAGAGCAGAGAGAGCAAACGCCAGCTGCCACGTGGGTGTGAGGGCAGGGAGCCTCTGCAGGGAGGGAGCCTGGGGAGCAAGCTGGGGTCTCTGCATTTCCATAAAGAACGAGAGGTGGGACGGTCACCCTCCCAGGGACAGGACACCGCGGCCTGGCCTGACTCCAGCCTCCCCGTAAAGCCGGGACACGCTGGCGGCCAGTGGCCAGGGTGGCCTCAGATACGGGGGCAGCTTCGGGCTGCATGGCCAGCAGGTTCTGCAGGCTCCTCCCCAGGCCAAGCACGAGGACAAACAGCGGTCGGTGGGTCTTTTGGACATCCCCGCCATCTCCTGGGACCCCCAGTGTGTGCCCTTTCAGAAGCAAAGATACAACTCCCAGAGAAACGCCACCATGGCCGGAGGGACGGGCACACTCAGACTCGCTGGCATGGCGTGGCGTGCCCTCCACACCGCCCACACCAACACCTGGGGCCCGTCCCTTGCTCGCCGCCCAGGGCTGCCTGCCCCTCTCAAGTGCTACGTGGAGGAAGGCAACCGCGGCACCCTGTGTCCTGGCCTCCACCCCCTGTCCACGAGCCCTCCTGCCCGAGTGCTGACAGCAGGCGCCACTCGGCTTGCAGATGCGGTCGGCTAACTGGACTCACAGCCTCCGCTGTTCCGACCTTTGACAGCTCTGCAACGGGGTTAAAAGCCACACTTGGCACATGTCTGGGGAAAACCGAACAGCCAAAACTGTCGCCTAACCTCGAGGCAATTTTCTGGCACCCACAGTCTCACTCAGCACCCGCAGCGTCAGTGGGGAGCCCTGACGGGGAGGCAGGCCAGATGGCATGCGTGGGTGGGCACACCGTGGGGCGGGGCACGTCCATGACGAGACAGAGCGCGGGGCATGCTGTGCGGCTGTTAATGGCCAGTGAGGATGAGTAGGACTCTGACAGTGCGTGGGAGGTGACTCGATGCTGGCTGGATGGTGACAGGGTCCAGAGGAAAACAAGGACTTACCTAGGGGCCCGTCCCCGGTCGCCTGGAGGGTGTTCAGCTCTTCCTTCGTCGTCTTGGTGGGACCTCGGTGTCCAACGCTCGTCAGAGTGTCTGAAGCCTCTCCATTGGTAGTCACCTCCGAGTTTAGGAGGATCCCATGTTTCTGGGGACAAAAACAGGCTCGTTGTAATACTTGCCGAGTGATACTAGGTTACGCTCTCTTTTATTAATAATAATTCCAAGGAAAGCTATGTTTCCTGGTGCAGAGGAAAATTTGGCAGCGTCAGGAAGAGCGAGGTACCACCCTTGTGCAGGTTCTACCAACACCCACCCCTCCGGGGCACGTCCGGCAAGGAAGCGTCCCTGCTCGGGTCCCCACCCTATCCTCATGTGCCGGCGACCAGGCACTTTCGGTGGGGACCCTTGGGACTGGGGCTGAGGCTGCAGGTGCCACGACGGGAGGCCTCGAGCAAGCCCGGGGATGACCCTGGCTTTTCAAGCCTGGGCCGCGCTCTTGGAAAAGAGCCACAGAGACAAAGAAAGGACCGTGTGTGTGTTCTGATCTGAGAGGTGGGGTGGACAAGGGGTCAGGATGGCTGGGATATTCCCCCTCACAACTGCACGTCATGACTGCAGGGTCCCCCTGACCACAGACGACTCCTTCCCGGCCCTCCGCCGCCCCAGCTCCCTCGCTTGTGCTGGGAGGGAGCCCTAACAATGCACTCTCAGCTCTGGGGGTGAGTCTGCCGGACCTGTGCCCTAAGCCTGCTCCCTCTGGTTCAACCATGCTGGCCTTGACCCCTGGAAATAAGCAGCCACACGGATATGTCCGTTGACTGTATAGGACATATCTGCCCATGGCCATGCCCTGCCTCAGCCCTGCCTCCTCCAGGGTGCACAGCCCACCCAGAGCTCTGACCCCCGCACTGGGTGCTGGGTTTCTGGACTTGGTGCCCAAACAGTGGCCGAAGCGTCCCAGCCCCGGCCCAGACGGAGCGCGACCTTCCAACAACCCCGTGGGTGTACCAGTGCAGCCGGCAGGAGCCGCCCCCGCCCCCTGTTCAGCGGGAGAAGCCCTCGCGGTTGAGCCTTTCAGAGAACACACGTGCTTCTCTAACGCCGAGTTGGGGCCCGGGGAGTTGACTGATGAGGATGGAAACCTCTGGGAAATCAGAGTCGCTTTCTAGCTCCAATAGTCTGGGAACATCTGAAGGTCATGGGCAGACCCCGTGGAACCCGGGCTCGCTTTCCATGTCTCTTCGGTGACACTTCATCCTAGAGTTGCCTTTATCAATAGAGCCACAGCCAGCGACGCGAAAGGAAGCAACGCCGGCCCACAGGCGGACACGCCCCTGAGCACCCCAGAGCGCGCGGCCGTCGCCGGAACTTTCCCTCTTGTCTGTCCACGGGCCCTACCTTTACTTCCTCTTTCAGCACGCCTACTTCTTCTCTGAGATCGTCTCGCTCACTCCTGACGGAGTCAAAGAACTCTTTCTGTCTCTCTAGGGCCTGAGCGTGCGGCAGAGCAAAGAGAGAGAGGAGTCGCATAGGTCAGCGGCGGACTTCGGAAGCGGACTAAGCAGGCGGCTCCTGCTAGGCAGAACGCCGACAGTCGGGGCATTAGAGAGAGCATGTGCTTGAAGATACAAACAAGACGCCAGTGACAAACTCTTCTTCAGCCAGGAAATGCAGCCGCCTGTGCTCCCCCGAGGACATGAGCCCCGGAAGGCAGTGGGAGGGCTTCATCAGCATCATGGTCCAGCTTATCTGGGTTTCACAGCCGTGTCAGCAAATCAGCAGGGGCCACGGGCCCCCCATTTGAATGCGGGGTAAACACAGAGCAGGAAGAAATGCCGCGGAAGCCCAGTGACAACTATGTCAGCGATCCAGGCTGCTTCCCCATGCGGCTTCCCGGAGGCTGCTGGCACAGGTGAACAGGAAGGGGCCCTGAAGCAAACAGGCATGCACGTGCACAGGCCCTGCGTGAGCGGGTGAGCACACGGGAGAGAGGACAAGGGCGGCATCACGCTGTCAACCCCCCGAGGACACACTCGGGTGTCTCGGCTACGTGGTGTCCTGGGTCTCCACGTTTTGGAAGCCAGAGTCAGGAAGCACAGCCGTTACTGTGAGGGGTCCCTTCCTCCCTCCTCCTCACCCCTCCCTGCAGGTGGGTGAGAGGGAGGAGGTCTGAGGGCCCTCTGGGGAGATTTCAAGCTGGGGTGACGTGCGGCACAGCCCTTGCTGCCTCGAAGCTTCCTGGAACCCCTTGAGAAAAGGCCCAGGCAGGACGGGCAGGGAAACCCACACACCAGAGCTGCCCGAGGGCCTCCCTCGTTGTGGGGGCGGTCTCCATGAGCCCCAGGCAGCTCACAGGGCATTGGAGAGCCCAGCTCACGCTGACCTAAGGAGACTCGCCATGCTGGACGCCAGCTTCCCATCCAGAGTCAGCATCGCTTCGGGAAGGCTGGCATGGATGCGCTGCATGACTGAGCTTGCCTCAGGTGGGGGCCGCATGCACACTCGTCCAAGCAAGCCAGAGACTCCGCAAGCAACACACCAGCTACGCCAGCGGCCCCTCTGAACAGACTCTCAAAGACTCACGAGTCCTACCCCTATCTTTTTGTCCTTCCACTCTATCGTTTCCTGAAGGTCAGAAATCTCCCTGACATAGCTCGCCTGTTTCTGCTGCAGCTGCCGGATTTCCTGAAGAACAGGGACAGATGGAAAGAAAGCAGATAAAGGATTAAGCAGGAAGAAGTCAAAGTGCTGACCACACTGGCCGGCTGAGCGCTGTCCTCCAGCTGGCAGGCCCGGGGATGCAGGAGTACACTCGCTCATGCTCCAGAGCTCATTTTTGAAGGCGACCCTTTCTCTGGGTCCTGCTCCCCACCCCAGAAGGGCAGAAAGAACCCCACTGGGTGAAATTCTTACTGAGAGGCACTCAAGTTCGGATCAAGTTAACAAGGTTAAAAACCCTGGGGCCCTGGCCGGGTGGCTCAGGTGGTCGGAGCATCGTCCCGTCCACCAAAAGGTGGCGGGTTCGGTCCCTGGTCCCCAGTCCCTGGTCAGGGAAGGAATGGGAGGCAACTGATCCATGTTTCTCTCTCCCTCCCTGCCCCCTCCTTGGGGGAGGATTAAAAAAAATTAAAAAGGTAAAAGTCAACCCTGTACGCTTTCTGTTGCCACGGAAACCAGTGAGCACGCGTTCTGCGGCCCGAACACCACTGGCGCACTCTCCTGGCGCTGGAGCTCAGGAGCCCCGGTGGGCCTTGCGGACGGAGGTCAAGGTGTGGGCAGGCCTGGGGGTTTTTCCGGGGGGTCCCACGGAGAAAGTTCTGGTAGCTTCTAGAGGTGCCCGATTCCCTGGCTCATGGCCCCTCCTCCTGTTGCTCTGACACCTGCTTCTGTTGTCACATCCCTTCTCCTGCCTTTGACTCTCCACCTCCCTTCTGTTAGGGCCCCGTGACACACGGGGCCCACCCAGAAAACCCAGGACATCTCCCATCACAAGGGCCCTTTTGCCGTGGAAAGTCACAAGGAGAATTAGCCTAGGCGCCCAATTTTCCAGAAGCCCTGTGACTTTAGTAATGAACCAGCCAAATGCTCCTAAGTCTGTCTCTCTCTCTCTCTCTCTCTCTCTCTCTCTCTCTCTCTCTCTCTCTCTCTCACACACACACACACACACACACACACACACACACACACACACCAGAGACACAGGGCCAGCTACCCACCTGGAGCATCTCCTCTCTCTGCTGCAGGGCGGCCTTCATCTCCTCAAGCTGAAAGCGCAGCAGCCCGTGGGCGTGCTTCTCCCGCTCGAACTCCTGCAAGGAGGGGCAGAGCAGAGCACTCAGGTGCATCGTTCAAGTTCAGGCTCCCGTTCCCGCGACTCCCCTCTGCCTCCGAACGAATTACCTGCGACCACGCCAGCACAGCGTCCCAGGCCCTTACGACACCATGAACTCATTTCTCTGGACTTTCTAGAAGACGCCCTGTGGTTTACTGCACAGTCGGGGCAGCTGGGGGAGCCTGTGGCAGTTCTCGGCTCCCCTCTGGTGGGTGACGCCCCAGGAAGGGCCCCTGTCAGGGTATCTGCCGACTCCATGGAGCTGGCTGTGCTGCCGGCCCGAGTGAGGAGGCAGGTTTGCAAAGGACTTGGGCTAAAATCATGCCCAATTGTGAAATATGACAAGGAAACACTCTTTGGGACAAAAGGGGCGAAAACGTGTCCACTCTGGCAGGCCTGTGTCGTCAACAGTGGCTGGGCAAACGCCACGCTCCAGGGACAAAACCGAGAAGGTGGGGCAGCGTCGGACCCCTCCTGCACGAGACTTGCCCCAGAGACCCGGCAATGCGGCTCTCTGGTCCCCCCGCTCAGCCCTGCCCAGCAGCGCCGTCCCCAGTGACGGTCTGGTAACTGCCAGCAGCTCAGGGGCCGTCTTCCCCGGGCCTGACAGCTGGGTTACTTCAGAAGGGATCGGACTTTGCTTCTGCTCATCCACTTCTGAAGTTTGGGGCCACTGGTCCCCCCTAGCTGTGACAAGGGTGTGTCTCTCGGGCTTTGCTTGGCCCACGGTCTCCTCCTTGGGACAACATTCCAGGACGACCCAACTTCTGTGGAATTAGATTGGAGGGTCCCTGGCCCCCTGATGCCCACATGAGGCCACTTGAAGATTATTAAGGACCCTTTACAGACCCCTCCCCCTGAGTTGGGGTCAGAACAGCTCTCTGCTCCTTCGTTCATCCCAACGGGACCTCGGGCCTCGCGAGAGGCTTCTCCTCTCTTTCCTCCAGAGCTCCGGTGTCAGGGGCCTTCCCGCGAGCGTTTGACTCAATTGCACAGCAACCAGGGGCGGGGCACGGGGCTTGGAGTTGGCCACGGAACCTTGACTCAGCCCTTGGGATTTACAGCACAGAGCCAGGTTTTTTGTTTTTGTTTCGTTTTTTCCCAAGATAACGACATGCAGTAATTAAATATTCTGTTTATCTCAGCAAATTTGGAAAAGTGGACAATGTTCGAGGGTTTGAGGAACCAACTAATTCCCCAAAACGCGAACGTTAAGGACCCCTTGTTCTGTGGGTGGTGAACGCGGCGGATCACAGGGCCAGTCTGCTGCCATGAACCTGAGCGCGTGCCCGTGCTGCGCGCCGATGCCGTAAATCACACTAATTCCAGCGCTTCGTAACGGGAGCCCGAGTAAGACGCCAGCCTTCTCTGGGCTTAAGAGAAATATTTAGTTCTTCATTGCAGTAAGTGTGCATTTCCCAATAAGTAGAAAATAAATCAATATAATTTTCTTATAATCTTTGATACCTGCAGCTGGCTGTTTGTCTACAGTGTTAAGGGATAAGAAAATAAAAACCAGGAAACGGGTCTGCACAGGAAGACCCCAAAGCACCCAATCATGCCTGGTTGGAGCTGCTTCTTTTGTAGGCGGGTGTTTCCACGGTTCTCACTTTACCTTACACGGAACACGCAAATGTTCTCCTAGTAACATAACCTCTACTTTACTATGGAAATTTGCACATCAGTATCGGAAGTCCCTGGGCAAAGGGCATAGCGTGCTTCTCAGAGGTCTGGGCTTCCTACACAAGTGGAGAATCGTTGTTAAATGCACACAGACATTGAAAACTAAAAAATAGACATTATTTTTTAAAAAGCTGATAACTTCGTGGAGCCCAGAAGACACCCCCCTCACCCCCGTCTCTTTCCGTTCGTACACTCCTCTGCCGTTCTTCACCATGGCCAAGCTCACCTTGTTTTTCTCCTCGTACTGCCGCCGAGACTCTGCCAGCTGCTCTTCGAGCTCCAGCAGTGCGTCTTTCAGGGTGTCCACCTGGTACATGTAGTTCGTCTTCTCGTTGTCCAGCTGGGCGTTGGACACCATGGCTTTCTTATACTTCTCTTCGACTTCTGCCAGTGAGTCCTGCGGGAATTGGGCCACAGTTTGGAAATTGTAGTAAGAAAACACAAATAAAGAGTAGTTCGGCATTCTTTTTTTTAAAATTGATTTGAGAGGGAGAGAGAGGAAGGCAGAGAGAGGGACAGAGAGAGAAACACCGACTCGTTGTTCCACTCATTGACGCGTTCATGGGTTGACTCTTGCGTGTGCCCTGCATGGGGACTGAACCGCGGCCTTGGTGTATTGGGATGACGCTCTAACCAGCTGAGCTGCCGGGCCAGGGCCAGCTCAGCATTCTTTTTTGGTAAAGATTTTATTTATTTATTCATTTTTAGAGAGAGGAGAAAGAGGGAGAGAAACATGGATGTGTGAGAGATACATCCATCTGTTGCCTCTCTCACGCCCCCAACTGGGGACCTGGCTCACAGCCCAGGCATGTGCCCTGACTGGGAATCGAACCGGCAACCTTTCGGTTCACAGGCCGGTGCTCCATACACTGAGCCACACCAGCCAGGGCTAGTTCTGTATTCTTAAAAACAAAAAACTCAGCCCTAAATTTAGACTTTAATTCTTCGAATACATGAATCAAAATAGAAACCACAGCAATTGCAAAAGCTAAGAAATTCGTCCTTTTCAATTTGACCGAATTCTCCTCACTCAGAAAATCGGTTACTCACTGTGCAGAGGGACAAAGAAAATCAACAGCCACAAGGACAAGGGACACACCTGGCGGGAAGGGTTCTGGTCACAGTGGTCCAGCCCTGACCCCACAACCCGGGGGCTGGGTGTAGTGGGTCAGGCTGCTCAACAGGTTTCCGAAGTAACCCCTCCCGACAAGTGACCAGAACTGGGCACAGAGCCAGCAGGAGGGCGGGGAGAACCGGGCCCTGCCGCGAGCTGCCAGGCCTGCCTACCTCAGGGACCAGGAAAGAGGTAGGTGGAGCTTTGCATTCTCAACCCCCAGGAGAACAACTACACAAGGGGCACAGGCCTCGGTGGGCAGGCTCTGGAAAGACAACCGTCATCCCTTCGAAGGGACAGGGGCCTGCAAAGTCCACGTGGCCCCACCTGGCCTGCACCCCCACAGGTCAGGCCACAGGGAGAGCACAGTGGCGTTCAGGTCCCGAAACAGATCGGGGAAGCAGCTCCGGAAGAGAGAGCAGAGTCCCGGGTACAAACCACCCACAGCTACAGAAGGGCAGGTGCTGCTGGACGGGTGTCCCAGGCTTCCCGGGGCCTGGTGCGGTCCCACCTGCACTTGTGAGCCAGGCACCGACTCGGGCAGGGAGGGGCGTGGCTGCCGCCTGCACCACAGGCTCCTGTCTCCCGTGGGTTAAAATCCAGCGTGCTCATTTCTCCCCTTTTTAAAAAGAGGTGACAACGACAACAGCGACGAGCCATGTGATCTGTCCCCTGCTTCGGCGCCCCTGTGACAGGAACTCAGACTATCTGGGGAGCTAGGGGCAGTGAAAGGCTACAGCCGTGGTCTGCCACCGCTGCCCCGTGAAGACAGAGTGCAGCCCGACCGCCTCGCCACCGAGGAATGGCGACCGAATGTCCCGGCTGGCATAGCGCAGTTTCCGCCTCCCAAGAGCGGTGTACATTCGCTCCAGCAAACCCAACACAGGAGTGCATTCAGACACCACTGCTGTTAGTACTGCGCTAAAACCTGCACCCCTCTCAGCATCCCAAAGCACGGCCTTGCAGCAGTGTCACTGCAGACATCAGGTGTTTGGGGACACATGCGGCAGGAGGCACTGTGCATGAGGCTGCTGAGGGAGGCCAAGAACGCCGAACACCCTTCCTGAGTGTTCCGCAGCTCTTGGTTCTGGCCGGGGGAGGGAGGCTGTGTGAGGACGAGACGTGCATCGGGAATCGCGTTAGTGGGTTTTTTGTGGTTTGAAGGCTGCGCGGGGGTACGCTGCGTGCACGCCGCACGCTAGCTCTCCCACCACGGGGGGCCTGGGCGTCTGCAGGGTTAGCATGCATGCTGAGCGCCCGCCCCCTTTGGGTCCTTCACGGCCAGCTGGGTTAGTATTGTGAGCCCACACTCCGCACACCGGCACCTTCATCTCCTTCAGCCCCTGAATGTATCTGCCTTCCACATCCTGAATCTGGTCCTTGAGCTCATGGAGTTCCTGGGGGAAAGGGCAAGACAGGCGAGTGACGTCGGGGACGGACAGGCCTGTGGGGACAGGGGGTGGCTCCGGGCCATCCGGTGCCTGGCCCGCCCTTAGTAGTCGGAGCAGGGCTTCCCTCGGCTTTTGCGAAGTGCCAGGAAAAAAAGAGAAATTTCCATGTTACGAAGATTAAAAGTTGGGTGTGTCTCATGATATATTCCCACGATTTCTGTAACATTGAGGTCTCTCTTGTATGATATTTTGGCAGTTTTATAAAACAGGCAGAAGAGCTGCCGGAAGCGGAACAAGAAACGTCCCTCCTGGTTGGAGGTTCTCTCGCTCCTGCAGTCCCTACATCGTGCTGGCAAAGCAAGCCGGGAGAGAGAGACGTCGCAGGGCTGGGCCGGGCCTCACAGGCCCCGGTCTCGCTCTGCCTGTCCCTGCTGCCACATCCCTGGTGCCCAGCGTCCTTGGGAGCCAGGCACTCCCTAAGGCTCGCTGCACCAAAGAACGGCGCTCACAGCCTCGGCGCGGTGGTGGATCCGGGCCTCGGCAGACTCGGCCTCGAAGGAGTGAACAGAGCTGTGTGGACAGTGCGTGGGGCTGTTGAGGGACAACAGTCAGAACGTGCTCTCACAGCACAGGCGTCGGAGGGCACCTCCGCGGGGACCTGGGCGCCCTGCCGACGCTGAGCCCCTTCTCCGGCCTCCCCGGCAAACGGGCCCATGGTGGAGGCTCATCCTCCTTCACCGGCTTGAATATTAGAAAGTGTTCTGTAAATGAAGCCACGTCTGACCCCTGAGGCGCCTCCCTCTGCTCCCAGGGGGCACACGCTCTAGAGCCCGCCCCCCATTTCGCAGGGCCTCCTCTTCGGACGCAGCTACTTTCACCAGCAGAGCCGCACTCCGCTCTGGGGCCGCGAGTGTCCGGGATGTGACAGAACAGAGTCCACATTCCAGAGGGAGAGGAAAAAACCACTCAGACGCCACGGCAGGTGGACGATGGAGAGGAGGAACGGACAGAGAGTGCAGAGGGCAGGTGGGCAGAGTGGCCCAGCGCCTTCACGCGGTTTGGTGAGTGTGGACACAGGTGGGCCCCAGGGCTGGGGGGCGTCCTGCTGGGGCGGGCAGTCAGGGCCAGCTCCCTGGGGGAGGCCAAATCTGAGCTGAGCCTTGGTGGTACTGGAACACCTGTCCGCGGGACACAGGGGGGACGGGCCGGGGAGGAAAGAGCTGGAGCGTTGGGAATGAAACCTCGTCCCCCTGGAAGACAGACTTTCCTGAAGGGCCCCACGTGGCCAGGGGGTGTTACCTTGATTTCCCTCATGGACGCCTCGGTGTCCACGGAGACGGAGGTGTCCCCGCTTCCCCTCCGAGTGGAGGTGCCACCCAGCGATGCCAGGGTGGCTGCAGACAGGCTGGGCAGGTTACGGGACCCCTGGAGTGAGACAAGGACCAAACATAGTTTCAGAAAAAACCCACATTACCCACACATCTGCTGTCGTGCCACCTTCGCCTGAATCCAGCTTCCTACCTGGAACGCCTTCCGTGAGCTTGCGGAGAGCAGTATAGAGGGGGTCGCACTGGGGGGCCGTGCGGGCTGGGGAGCCTGTCTGGATTCCCCTCAAGCTCCACGGTTGGGTCAGGGTCAACCCTTCCCCTGTTCTGGAGGCTTAACACACGCAGTGGAAGTGACCCCTGGGGACCCTCCCCAAGGCTGTGACGCTGGCTTGTGGGCCGCATGCTGGTTCTGCTCACTCACCGGTGAAGGTCTTTACCAAAGATCAAGCAACATATTCTCTTGTCAGTTTTACCCCTAAATGCCGGGACCCACGAGGTGCACCAATGACGTGATATGAAGGCTTGCAGAATTCCTCACCTTTTCGCTGAAGTCTTTTTCTGGTCTCTCTTCAACCTGCAGAGGAAAGTGCACAAATGTCACATGTAAGCACTAAATGGGCCTCCGGACACAGGGGGAGGGTGACAATAAAATAACACAAGAGCGTCCTTTGCGATTTAAAATCCGCTTTGCCCACAACACCCGCTGGCATGCCCCTGCGGGGCGGGGCGGGTCCAGCCGGCCTGCAGCAGCTCAGAGAGCTAGGCAGGTCCCTTGGGGCATCTCAGCTCCCAGAGTTCCCCAGGAACACGAGGACGTCAGAGCTGCGCGGTCAGACAAAGGCCCGAAATGGGGACTTGTCAGTGAACTCGTTTGCAGAGGTTGGCTTTACAGATTCCTGACGTCGTGGGGCAGGGGACGGCACACTCCACGCCTGTCTGCCCTCTGCGTGACTGTGATTAGAGAGCCAGAACCCCAGGGGGCCTGGGGGCTGCAGGTGCAACCGCAGGAGTTTTAATTTCGACTCTCCCTGAACTCGGCCTGGGCAGCCAGAGAAAGCAGCGAGCTGCTTGTAACCTTTCCTACTTCTCACGAGTGACTGGGTCGTGCGAGACTCTGGTTTAAGCATCTTTGGAAGAGTGCCAGACATGGGAGGCTGGTTGGGGGGCGGGGGCGGCAGCCGAAGGTACAGGAGACTTTGCTGGGTGAAAAGTGGGACCCCAAGAATTTGGCTTTTCTCATCTTTGCTGCCTGGATGTGTCTCTGAGGCTTGGCGTCTCCCTTTGGCAGGTGGGGGCCTCGTGGGGACCCAGAGCAGCCACAACGCTGCGTGACCCCAACCCCGGGACACCCTGTGTGGCGAGGGGGTCTCGGCAAGGGGCCGCGCTGGCCAGGGTGCTACTTCTTTCTTTGAGCAATGAAATTGCATTTTGGTTTTTTTTCTTTTCTTTCTCTTTTCCTCCCTTGGTTCCTTGAGGGCTCATTTCCATAGGCTGTTGGGAGGCTCACAGAGGACGGGAATACCCTGTGCCCCGCTTTCTCCACGCTCTCCCGGAAAAGCCATCTCATTGCGCCTCTCTCCTGCCTCCTGTGGCTCAGAGGGTCTTCCACGGATGCACTGACCAGGGCAGAGCGCACCTGAGTCAGTCAGCTCATCGGTGACCCGGGACTCGCGGCCACCCCTGCACGTTGCCCCACAGCTGGTGCACACTGCAGGCTGAGAAACCCCCGCAGCGGCGCAACTGCCTGCACGGTGAGGTGACGTCGTTCACGGGGCAGCAGATGGATGCGGGCCAAGCCCCGGTCGGCACGGCCAGGGGGCGATGTCCCGTAAAGACGACCGCCCCGGGCCCGTGCCGTCCAGTCCCCACCAAGAAGGCTCGATCACTGCCACCTGCTCTTCTCCAAACTTGCACCTTCAACTGCCTCTCTGAGGGGACCATGAAAATGATGCAGCGAAGTGTGACAGCTAATCAGCCACCCGAAGGGGTCACAGAACCGGACAACGTACTCCGTTTCTCCGAAAGGAGGCGATCCCAGACCAGCTCTCCGCTCAGGACGACCAGGTTCAAGTCCAACCCAGGCTCTGGCTGCCAAGGCACCTGGTCTCACCCAGCCACCCACGCTGGGGCCTTCGGAGAACTCTCTGCTCTCCTCTGACAGTCTCCTTAGCCTCCTATGAGCAGGAGAGCAAATGAGAGTGGAGGTCACATCCCTCAGGCCAGGGGCTGCGCCCGAGGGCAGGCTGGCCCCACTCCCACATTAGCCCCTGGGTGGGGCCTGCGGTCCTGGTGCTCCCTCTGCTTGGAGCACCCTGTGGCCCATGTGCCCTCTGCCTGCTGTCTTCCAATGACCAGAGCAGGCCTGTGTGTCCCGCAGGCGCCCTCCCCCCCGGGCAGTGCAGCCGCATCCCGTAACAGGGGGCTGGCGCTCCAGCTGTGCACGGCACTGCCTGCCCGCGTAGAGGTGCACACCCAGCATCGTGGTTCTTTCTGCTGCGCGTGCCACGTCGATGCACCCTGATACTCTGGTGTCGAGAGGGTTCTGTCTCACCGCCCCGCACCCGTGTTCTGAGCCGTGGTGACTTTAGCCCTTCGGGCGTGGGCCTTCTCTCAGCCTGGGACCAAGAATGTTCCCGAGAATTTCAAATAACTAAGGAAAAGCTAACTGTCTGTCGCCTGGTCTGCCGGAAATCAACTCATTAAACCTCCTGGGCCTACGACCTTCATTCCCCAGAACGAGCTGGTTTGCAGAACAAATGTTAACGAGATGAAAAGAAAGAGGGTCATTTCACCCTTCGTGGAATGACAAGGTCCCGTTTAACAGCCATCGATCGAGCTCCCGCAAGGAGCCTGCTGCGCCTTGCTTCGTGGTTGAAAGGGCAGCTTTCCTGCCTGGTCATCAGCAGCAGGGACACGAAGCTCCAGAAGTACTGCGTCCACCCATAAAGACACCCGTCCCCGCAAAAGAAGGACCCCATGTTTTGGGTAGCATTTCTTGCAAGGACGATGAGACAGAATGCACGCCGAGCCGAGCTTGGGTCTCGTGCGGCTTTAACACACTTGGCTCTGCATCGTTCCACTCGCCCCATAAAGACTGCTCCCGTAGTTCTCAAATAAGGAGGGAGAAGAACCCAAACCACAGTCCTCTCTTTAATCTGAAAACGAGTTTTAAAGGGCCCTGTGCAGGTGGCTCGGTTGGTTGGAGCACAGTCCAGTGCACCAAAAGGTGGCGGGTTCGATTCCCGGTCGTGGTGCGGATGGGAGGTAACCGATCGATGTTTCTCTCTCCCTCTCTTTCTAAAAAATCAATAAACATATCCTCAGGTGAGGATTTAAAAAAAGTTTAAAGCAGTTTTTAAGGAACCTTTGCTTCACGTACATAATGGACTCAGAATGTGAAAAGTGATGGCCAGTTCGTGCTTAACGGTTGTTTCCGATTGCTATTCCGCACGTTGGAGTAAGTGTGTTCTGTGCGCTGTCCGAACCACAAGGGACAGGTGTGTCCGCCCGCCCTCCTGAGACACAAGTACCTGGAGCCCCTGGGAAAGTGACCCAGCTCCCTGGAGCCGCTGCAGTGCCCTGGACTCCCACTAGATGGCAGTGTGCCCAGCCAGCAGGCACCGGCACCCACTTGCAGAAGCACCCTGCTGTTCCCAAAACAAAGCGCCAAGTACGTAGCCCAGAAGGTGTGTTAATTCTGACACACGGCACAGCCCTTTACCTCTGAAAATAACACACAAAGAAACCAAACGGAAGAGTGCTGCGGTGGCCGCCGCGTGCCGAAGGGTGGGGACCGCCACGGAGGGGACTGGGCCCTCACCCTTGAGCGGGCAACAGCGCCACGCCTCCCGCAGCCTGCTGCGTCCATCTCTCTTGTTTTCTGAGACGTCCGCCCTGGATACCTAGGTCAGCGCCACGGCCTCGCGGTAACGGGGGTGGGAAACGCGTGCTGCAGCTTTCTGTCCCCGCTGAGTGCACCCTGGGGACAGCCTCCACAGCTTCTGGAGAGGTCACTTCTAAAAAACGTCTGTGAAATTTTCGGTCGTGGCAGCTTGTCCTTTTGAAAACAGACGCTTACAGGAGCACGCGGAGGGGGTCACTGACTCCAGCCTCCTAACGTCCTGTCTGTGAGGTGACTCACTTGACCTGGTCTGGTGAGGGGCCACATCCGGGGTCTCCGCCACGACCTGGCCGCCCACCTCCCTGATGGCAGCACACAGTCTGTGGGCATGCGAGACCCAGCACGGGGGCCAGGTAAATGAGGGCTTTGCCTCGGGGTGTCCCCGGCCCCCAGCCGGCAACCCCAGACCCCGGTGGGAAAGGGACCACAGAAACAAGGTCATTGCATCGTCCCTCCCGACAAACAGACCGACCCCAGTGAACACCGCTCAGAACACGCCCATCCTCGGGGCCATCTTCCTTCAGGTATACCCAGCAATGGCGTCAACCATCAGGGCAGACATTTTTGGTTTTAAATCCAGCAATATTGACATTACCCTGAGTGGCTTGCCCTTGAACTCTCGCGTCTGTAATTCAGCCCCTGGATTCAGAGTGCTGACGAATCACCAGGCAGGGGTCATGTCCCACGAGCTGCGGCGCACGGCCACGCCTCCAGCCCCGCTGATGCCCAATTCTTGTGCTGCTTCGTTTCCTCAGGGCTCATGACCGCTCTTTCCAGGTGAAGCTCAGGAAGCTCATGCGCCTGGCCGGTGGCCCAACCAGGAAGGAGAGCCGCGACATGGGGCCCCGGTGACTCCCTGCTCCCTTCCTGCTCCCTGCTCCGGGGCCCTCTGCGAGGCCAGGCTGGGAGGGTCACTGGCCCCGCGGGCCTTGCGGGGGGGGGGGGGGGGGCGGGGGGGGCGCCGCCTGTGAATGCTGCCCCTCCCTCCCGGGCAGGGCGGCCCTGGCTCCTTTGCAATCAACAGGGCGAACACATCTGCTGACATTCCCCGCGGGTCTAGGGAGCCCCAGACATCAACACCCACCGCCTTCCCACGGTGCAGCCACCCAGGACCCAGAAAACAAAAAGAGGGCGGGGAGTCGTGGGACTCGCAGAAGAGAGGGCCAGCTCAGCTCTGTCTTCTGTACTTCACTGCTTCCTGCCCTCGAGATGGCCAAGTGCCACTGTGACCACACCCCCTGGGGAGCTGCCCTGCCAGGTGCGGAGGTATCTCTGCGGTTTAAGGACCACACACAGAGGTGTCTTCAGCTTTGGAGTCCTCCCCCCTGCCCCGGGAGGTGCTCCGATGGGGCCTGGGGACAGCCTGTCCCATAGTCTGCAGGACGCTGACCTTCGCTCCCTCAATGGGTCAACAACATGACCGTCAGCCGACCTTTGCTAAGTGAGCAAGGGACTCAGGGGAAACAGGATCGAACTGATTCCTGTTTGTGAGCAACTGCCAATCAGCTAGGTCAGCACCTGTCTGCCCCGGGCACCGAGGGCCTGTGGGAAGGCAGGTGACAAGTCCCCTTGGCTACGAGCTCAGAGTTAAAGAGACTAGGAGTTGCCAGGGGCCCACCTGCTGCTCTCTTTGTTCCCCTGACCACAGCTGGAGGAAAGCAGCACCCCCCACCCCGTCCACAGCTCCCAAGGGTGGGGGCTCAGCCTTGGCCAGGTCCCCAGGGGCAGAGACCGCCCGCCTCTTGTCCCCAGACCCTGGGGCACATCTCACGCCTCGCTCTCAGTTCCTGGTCTCCTACTAAACCTGGGTTATGTAAGTACGTCTGTCGCAAATCTGGAAGCTTCTGATAACGACGTGTGTCCGATATCAATCTCTTTAGTCCTGTCCTTCTGTGATTTCATCCCGACGCGAGAATAAACCTCAACACCGAACGCTCACAGGTTTTACGCTTCCGGGCTGCGCCCGAGCCAGACGGAGCCCTGTACTCCGGGGCCAGGTCTCGGGCAGCACAGCCACGGCCCTGTCCGGCCAACTTTGAATGCGCTGTTCGTCCCAGATGACGAGGGAGGCAGGACTGTGCCTGCTGAGGACTGGGTCGGCGTGAGCCCCCGTGGAGGGTGTTTGTTCGCAGCAGTTCCAAGGGCTCACTGGCTTGTGAAAACTGAGGAAACAGGCCGAGCCGGTTGCCGGCGGGAATTTGAGCTCACAGACACTTCCCCTTGGTTGAGGACACAGTGTCCGTGGGGAGCCACTTCCCAGATTTTAAAAAGTGAAGTTACATGACATCCAACGGCTGGGTGTCTCCCTCTTCCTGCGGAGAGGCGAGCGCCCGGCATTATAGGTGAACTCACCACCCAGTGGAGCGCGCTCCGGACCAGGCTTCCCCTGGTCCCCTCCTGGCTGGTCTCCAGGACAGGGCGGGGGGTGGGCCGGGGAGGTGACCCATGCACAGAGGTGGTGTCTGCAGCTCACACAGAGGGGCTCTCCTGGTCTGACACCTGCCCTCTCGACCCACCTTCTGTTTTCTCCCTCCCCCCTGACCCCCCGCTCCACCCGGAACGGGTAAGTAGTGGAGAGGAACATTTCCCCACCATCAGAAACACACCAGGCATGACCAGCTCTGGCCTAGGCCTTGGCGTCGGCGTCATGGTCAGGGAGTGGGCACTGAAGCTGCGCCCCGATTCGGCAGCACTTGCTTGTCTCCAGGGATCCCTTGGTTTGCTTCTCCAGGCGCAGCCCACATCTGCATCTGGTAGGAACCCTCAGGGCTTTGAAACACTGTATCTAGTTTAAAGGACAAACAAGTCACCAGCCCCCAGCTGGTGGGCGCATCTGTGTGGGTGGAGAGCTTAGCTCCCCAGCTTCTCCCCGGAGACAAAGAGCAGCGCCTAAACTTCAGGCTGGTGTCGGGTCACCAAGAACCGCGCTCAGGCCTCCCCAGGACGAGGAGCAGAGACAACAGCCTGAAGTGGCCCAGCTCTGCCCTCCTGAGCCAGGGCTCATCATGGATGCGACACTGGCTGGAGTGGCCACCCTCCGCTGAGCGCACGCATGCGGCCCTGCTCCTGCTCACTGAACGCCCTCCGGTCACACAGTCCCCCCCCCCCCCCCCCAGGATGTCCTCGGGGCAGAGCCACCCTGCAGACCCTTCTTGTTCAAAGACTGTGCAGCAGCCTCCTATGCAGATGAGGAGAAACTGCCTAACAGTCCCCAGACTCCAGGCAACACACGCAACACGAGACTCCGGGTGAGGCCTGGGTGGCAGGGCCCCTTCTTCTCCCAGGCAGAACGTGGGCACCCCTGCTGCATGGCACCAGGGGCTTGGAGTATCACGCAGCCCGGAGCATCTGAGGCTCAAGGAGCGGGGGTGTGCTTCCCAGCACGGGACAGGCCAAGTGTGTTTTCAAAACCACCTGGACCAGTAGCAAAGAGTGTGTCCATCAAAACACTGAACATCAGTCCTTCCCATTTTTAAATCATAAAAGCGACGCACCTGGCTACACACCACCCACTGTTCGGAGGCCCCTCCTCCCAGGAAGGCCCCCCTCCCAGCACCATGCACAACCCCCTGCGGGGCCCTTCAGCAGCTCGGCAGGGCAATCCCGGCGTCACGGGTCAGGGCCGTTCCAAACAGGGCGGCACGCCTCCCCCACCCTGTGTTGGTACTCAGACCTCGCAGATGATGGCGCAGCCCTGCTGCCTTCTCCCGCATCCTGACTTGTGGAGGCGGGCAGAGGACTGACAGGTGAGGGGAAGCAGAGGTGGCGGACGCAGGCTCACTCACCACCGGGCTGGCCCGCGCGGAGCTGGCTCTGGAGGAGGCACGGGAGCTGGAGCTGAGGTGGCCGCTGTGCTCCGAGGGCTGCCCGCACAGCCCGCAGGGCCGCAGGAAGACAGAGACAAAGGGACAGGGTTAGCAGAGGTGCAGGAGGAAGGAGGCCCCGCCCAGCACTCCCTCTGCAGAGAGGCCAGCCACACGCGCGGAGGAGGACAGAGGGGAGCACGGCACGCGGGCCTCCCTGGGAAAGCGAAGGCTGCGAAGCATAAAACACGTCCATCGACACACTGGAAGAACGGAGAGCTGGGTTAGTAGGGAGAGAGACACAAAGCACCGCTGAGCTGGGGCGCACAGGAGGCCACCTCATCGTTGCGGAAAGGACCGTCTGGGAGCCGCCTCCCAGCCCAGCACGGCGCCTGGAGAGCCTGACCGGGCCAGGTGCTGGGCAAAGGAGACGTTTGCTCCTCCACTACCTCTCCAGTGAAAGCAAAGAAAGAGCTAGGGTCCAGGCAAAAATCAGGCATGGCTTTCTCAGGCGCCCGTAATGGTCTGTCCGTCCACCCAACTACAATCTCTCTCCCAGGAGAGGAAAACAGCGGCAACTGATTTATCTGGAAGCCACGACTTTTCACTTTGGTATTCTCGTTTGTCCTCATCCTAGGCACATTTCATATTGTCTTGTTTTTTAAAAATTCTCACTTTCCTCTTGAGCAAGGCAGGGTTGGGGAGGGGAGGGGAGGCAGGGTCCCAGCACCAGCTGAGACCCAGGCGTCCAGCGGGCATGGTGTGGCCAGGGGAGCAGCCTGCGGGCAGCATTCCCGACACCAGCACCGCCCGGGGCGCCTGTGGGCATCGCCCCTACTGCAGATTTCAGGGGCCACAGTGCCTTCGAGCCTGCCACCTCCTCTTCGGCCTGCTCTCCCACCGGCAGGTGGCTCCCTGAGGGTGAGGTCTGCATGTATTTTGAGTCCTGAGTGACCAGATGAGGCCTGGCAAACGGCATGCACTCAAAAAATACTTGTTGAATGAAAAATGTCAATTTTAGACTACAAATAGCCTTGGTCAGGACGAGTAAGCCCCCCAGACCCATCCCACCGACACCCACCCTCCCTCTGACGAGTGTCTATGGTACAGGCGCACTCACAGGCGCCGCGCTGTCTCGGGAGCGCAGACAACCGTGCGTCTGGCCCACAGCCACAGGGGTACACGAGAACCGTCACAGTGTCCCTGGCCTCGTCTAGTAGCCTCGTCGTGAGAAAGAAAGGAAAACGCGAGACCTGCGCACTTCAAGGCGGAAGAATTTCACCTTTGGGTTTGTTGACACCAGAGCGGAGCCTTCCTCCGGAGACAGGCCTGCCTCCTACCATACCCTGCCACTTGCACCCTGGGAGGGGGTGCAGCCGTAAGACAGGGTGTTAACGGAGCTCACTGCCGACCCGTCTCCCCAGCTCCTTAGGCAGACACCGCCTCCGACCCACCGACCCGACCGGGCCGCACAGAAGACGTTTCCAGTCGGTACTGCTATGGCCCACAGCTCGCCCCGGGAGCTGCTTGTGGCTGGGAGTCGGCGTGGCTCATGGGGCGCTCGGGGAAGTTGGAGAGACCCGTGTTCTGGTCCAGGCTCCGTCTGTTAATGGCGGTGACACCATGGTGTCAGTGAGTCAGCCTGTCACCTGTGACATGGAATTAAGGACCCCGACCACACAGAGGCACCGAGGACCGCACAGGAGAGCATGCGGGGGGCTTTCCCCGTGGTTCACTTTGCTGCTAGAGACATCTTCCGTGGCTCCCGATCAGAAGGCGGCAACGGCCCCTGCCCAGCACATCGAAACGCCACGAGGTTCTGCAGAACGAACACAGCTCAGTAACAGCAAGGAAGGTGTTGGATAGAAAGGTTTTCAGGCAAAACAGCTATACTTTTGAAAACGAGTCCTACGGGTTCATTTAATCATTTAATTGTGATGGAGTCATTTAACCGTAAACACAGAGTGTGGGGGAGGCTAACTTCCCGGGAGAACGGAGGCAGCAAGGTGTTCTGAGATCACGACTGTCTCATGCAGGCCGGGGTCAGTCCGGGCTCTGAGGTCGCAGCTCTCGGGGCTCAGGACAGGGTGGACACCCCCACTGGCTCACACCGTGCATGCACACATCAGTGGGCACAGCCACTCGCTGGGCGGAGGGAGAGCCTGGGGAAGCTCTTCCCCCAAGTCCCCTTCCTGAACGTGGGGGCCTGGCTGTCTGCTGCAGAGTGACCCTGAGGGTGGGGGCGGGAGCTCGCTGACCCTGCCTCCCTGTGGGCCTGCTGCATGGCGGTCAGGACGGTGCTGACCACGCCCCAGGGTTCACGTTGCCCAGTTGAAGTCAGCATACGCCCGCTGAGCTCCTTTGGTGGGGGAGCACACCATGAGGCGGAGGAAGAATTTCTTCTTATTCTTTTATTTCACCGGCACGGCTGGATACCAGGGACGTGCGGCCGTATTTTAGGAATTTGTGCTACCAGGACGACACTTCTCGTTTCCTGCACTCTGCTGAAGCTGTCCTCCTGGGCGAGTCCCACGGAGGCGGGAAACGCAGAAGCAGCGGCTGCACGGAGAGCGGTCAGCCACACCAGGGGCCGTGCTCTGCAGGCTGAGCCCAGCCGCTCCAGGAAGGTCCAGCTACCGAGGTGGCGTTTAAAGGGAACCTCTGGGACACACCCCCTGCAGTCTTCAGAAGTTCAACCTCGGGCACCTGAAAACTTAGTGCCGGGGAAGCTCCATGCTCTTGAAGAGCCAGCAGGCTGTCTCTCTTCTAATCAAAGAAAATCTTCGTTGCATTTACCCATCACACAGAAGTGAGAGCTACCGTATTTTGCCGTGTATAGAAACACGCTCCCACGTTTCTATGCACATTATACACGGGATTGTTATACCCATGGTATGTAATCATTACACCCGTGTGTAATGTGCATCCTTATTTTTCCCTCAAAAGTTTGGGCAAAAAGTGTGCATTATACATGGCAAATATGGCATTTCCTCCATTAGGTTCACGAACTTTTTAACGGCCTACAGGAATATCTGAGAGCTGCGAAGAAGATTCAACACACAGGCTGCACGCCAGGAGAAATGCTGCACAATATAAAATTGATCAACGTTTAATCAGATGTCAGTGAGAACTAATGCTGTGTCAATGAGTTATTAGATACGATACTCATAAAAATTACATCCCGGAGAAAGCTGCAGGTGAGACCGGTTCCTCTGTCAGGAGCCCTGAGTATTCATGATGATGACTGCAGAAATTTTAAAAAGTCATGACATTGGATTACTTGGCTAATCTATGATGTAGCCAGTCATTTTCGAAAGCAAAATTAGGAAAACACTTCCGAGTGTTTCTCAGCAAGCAATTCTCCTGCTCGCGGGTCCTTGCAGGCCTCGTGGGGGCGCCGTGGGTGCGGGCGCACTGACCGCAGGGGAGGGCGGACCGGGCTGATGCTGCTGCAGCTGGTCCTCAGGGCCGTCCCGTTAGCTTGCGCGCTTCTGCGGACGGATCGGTTCTCTACCTGCCTCCTTCTGCCATGCACGCACCCTGCTTTCTCATTCAACAAGTACTTCCTGCACGATCACCAAGCCTTTATTGTGATACCGTTTCCAATCCTCTGAAGAGGTGGGAAGACGAAAGACAAAAAAATAGGAAACAACCACGTTCTGGGTCTTTGAATTTGTTCATCTTCATCAGTTACCCGGAGGTGAAAATAATTTGGGGCCTGTCCAATCCGCCCCCCACCCCACCTCCGTTGCTGTTTTAAGGTGGCCCCTTCACTACATAAGTGCTGCCAGCGTGTGGCAGGGAAGGAGCGGAGGAAGCTCAAACAAGGTTAGTCTCCCCCTTTGAGGGCCACGGAAACTGACGAGTGAGGACGTTCAACTAACAACCACGGGCATCGTGAGTCACATCGTCCCCGCCCGACCCTTCGCTCAGGCCAGTGCTCTCTTGCAGCGGGGACGGTGCCGAGCGAGCCAACCCAGGCCATGCAGCAGACGGGAGAAAAGTCCAGGGACACAGACAGGGCCTTACCGCCTGCGAGCCACAGACACTTCCCCGCCGAGCCCCGCCGAGGCTGCTGTCATCCCACCCAGATGCCTGCGAGTGAAACAGATTGTCAGACCGGGCGCCCTCCTCCCCCAGCACCCAGAACAGACTGACACACAGGCTAAGGAAGACGGACAGGTGCCAGGGACATGCCCCCAAAACACCGAGATGGGGGACGTGCAGGGAGGGCCCCCAGCCACCTCCACAACAGGCCCAGTGCCAGGCAGCAGGGTGGGGAGGTGTGACACCTAAGGGACACACGGCGTGGTTGCTGTCACCCGCATGCGATATAAGGGCCAAGCGACTCTTTAAATCTGTTACTCTGAAAAAGACGCCTGGCTAAGGGACGATGTGTTAATCCAGATTTAATAAGAGCAGATCACTCCAATGGCCTGGACGCCGTCACGGCACCCTCATACCTGGCGTTTAGGAAATGGCTCTAACGGGAAGTGGCTCTGGGATGAAAAAGGGTGCCAGTTACAGTTCGATTTTTGTAATTCTTTAAAAATCATAAGCTGGCAAACGGAATAGCTGATTAGCTTGAAAACCCTACGTAATTAACCTCTGAGGGAGAACAGGAGTTTACGACCCCGAGCGGCCGTGTCAGCCTTTGCCCAGCCCGTGCCGAGGACCCTCCGATTTCCCCTATTCCCCCACACGGCTGGTTTGCGAGGCCAGGTACATGCCAATCCAACTCATAAGCGCACGATCTGAAGGAAAGTCAGCAGGTTGCTAACGATCCAGCGTAGCCACTTTGGATATTTAAGTTTCCTGCGTGGTGTAAGTCCCTTGTATGTAGAAGTGGACATTTCCAAAGTAACGCAGTACAGGGGATTGGTACCTGTCCACCTCGCAGCAAAGCAATAAGAAACCACCTTTCTTTCTGCCGATGACTTAGGCAAACGCCTTGCTCCATCCCTGCCCAATAATTCTACACAAATACTGACTTCCTGCAGACTGAAGCGGGGTGACGGTCATTGTTAGCTGGCCAAAGGGGACGGACAGGCACCACGCACGTGCAAGCCCCACCTCGGGGAATTCAACCCAAGACAGCAGGTGCGCGGGTGGGGCGCGCACGTGTGGTGCGCAAAGGGAGTGGGGCGGGGCGGAGGCCCTGGCGCACGGATGGGGTGGGGAGCGCACGCACCCAGGAGCTCCCCGACGACGGCCCGGCAGCGCTGTGCAGATAGGAGGGCTGGAGGACGGAAGGAAACGGAAGTTTTTAAAAGCCTTGAAAAAACCCGGCAACAAATCACGGTCGGCGTGATCTCCATGCTTTCAGTTAGCAAGGCAGCCAAGGGCAAAGTGCATGCTTTCAGCCAGTCCAAACGCAAGTGGATGCAAACGCGAGTTTACGCGTAAGATAAACACGAGATTTAACTTTAAAACAGTAGCCTTCCCCGGAATCTTTGACACGTGACTCTTTGTTAGCCATTTTTTTCCAGGCATTCCTGGAAGAGGAGGCGAGGGGCTGCACAGAAGGTGTCAAGCTAAACAACAGGACCAAGAGCAACTGGACCGGCGTTAATCCACAGACTGCCAGCCGGAGGGGGCGGGAGCGCGCTCCTTTCCACCCAGGTGCCAGCCCGGGGCCGGCTCGCGCCCGCACGCACTGGGACGTGCTGGCACCTAAAGGTTGGGGCGGCCGCCACTGAGCTCTGCCATGAATAGCACCGTGACTCATTTCCAGGCCATGGCCGTGGCAGGCCCACAGCACAGGGCCCCCGGGGGCCAGTCCTGGAAGGCGCACGACCGCGGATGAATCACTCAGCGACGCGAGGGAGAGGACAATGCAAGGAGAGGACAATTCAGCCTCCACCACGTGGTCCGTACTTAGAGCTCTGACCCGGGTTTCCTTGTGTGAGAACCAGACTGGGTGCCCGGAGCCGCCCAGCACAAACAGGAAGCGAGGGGAGAGCGAGCCAGAGCAGCAGGCCCGCCTCGCCACGCCTCCGCGATCCGGGAGTCCAATGAGGCGCAAAAGCCTCCCAAATTGCTTCCTGGACACAATGACAAGAGAAAAATATTTTTAAAAAACAAATGAAACCCCAAATGGGGAACAATTGCTGGAAGAGGAGGAGAGACCCAAGAGACCAATTTTGGGGGCCAGAGCTTTAGAAAATACGCATTGACTAGGGTCCCCTTTTCCCTAAGTTCCTTTTTTCTATATAAGGTCTTCAGTTATGTTCGACAGTGTTTTTAAAGGCGGAGAAAAGCCTTACTTAGGAAGTTTATCAAGCCAATTAAAACCCTGGCGGGGCTCGGCTCTTTGGACTTCACGTGGAGGAGGGTGAGGAGTCCGCACACGCGCTCTGCAATGCAGGTGACGCTCGTGGAAGAGAAGGGAGAAGAAGGGGCGTGACAGGGGGGGAGGCAGACCCGGTCTCCGCTCTGGGCAGACGGGGCAAGGCCGGGGTCAGAGCAGGACAGTCCCGGGCTCCGGAGAACACCGGCAGGAGGGGACCGCGGCTGTTTCATCTCAAAGGCACATGGCATTGTAAATTCACACAAAACCACTTTTCACAACAAAACCAGCAACAGGCATGTAGGTGCAGAGGCAGGAGAACGCAGCAGCATCAGGGGGAAATCGCGATGGTCCCGTTGAGGGACGAAACTGCGGGGGCGGCAGAACCGAGTCAGGGCTCGTGAATCCACACACAGGCAAAACCCAGTTTCGTTCTTCTCAACTGGATGCGAGACCGTGGGGGGTTTGGACGTCTTTGTCCTTCGAGGTCAGATTTTTAAAGTTTGGTGGGAGAAGCTCAAAACCAAGGCTCTGCGGAGGCAGCGGCCTCTACTTTACCCAGTGGGGTACTGCACCGGAGACGGTGCTCGGCTTGGCCCCTAGGGAGTCGTGTGAAGCCGGGGCGCACAGCGCACAGCAGACACCACAAATCCGGGATAATTCTGAGACCGAGGGTCTCTACGGTATCTCCAGGGAGTACTCCTCTGTAACTTAGTGATCTCCTCCAATAAATTGTGTTGCCCAGGCTTCTATGTCGGCAATATTCCACTAATCATATGAGAACAAGAACCGTTCCTGAAGGTAAAGTGGTTCCATTCAGGGAACTGGGTGGCACCTCGAGATGTTCCCCCACCCCTTGAAGGTCCCATGGTTTGTGCCTGTCACTCCTATGCCTCGAATAAGTGACACCAAAAGGACCCGAGGAGCAGGCAGGTGGAATTCTGGGGTGGACAGGGAGATGCTTCCTAAGGTCTAACACAAATATTGCGACTGTTCCAGGGGCTGTGTTGACAGCCCGGAGGCCTGCGTGGCCACGTGGGAGAAAGCGCCCACAGCGCCTCTGACACCGTGCGGTCCAGTCCAGGATTTGTGTCTGACGCATCTGAAAGCCTGGAGAGGGTCTTCGTGCAGTGTCACTGCGTCACCTCTATGTGCTACAGGGACACCTTGCGGTGATCAGATTTCAGTGGAAGCAGACCAGCAGAGGCACCTGCGCAGGAGCAGACTGGTGTCTGCAGCGCACAAGGGTCCCGGGAAGATTCTGCGGGCGGGCGAGTGAAACAGGCCGGGCAGTGCGGCGTGGGGACAGGTGGCCCGGGGGAAGTTCTGACGAGAATTTTGACTTTGACACTTCAGATGTGGGTTATTTCTCTTAAATGAATTCCAGTGCTGAGCTTTGGTGACTAATTCACTGGGGCACTGGGTCTCCCCCACCCTCTTCCACTGGAGAACCAGTGTCTCCATGTGGAAAGGGAGGAGGAAGAAGTCCTCTGAAGGAGAAAGTGCTCTTTGCAATAGCAACAGTTCCCTGGAATTAAGAAAATATACACAATATCCCCCAAATTCAAGCTGCTCATACCCACCCATATTTTGTGGCTTGGAGCTGGCCTTACTTACAGTCACTCAAAGCTCACCTGCTGGGGGAAGCAAGGGCCAGAACCGGCAGCGAGGCTGGAGTGCGGATCCCGCCCGGCCGCGGTGGGCATGGGCGGTGGGCATCTGGAGAGGGGCTGAGCACACTGCCGGGGGTGAGGGAGCTGCCAGCAGTGTCTGGACCCACCGCCTGCTGCCCCCGCAAGTAGAAGCAGGAAGTGGGGGGGACCAGGCCTGGTAGAGGTGAGGAGACAGACCCCTATGGGTCCCCCTGGTCACTTTCCACGTGTTCTTTCTCCGCCCACCCCATTTTCCTAGACCTTAAGTTGAGTGCATGGTCTTGTGCGTGCCACTTGCTGAAGACAAGTTTGTCCCTGTCACCTTGTTTACTGTGGCACAGGTGCACCTGGCAGGCAGGTGTGTCCTCTGTTCCAGAAGGAAACTCGGCTGTCAGTGACCTTCCTCCTACCTGATCTTACCTGTTCGCTGTGAACATGAACCTTACCTGGGAAAACAAGCCTTACCTCTCCAGGCTCTTAAAGAATTGAGCAATATATGCCTTTCCAAACGGAGGCGCACCCTTGACAATGGGGAGGAACTGACGTGTAGACGTGTGGATTGGGACTTGACTTCCATTCCAAGTTCTAGTCTCCCTGAGAAACTGGCTCCAAGTTTGCGTGCACCTTACAAAGTAATTCTGTTTTCAGGGACTTTCAAGGAAAGATCATCAAGGCTTGCTTATACATTTTTTCTTCTGATTAATTCTAACTGCAACATAGCCACGTAAACACTTCCCGTCACTGCACCGAGCTGCATTCCGTAATTCGTTGTCCGACAGCTGAATGTGGACTCAGAAGGACCGTGGGTAAGTCAGAGTCAGATGCAGCGCGCCCACAGTGCTCCGGAACGGACTCTGCCATCCGTCCAAGGGAAGTTTGTAACACGGGCATCAAAAGCGGAAAGAGCTGAACTCACGTGCACACACGCAAGGCCGCATGCTGCCAACCTGCCGTTTCTGAGGGGCGGGTGGGAAAGATTTAAAGGGAAACCAACCAGCTTTTCCTCTCTGGATGAGGGCAAAGTGGAGGACCTGCCGTCACCGCCGTAGCTGGAATTCTGGGCACCAAAGAAGACATTGTAAGTGGCGCGCACTCCGGTCTGTCCCCAAAGCCCACCTGTCCCGGGCCAAGGCGAACACACAGTACAGAGGACACAGCCACACTGCATCAGCCCTCGGGAACAGGAAGGATCGAGAGTCTGCGCTGCAGAGATTCTAAGCAACCCGTGGTTGCAGCTGCGTCTCACGTTCCGGCGTCCACGTCTCCGAGAGTCGTGTGGTTGAACTGCGACCGTTTTCACAATTTCCCATCTCTAGTGTCTCTTACGAAGTTTACAAGGGACGGACTATCGCCTCCCAGTCTGGATTCGGTATCCCTTGCCCTCTCAGCTAACTAAAACTCCATCTGTGGCAAAATCTCCCATCTCCCTCCAGGCCAGTACACCTGAGGGCTGCCACCTGGCCCTGAGCCCCGCGCAGGCGGGGGGCCTGAGAGAGCCGTCCCCTCCAGCTGAGGACCACTGTCCACAGAAAGTGACGGCCCTGCGGCTGTCTTCGTGGTGTCTTGGGTATATACTCCAAAAAGCTCAGATCCAGCCCAGAATCTGGACGGGCAGACGAGGCCGCGAGGCGGGGATCCAGACAAGCGAGCGGCCCTCCTGTGCAGAGTGGGCCCCCTTGCAGAGCGGACGATACCTGCAAACGCTTGCCTTCTGCCTGGGCATTTCACTCCCCCCACGGCAGGTCCTCCCTGTGCCGAGAAGGCTTCCCAGCCCCACCCAGCCTTTCTCTAACTCATCCTCAGGGTGTCCTGCTGGGGGGACTGCCCACACACGCCACTGCCTGAGCTGTGGGTGATTTGGTTCTTCGATCATCGTGCTTCTTTGATTATTTATGAAATCAAATTCACGTCCAATTTTACTCTGTGGTGAACAGTTTTACAATCAAGGTCTCGTGTATTTCTCAGGGCATGACTTAAATCTTAATAAATCATAAAGCACACTGTTACTGGTTTAATGTAAAAATCAAAGATTAACATAGAGCTGTAGGTGGAAAAAGGTGTAAGGGGGTAAATGGTAGTGGAAAAAATACAGTAAAAAATTTTACTCAAAAATAAAAGCGATAAACAATAAAATATACGGCTACATGTAGGCCCCAGAGCCTGGAGACACCCTGATCTCTCACAAAGGTGACAGCTCCACGTTTGAGGCAGAATTCTAGAGAAGAATGCAGTGTTGGGTGAAAGCTGCACGAAAGCCCGTCTGCAGTGATTTCCAGCTCCGGGCCACGGAGCTTCGTGCTCAGTTACAGAGGAAGGATGCGCTGAGGGGGGGAAGTCGCCAACCAGCCAGTACGACCCCGAGGAGCAGTCCGTGGGGCCATCAGAACACCTGGCGGCTCTCGTCCCGACAGCCCGCACGACACAGGCTGCGGGGCACGAGGGCGAGCCACCTGCTCTGTGGCCGGACACTCAGGGAAACACGGGACAGACTGGAGGAAGTCCACAGCACAGCCACACAAAGAGCGGCCGAGCAGGAGGACAGAGCTGCAAACGGGGTGGGGGAGGATTGTTATGAAACAGAGCGTATGCGATCCCTCATGGGGGGGGAGGGGGGACCTATCAGCTCTCAGGAAGCAAGGGTGGGGCTGGCGCCCCCCTTTGAAACCTGAACATATAATTTATTGTATGGATGAGATGTCTTAATACAACTGAGATACATTTAAAGAAATAGTATTTTGCACAGCTAGTAAAATGTATCACTACAGAAAGGTGAAGCAATGGGAAGTGCGGGGAGAGTCTAGCAACTTAATGTAGAACACATCTGCGGCAGGCCTTGCAACTGAAAAGTGTATCCAGTTTAACCTTTTGAAATCCACGGAGCCCTCCTGGATAAACCCTCCACACCCCCCTCCCCGGGAGAGAACCACGCGGCCGGCCCCCTTCTGCCTCCCGCCGCTGCCCGTGAGCATTCCAACCCCCAGGTCCAGAACACACAGGCTCTGCTATCTTCAAGATCGCAGACCAGGGCCGCAAGACTGGCCACGTCGAATTCCAACAGGACGCACACACCACCCACACACACACCCAGGGCGGTAAAATAACGGAGGAGCTGATCTGTAATTCCACATCTTTTAAATTTAGAGATTTGGATGAAGATGAATCTCTTACACTGACACTTAGAATGTCAGAGGACTCATATTCTAAGAAGCTTACTGAAAAACGGTAGCTTTCATTCTGTCATGCACTGGGGCGGGGGGTGGAACAAGACCCACCACAACACAGCAAAGACAAAGCGGCCACAATGCGCCATCTTTTCAGAAAGCTCGGCCGCACCCTGTCCGGGTTCCAGGCATGCACACCGACGATACTGACCCTGCCAGATCTTCTGCTCAGGGACTGCGATCCATACAAGTCTCCATCATAACCATTCGTCTGTTTCAAGGAAGAAAAGAAGAAAACGTGACATCAGCGTGCGAGAGGGGACAGTGTACAGACAGCTGCACATCGGCAGGGGGAACGAGCCAGGCACAAACCGAGCTTTCCGAGCGGAGCGGGTGAAGGAGAGCCCAGGAGAACCGGATGCCTAGCACAGCCCTGAACACCTCCTGCCTTCCACCCGCCCCTCTGCAGCTCAGGGGAGTCCCCTCGGGGCCACCTGTAAATAGCTACAGGGCAACTCCTATGCAGGCAGCCGAGGGCCTGGGGGTAGTTGCTTTCTGGCAGTTTCTTCTCGTTTCCAGCTGTTCGGCTGTGCTGTGAAAATCCCAGCTTGGGAGGAGGCTGGCTCCTGGGCAGTGGGGTGGAGGTTCGGCCGGAGCCAGTCAGCTGTCAGGCCTCACTCGGGCAAGTCCTCCACACGCGTGGCCCACGAGGAGGCTGTGTTCACAAAGTTCAGACGCAGCTTCTGGTCAATCCACAATTAAACGTAAAAGCGCATCGGGAAGAATAGTGGTTTACGTCCGTCCTCCACGTTAGTTTTTCATTCGTCCAGTCTTCCTACTTTTTTTTTCTTTCAAAATGAAATCTGAGGACTTATTTCACAATTCGTCTTCCAGTAAGAAACAAGAGAAAGATCGCGTTGTGTACATGCCTGTCTCTTCTCTCCACCCCCGGCCCAAGTTCCCCCAGCCCCGTGCTTCGGGGCTTCTAAGCAGCTCTCGTTCATCCCTAAGGGGGTTTCTGCTGCGGAGCAGAGGTCCCTCGACAAAGACACACCCGCCTAGTGGCAGAAGAAGGAGGGGCGGGCCACACCACTGGTGGGAAGGGAAGGAGATGCCAGGCTCGTGGACAGAGTCCAGGTTCCCAGCAGAAGCCCCGGTACGGGCCCTTGGGTTACTGAACCCCGGGGCCCTGCCCGTCTGGGCCGTGCGGACGTGCACAGTATCCTGTACTTCCCAAGGCCACCGGGGGACCGGCCCTGACTGAAATGGGGAGGGGACGCTCAGCACATATTTTGTGGCCATGACATTAGTATAGAATCAATAAATGAATTTCCAGAGTATAAATCCAGGCTCATGAGATCTGGACTATTAAAAGTCTGTATTTACTTTTGCTACAACTAACCCCCCCCCCCACAAAACCCAACTTGAAGTTTCTAAAGTAAAATAGAGTGTGGAGAAATCTCTCAGCATTCAATTGGAAAACTCTAGGAGAAATTTTAAAACGTTTCTGAAGCAAATTTAGCAGAAAAAATTGTTTAGAGATTGTCAGGAATTTTCCTCAGTCTAATGGTCTGATTTCTTCTCTTGACCAACAAGATTATTTGATATGGAAATGAGTGTCACTGACTTCCGTATTTCAGACCTTGACCTTATTCTCTTGGTATCTGTTTAATAACTAGCTTCTGATCCTGGCTGGTGTGGCTCGGTGGATTGCACGCTAATCTGTGAGCCAAAGGGTCACTGGTTTGATTCCCAGTCAGGGCACATGCCTCGGTTTTGGGCCAGGTCCCCAGTAGGGGGTGCTCGAGAGGCAACCACACATTGATGTTTCTCTCCCTCTGTTCCCCTCTCTCTAAAAATAAATAAATAAAATCTTTAAAAAACCCCCACTAGGTTCTGGAAAAAACATAACAATGAAGGCTGACAGTGATCCATTTTAGGTAACTTTTACTTTTACTTTACTAAGTGAGGAATTAAAAATGGATCCCATATAAACACTCTGCATCTCCAGTGTTGCCAATAAAGCAGGAACTGCTTTAGACGAGCCCTTCCTTTTGGTCTCCTCCTCCAACGGGAACCACAGCCGGGAGCAGAGGGCGGGGGAGGCTGGGGAGCGTCCCCTCCCATTTGTCATCCTTTCCCTCTGGCCTTCCATGAAGACACTGGGAGACTCTGCCTTCGAAGGCGTCAGGGAGCATGCACCCCTCTGCATTGGAGCAGAAGTTGGTCATGAGGAGCACCTTCCTGGGACATTTCCCAAACCTACTGGGTGTTAACATCTACAGTGAAAAGTTCTTTGGCCTCCTTGAAGAAGCCACCAGTGTTCTGCTCTCAGGTGGTTCTGGGAGTCGTGTGGAGGTGGGTGGGACTGCTTCCTGTGCCATAATAGGGTCGGGAGAGGTGAGAATTAACGGTAACACAAGGATAGAAAGCCCAAAGACCCCGGGCCAACTTCATCCGAAGTCTCTGCTGTTCCACCAGCTTTTCCTACGGAACGCTTTCCCCGCTCCCTGCTGTGCCGTCCACCACATCGCCGTCACCTGGCCTGCTCCTCAGCACTCTGGGCCCTGACCTGGGAAATCACCCGGAGGCCTGGGATCTGCATTTTAACAAGCCCCATGGGGAGTCTCACCCACGGGACGTGGGGCAGCTAGCATCAGAGAGGACAACAGACTCACAGACTCACGTTTGCTACAAGAGGAAAAATCCGATGCAAGGATTAACGCCCCACCCGAACCACCCATCCTCACGGGGAGTGGTGCGTGACCGGTGGGTCAGGGCTCTCAACGCGTCCACCAACCTCACATGTGGCCACGCAGGAGTTGGTCGCTAGCTTTTCTGATTAACCATGTGAGGATGGTTTTCTTCAGGGGCGTGAGAGACGGGGAACAAAGGGAGGACACAACACGAAACCCTCACGTGCAACACCTGCCGCCCTTCACCGAGGCGGAACGAAAGCGGGAAAGAAAAGCGAACCCCAAAGTTGCTCCTGCCTGTCGCCAACCCATGCAGCAGTAGCCCACTGCACCGGGGACCGGCTGGCCCTGAGTGCGGCTCGCTTTCCGTTGGAAATAAAAAGGCCGCACACCCAGAAAGGTGTCACTAACGCACTTAATGACCTAAAAAATGGAAAAGCGGCCACGGCATTGTCACAGAAATGCTCTCGCCTGCCAGTGTCATTGGGAAGAGCACTTTCTGCAGCTCTGACGTGCCCCTGCTCGTCCAGTGCCACAGCGGCCCCCTCATTCTGGTGGCTGAGCCACGGCCGGGCTGGACCTCCAGTCTCCTCCACGGAGCTGAGCAGCCCCACCGGGAGGCTCAGGGGCAAGTGGATGGCACTGATTGTCACCTTAAAGGTAAGTGCTTTTAAACCAGGAATTTGGTAAAGAACTGTGAGGTGTACGAGAATGCATAGGGCGGGGCACAGTCTGAGAAGAGCTCTGAAAGTGAAGGGTGTGAGCTGCTCCCACAGCTTCGGCACCGCACCGTGCCCAGTGCGCTTCCTGCGGAGACGAGACCTTCCTTCCTGTGGGTTGCGCTCGCGGGCCTCAGAAAGCACAACCACTCTCCTGGGTAGGTGTGAGGGAACAACTTCCACTTCGAACGGAAAGCCTTCGTTTTGTTGCTGGAACTGGGACCTTTCAGGCAAAGGAGCCTGGTCCGACGTTAATTTGAATGGAAGTGGATTAGAAAACAGTGGATTTTTTCAGCAAATGAAGTGACTTTAAATTTAATGTTTTAAAGGAACTGTAGGGGTATCTGCCTCTGGCTTGTGGTCCCCAGGTGGCGACTGGTGGGTGGCGTGTATATCTTTTCTGACAAAGATGCACTTGGTGTTTTAGACAAACACGCATGAGATTAGTGGGGTGACACCGGTTAATATCTGTCACACGACACCGCTGGGGTCACACAGCAAATCATGCAACTGTCTCACCCAGGCGTAGGGTCCCCCGGACTCCAAGTCGGGCTGTGGCTGTCGGAGCGGGACGGACCAGGGGGAGGACAGAAAAGAGAGGCCACAGCCAGTTAAAACACGAAGTGAGGCAGAGCAACACCACAGGGCAGGCAATCCTGAACAGCTTAGCACCACGTCAACTTTCTCGTGACCTCTAGGACCGCACGTGCATTTGCAAAAGGAGCCTCAACGTGGACTAGGACGCTCTCGGCAAATGCTGCTGGAATCCCTGAATCTGAAGCGGTCAGAGCAACTTCATTTCCTCCTCTAAAGTCCGCCCTGGCTGCTGCAGGGACAAGGACGACAACCCTGTGGCACCTCGGCATAACGACTGCTCTACACGGCAGAGTTACAGGCATACCTGGAGCCCACAGAAGTCTGCGAGTGACATCCAGGTGTCACGTCCTGGTGATCAAAGACAAGCCTTCCACTCGGGCCTGGCGGCGGCTCCGAGACCTGACTATTTCCCAGCCGGGATGCAACTTTAACCCGCAGGTGAGCTAGCCTGACAGTGCAGGTCAATGGGCCGGCTTAAAAACACCGCTTCCCCACTTCACTTCCCAAAGCAGGCGATAGCTTTCAAATGTAATCATGAACCCTTTCGGAAAGTTTAAGGAAAACAGGTTTTTGTGTTTATCAGCCACTAAGCAGCCGTGATGGAGAAGTTTCATCCAGCTGACATAAGGGGCATCCCCTGAAGGAGAGCAGACACAGCCCCGGGGACCCGCCGCCCCGGCTCCTGCCAGGCAGCCCGCACGCCGGCGAGGCGCTCCGCAGCAACACCGCTGAGTAAGACTCGCTCCGGCTCGGAGCGAACGACCCCGGGGTGCTGGGGAGTGGGCGTGCAGATGGACCTGACCGGCAAAGGGGTGGCCGTCCTGTCCGGGGCAGACGTGTAAAAACACAGTGGCCCCCTCTCCTGGAGAAAGATGCCACAGAGGTGCTGCCTGTGCCTCCCAGGACTGTCCCCAAAGCGACAAGGGGCCATCCCACCACCAAAGTAGATTTTTCTTTTCTTTTTTTATTGTTGTTCAAGTACCATTGTCTCTATTTTCCTGCCACCACTCCCCCCACCCCCCCACCCCCACTTCCCACCCTAGATTTTTTTTTCCATTAAAATTTGTTTTTTGTTGTTGGCACTCTTGCAGATGTCCCCACATGCCCTCCCCGCTCCGTCCACCTCCTGAGTAGGTTTTACATACACGTCTTGGCGGTTCAACACTGACGCCAAGGGCACAGGGAGCAACAAGCGAGGGCCCCGGACACACACTGACCCATGCGGCGGACTCGGTCGCCCGGGCACTGACCCTCAGGCTCCCACGGCTGCCCACGGACAGGCGCTCATCTTCGTCGGAAGCCTAGCGAGAGAAAGGACGAGATGGGCGTGATGCCGCGGTGGGACACAGAGAAACCGCGCTGGTGGGGGGCCGGGGGCGGCTGACACCCCACAGCAGGGGCCCCCCAGGCAGCCTCCAGGCGCCCAGCGTACCCAGCCCAGGTCCTCACCTACTCGGGCTTCGCTTGGGCACCTCTGTTTCCCGAGGGCTGTTTCGGGCTAACACGGCTTTACGTTAGTTTCTTTAAAGTGCGGCTACTGACTTCACTGGATATCACTTCACTTCCCAAAGCACACATTTTCCCAAAGGTAATTATGAGCACTTTAGGAAGGTTTAAGGAAAACACGTTTTTGCGTGTATCACATTACCCTGTGCATTTACTCTGTGAAGTATTCAGGGGGCTTTGGTAGCAAAAACGCTCCCAAACTGTCGTGAATATATCATTACTCGGCAGTTTCTCAAACATTCTCCCCTCCCCCAGACTAGGTCCAAATGCTACAAGCTGAGTTCATAGTTTTCATTTAGGTAATAATAGGAGCTTTAGTTTCTTTAATAAACATCACTGAGGTATACACACGTGTAATCATATATAAAATACATGTGTACATGTATCTCAGCCACTAAAAACACAGGTTAGGCTCCCATCTAAGGGCCTGAGGAGCGCACGGACGCAGTACTAACCGAGGTGTTCCTTCTGGGTCTGCGTGAGTAGCGCTCACTGTCTTCCTGCCAGAGCAAAGGAGGAGACAGCACGAAGGTTAGAGACACACGCGGAGCCCCAGGCAGCCCGGCAGGAAAGGGCGAAGTTCATCATTCTCTAGACAGAGGGAGCGTGCGCCTCTCGGTCCCAGAACGCTAGTGTCTTTCTTACTTTAGACAGGCGTCCAGGAGGTCAGGGAGTAACTTCACGTCCCCTTACATTGTGTTATCAGTACGTATGGGGGACATTTAACAGCACACTTCCATACTGGCCATGTTCTCGAGTGCTGAAGGCACGTCATGACGTCCAGGAGGCCGGAGACCAGGACGGGGTGGTGAATACGGCCAGCAGCGTGACTTAATGAGGGGGAGCCATGGCCTTTGGGGACGGGGACGGTGGACAGCACCACGTCCTCTGGGGCGAGTCGGGAGGACAGGGTGTCATGAGGGGTGAGCCAGCTCTCAGCGGACACAGGAAGACAGAGGAGCTGTTCTGGGAAGTGGTAAGAAGCTAAAGGAATTTCGCACCAAACGGCAGCGGTTTCGGTGGGCCTAGCGGGCAAGCTGGGGGCAGGCGGACATTGAAGGCAGAAAAGGTCAGAATGAGGGCAACCGGCCCGCTGACTGCAAGGGCGAATGAAGGAGACAGAGCATAACTGTGACCTCCGGGTTCCAGCTGGAGCCCGGGGAGGCAGGATGGAAATGGGAGAGTTCTCTCACTGGGGACACACGCCCGAGTGTCCCTAGTGGGCAGTCCTCTGCCCCAGGAGGTCAGAGAGGGCGGAGGCCCCCCACCAACGCCGGCCTGGAGACTGTAGGCACTGAGCAGACTGGGCCACACGCCTGGCCAGGGCCCTTCTGACCAGGCCTGGACGGACGCGAACCACCAGGCTGGACGCTGGAGGGACCTGCGGAAAGCCCTCGGTATTAAGTTATGGGGCAACAGGGGCCCCTGATGCAGTTACTCTGTGCGACCCCCACACTGGGAACGTGCAGCTCCTTAAACCGCATCCGAGGCCTACCATCCACTGCTCGATGTCTCCCCATTTCGTCTCCAACCCATAGTATTTCTACAGACAGAAGGAAGAGAAAATTAGGCAAGAAGTGAAATGGTCACTGCGTGAGGAACTGTTGTGACATGCATTCCCCAGCTGCTGCCCAAGCCACACGGTGCAGGTCACACGCCAAGACAAAGCTGTGACAGAGGGTGGGGTTCTGCAGAGGCAGCGCCGCCGGGAGCCTGGGCACACCCTCCCTGTGGCCCCCCACCCGCCCGTAGACCCAGGGAGCAGGAGCAAAGCACGGCTGGGGGCGGGGCGGCTCCCTAGAGACCAGGATGGACCCTGAGCCCTGTGTGCCAGTTCAGAGGGACAGCGGCTGACGGCCAATCCCGTGTCGCCACCCAGGAATGAGCAAACCTGGTGGAAAGGGGGCCACTGTGACCGCCCCGGCTTCCCGTGCACCTGTGCCCGCTGCCTGACACCTGTGCTGAGCTGGGTGCAGGAGGTGGCGAACTCTGGGTGTTGTCAGAGTCACAGACACAGAGGCCTCTGGACAGGGAGGAAGTCCTGTCTTCGAGTCCCGCCCTGCGTGTCCCTCCGCTCATGCCTCCGTGTTTCTGCCTCGCCTGTCTAAGCTGGGCATCCTAGTTGGAATTAGGAAAATGGATCCCAACTGGCCCTAACTGTCCCTAAATACAGTCATTCCCGAGACAGGGGGAGCCCAGGTACAGATGATGGGGTTTTGCTTTCCTCCTCACTTTGCCCTCAATGTCCAGGTGGAAAATCAAGGAACAGTCAAGCAAAGCTCCACCACATAGATGAGATTTTCCTCTTTACACAGTGAGACCTTACATTTAGGAGGGAAAAGTGGGTGTGAGAAGCACAAGTTTTGGCGTTGTTTTCTGCCGCTGCCATGTTGGCTCAGTTGCCGTCTCTTTGGAGGGGCGGCCCAATGTCAGGTCTCAGGCTGCGCGACGGCCTCGCCTGCCTCTTCGCGGTGGTTCGAGGAGAAAACCGGAAGAGGGAAAATCGGGAGGGAGGGTTGGACGAGGCTTTAAGCACTCAACCTGCACAGAACGGTGGTGTTGAGCACACGTGGGCCTGACCTTTGTCTGTAGGTGACTTTCCCTAGACTACAAACTGCAGGCAGAATAGTCAACACCTCCCGGGCGTCTTAACATCTGATCAGGCGACATGCAACAGCTCGAAGCTCCTTGGCCTCCAGTTAGTATTATCCAACTCGCTGTCCGATTCCAGCAAGTAAGACGGGAGGCTGTCCACCTCCTGTGCCTCGCGCTGAACTACAGAGGCGGATAAGGGGTTTTCGAACCGGAGACGGGCCTACATAAATTCATAAGGTCGTATTTAAATTCCGAAAGAGGAATCTACGATCGGCTCCCCCACTTTCAGTCTCCTTTGCCCCCGTCTTCATTGCATGCTGCGCCCCACCTATCGCTCTTTCTGTTCCAGATGTCAGAACCGGTGATCGGAGCCCTCCACCTCCTTCCCAGGGGGCCTTGCAGTAGCTGCAGTAACTCTCGCTGCATTTCCGAGCTGTTCCGTGGGGGGGAGGAGGCCCCAGAGACAAACAGTAAGGAAGTGCCGTGAGCGGGTCATGCTGACGCTAGCTCGAGGGACGGCCCAGCAAACCCCAGAAGTGCACCAAACTTCGCATGCGAGCCCGCGGGGGCAGCAGGCGAGGCATGCAGGTGGGAGGGTCCCCAAGGGTGCAAAAGGGGCTTGACTTTCAGGAACAGCTCTGATTCCAGACGAGAGAAACCGTCCCTGGAAATGGCCATGTGGGCTGGGAGGGAGCATGTACTGCCTCGTCCTCCTCGTCACGATCTCAGGACCGAGGACCATCATTAGCGTCCACCCGTGTGCCTGCGTTTCTGCTGAGGGCGAGTCACACTTTGTGCACCGGTGACCGCCCTGACCCCGTTCTAGCGCGGTGTTGCTGCCCAGAGCCAGTCACGAGTGCGTCCAAGTGGCAATTTCCGGATGGCGTCCCTTGTCTAGGGTTGGGACAATTAAGTCTGTCCTGCCAGTCACAGTGAGGGTTCCAGCCACACCTCTACCCGCTCACTTCTTCCCGAGACCCTGCACGTGTGGCTCGAGCGCCCACATACCTGTTAATTCCTGGACCCTACAAACACCAGCCAAGCACAAATCCGTGCCGGCGCTCCCTTCACTGACCCCTTTGCAGACGGAATGCGGTCACCCAGGCGGGGGGCGGGCAGGAAGGGGCGGTGACCCGGGGCTGTGGCTGGTAAGGGAGTTCGAGCACGGCACTTCGCAGTTCCTGAGAGTGTGCGTAGAGGGCCTAGCTGCTCTAAAAGAAAAACCGTGGCTCTCGCTCTTGATCTGGGAACTGAATCCATTTACATAAACCGCAGCTAGGAGAGGTGTCACATGTGACAGATTAAACCCACGTGCGGGACAGGCTGTGGGCACAGTCTGGAAATTCCCAGGGACCCGCTCCCTCCTTCCCGCGTCAGGGCTGAGCCCAGAGCTGTCCCCTCTCTTCCGTCTCCGCCATCTGCCCTGCTCAGCGCGCTGCTTCCGGAACCCCAGCTGCACACCAGCACTTGGAATACGAGAGGCAGAGGGCGGGCTTATGGGGAACTACTGAGTGTCATTGTTATGTCAGCATTTTCTTTTTTACTCAGATTTCCTTAATAGTCTGCAATCATCTCTTAATATACGGTACTTTGCATGTTAACAGTTTTCTAATAAAATTATATGGAAGGACCATCTTTCTCTTGAAATACCTGATTTGAACAGGTTTCCCAAATTGTGAAATGGGATTTAATTTTGTCCTAGAATTAGGTTTTTTTTGTCCTCAAAGAGACAGTTTTCTAATTTCTCGAGAGAAACGCAGATGAGAAACGCATCGGGCACAGGCGTGTCCGGGAGAGTTGCTTTTCGCAGAGACAGAAGTGCGGACCAGAACGAGCGCATTCTGGGGGAAGCCAAGCCATAGCAAAGCAGTAGGAGAAGCGGCAAGAACACTGTGCCTTTTCGGGGAAAGGTGTTATTTCTGAAACGTGGCAGGAAAACCCGGTACATGCTTGTGAGGAAACGGAGAAGGTAGAGCCTACCTTTTGAACTTGATAGATCTACAGGGAAGGGCGAAAGAAATAGAAAGAGAAACATGAGATCAATTTAAAAAGTAGAAACATCAGAGAGAAAGGTTTTGTAAGTACCTAGCAACATGAATAAAAGCCGTAAGGGGAAAAAACGGAAGAATTGGTAGAGTATGAATTTAAAAACTCTCGGAGTCTCAACGAAATCCTCGGTCACTCCAGAGCTTCCTTCACATTCAGGGTAGGCACCCTGGGGGGACACGGTGGTCTCACACGCGTCCCTGCGAGAATCCTGCCGTCATTCTGCAGCGGGAGGCTGTGCGGCAACCTGTCACCATGCGTGGAAAAAGCACTTCGTCATCAGCTCAGAATTCCTTTTCACAGCGATAAAAGTGTAACAAGAAAGCATGGAAACTTAACGGGGAAGTCGGCTGGTCAAATCCACAAACAGCGGAGAGAGACGCATTCCGGTTCTGACCCCAAGGGTACGAACAGAACATCGGGAAGGTCCCAGCCACACAGCGTGCGCTAGAATGGGACGGAAGTGCGTTTCGTAAAAGCTTATTATCGCGCGCTGACGCTGACGTAGCGGTTTGCTCGGGGTCCCTCCTAGGTTGTAGGCATCCCCAGGCAAGACTGAGAAGTGCTGCCCTCCCGCCCTCCCTCCCTCATTTGAGAAAACATCGACCGGGGCCGCCCACTGTTCGAGGCACTACCAAACTGTAAGATGAGACCCTGGCGTTTCCAGCCTTACGCGGGTGGGCGCAGGGGAGCACACCCAACATTACGACTGTGTGAGACACAGCGCCGCCAGCACACTGTTCACCGCGTCAGTAGCCGCGGAAGAGATGCACCCGGGTCACCATATCCCCTGGCCGTGGCATTGCCATTTTGTCCCTGTTCGTGCAGGTCCTCAAATGAAAGGCTCACTTGGGTTTCCCGAAGACGGACGACACACCTTCTTCCTTAATGAACCCGCCCAACCCTCTCAGACAGCCCGGGGCACAGCGGCTGTGGTCAGTTCTCACTGTCTGTGCTGGTGACAAGGCCCGTTTGGTGGGTGCAGTGGGCTGCGACAGGGGGTGGGGCTGGCCCGGGCCTGCTGGGGCTGGGTGACAGGTCTATAGTCCTCGGACACCCGTGTCCCTTTGCTCACCTGTCCTCTCTGCACACTCTCCACACCCTCCTTGGAGGGTCCCAGGCCCCAGGGTGGCTTCCACCACAACCTGTCTCGGAAACCCCCGAACAGCGTCACCAGCATCCTGGTTTCCTGAGCCGCCAGGGAGAGTCACCTCTGCTCTGGGCGTTCACAGGCTCTGTCCACCTTCAGCCGATCTGGGCTCCTTCCCCAGGAAACCCGCCCTGCAGGTGGCTGACTCACCACCCAGTGAAGGCAGAATCCCTTCTCTCAATTTTTACACCAAAATTTCAGTCCTTCAGGCTCCACACTGACCTTATGGACATACGCATTTCCACTTCATCAACAACTTAAAACGCCAGCGCCCTGGGCGAGCAGACTGTAAAACCTCCAGCCGCCGGGGCTACTTCTAAAAATAGGCCCAGAAATGCCGTCTACAGAGGAGAGGCTGAGAGGCGTGGTCTGCACGCCTTCCCAAACCCTAACGCACGCCCCCCTGCCCCCCCAGGCTCAGGCCACACCAGCCTGTCTGCGGATACACACAAACACCACGCACACACCCGTGCACACAGGTGCATACACGAACACTCCCCCACCCCAGATACGGCCTCCTGCTCTCGGCAAAACCCTTGCTAATAGAACGGTCTGTTTTGTGTTGATTACACTGTTCCTCCAGTTCAGCACCAAGGAGAAAACTTGTTTGTCAAGGTACGTTTCCACGGACTTGGCTCACGTGGCTCGCCCTGCCCCGCCCCCCGCCGCCCCCACCGTGAGTGCCAGCGGTTCACCCACACCATGGTGAGCACACGGGCTCCTGCCCTGCCTCTCCGCCTGCTTCAGTGCCGATCACACCGGGATTTTGAGGCAGAGGGCGTACTCCACAACTTCGCTGCTTTTTCAGATCTAGCCTGATGTCGTGGCTGCTTCCTTCACTGTGGGTAAAACCGTCTGCCTCGATAAAGCCCAATGTTCTGCCCTGTAAATAAAACTCAGCCGCCCTCCCCTCCCAGACGGTGATAGTCGCTGGGCCCAGGGCTGCCACGTGGCCAGGGCTCCAGGATGTCTCTGCCATTCCCCTCTGCCCCTCCCCGGGTCTCTTCGACTAGTAATGAAAGACCCCTCTATTTTATTTAAAACCTTTCCAATCCCGTTTTTGAAGGAGCAGACGTACACTTTCGACAGTGGTGCTGTCCTACTCCGAAGGCCCGAAATGCAGGACCGAAAAGTCGTCGTCCGTGTAAGCCACGTAGCTGCTGGGCTCAGGCCACGGCCACAGACGGACCCCGGGACAAGCGGGGCTACTGCCACCACCCTGGGCCCCCGCCTGGCCCTGCTCCCCCTCCCGGGGGCCCGGGCTTTCCCGGGGGCTGGCTGCGCTGACCCAACTTCGTTTCTCTGCTTCCTCCCGAGCTCGCGCCGGGTTGTCACTGCACACCCTGACCACACGCGTGGGGATGGTCACCAGGCCTGCACCCTGACCCCAGTAGGAGCCTGTGCCCCACGGAGAATGAGCCTTCGAAGGACAGGTAGAAAGAGGACGTTACCTAAGGCGTTTGCTCACGGCGATGCCATGTGCCCTTCCGTGTCCTTGCACTACTCGATGCCACCCGTGGAAACCCTGTCCTGTGTCTCAGAGCCTCTCTGCGGGACGGCTCAGTGCTCAGAGGGTCCCAAATTACCAGGCTGCCTCCGTGTGAGCCAGCCCATGAACTTGGATTGGGACAAAACCTCTGTTCCCTATGAACCCCTGGAGTGTGCTCGGCATGGAAGTGAAGCGTGCGGGGACATGAAGGGTTTCAGAATTCTTAGGCCACCTGCTAACCAAGTGACACTTGTGTGTATGACTGAGGAAGGCAGCGGTGACCTTTCTAGCCGGACTTCCAGGTTTTAATCAGGTTTTCTCTGCAGAGCCCCAGAGCCTAAGCAGGCACCACAGCCCCGAGGGCAGCCACGCTGCACAGCACCTGGTCCCTGGCCTGGGCGGAGTCTGGTGCCGCCAGCCCGCAGCCGGGAGGGTGACCCTGGGGGCATCCCTGTGTGGCAGCTGCCGAGGCCCCAGCCCACCTCCAGCCCCCTCTCACACTACCAAAATTACAGGGCCCGGACTTAACAGGAAGGGTTACTTGCAGGCTGTAGAATTAAAACGAAACAAGACGACTTCCTTTGACTCAGACGGAGAAATGGGGCTGCGTTTCTCCATCGAAAGGAGGCCAAGCAAACACATGCTTTCTTGCCTCACACCCTCCCCACATGGGCTCTCTGAATCAAGGACTTCACACAGAACTCCGCAGGAGCCCACTCCTGTTATGAAGTGCATGCTCGGTCAAGGCCGTCCGTGATTAAGGGTAGGGTGCATTTCACCTAAATGTATGATTCGAAGACAGATGTGCACGCACGCACACTGTAATCTGTGCTCACCTTGACTCTGTGGGAAGGCTACACTTGTGCACTTGGTGAAAGTCACTGTCTCCTAAATGGGAGCCAAAGAATAAAACGATGACTAAGGCCGCCGTGGACACCAAAGGCAGGGCCCCCACAGACTCACTGCCAGCTTTCCCGAGTCTGTGGCTCGGCTCCGACGACAGAGCTCAGGCCCAGTCACAGGCCACCAGAAATTCTTACAGGCAGGGAGGAGGGGGAGAGTCGAGGTTGAAACTCAACCGGCTGTGGCAAAGCTGGAGTGGCAACAAAAATGTGGGGGAATTCTTCCCACAGCTCTTTCGAGACCTAGGAACGGGTGGGGGGTAAGCCCATGAAAACTGTGAGCCGAGGGGAGGGTGGGTGGTCCTGGTGCTGGAGAAGGAAGCAACCGCTTCCTCAAACGGTGATACATCCTGAGAGATGGGCCGCTGCCCGCTGCCCGCTGCCCACTGTATGTGTGCCTGACCCCTGACCCCGCTGCCCACCGAGCAAAGGTCCTGACCCCTGACCCCTCACCCTGCTGCCCACCGAGTAAGCGTCCTGACCCCACTGCCGTTCTGAGCTCCAAAGCAGAGCGGAGGGGCCCCTGGTGACCCGCTCCCAGTGGGCCTGCGGGTGTCTACTGCATGAACAGAGACATCTGAAAGAGGCACCAAACCAGGCAGTCTGAAAAAGCAATTTGTCGCTCAAAATACTGATTACTAAAAAGAAGTTCCGGCTAAAAGACCTTTCCTGTCCACCTCCCACGACTGATTTATACCAGAGGCGGAAGCGGTGTGGGGCCAGGACAGCCCCCTAAGCACAGGTGACACAGGCACGGGACGAAGGTCTCCAAACAAGACCTGCTCTGAGCTTTCTCCACATCCCGGCTCCAGCACCCGTCTTCGTACCTGAAATGCCTCTGAGTGACCTTCGGCAGTCACTCTTGGCCGCGCCCTGAGCTTGTGGCCGGGTGTCGGCCAGGTCCCACCCCTCGCCCTGGACCAAGACAATGGGCAGGCGAGGAGCTGCCAGCAGGCCATCAGGCCGTGGGAACAGAGCCAAAGTCCAAATCATTCACGTGAAAATTCCGGAGCATCTATTTCCAATTTCGGAATGAGAAATGCGATTTGGGGGCAGGGCACATTAAGAAAATGCTAAACCCGAGCTTCTTGGAGTAAATTAAGAGAAAAAAGGACAAACAATGAAAGTGTTAAACTCACTCCAGGGGCCAGTACCATGAACGCCAGAACTTGCTTACAACTCATTCACATTTCCAACCAGGAGGGGGACGCGCCGACCTGCTTTCAGACACCTGTGTGGCCTGTGTCCCCATGGAAACACGGGACGAACAACACCTAACAGGCGGCCACTTCCCGACCAACAACCGCTGGAGTGCGGTGTGGCTCTCCCTCAGCAGCAGGACCTCCCACCACCCCAACCCCCTGGTCCCCAGCACTGTGGGGCTGCCTGCGGCCCCTCCTGTTATCGGGGCTGTGGTGGGACTCTTCTGGCTATCGTCTTGGTCTGTGTTATTTCTAATGACCTTCAACCTATCCTTCAAAGCTCAGGGAAGTGCTTCCCTCCCCAAATTCACATCTGGCCCTGCCCCTCCCCCACGGGCACGCTTCCCAGGGGGTGTGACGCACCCTTCAGGCAGAGGGTGGCCCCGAGCGACTGGCCCCAAGCGACTGGCCCCAGGGCCTTACCCCACAGGGAAGTGGCAGAATCTGCAATAGTTTTAAGAGAAACTGGAAATCGGGATTTTTTTTTTCCTGGAAGCTGACAAATTTTAAAACATTGGCTCAACTTTTAAAATTTGGCTGGGTAAGCTGGACAAGACTGTGTGTGAAAACTGGCCCCGGGGAAGGCAGCTGGCTGGCCCTCCCTGACGCACTCAACTCAAAACCTCTGAACAAGCAGAGCCTTGGGTGGGGCCTGGGGGGGGGGGGATGTTCTCGAAGGGCGTGGCCCACAGGAGAACAGGGTCCCTTGGGCAGGGACTCCTTTGTGCCCTCCAAGACGTCAAGGTCACAGGGAAGCTCACAGCTCTAACGGCCAGTTAAAGGGCCCTCGGCTGTGCCCAGGACTCTGGCTCCAGTTCAAGGTTATGCAAATAAGGAGCACACGCCATCAACAGGTGAGCAAACACACTGCCATCCACATTCTTCCCTGGCTACTTCGCCCACGGTGTTTACGCTGTGCTTTGTACCCCGTGCGGGCTTCAGGCTCCGTGAAGCCTGTTCAAAACTGTGGAACCTCAGGAGACATATTTTTAAACAAAACAGTTTAGTTAGTTGAGAAACATAATCATCTGTTCTCTTTTCACACTTCTAATTCAGGGGATCGGGATTCTCACTCAGCAGTGAGACCTTGAAGTTCAGAGCCAGAAAGCCGGGCTGGGAAGACCTACACAGGCAGGTGGTCAGGTGCCGGGGGCTGGTCTCGGATCCCCCAGGTCGAGTCTGGGGCAGGCACGACTGGCATCCGAGCTATGCACCCTCCCCGGCCTGACCGGGAACAGAAGTCCCAGGCACGTGCATTCTGATTGCAAGCGTGTCACAGGGACAGGGCCCCCGCATTCGCACGCTCGGCCTGAAATGGAAACGCCTAGAAAGAACCGAGGAAGAGGCCCGCATTACCTCCTTCTGCTGCCGCTCCAGCTCCTTCATCCTGATCTCTCGGGCCTCGGCGCGGGCTGCTCGCTTCGCCGCCAGCCTGGCCTCTGCCTGAAACACAGGCGGAAATCACGTTAGAGGATGGACCAGTGGCCCCTTTCAAATACATGGTTAACAAAGATGCTGTTGAGAGAAAACCCTATTCAGAGGTTAACACACATACGGGACTGCAGCACAGGCTTGGAAGAGTTAAAAGGGCCAACGGTAGTAGCAGTTATAAGTCCTGATGATTGCTGCCACTGATGGAGCCCATGAAAGGCCGTGGGCACTATTCCATGGGCTTCAGGTACAGTATGCCATGGAGACTTGCAACCCCGCTATTAGGCAGATACTGTTACCAAACAGCTCTATTAGGTGGATACTGTTACCAACTAGTGCTATTAAGTAGATACTGTTATCATCCCCAGGTTATATATAGGGAACTAAGGCACAGAGAGGGTAAGTAACATGCCCAAGGTCACACAGCCCATAAGTGGCAGGGCTGGGCAGTCTGCCTTCCTCTGGAGCTACAACAGACTAATGCTCGAGGCAAAGCATTTGAGCAGGGCAGGGCCACTGGTCCCACCCTTCCCTTTACAGAGCAGGAAGTGGAGGCCTGGAGAGGCTGCCAGGCACATCCGAGGGCACAGGCCTGGGACTCTGCCCCCAATTTCCAGAGCTCCTTTCTAGTCCCCTCTGCTGCACCCTGCTGCCCTCAGCTTCCTCTTCCATACCTGCAGCACCGGGAAGCCCATCTTTTCTCTAGATATATATCTCTGCCTCTGTTTAACTATCTGCCAACTTGGCTGTTTTCCACATTCTGCATGAGAGCATTTAAAATGCTTGACCAGGGCCGACCCCACCCTTGAACCTGACACCTGGACGCTGCTTCACGCTGCGCCCATCTCGCACTCAGTCGCTATTTCAGGGAGGTGAGCGTGCCAGTGTCAGGGTTCAGGTTTTCTGGTGTCAAATTCCACCTTCTTTCCACTTAATTTTTTCGGGGATACACCCGTAATTCTCCCACCAGTTTTGCAGACTTTTTCAGATGTCTCCAGGTTCCCTGGATAACCTTGAACTGGGGCCAACGGAGACGGCCAGCAGGCTTCTGGTGTGGACAGTGGGCCAGCAAGCGGTGAGGTGCTTGGAGGTGACCCCCCAGGGGCTGGGACCCCTGCACCGCAGGCTGATGTCAGGACAGCGGGTCCCAGTGTCAGAGACATCTGTCACCCCGCCCTACACTGGCATTGAATTGCAAGTTCATCTGCTTTCTACATTCTAATCTGAGTTGAAACTGGCCCCCAGCTGATCTGTCCGTGGTTGGCCGGCTGTGCCCTCAGAAGGAATTCACTTTATAACTTGTTCATGTGGCTCCTTCGACAACCAAGCCCAGGTCCTTCCATGCAAGGTGTCAAAATCATGACGATGTGAGAACTTGGGCTCTTTGTGGCCGTTTTCAATTTTCTGGACAAGGTGTGAGAGGCAAAGCTGGAGGGGAGGGCAGGGGAAGGTTCGTCAGACCTTCATTGGCCACAGGGACTCCCTCCAGCCTCACGGGCGGGCAGCAGCCTCCCAGCAGCCTGCTGGCCCTGCGTCCCTGCCGGCGCCGACCTGCAGCCACAGCCCATCAGCTGGGTGGGGCCAGCTGGGGAAAGAGAAGGGTGCCAGGGGAAGAAGAAGGGGAGTGGGAATGTCAGAGAGGGGCAGAGGCTGCCAGAGGGCGACGGAGGGAGACAGCAGTGGGGCAGGAGGTTCCAGGGAGGCCGCGTGCTCCCCACAACCCACTCCCCTGAGTGTGGGCCCCACGGCATGACGGAAGCCACTCTTGTGACCGGGCTGCAGTCTATGGCAACGAGAAAGGCACCAACAGATAATGAAGGCCCCTTGTCGGCAGACTCGGCTGAGTGCATCACAAGACGGATTACTCTGGGCGGGCGCGAGCTCCGAAGACGACCCAGACTGCAACCGATGCGATCAAGTCGGCAAGTGAGCAGAGGATACACAACAGCAACGGCCCCCCATGGCAACACGCAAACAGGAGCTCATCCCGCCAACACGCCGTGTGAGGCCCTGCCCCGCCCTCCGCAGGCCTCGAGGCGCGACCAGAGGCCGGTGGGCCTCCAGCCAGCACTTCCACAGTGCAGGGCAGACCCATCACAGTGCGACAAGAGTGTGAAGCGTGAACTTGCATGCTTGGGCCCACAGTCAGTCAGAGGGGCTAAGAGTTTCCAAATGCTTACTGTCACTGTCTGGACTCTGTAGGGGACCGGCGCTCACCGGCTGCCACCAGCCCGGCCACACAAACTCGCAGAGCTGCCCAAGGCGGCCGGGAAGGACTTGCACAGTGCGGTCTGGGTCCCCGCACTTGGGATGCACACAAAGCAATTGGTGACCACGTACAAGTGGCAAGTGACATGGGGGTGGGGGGTGGAGGGGACTTCACCCAACCCTGGTGTCAGGAGGGCTTCCAGGAGGACAGGAGCCCAAGGCCAAACCCCGAGTGGCAGTGAGGACGGCCAGGCCAGGGAGGAGGGACGAGGCACGTGGCCCCGCAGGAAGTCCTGAGGGCTGAGGTCCAGGCCCGGTGCTCAGCTCCTGTGTCTGGACCCTTATCTTAAAGGCATGCGGAACCACGGAAGGGTTTTCAGCAGGAACACAGCGGGGCCTGATTTCTGACCTCTGTCTGGAATGCTGGTGCAGGAACAGGTAGGGAGGCAGCAGGAAGTCCAGCAAGTGCCAAGCGGCTGTATCCCAGTGGGCGAGCCCGGGAACACAAGTGGGTGGGGCTGGCTGGGCCGCCGCCGAGGATGACGCACAGCCGAGGGTGACGTAAGGCTGTGAGGCCACTGCAGGGGGTCAGGAGCTCCGAGTCCCAGGGACGCCCCTGTGGTCCCAGAAGCAGCCCTGCCGCCCAGCTACCACCTAGACACTCACACACAGAGCTCACTGACACCTGGACACACCTCCTGCCTGGAAGGCGCTGGCGGTTTGGGAGTCAGGGAGCCCCTCTGTGTTAGTTACCCCCTCCCCCAGCCTCACAGGAGATGAGAACAGATAGAGGGATGTAGATGGATTTATGGAATTTAGGGGACAAAGTATTGTATAGACTGCTCGGGGCTTCAGAAAGAAAGTTTGGAAACAAGACCATGGGCACTCCCTGACCGGAGTCAGTGAACCAGCTGTAGTTCCCACCCCAGTGTGCTCCCAGCCCCTTCTCGGACCTCAGGCTCTGGCCCCCAGGGCACAGCTCTGGAGGTCCGGGGCTACTCTCTCCCCCGCCTGCAGGGGCCACCCCGGGAGGCAGCTGCAAGCCCTCAGCCCGAGTCCCCTCAAGGGGCTCAGGAAGGGGTGGAGCACTGGGCACCGAGCCCTGCCTCCTCTGCCCAGTGCCGCCCACACTCTCCAACGTTGGAGGGTGAGATGATGACCTGAGTGGGGGAGGGAATGGGTTGCCAGGCTGTGGGCTGACAGCTGTTGGGGCTGCAGGTGGGACGTGGGGCTCTGGGGCTCTCTACACCAACGGTGTCACAGTGTCCTTCCCAGCAGAGGTGCATCACCCGGGATCTGTCAGAGACGCAGAAGCTGCAGCCTCCAGCAGACCCCCTCAGTCAGAGCCTGGGGGTGGGGCAGTCATCTGGGCTTCAGCACACCCACACCCCCGGGGTGGGGAGGGGGGCTGGCACTGCTCAAGTGTGGGGGCCTCTGCTTTCTGTCATCCCATCTACGTCTGGGTTGTTTGACAGTTTTCAAATAAACTGCAAACTTTTTTGAAGGAAGGAAGGAAGGGGGAGGGTGACAGCGGGTGGAGGGAGACAAGGGGGGGAAGGGAGGAAACGAAGGTGCCCGTGCTCACTCCCGCAAGAAGGTGGCCAGGGCTTGGTGGCTCTGACGGCCGCGCTGCTGTGTCCCACCCCCACTCCCACCCATTCTGATTCCTCCTGCAGGGTCAGCTGGAGTCCAGGGAGGGAGGCATTGAGAGGGCCCCCCCCCCTACACTGATGAGATCCAGGACCCCTGGCTTTCTCAGGACCGCCCACAATGTGGGAGGGGAACGCCGCTTACAGGGGACACACCTGCCTTCCAGTGACAGGGCCTGGCCCTCCCCTAAGGACCCTCCTGTCCTGGCCCCAATCCCGTCCACAGAGCCTTAGAGACCTGGGCAACCGGTGGGGAGGCAGAGACATCACTTAGTACTAAGCTGTCTCATTACACTGCTAAAAAGCTGAACCCCGCCTCCAAAGCTCCTCTTCTACATTTTGTTTGATAGCAGACAAAGTCAGCACTCCCACACGCAAGGCACCACAGAGGCTAAAAACACACAGAAGCCCAGGTCCCAGCCCCAGGGCCTCCTGACCTGGTGGCTTCAAACGGCTGGGCCCCCAGTGCCCAGCGGAGTCCAGGCTACAGGCACAGAGGCCCGCCACAGGGTGCATGGGCTGGCTAGGGAGACAGACCCTAATGGGGCCCTGCCCCCTGTGACCGGCCCTCCTGGGGCAACACAGACCTGGGCCGGTCCGGACAAAGGCTGCAGAGCTGTGTGGAGGAGCCGTGGCCACAGCAGCAGTCACTTCGGGGATGGGTCCCTGGGCAGTGCCAAGGGCTGGTGACCGGTAGTTCTGGACCCAGCCGCAGAGCGGAGGTGGCTTTCACAGGAGCAGAACACAAAGGCTTCCGGCTAAACAGGCAGACGCAGGCCTGTCCCACCAGGGACCCAACAGGCCTGCCCTGCACGCCAGGAATTCCGAAGATAACAGCTTCCGCCAAAGATAAGGGCTGCTGCTTTCCTCGGGGCCAGGAACTGGAACAGCCCGCTCTGGCTGTGGACTCAGGCCGAGCAGAACTAGAAAGAGACCAGGGCACCAGGAGAAACCCAAGCAGGCACACCCAGTCCCCAGCCAGCCGGCCGGGCTGCGTGTGGCTGCATCCAGACCTGCCTTCCCTCCTGCGGTGGGGGGTCTGCGCAGTAGGAGATGCTCCCCAGGGCGGGGTGGCCGCACACCTTCCCCAGCAGCCCGCGCCTCAATTCCACTGAGGTCTGTGTCCTTCCTGCGGTTCCTGCGCACTTACCCAGAGGGCCCACGTGGTGAGCCTCAGAGAACAGAACCATGATGGATGCCAGGGGCCCGAGTCCCAACTGCCTGGAGTGGATGGGGTGCGGCAGGAGGCACCCCGCACGCTTCAGGGTTCCTGGCTCTGCTTGTACTTGTCCTGAGATTCGGGGCTTCCCTGGGAGTGTGGAATTCCGCACCCTACGACACCCTACCCTGTAGTCGGAGAACCAGTTCTTTCTCTGCTATTAACGCTGCAGCTGCACCCAGGGGCTCCGGAGTTCTACCTGGGGCACGGGAGGGGCACGCAGGCCACTCCGCTCGACGGCCACTCTTCCGAAATGGGCTGAGATGCGCTCCCCCCTCCCACCCAGAGAAAGCCCTAGGGTCTGGAAAGGCACCGAGATGACAGCTCAGGAAGCCAGGTCCCGCCCTGCAGAGCCCAGGGCACACTCAGCCCACGGACCGCCTGTCGCGCTGGGCGCTGACATTCTCGGTGTCATTTAGGAGGGGACTGTCAGCGCACATTACAAATACCACCTGGGCCAACGGAGAGGCGACTGGGCCTCAGACACCCGCGAGGGACCCTGGGGATGGCCGCCTCCCTGGGGTGCTGCCTCAGAGGCCAAGAGAACAGGACGCCATGTGGGGCGGTGCAGGGACATGAGCATTTCGCAGCTGCACAGGACGGCGCGGCACGGCGGGAAGTTCCGGTGCTGACTGTACACGTTCGTTTTGGCCTCCGGGTGGAAAGACCGTGCAGAGCGGGGAAATGGCCGGATTTCTGCCAGGCCAGTGACGCGAGTGTAGTGCACAGCCTCCCGGGAGCCGCCGAGGGAGGCATTTCAAGCTCACTCGCGTAAGACGGTGGTTACCCAGCTGACGCCTGAGGTGGTGACGGAGAAACACGCAGGGACCTCCTTCCACATGTGAGTCTCTCCCGCGGTGACAAAGGGACACGGCTGGGACGGGGCGGCATCCCACCCGGAGCAGACAGCGCAGTGCATGGGGACCGTGAGGCTGGGCCAGAGTCCCTTCCCTGAGCCGCCTTTGCGACAGAAGTGGAGACGGCCACCGACTTTTGTTTTCTATGCAAACCCCCAGCCCCTCATATGCAGTAGATTCTACAAACAGTCCGCCATTCAAAGCAGCCCAGTGGGCTGGGCGGGGAGCAGCCTGTGATGCTGTGAGCGGGCACCGGCAGGCCGTCAGCTCCCAGCCGTGGCCCATGCTGCCCTCTGTGCCATGTGCCCACCATCCCCAGGTCCCTCGGCTGCCACCATGCACTTGACTGTTGTCACTAAGTCTCATCTTTCCAGACCCCTTGAGCAGGCAGTCACAGTAAGTTCCCCCAACGAGGGGGCCTCTCTTTAGGACCAAGACCATCATGTGGTCATCACAGGGACAACAGCTGTCCGTGGGGGGAGTGGCAGCTCTAGGAGAGCATTTTGGAAAGGCTGTGGGGGGGCCCGTTGGGAGGTGACAGTGATTGGAGGGGAGACTAATGGCATTTAGGGGCGAGGCGTGGCCTGCCAAAGACCCTGTGCTGAGACAGGCCTGAACAAGGAGGCGCCTTCGCACGGGCCCCTCGAGCAGACAGAAAAACCACGGACCATTTTCAGACTTGAGCACGGACTCCAGCTGACACAGGAACTCAGGATATGTCCCGCACGGTCCTAACGAGCCCTGGCTATCCCGGCAGGAAAGCAAGGGGAGAGTGTGCTTGGTTTGGCGCAGAGCTTTCCGGAGAGTTAGTCACGATTTCGGGACGTCAAGTCACCAGTGGCTGCACGCCGTGCTGTTCGGGCGCCAGGACCGCGCGTCTGCACCAGGCTGCGTTCTGGGCGGTGGTGCCGGGCTCAGGTTTGCGCGAGCATCCGACAACTGCGTTTGTCCTCTGGAACACCATTTAGGTATCGAAATTCCCACTCCAGTGTTGCAATTTCCTTCATTTTGTTTATTTTCAACGTTACAGTTAAACATTCTATCGACCTGATACCATGTACACGGGTAGATGTTAGGCCCACGAACTTCACGTCAGATTCATAATGAAGATGTTAAAAATGTGTTGCCACAAAATAAACAAGCCACCCTTCATCGATGTTACTGGGAGATTTGGAGGACGCAGTGTCAAAGACTAGAGTTTAACTGTTATTTAAAATGCTATGTTTCCCCCCAAATCAACTCAGATGATTAAAATGACCATGGAGTTTTGTGATAAGACAGCAGCCTTCAAAAAAGCCTTCGGCTCGCCGGGCTGGTCGTGACTGAGCCCTGGGTGCCCTGTCCTCTGCTCCTGGGGGACCTCACGGAACAGCCCAAAAAGCCGTGGATGCCACCTCTGTCTAGGCCGCACCTCTCGGCTTGGCCCTGAGTTTCCGCAGAGGGCGACTGTCCAGAGGGGGTCTCAAGACCTCGCCCCCAGTCTTGGCCCTACCGCTAACCGTGACGTGAGCTCGGGAGACCGCATCCCTCCTGAACATCGGCCCTCATTCCAGGGGGTGGGGGTGGGGGCCGGCCCCCGGGACCGCCAGGGGCTGACGCACTGTCCCCACACCAGGCGGCAAGGGCCCGCGTGCTGAGTCAGCCAGCCTCTCTCCTGATGTAGTTTTCAGAATAATAAACGCCTTCCAAGTACCCTGCATACCAAAATAACCAACTTGTGTTCCCCAGGGACAAAATTACTCACGTTACCTTATGGAGCCAATGCCTTTAGAACATTTACCTGCTCGAACTTCACCGCACAATCCTGCCGGTGAATAAATCAGCCTCCATGCAAATAAATTCCTCCTCTGGCTGTTACTACATTTTACATTTTCTCCTGAGAGGAGTGAATGGCCACATTTCCTTCAACAGTCTCAACACGCTGGAACCCCCAACAAAAGCGTGATGGCCACCTGCAACCGTGCATGTGGCTGACAAGTGACAGCGGCCTGGCGCACCTGAGAGGCTCACCTGGGGACATGTCTCCTGCAGCCAACGCATCCGGGCTCCACTCCCTTCGCTTTCCCGCCTCCACTCAGGGTCGCCCCGCAGGCCCCACCAGAGCGTTGCCGAGGCTCCTTCTGAGAGTCAGGCTGGCTCTGCGGCAGCACCTCGCGTTCCCGTGTTGGGCAGGACACAACTGCAGGACACGGCTACTGGCCTCCTTCCCTGTGTCCGTGTGACAGCCCTGCAACTGGCCAGGGGACACTCGGACGCTGTCTGTTCTCCCCTCCAGGGGCCTGTCTGTCTGGGAGGCGTGGGGCAGGGGCTCCACAGCACAGGGGACAAGGCTCAGCTGCCCGGGGTCCCCATGTCGCCTGACGCTGGCCGACAGGACAAATCAAGCAGGTACACAAAATGGGAAAAAGAGAAGCGTCTGCAGCTCTCCCGTTGCTGGTACTCTCTTCCTTATTTAGAAAACTTGAGTCCTTTGAGTGTTCTTTCGTTTTGAAAAGTTTTGAAAACTACCAGAAATAGAAATGAGACATTTATAAAATGACCACTGTTCGAGAGGCACTCAGGGGCAACGCCTTGCGTCTGAAGAGGCTGCCCTAATGAACCAAAACTGGGCTGTGAGGCCCGGGGCTGCAAGGAGAGGAGCTTCCGACAGCAACTTCCTGTTCCCGGAGCACTGCCACCGTGGGGACAGTTTGTCACTGCCGGCTCAGAGTCCTAGGGCCCCACAGCCTGCTGGCTGTGTGCACTTGGGGAAGTCCCCGACCCTTCTGAGCCTCAGTTTCCTCTTTATCTGTAAGTGGAGGTAACCGAGCCCTCATGAGATGGGGTGACGGCCAGCGTTGGGGAAGACGCCCACAGGAAACTCTGAAGAGGCTGACACGGGGTGGGGCGCTGGGTGACGGGAAACGCTACCCACTGTCACCAGTGCTACAGCAGTGTGGACTCAGCTCAGGACGTGCAGGGAGAGGTCAGAGCAGAGGTGGGGACAGCCCACTCCTCATTCCTCACCCCCGCCCCAGGGCCACAGGCCCACATGCCACAGACAAGAAAAAAGGCTGAGGCTGCTTTCACCAGCTCTATCACACAAACGTGAGAATGAAACATTTTGGCTAAAATTAAAAGGAAATGCTCATCACAGTAACTGAAGATAAATTATGTCTTTGCTACAAAGTAGTTGTTCTTTAAATTCAAAGCAAAACTGCTTTAAAGTTACCAAGTCTCCTCGTTAAGGGGAGAACCACGCCAAGCTCTGTCCAGTCAGCCCATGAATGAGCGAGCTGTGGGCTCCTGTTTGTTTGCTTGCTTCTGGTGCCTGTGTTGAAGTGTGGCTGGGGGTCGGGGCTAGTCAAAATAACGCTTTCACTTAGGAGAAAGAAGTTAATTCACTTAAGTTTATCTGGGTAGTTGGAATAATGAAAGTCTCAGTAAATTCAGTCCATGAAAATAAGCTTCTTTATTCCAGAAAGCAAACTAAACTTTGGGAGGCTCGGAGTTAGAACTGTGGGGTAATAAAAAGCGCTCTCCCGCCGAGCCCTCGTGGACCTGACAGCTGCGCGAACCGGGGTGCTCTCCACAACAGGTCAGTAACGCACACTTTCTGGGCTCTGGGCCTCCAGCTCCTAACTGTGGACGGAGATTTTGGAAGCTCTGGCACATGAGTAACTAACTAGTCATCGTGCTTCCTCCGCTGAGTCACACGGCCCGATTTCTCAGGGATAAGGCATGCCTCTTGAACATTGCCTTTTCAGGAGCAAACACGGGGCACCAATGTTGCGCCTCGTGGTTCTGCAGAAACGAGATAAGGCCTCACTCTAATAGGTAATAAAAACTCCAATCAACTTCGAGAGAAAAGAACTCTGCACTTATAAATAGCTCGATTTCCTGTGCTCAGCGTAAGTGGCAGTTTAGGCTACAGGGGCTTAAAAAAATGTTGCTAAGGAGGCTTCCGCTCTGTGACATTGGCTCAGGCCAAACAGAAACTGACTGTAAAGAAAAAGGGAAATGCAGCCTTATCTCCGCCCTGGCGGGGCACTCTTAACAGGGGGCGAAAACACCTCCCTCAGTGTTCTGTATCTGCGCTGCCTCAAGGAATGACCGATCTGAAACCAGCCATGTGACCCCAGGGCTCCACATCTCCAGCGGTGCATCCTGCGGGCAGGGCCAGCCGCCTGAGCCCCACCTTCGTCCACACCTTTGCCTGCGTGCTGAGACCGAGGACCTTGGCTCAGGGACGGACCTGAGCTGGGACCTGGAGACCGGGCTGGCGCCCTACTGGGCCCGCCTCTCGGAAGGACAGGGCTGGTGTGTGTCAGTTCACGCCAGTCAGTGTGTGGAAAGTAACCACAGGTGACACAACCCATGTCACACGAGGGAAGTTACAAAAGTTAGATAAACGTGTGGTTTCTACACTGTCCTCCCCAACAGCTCTGGGGCTGCCGCTGAGGGCCATGGGAGGGGCCTGGGCTTCTGCCCTGATCCCGCTTTCCGGCCTCCCTAGGCAAGGCCAGCCCCAGCTCTCCTCTGGCACTGATGTGGCCCCCAGCCCTCCACCCTCACGGGAGATGCCTGTTTCCAGGACAACGGAGTCACTTCAAGCAGAACACAAGTGGCACAGACCAGTGTGAAATGCCCAGTGGTCGCCCTGCATTGCCCAGGGTGGCCACGGGGTGACGCCCCTCCAAGGCACCCCACCTCCATCTGTGCCCCCCGCTGGCTACTGAGCATGCTTCCTTCCGAGGACACCACTCCCCTCATGACACAGGGGCCGGCTTAACTTCTGCTCCCGCTTTCACTCCAAAAGAGGTTTCCTTATTAGTAAAATAAAAAGCCTCCTACAGGTTCACAATTTCATTCTGGAAATCCTGGGACCCAATATGTTTCAGAATTCAACAGCTTCGTGTTTGAGAAAGGTGCTAAGGTGCAGCCCCATGCACCCTGTAACAGCCCACTTCAAGTCCTGGAGCAGGGCCGCAGGGAGTGTGAGAGGAAGCGCACTGAGGAGAGCAGCCTCCGCCCGCCAGGGCCAGCCTCGCTGCCCCATGAATACTGCCACAAACTCACCACAGACACGCGTGCGCACACACACACAAGCAACAACTTTTGGGTTTTAGAGCTTCCTGGGTCCTGGAATTGGTAGGGCAGCAATTTGAACCTTTTCCGTCTCAGGGCACACATAAACCAATCACTAAAATTCTGCGGCACGCCAAAAACAGACACGATATTTTTTGCTGACAAAAAAGTAAGTATAGTTTTGATTCATTCACACCAGACGGCCACTGTTGTGTTGGCTGATGTCATGTTTTTATTTGACAGTCTAAGGGAAAAGGGGCCGGTGCCCCTGACCAAGCAGTCAGGTTCCTCATGTTGCGAAAATTCTTGTGCGCATGGGTGGGGATCGCTGGATTAGGGGGTGGGGGGCCAGTGCTGATGGCGGGCCGTCTCGATCAGAACCCGGTCCAGACTGCCCTCTCCTCTAACTCCACGACGCACGCACGCCCATCAGACCCAATCCAAGGGTTAAGTGAAGGGTTCCGGAGACCTCACAGCCGCTGCCTGGGAGCCAGGTGTTGTTTCTACTCTTCCCTCTGAAGGACAGTTCCCTCCCTTCCTCACGGCCTTCTTCTCCTTTGCGTGGGCTTTCCTTCTTCAGAAAGTCCCTGCCCAGAGTTCCTTCCTCGAGCTGAGCTCAGTCTTGCCCAGGATTGGCGTGGCCCTGCCCTGGCCATCCAAGGTGGCTCCTGGGGAACACAGACCTCCCTCTGCAGCCCTCTGCCCCGGGGTGACCCAGGATCTCTCTACAGGCTCCCAGGCCCCTGGAAACAAGAATGGCTCCGAAGGTCCGGCCCCCAGCTGGAGGCGAGGTCTTACAGGCAGCACACCAGCATGGGCGGTAAAATCCCGCCCTGCAACCCCGGGAGGTGACTTTCAAGTGGGAGCTCATCACAGCCCATTTCTCTCCCTCTGTGGTGTTTATCTACTGCTAAGCTCCTCCAAGGTCAGGCAGTCTCTTCCTTTGGAGTCTCCCCAGACACCCAGCAGGTGATCACTAATTCCAACCTGGTGAAGGAGTGATAGTTTTAGTAGTGACCACTTTTATCGACTTCCCACGAAGGCCCAGTGACGTGGAAACCAGGGTGTCTGCAGTACTCGCTTCACAGAATGCTTCTTTTCCCAAGTGCGCCTTTTCGCTTTGAACATTGGCACTGATCAACCACAAGCCGCATGACAACGGGCAATGGCGAAGCCCCCCACCCCCTGCCCAGCTGTAACCAAACTACCCCATGCCCACAGGTGTCAAGCCGGATAGCTGTGACACCCTGCGGGACCCTGTCCAAACCCAGACGGCCCCAGGAGACCCGCCGAAGTCTACTTGGAGACTGGGGTGCTGGGGGCGGTGGGGAGGTCGGCTGAGTCCCCAGAGGTCGGAAGGCCCAGCGCAGGGGCAGCGCTCTGAACCCCGGGCCCAACGCCGCCGGCCGCAGGCTGAGGGCCTGGCTCCGCGCACCGGCTGCTGCTAGGCGCTGTCCTTTGTCAGACTCCAAACTAATAGCTCCCTCTAGGCTCTCGACAGCGCGCAGGTCGCAGGCCTCAGGGCCCGGTCACCCAGCTGGGCAGAGCCGGTCCCAGGCAGAGGCGAGCGGCCCTGGTCCTTTCCGCCCCGGGAGGGGCGGCGTCCAGTGACACCTGCCTTCCGCGCAGGGGGTCCGCGCGCGCGGAGCCGCGAACGGAGCAGAGGGCAGGGCCCCTCCCAGCCGCACATCCTCGCGTGGGGACGCTCACTCCAGGGGGGCCCCGGCCAGGTGGCGCGCGCCCCACACCGCACCGGGCACGGACGCCTGCGGCCGAAGGCGCCCGCTGCCCTGGACCTTGGGACGTCTACACGGACCCAACGTCCGCGGTCAGCACCGAAGTTCCTGGGCTTTCCCCTTACCAGTCTCTGCGCTTCTGGACTCAGGCAGTCTATTTCCTTGTTCTGCGCGGTCGCGGGGTTCGTCATGCTGCCCGGCTGCCCGTCCGGCTCCGCACACAGCCAGGCCAGAACCTCGGGGAGCGCCGGCCCTCGGTCCGCGGGCTCAGGCTCTCAGCGCAGCCGCCTCCCCAGCGCGGCGGATTCCGGTTCAGCGACAGGCCCGCGACGGCACCGAACTCGTCCTTCCCCAGGCGGAGGCGCGCTCTCCGCTCCCCGGCTCGGGCGCGGCCCAGGGGCGTGGCGCAGGTGGCCCCGGCCCTCCCGGCGGGGAGGGGGCCGGGAGGGCGGAGGAGCGCCCGACCGTTCGCGCCCCGCCCCGCCCCTCCCCGAGGCCCCGCCCCGCCCCTCCCGAGGCCCCGCCCCGCCCGCCATGGCCCCGCCCCACCCTCCAGAGGCCCCTCCCCAGGGGCCCGCCCCCCCGCCTGCGCTCCACGCCCCCCGCCCGGTCTTCTGTGCGTGCCCCGTCTGCGCGGTTATTAATCACCGCCCAATCCCCTCCGTTCCGCCGGAAAGCGGTGGGAAAGCAGACCCCAGCCGACCCCACCCAGAGGCGCGGGAGGTAACAGCACGCTGAGGGGGTGTGGCCTTCTTGGGCGGGGCCTGCGTGGGGGCGGGGCGAGCGCCTTCTTTATCCCCCTCCCCCCCATCCCGGCTCCCGCCGTGGCCGCCGCAGCGCCGGCTCCCGCCGCTACAGCCCAGCAGCCTCCTCGAAACTCAGGCCAAATGGAGCTTGGGCGGACCTGGCAACCTCGGCCGGGCCCAGCAGCACCTGCCGGCCGGGGGACGCTGGCTTCCAGGACGACACGAGTGCGCGGCCCAGGCCGGGAGAACGAGCGTCCGAGGCCGGTGCGCCCCCCGCCCGCCTCCCCATCAGAATCCGGGCGCAGCAACGAAGGCGGTCGCCAGCGGTTCGGCGCGGATCCGGTGGCTCACCGCCAGGCCGCACCGTCCAGGGTCCGGCCGGGAGGGCGTTCGGGGCACGGGCCGAACAGGCAGGGCGCGGGGTGGAGTCGTTCCCGTGCGGGGAAGGGGACCCGACTTCCCCGCGCGCGCCTCTTCCAGACACAGGACATGCGCCGCTCGTTCTTGAAAAGTCCTGCCGGCAAAGCAGCGGAACGTTGCCCGACCTCGCCGGGGCCGGGCTGAAGCCACAGAACGACGTTGTGGCGTTCATCAGAATACCAACCCGTTCTGGCCAGGCCGGGAGGGCGTGTCGCCCCCTCTCAGCCCATGCCCCGGGGACAGGATTTTGGAGGCTCATTTCAGAATGACCACCTCCCTGCCTCCAGAGGGGAACTTTCAACGGAACCGCTTGGCCTAATTCTTCGCAAAGGCTGCCCCCAAAGGAGTCTGGAGAGACCGCAAATTCACACTTAAACGTTTTAAATGTTACTGCTCCCCAATTTCCCACCCCCTGCCCCCATAACCTAGCTCCTGGTAACATGTTGGCGCATGATGTGCCCACTGTGGACTGCACAGCCTTTCCCACGGGCTTTGGGGGGAGGTGCGGGCTGGGGAAGTCAGGGTCCCGAGACCACATCTCCCAGGGCAGGGCATGGGGAGCAGGTCCCATTTACCCGCCTGTCTCTGAGGCTGAGCTGGGAAGCACCGAATTCTCCCCTGGTGGCCCTCGCCTGGTAGTTATCAGCTGCCTAAGGACCAGGGAGGGAAGCGGTTAAGTGAGCTCTGTCCCAAAGCCGTCTGGTCCGGTTCCTGGCTCTGACACTTCTTGGGGGATCCTGAGCAAGTCACCTTGCCCCTGTCTGTGTGTGGAGTCTTACTGAGACATGCCAGCAGTGGTAGTGGCCCCGGGGCACAGAGGGCTAAAGACACGCTGTGGGCACGCAGACCCGTTAGCCTGGCGAATCCTCAAACCAACACCTGCCTTGCAGCCTCTGAGCCCACACCCCTCCCTCTGCTCCCAGAAAGTCCCCACCCCATGTGCCCAGGCCTTCCTGCCCACAGCAGGAAGGACGCTGGCAACAGTGAGTTACAATGGGATGGTCTGGACAGATTGGACAGACCTAGGAGGGAAAGCAAACCCAGAGCTCCCGCAAAAGCTGACGGCGGGGGGCGGGTGCAGCCGCAGAAGCCAAGAGTGCAGGAGCAAGAAGCCGCTGAGTGGGTTCGGGGCCGGGGGGGGGAGCTGACAGTACCAGCAGGGCAGTGACCGCAGGTGCACCAGACGCCTTATTCCGCTGAATGGTGGCCTGGTGGAGGGAACTGCTGTTCTCCCCAACACGCTTCCCGACCAGCGGTTTCCAGCCTTTTCATCGCGCGGCACACACAAACTGACTACCGAAATTCTGTGGCACACCAGAAATATATTTTTTGCTGATCTGACCAAAAAAATAGGTATCATTTTGATTCATTCACATCAGGCTGCTATTGTTGTGTTGGCTGTTGCCATTTTTTAATTTGATGAACCGAGGGGAAAAGGTCAGTGCCCCTGACTAAATATTGGGCATGGCACGATTTAAAAATTCCTGTGGAACATCGGTGGAAAATCGCTGTTGTAGACGGGAGGCCGCTATGTTCTGACGCGTTTCAGCCCAGCTGCCCTGGTGCTGTCGCTGAGTCTCAGCCCACGGTCCGAGGGCTGGCTGTCGGGCATAGAGTGCTGAGTTCGAGCTGCTTGGTGCTGCACGGTAGCCCCCAGGCCCGACAGCAGAGCGCGGAGGGCCTGGCTGCCTTCTGCCCACTTTGCTATGAGCAGCTCTCTCAGGAAAAGGGTCCCGCGTGGAAGCCAGCCGCCTGCTAAGAAAGCCTTTTTACTTTTCTCACTGAGGGCAAGGCCACTGTGACGATGGCTACTGAGTGGCTGGTGGAACCTACACACTTGGTCTGTGAAAAGTCCTCTAAGAGCCAAAGGAAGGGGCGTGGCTGTGTGAACAGACTGGGAAACGGGGTGGGGGGGGCGGGCACAAGATGTTCATCTCAGTGCTCATGGCTCTGAGGCGGCTGGGCAGAATACCATACACCCTCCGCCTTGAAGGAGACAGAAGGAAGTGACCTGAGCGTCTCTGGTGAGAAGAAACCAGACGAGAGCCCCGGTTTCCATCCTCAGGAAGGTCCGCAGAAGGAGCCCAGGGCGTGTCACCTGGTCAGAGCAGCATGGTGGGGGGGGGCTGGGGTGGGGAGAGGCCATCCGCCTGCACTGCGCCAGCCAGGGCCCAGGGCCCTCACATAAACATACATAAGGACCTGTGTGTGAACCCCTTGGGTCAATGACACAGGCCCTTTTGGGCAGGATGCCACTTCTGATGGGTCGACTCTGAATTTCCAGTCCCTTCCGGGCTGCTGGGCGGTGAATGAGCCATAAATGCGCGGTCACTACTGAAACCCAGAACTCTGCGCCAAGGGGGCCTGAGGTTTGGGGGGAGCTGACTGTCTTGGGCACCCCTAAATGCCCTCATGCCATGCCGCTCAACAAAAGTGCAATGTCCCTAATTAAAAAAAAAAAAAAAAAAGCAGTTCTTTGATGTACAATATGGTTATATGCAGAAACTCAATTTCCTTCTCAAGAAAAGAGCAAGAGGTAAATAGAATGGCCTAGTTTTCTTTTAGGAACTTGTGGCTCCAGCAAACGCCAGAGCGTGTCACCAGTGTGGGGCCACACCCAAGCTCGGCTGCTGGTCTCCACAGTGTTGCTCGGTTGCTAGGTTCACCAGCTTCGCCTCCTGCTGCGGTGTGGCTCTCAGCGCTGCAGCCACAGAGACAAGCCCTTCCAGAAGCCCTCTCGCAGAGCAGAAGGCAGCCAGGGGCGGGGCAGAGGGGCTCCAGGCGGCCTCCCCACTACTCAGACGAGTGACACGAAACCATTCTTTTAAATCGCAGCCACAACGTGTTTTCCACGAATCACTAGCCATGTTGATGGGAGCAGAATAAACTTCTCTGTTACCTCTGCAAACAGAAGTGTTGTTATTACTTCCTGTGGGTCCTTTTGACTGGTATCAAAAACCCTTCATGTTATGAAGGTGTTCGTGACATAATCGCCCAGATTTGCACAGTGCCTTTCGGCTCATGCCGTGTTTTCCACTCACAGCCATGCCCACAGAAGTTGTGTGACTTGTCCACACACACAGGTTGCATGTTGAAGAGTGAGGCCAGGTTTAACCGAAATCCCCACAAAAAGTCCTAAGCGCTCAGCATCCAGGGCACGGCCTGGCAGAGTTGTCCCTCCCCCAACCCAGCCAGCCAGGGGTCCTCACTGGGAACAGTCAACAGACAGGCTTGGGAGTGTCCTCAGCTGTCTCCCTGGGCTCAGCCTGGACCAGGGGCGCTGGCGAAGCGGTGCACACACCCAGGACGACTTGGGCCACTGACGGGGGCACCAGCTGGGGAAACCAGCCCCTGCCTGCCGTCGGCAGAGAAGGCTGAACCCCACAGTCAGCCGGGCCAGCTCAGGGCCACAGTGAACTTGACCCTCGGGCCAGGATCCTGACCGCCTCCAGTGGCAGAGCATCCGGGAGCGAGATGCTGTGAAGCAACTGGGCTCGTGTCCAGCATGAAACAGCGCCTGCTCATTGGGCATGCCCCGGTGCCGGGGTGTCACCCGCGCTTCCTCCTCGTGGCTGCCCATGACCCCGCCCTCCCTCTGCCCTCCTCCCAGATGGTGAGGGGGCTCTTCCAGATGGGGGCACATTCTTATCACTTCATAAATGGTGATGGAGGGATGATTCTCCTAATAATATGAGGACTTCGATAGGTCATAACAGACCCTCATTGATCTCAAATGTTTCATATTCTGTAGCAACTTAGAATGGAAACTCTCTTTTAAAAGCAGTATATCACCCTGGCTGGTGTGGCTTAGTGGATTGAGTGCTGGACTGTGGACCAAGGGGTCACCAGTTCAATTCCCAGTCAGGGCACATGTGTGGGTTGCAGGCCAGGTCCCCAGGTGGGAGCATGTGAGAGGCAACCACACATCATTGGTTCTCTCCCTCTTTTCCCCTCTCTAAAAAAATAAGAAAATAAAATCTTGGAAAGTGGCACATCTTCAGGAATTAGTATTACTAGTTTTGCATAACTACCCAGCACCCAGCAATTCACCAACTTCTTTTTCATCTCCTGGAGTTAAAAAAAAAAATCCCCTTGGATTTTCCAAGGAAGGGGTAGAGGGGGAGTTCCGTTTGCACTGAGTCTGAGGGGGTGGCAGGAAGTGGGTGGAGGGGCCCTGGGCGCTTCAGCCCTAGGAGTAGGACCTGCTGTAAAGCGGTGGCGAAGATGGTAGCGGGCCTGGAGGAGAGGCAGCCTTGGATGCGCACATCGAATGGGTTAGAGGTGTGCTGGGGACAAGTCCAGGCTGATGGGAGGTGACAGGGACAGAAACCAGAGGCGTCTCCTGGCAGCCAGGGCTCCCTGGCGCCCCCTGCATGCTGGTGTGAGCACAGCATCGCGTTTGCAACCAGGAAAACATTGGCCACTGCACTCCGTGTTCAAATGCTACAATGAAAAGCGCTCCATGGTCTGGGCACCTGTGAGAGATGGCGAAGGGGCTGGAGAGACACCCCTGACTAGGGGACGGAAGGGGCAGGCAGGACGTGTGTGGGCTTTTAGGGTTCTGAGCTAAACGGCGAGAGAAAGCCAAGTGGCTGGAAGAGGACAGATGACAAGAAGCACAGACTGCAGCAGGCACTGTGGGACAGAAACGGAAGGACCGGTCACAGTGCTGCCTGACCCGGCTGGGGTGCCGCTGCCTTCCGTGCCGCTGCCTTCCGGGCCAGAGCAGAGCCCGTCCGCGGAGTCTCAGGAAAAGCCCAGTAACGCCACCACAGGGTGAACTCTAACTCACACCGAGATGCATTCTAATGCATTCTCCTCTGGAATTAGGTTCATCTCCAAAGTGTCCAGGAATGAGTCCACAGCAGTCCTGAAGGTCAGAGGCACACCTGTCCCCAGTCCCCCCCCGCCCCCCAGCACTGGAGGGCTTCGAGGCCAGAGCGGGGCGGCGAGCCCAGGGACAGCCCTGGCGTCTTGTCACCCAGGAATGGCGTCCCCGGGAAAACCGGTTCCATTTTTCATGAACGTGGCACACTGCGAATGTGCGCTGGTTGCTGTCTGAAGCTAGCGATCACAAAACCACCACAATCCATACCCTGGTTTGCACTCCGCGGTCTATGGGTATGCCCCGAAAGCCCCCCGAGTCAACCACAGCTCAGGGGAAAACTCTCTGCGCTGCCAGGACAGCCCACTTACAACACTCCGATCGGAACAGTGACTCGGGGAACGGGCGTTACTCTCGACAACTGTACCCACCAGCCAACAGAGCACCCCACCGACGAAAGATGGACGGGCGTAGAAAACGACGAATGAAAAGTGAAAGCAACGTCCCCCCCCAGATCTTCACCCTCTTACCTCGCTGTGGCCCCAGAGATCCTGCCACCGACGGGGGTGACGCTGCAGGGAAGACCCAGGTTCCCGACAATCACATCTACGAAACACACTTTCCTGGCTAGCCGGGAAGCCCAGAAATCAACCAGTCTGCTGACATGACTGACAAATGTCACTCCTAGAAACGAAGTGGGGGGCCCTGGCTGGGGGGGCTCAGTTGGTTGGAGCATCATCCCCTAAATCAGAAGGCCGTGGGTTCGATTCCCAGTCAGGGCTCAAGCCTAGGTTTCAGGTTTGGTCCCTGGTTAGGGTGCATATAGGAGGCAACCAATCAATGTCTGCCTGTCTGTCTGTCTGTCTGTCTCTCTCATTCTCCCCCTCACTCTCTGGAATCAATAAGTATGTATCCTTGGGTGAGGATTTTGAAGACAAAGAAAGGAAGCACGGGGCACAGGACTTTATCTGAACTTAAACGGCACCCAGCAGCACCCACCGCCAACAGGGAAACAGAGAGGCACTCAGGGTGAATCCGGGGGTTTGAAAAGACCGCAGCTCTCGCTGAGCAGCGTGACTTCAGCTGCCTCAGGGACAAAGACAGCGGGAGGGAGCCCCTTTCCCTCCGAAGGTGCAGACGCCCCAAAGCAGCATCACTGTGGTGACCTTTCTAAGAGCAGGAATTCTCTGAAGGAAAAGAGACACAGCTCACTTTAGCACAGCGCTAGAAACACACGCCCACACCCGCGTCTCAGGGGTCCCCCTCGGCACTCAGCCCCGAAACAGAGTTCAAAGAACAGCCGTCCACCACCAGGGTCCAGATCACCAGCACCTTCTACACCATCAATTTGCCTGAACAAACTGATATCTTTGCAGAAGCCACTGACACAGAACACAGAGCCCTCACCTTTGAAAAACGATGATTTTGGGTGGCCGTCAAGGGAAGTCTGAGGACGAGCAAGGAACAGCCATCTGGAGAGACATGTCTGGTCTGCGAGTCGAAATTCTGGAATAACTGGAGATCAAATAGCTGCTCCTGACCACGTCATCTCCGAGGACCAACAGAAGGTCAATTAAAGGCGCTGCATCACCGCCCTCACCTCTCCGGGCAGCTTTCCCGCCTGTGGTTGTTGCAGGGCGTGGCCCTGGGCCCGGGACAGCTTTCCAAAGGCTTCTCCTGAGCCGGGGGTTCGACCTTAGCTACTCAGATGGCACTGGCCTTCATCCCGGGCGCCCACGTTGTAGAAGGAGGTTGACTCACGAGCTGGTGCAGGTAAGTCATGTGAACCGCAGCCAGACCTGCACAGAGCTCGTGGCCCAGGTGGGAACACTCCAACACGTGACCTAACCCCGGTGGCCCCCTTTTTCGTCTTGTAAGAATGCCAGGCCCCCGTAGTTCCTGCGGTCAGGCAGAACACCCCACCCTCAGGGACAGGAGGGGGCCCCAGGGTGGAAAGGGAGCTGAGGTTCAGGGCCTGCACGGCCATGCCAAGGCCGAGGGTGTGATCGCGCAGGTGGGCTGGAAAGAAGAATGCTATAAGCGACGAGGTCCGAGACCTGATGGCGGGAGGCCACCTGCGTGGCCCACACAAAGAAGGTGGGGACTGAACAGGAAGTCCTCCCAGCGCCGAAGCGGCGGTTTGGGAGAAAAACTGCTCGGAGCCTCTGCTCTGACACCTCTTAGTCTGCAGTTCCGGGCACTCAGGGGCCCTCTTCCAGCTTCCTGTGCGAGATGGGACGGACACAGCCACCAGACAGGACAGCAGGTGACGGCGGGAGCCCCGTCCGGCATGAAGACACTGTGTGCGTTATTCTAAAGTACAGGGGGCCTTTCCTGCAAAACAAGGGGCTCTGGGGTTCGTCTGCACGTAGGTCTGGGGAGGCCAGGGGCAGCCTGGCGTCACTTAATTAGCTTGGGTGAGGTTTCCAGCTTTCATCAGCATTTCGGGCCCTCACGAGCTTCGCCCTCTCCCAGGCGGCTGCCTACCTCCAAGCCCATAATTTTGGCTTTGCTTCCTCGCTACTCCCAAAGCCAAGCTTTTGGTGTCGGTGTGCTCCACCGCTGTGTCGTGCCTGTGATCATGGGGAAACCTGCTTCCAGACCAAGACGGGGAGGAACCGAGAGACAGAGAAGAGCTGCTCTTTGCGAGAGGGCCTTGGGGAGCTGCGCTGCTTTCCGGAGCTCCCTCAGGTCTTGTCAGATGTTTAAAAACAAACAGACAGACAATACTCAGGCGAAGGAGCTAGAACTTGACTCAGGAAGAGTGAGGGGCCCACTGGAAGTATCTGAACAGGGAGGTGAGATTCCGTTCGCACAGAGAATCTGCAGATTCCCGCCCGGAAAGACTGAAAATCACCCTCGTGATTCTTTTCCGAAACCTTCCTGGTTGGTCGTGCTATTTATTCTTCCAGATGAACTTGAGGGTTTACTTGGTGAACTTTAAACCGACCTTCTCCCCTGAGCTGGGATTTTATTTGCGTTACATTGTATTTATAAATTAGTTGGGGATTAATTAATATCTTTTCAACAGGGAGTCTTCTCATTCAGAAACAAGGTAGCTCTGTCTCCATTCTTAAATCTGATATGTCCTTCAGTATATTGTTACACTTTTCCTTTTTTTTAAAAATGATTTATTTATTTATTTTTAGAGAGGGGAAGGGAGGGAGAAGGAGGGGGAGAGAAACATCAATGTGTGGTTGCCCCTCATGCGCCCCCTACTGGGGACCCAGGCACGTGCCCCAACTGGGAGTTGAACTGGTGACCTTTTTGTTCACAGGCTGGCGCTCAATCCACTGAGCCACACCAGGCAGGGCTGTTATACTTTTCTCCATATAGGTCCTACATATTTCTTCTTTTTATTTTAATGTAAGAAAATGCTTTATATTTTTTAATTTTTCAGTTACAGTTGACATACAATATTGTATTACTTTCAGGGGGTTCGGCTTATTTCTTTATTCCTAAATTCTGCTTTGAATGGGATCTTACCATTTTGCTGTTATTTTTTAAAAACCATCATTGGGGGATACGGGAATGCTCCGGGGTTTGTTGATGTCATTACAAACTGTTTCGCTGAACTCGGTCTGAGGTCAAGGTCGGGTTAGAGGTGGAGATGGGATCTGCAGCAGCAGGTGCTGGTTCTCGATCCCGGCTGAGCCCCAGGACCCCCATGATTGTGATGTTTCCCCCAGTGGCGCTGGCTGGCCCGTCTCTTCCTCAGCTGGATGTCCTGCCCCTAGAGAACCAATGAAGACACAGCAGCTCTGTGAGTGGGTGCCTGTGCCGTCACAGCCTGACCGGACTCGTCTGCAGGTAGAGTGCTGTCAGTCACCTGGCTGGCACCTGGGAGGAAACCAATTACGAGTCCCAGAACAATAGACTCTTTGACCAACAGGAGACACGTGGGCACAGAGGCCTGGGGAGGGAGAGTGCTGAAGTCAGCTGTCAGCTGGGCTAGGACTGCTTTCCGCAGGGAGGGGCGACACGGGGAGGGGCGCAGCGGGGAGTGCACTAGCTTGGGGCAGGGTCAGCCCCGCCCTGCCTGAGACTGACTGTTGGCCTTGAACAAGCTAGCTACACATCCTCTCCTCTGCCTCAGTTTCCTCCTCTGAAAGCGGGAGTGATGATGGTACTTAGCTCACAGGGTTTACAAGCGTTCAGTGAGCGATTATTCGTGATCATGTGTCAATGAGTAAAACACTAACTGTCCATCTTGTTGGTCTGCGTGCTGCACATTCTTACGAAATGGGTCAAGGAGCATTTAATGTAACTCTAATGTATCCAGTCATCATTTACGAAGAGACATGGGAGTTAACTTTTGTCCTAGACCAACGGGCCCCTCCCCATCTGCCTTCCTGCCCCGCCCCTGAGGCCCATGTGACCAGCCCTCTCCACAGCTCAGAACCCACAGCCCAGAACCCACCACAACGAGCCCTGTGCATCCTGGTGCAGACAAGCAGCTGACACCCCACACCGGCCCGCATTCTAAGTCATGGGGCTCTACTAGGAGGGACCACGTTTCTCTCTAGCACGAGAGGCCCGAACTTGGTGACACCTGCTGCCTTCCAGGCCCCCAGCCACTTCCTGGCTGAGTTATGATCTAAATGGCTGGACTTGAACTTCTCCAGCCAGACAAGGAGACATTGGGCAAGGGGAGCACATGAACTTCCCCTCTGGGGTGAAGGGACTGTCCTAGGGCATAGGTTTTTGCAAAAGAAGAAATTTTCTGCCCACAGCGAAGCAACTAAGACACTATCGAAAAGACAAAAATATTCAAATCTTTGAGCACTAATACTCTATGATTATTTAAAATGTTTGCCCTCCACTTAGTATGAAGCATAGTAGAAGCAACTCTACCTTTTAGCATCTTTATCTCTGGGAGATAGCAAAGGGGTGCAGACAGAGAAACAAACAGGAGGAATCAGAGGGAAACATTTATCTTGTGGTGGGGGGTGGTGGCTACACTCCAGCGGCTGCCCCCTGCTGGCCACAGCTAAGCATTTCCAAGGGGCCTAACGCTAGAGGCCTCCTGCTGGCTTCCTAGTACAGGTAACCAACACAGTGATGAAAAGGGGCGTCAGCACCTGTTTTGATACATCAACCCACATTCATATTCCTAATAACTACTGTTAAATACAAGAACCGATTTAGTCTTTTATAAGAAGAAAGTGGACATGCGATCGTGGACAGAGGGACGGGCGGGCTCCCTGCGGCCTCTTCCCGTGAGGGACCATTCGGGGCCCTGACAAAGGCGGGATGTTCTGACACAGGCCGCATCGTGGGAGAGACCTCGACGCATGTGAAGTAACAAGGAAGGAGGGAGAGAAGCCAGATGCAAAAGGATACAGACAGCACGGCCCCACGTGCACCAGACGCCTCAGACCGTGGCGTTCAGAGAGGCAGAGAGCGGAAGGACGGGGCCAGGGGCTGGGGGGGCAGTGAGTGTTCATGGGGACGGAGTTCGGGAAGATGGCCAGAGCCACGGATGGGGCCGGTGGGGACGGCTGTGCAGCAGCGTGTATGTCCTTAATGCCACGGAAGTGTGCGTTTAAAACGTTAGTTATGTGCATTTTTCCACAATTAAAAAAAAAAACTTGACTCTTTTGTTTATGCAAGACCTCAAAAGGAGGAAGAGAAAAGCCAGGGTGGAGTTTTCCCCAGAAAACAGAAGTGGGATGGTGGGAGCTGTAATAGTCTCCATGTGAAATCGGCCCCACGATGGGATCAGAGAATCTAGGTGGACAGAAATCTCTGGAGAATTTGGCCTGAGCAGAGCGCATCTCTGCCGAAAAGCCAGCTCCCTGCCACGAGTTCGCTGTGCTGGAAATGCACAGAAACGGGCCGACTGGAGCTGTCACGGCCTCCGGGACTTCTCAGAGATCATCGGAAAAACTAGCACAAGGAGGCCGGCAAGAGGGCAGCCTACGTGCACAGTGGCTAATTTAATGTTTTAGAAGAGAAAGAAGGACGGCGGGCAGGCATCGGGCAAACCCTGTGCGCGCAGAGGACGTACACGTAAGTCACTCGCTGTGAACTTTTATTGGAAAAGCAAACACATTGTAGCAAAAAGGCACGTTAGCCAAATCCATGGGGCCAGAGAGTAGGATGGCGGGTGCCGGGGGCTGGGGCGGGGGCGGGAATGGAGACTTGCTGTTTAATGGGGACTGCGTTTCGATTTGCGAAGATGGAAATCCTAGGGGTGGATGGTGGTGGCCGCATGACAATGGGAACTCACTGATCCTACGCCTAGAAACGGTCAGGTGGTAGCTTCAACCTTGTGTCCATTTTACCACAATATACAAATAAGTGATTTTTAAAGTCTTTCATCAGAAGAAAGTGGCCAGGTCAGCCCTGGGATGCAGACTTCATGGCACCCCTTCCCGCTGTGAAGACAGCACTTATAACGAGTACACGAGAGAACGCAGATGCTTATGACGACGCTGAGGGTGCGTGAGTATTCCTCTCTGCCCCCGCCCCCCCCCCCCCCCCCCGAAGAGCACCTCTGAAGAAATACCACCAGCCAGGACTCCAAGGGGACCCATCAGAACAGAGCCGTGGTTGTCTTCACGTCCTAGTGAGGTTACCGATAAAGCCATTCTTCCGTCTGTTCTCCAGTGTTTTCTCGATGAGCGTGCATGGCTTTCACAGGGAAGAGAACACGGAGCTCACTTTCCCCCTCCATGTATTTGCCAAGAAAGAGAGGAGGAACAGAGGACGGTCCCCTCTGTGCTGTGTGCTCCTGGAGGCTTCGAAAGCTGACCGAGGCTGTGGCTAGGTGGGCGACCGCTCTGAGCCATTCCTGGCTTCTGCAGGACTGGTGTCCTCGACAGGCTGGGGGAGCCTGTGGCCAGTCTCAGAATAGTGTCTTTAAGTGCTTACGACAAAGTATAGAAGGTTACAAAGGAAATGGGTCATTCTGAAACACATTATCAAAATACATTTCAAATCGTGATACACTGTATCAATCAGAGCAGGGAAAAAAGGTATTGCACCAGCTATGTTAACGGAAGTAGCTGAACACAGGGGCCCACTACACAGGGCTGGATGACTGAGACTCAACGGGGACTCAGGTGACACAGGGCAGTGAGTTCGGGAACAGCTAGGGCTGGGTTGTCATACCCCTGTCATACCCCTGGTGGGGATGGGCGGGGGTGGGGGGTGGGGGTTCAGAAGCTCTGACAGGCCCCGAGATGGTGGTCATTTCCAAACAGGTGGAAAACACTAGAAACAGAAGCAGCTGCAGCTGCCAGGGTGCAGAGCCTCGCTGCGTCAGAGCTCCCAGAAACAGGAAGCAGACAGGGCGGGGCAGGCTCGTTCTCCGGCTCCCTCCGGCCTCCCCTGTGTCCCGTGGCAGAGCCAGGCACCAGGCGGTGTGCCCAGCTGGGCTGGCACCTCAGGGCAGCGAAGAAGGGAGGGTCCAGACAGGCACCGGCTTACAGCCGGCGCAAGAACGGGTTTCTTCACCTGCAATAGTGACAAGCACGACACCGACACAGGGGTGTCCCCAGCGGTCTGCAACCACTGCAAAGTGTCGTGAAAGTCCCCGGGGAGTTCTCTCGGTGACAGAGTCACACACATGGATACCACAGTTTTTGGCCCACATTCCTGACTGGTGATGATGCTGGTTTTTTTTTTTTTTTTTCCTATCTAAGTTCAAGGAGCTCTTGAGATGTAATCAAGGCCCTGCCTTTGTCCACACCTCTCATTTCACCGACACGAGAGCCCCTGCTGCGTTTCATGGGTTGTGTCTGACCCACTTCTGACTGCCATGGAAAATGGGGAGCACACGCCACTGCCCTCACATCCCGCCCCATACTCACGGCAGGGGGGGTGGGGGGGTGGGTTGGGGGACATACTCGGACCCCTGGGTGGCCGCAAGAGCTCCCTGGGGTCTGTCAGCCCCACCACTGTGACCGTGGCCTACGTGTCCCCGAGCACCAGGGCTGTGTTTCCAATCCTTACTCCTCCAAGCCTCAGCCCACCCGCCAGCCAGCCGGGCTTCTCTGCCTGGAATCTCCAAAGGCGTCTCCGACTGCACGAACCCAGACAGACCCCTGTTGCCCCTGAGTCTTCTCCTGCACTTCCCCCTAAGGCTTATTCAACACCTGCACCTCTGCTCCAAGTCACCTGTAAGGGACAGTCCTCGTGAGAACCTGGGGTGGTGTTTTAAGGACTCAATGAGATGACACCACCCTGGCTTCGGCCAGCGCCCGCACCGGCCAGCGGCCGGCCCTCTTCTCAGACAGCGCCCCTCTGCACCTCCCCTTCGGCGCAGCATCCACTCAACGTCCTCTCTCAGTGTCCGCTCAGTGCACCCCAGGCCGCTGCCTCCTATCAGGCTGCTCAGAATGATGGGAATGATCCCCACTAGTCCGCACCCCATGTTGCTGCTGGTGTAATCTCTATCACTCATTCACGCACTCACTCACTCATTCACGCATTCTTTCAATCCACAAACATGGGCCGAGGGCCTGACACCTGCCCCCAGCAGATGTAGCAACGAACGAGGGACGCACATACCTTCCAGAGGGAGACTGAAGTTACATAACCGCACAATAAGCAATTAATCATCACTGTCCCCACGGGTGCCTGGTGGAGGGAGCGCAGGCAGAAGCCATGGCTCTGTGCCTCCTGGGGACGTGAGGAGTGGCGGGGAGGAAGAGGGGAGGCCTCTGTGCGAACCCCTCAAAAGCGTCCCTCTTGGGGTAGGGGGCAGAGGGTCCTCCAGAGTGCCCACCTGCTCTTCCACATGTGGCCCTGGCTTCCTGCCACCAGCCCTCCACCCTCCCTCCCACAGCTGACTCCCGCACACCCGGGACAGCGGAGCCTGTTGTGTCGCCGCCTGGTGGTGACTTCCAGACTTTCAGAGTGAATTCCTCATCTATTTCACTCAGACTTAGAAACATCTAACAGTGAAACATTTAATCAGCTGAAGAACTTAGCAGTGAACACCTGGTCTATGTCTCAGTTTCATTGAATACGGAAACAAGACCACTTGTCTCCTAGGGTGAATACGCACACAACGATTGCTCTTAAACTAGACGAATTCGTGGTGGTCAGTAAAGAAAGGAGAGCGGCGACTGTTTATTAGAGACACCGGAAGTCAGGGTTTTGTGGCTTCTCCACAGCAATATTGGCAATACAGGGTAAATCCCAGAGAGAGGTTTTGCTTCGAGCATCATGCTACAGGAGATATTTAAAAATATATACCATCCATTTTTGGCTATTTGTGTGATGTTGTTTCAATATATGACAAAGTAGTTATTCTCTTAGAATAATGAGAATAATAAACCAATGTTAAAACAAACTAAACTCAGGTCATTATTTTTTAAGGGCAAGATAAATTTTGTGCTATGGGGGTGCAGAAAATTCTCTGCTGTCTATTTTGATCAAGTAGTATGGCCGTGAGGGATAGCCAAGAATGTCTGAATCTTTTAAATATACTCAATTCTTATTTTCAAATATTAAGTTATCAGTGAACACCAAAGTCCGACTCTCCTGTACACGAATCACACTTCCCGGCCCTGTTTTCAGAAGCCCAGGGCCGTGTGCTGGGTCTAAAAGTCCCGGACAGAACTAGGAGTGGAGCGCCCTGGCCCGTCCTCTGCGAAGGGGTCCCGAGACAGCGGTGACTTGCTGGTGCCTCCACGGAATCCTGGCATCTGGGAGGATTCCACAGTGTCATTCGTCTCACTGAGTAAAAGCTGTGGAGATCAAAATGAGGACAGCAGCTGGCCCTGGTGAACCGCGACAAAGCCGTCAGAACTGTGTTGCCAGACCGGTGAGTCTCGTCGCAAAGTGGAATTTACTCAGAGAGGTTGTGTAACGCAGGGTCTGGCCAAGCTCAGGCCTGCTTTACGCGGTGGGCAGGGTGAGAACATGGGTGTGCTAGTGTGTAGTTTTAATGTGAACGTGTCCCCTGAAACGTCACACGCTGTGCTGGAGTGCGACAGTGTCATATCATGGAGCGACACGCTTACGGTTTTGTGATAAAAATGGGGCGTGATTGTGCCGGACCCTGTATATTCCAAAAGAACACACACACACACACACACATGTGTGCACACGATGTCACCACACACAGCACATGCATGGGCGCACACATGCGCACGGCACGCCCATGGGCATGCACTTAGTTAGGTAAAGCCAGGACTGACCAGGCGAGGGGACTGGTATGGGCCCAGCCCCTGGCCACTTTTTTCCAAGGGGACCTGAGCGGGAGTAGGGGCGGGGAGCCGGCTCTGCTCAGGGAGGGCCCCGAGCCTCAGCCCACCCCCACCCCCCGCCCCGGCCCCACCCCCCTGCCACAGTTCTGGTCCTGGCCAGGACACGAGAGGCTGGACGCAACTTCTGTCATCGTGGTGGTTCACCCGTGACGGGAAAGCGTGCGACCTAAATGTCCAACGGCCGGCGAGAGAGAACCTGCTCCGTGCCGCCCTGCGTGTCTGAGGCGTGACAGACGGCCAGCTTTCCCGGGACTGCGGGCTGTGCTGGATTCGCTTTCACGGGCGGACGGTCGATGATTCAGGGCCTGATTGGCTCGAAAGCCTCTGGCTCTCGGATGGGCACCTCGGGGGCAGCGTGCGACCCCCAGGGCCACCGGCAGGATGCGTGTGCAGTGCGGGGCGTCCCGGGGGCCCACAGCCTGTGTGCCGACGTGAGCTCCCTGCTCGTCACCTGAGAAGGGAACCCCTGGTGTCACAGCAATAACCTCCCCATGAACCGGAGGGGGTCCCCTTGGTTCCAAAGCCCAAGACCCTCTTCGGGGCAACAGGCGGGTTTCCCACGCAGAGCGTGAACAGGCTGCAGGCTCTTCAGGTGAAACCAGACGTGGGCACAGCCCTCGGAAGGAGGACTTGGGCTGCGCTCCACACTGTGGGCACCCCCCGCCCCCCATGCTGGGCGCCCCACCTCCACCAATGACAAGGACAAGCGCCAACTCCACGTGCTGGGGTTGTCGAACGCCTGACAGGCTCTGTTCTTTCTCGCCACAGCCCTCTCAACAGGAGACACCCGCTCTCCAGTTTAGGGCGAGGTCTGCAGCGTGTGGGCCACCGGCCAGACCCGCGCCAGGCGCGCCCTGTCACACAGACACCGATACAGAGACCTCGGTGGACACCTGAACACTGACCGACCGTGTGCCGGCGCCAGGCGGGCTCCTTGTGTGTTTTCTCTCATTCCCGCCTCGGCAGCCCCGAAAGGCTGCTCATGCTCCTGCGGCTCCACGGTGGAAACTGATGCTCCGGTTGAGTAACCAGCTCAGGCCGGCGCAGGCCTAAGGTGGTGCCACCGGACCCGGAGCTCAGCCGGCTGGCCCTTCCGGCCCGGCTCTTCCCTGCCCCGTCCCCGGCCTCCAGTGGACAAAGGTTTCCTGTGCTTTCTTGCAACCACAGCAAGAAGGGGCCTCCAAACCAGATCTGGCTGGTCGCTGCTCCTGACAGGAGGTGTCGTGTTCCAGCCTTGCCAGCAACCTGCCCCAGCCCACACGGCTCGGCACACACCCCGAGGCTCGGATGCAGGCTTCCCAGGACGGAGCCACCAGCATTCTCACAGGAGCACCTTCTGCCCCGCCAGCGGTGTTTCCGCCAACAGCTTCCACTGGGGACACTCCCCACTTTGTCCGCTCCTCCGTGAGGGCCCAGCTGGCAACCACTCCTTGGAGGAGGCTTTGCTTTTTCCCTTTTCGAGCTCTAGCCACCTACCACTCGCCAGGTGTCCAGGAACACCGGGAAGCCAGCCCCTCCCCGCTGGTTTTCTACGGAGGGTTTGGTGTTTGGCGTTCAAAGCCGTCCACGCTCTCCGGTCTGACTCAGGCTGACTCCGGGCGGCGACCCATGAGCCTCTGTGCCAGGCGGACTCATCTCACATGGGGGCTTCTGCTTGTCGGCAACCGTTTCCAGGGAACAGCTGATGGAACAGACAGTCTGTGTTTAATGAGATCATGGTTTTGTTTTTAAAGAGAGGAGAGTGTTTAAGGGTTTAGCCAAGGTGCAATCATCAGTTTGGTCCCAGGAGCTCCTGCTTCCTGCTCGCCTTCCTCTGCTCCCTCCTCTGCTGGCTTCCGAGTCTTACAAGACAAAGTGTGGAGAATCCAGTGTAGGGTTGCAGGTGAGGGGCCGGGCATATTTTCTTCGGCAATTCTTAATCTCGACCAGGAAAAAAAAAATTGCAACAGCTAGGAAAAGGGTTCAAACGTAACCTACGAATCACGGAAAAAATACATGCCCACACTCCAAGACATGTTTTGACAATCGGAAAAAGAACTTCAAACAATGAGAATCGAAGAGCTGCCCGTTTTGAGCTAATCGTGAAAGGCTGGGAGGAGCCACAGCGCTTCTCCCCGCGGCGGGAGCTGCGCCGTGGCGCAGGTGCGAGGGATGCGACCTCCCAGGAGAGCCCCTGGAAGCAGGCGCCAGCCCCCCCCCCCCACGTTTGTACTTGTAAGTTTGCGTTTGCTACAAGGGTTGTGTTTTTTCTTTTCCTTCAAAAAGATAATGAAAGTGCAGTGTTTCCAAATACATAATTAAGACTGTGTTTAAAAATGTCCACAGATAAAAGAGCGGAGGGAATAAAATAAAATGTTTACACGGTTTATGCTTGGTCACAGGACAAGGCATAATTTTATTTCCTATTGTTGTCTGACTTTTGCTTATTATTTTCTACCATAAACATGTATTATAGTTAATATAATAAATTAGATGCATTCTTTCGCCAACAATTACCTTTGTTGGTAATTTCTTTATTTATTCAACAACAACAATAACAAAACTTGTAAGCCAGACTTCAGAATAAGTGCTGCAAGGGTGACTAATATGCCCTGAGTGAGAAGGCTCCTACTCCAGCCTGGGGAAGTCAGGGAGGGCTTCCTGGAGGAAGGGGAACTGAGTCTGGAAGGAGGGAAGGGATGGAAAGCGACGGGTGGACTGCAAGGTGCTGTGGGAGGTACAGAGATGGAGCGGGAGTGGGTAGGTGCTAAGCGCTTCTGGCGCTATCATAAAAAGCTTTACATTCATCCTGGAAGCCACAGGGAGTCACGAAGGAGGGTAGCGAGGGGAATCGTGGCATGAGGCGTGTATTTTCTAGGGACCACAGGTTTGAGGCAGGGTCCATGGTGGAAGCAGGCAGACTAGGAGGCTGCTGAGACAGCCACGTGAGGTGACTGGGGGGGAGATGGGGGTGGGAGGAGTTGGGGACAGAGACACGCAGACGGAGGGGCAGCGGCTGGCAGGGGATGAGGATGCTCAGTGGCGGGGGTCAGGGCAGACGTGGAGCCATGGAGGGGAGTTAGAGCCACCGCTGGAACTGCAGGTATGATGAAGGAAAAAGACTAGAGCGCACAAAACACCTTGGAAGGCAGCAATCGGCAGGGACAGGCAACCAGGGACCAGGGGACCCAGGGGACCCAGGGGACCCAGGGATGGTGTCAGGAAGCCAGGTGGGGGTGCTGGCCAGTCTTGCGTCTCCTGGTTAGGTCACCTTTAAATGGATGCCACGGGCACCACACAATGGACTGTGGAATGACCACGTGGCCGACTGAACAGCTCTACCCTCCTGTGGGCCCTGCAGCGTGACCAGGGCTGGCCCCCGCCTGCTCCACCCCTGCCCTGCCCTGGCCCCCTCAGAGCCTCCCCCATCTGCAGGAGGAGGTAAAAGTCCCAGTACTGAGAAGTGGGGCAAGAAGAATAAAGCACCAAGCAGCCGGGGCTGCTGACACATGATGCCCCGGGGTCACCCCGGGGTCACCCCACTCTACGTGGACCGGCAGTGCGCTCTAGGAGGGAGGGGCGGGCCGACTCCAGAGCTTGCCCTGCACCAGGCTCTGCCCCAGCGCTGGGCCCGGGCTCTTATTTTTCAAGTAAAGACACTGAGGCACCAAAAGGCGAAACAGCCTGCCCTAAGGTGTGGCTACTCGGTGGTGTGGCTGGGACCTGGACCCTCCACAGGACACTGCGGGGTCCTGGGCATTTTGAACCAAAGACAATGGGGGTGAGGGGTCACTGGGGCTGGACTGAGTTGTCATGGAAACTGTTGGCATTTCCACACAGACTGTCAGAGCCGGCCCTGCCGATGGATCCTGCAAGGAAGGCCCTGCCCCGAAGGGCCTGTGCTGACCGCAGTCTGAGCTCCTTCCGAACAGTGAAGAGCGGCCCCTGCTCCACGCAGGGGCCGTGTCACCCGCCCAGGCTGCGGGGCTTCGGGACTCTGCGAGCCAGCCCTGTGCGGCTGGAGAGTGTCCGACGCCCCCTCCGCAAACACGCAGCGACGCCTTTACGGGGCTTCCAGCCTTCAGGCAGCTCAAGTTTGCGGGGAGCTTGCACTTGTTTTGCTGTGGCAGGAGCTTTTGGGAGTTCCAGGGCCTGAAATGAGTTGCTCACAATGAAACCCCAACTTTAAATGTTGTGCGTGTCATAAAGAAAGATATTCTGGCTACATCTGGGAGCCCCCTCATCCTTCCGGGAAGTGTGGGTCCCAGCCCTGGCTTCCTAACCACCACCAGCAGAGGAGTCGGGGATAAATTGTTACTATATATCCCCTTAACACTTACACGAAACTCTCAGACGTTAGTTTCGTCAGCCTCAGGAAGCAGAAGTGAGTAGTTTATTTCTCAATGAGAAATGCTGCTTTATTTACCAGCGAGGAAGAAGCTTATTTAAATGCTTCCTGAATCTCTAGAGTCGTAACTATTCTCTACCATGTGTGAGAAACTTAAACATCGGAGTCAGCGCAGCGTCCGGGGCAGATGGCGAGTCTGCAGTCACTCGTTAGCTTCCAGAGCGAACCCCGCACTCGACTCTGTGAACGGAAATTGGGGCTGTCACGAAATTCTGCAATGCGACGGAAAAGTAAGTCACAGAGCCAGGGTGTCCAGCGGGCTCCGAAGTCTTCACAGATGCTTGCGGCCCTGGGGCCCCGAGATTCCACCCCAGCAGCAACCACGAGGCTCGAAAAGACTGAATGCGGGCGTGCGTCTGCACGTGACTCACAGCCAGGGACGCAGGGCCTTCAACATGTAAACTGTGGTCAACACGGGCAGAGTAGGGGGCAGCTAGTGGGGACATCTGGAATGACATGTATAAAACGGTATTTGCTCCAAATTTAACAATTCAAACAGAAAATTTCAAAGAAGGAAGCAGAACCTCACTTCTTGAGACCAGACCCTCACACCTTCAAGAAGAAGTCCATTTTCGAGCACTGTTACTTTCTGGAAAGTTCCTTTTTACACGGAATAAAACCCTCCCTCCTTGGAGCTTTTGTCTTTATGCAGAACATCACTTGCTTATTCCAAAGGTGGCATCCAAGCGTCAGAACACTTTGGCCCCTCCCCGGGCGCCTGCGCCCTGGAAGGCTGCTCCTACCAGAGGGCCGTCTGGGAGCGTGTCCGATGCCGGTGCCCGGGGAGGGTGTCCACGGCCGGCTCCTCTGCTTCCCAGCTGGTGGCCTCCGCGTCTGCTGGCTTCTGCCCTGACCGTCTCCCCGTGTCCCAGGCACTGTTGGGGAGATGGAGGTAAGAGGCCTGGTGTGAAGCCATCACTCAGTGAAGGCCAGGCAGGGCTTCTCCAAGGGTGCCAGCTCCCAGAACAGCCCTCTCGGCTCGAAGTGATCTTGCTGTGACGGAGGCCAAGGTGTCCAGCAGGAGGCGCCGGAGGTGCCGTCCGAAGCAGCAAGCAGGCCAGAGACCAAAGTGAAGAACAAGTGCCCCCGCCCCGCCCCCAGCCCCGCCCTCACCCATCAGAGTCCCGGGCTCCACAGACAGCACCTGGCATGGACATCCTTGCAGGTCTGGAAGGCAGGCCGTTCCCTGTCCCGCAGAAGGGCCGCCATCTTTATCGTTCTTTAAAACCACGAATTCTAGTCATTTTTGTTAAACCAGTTCCTGTTTTAATGTTAACCAATGCACTTTAATCCAGAGAAAATTAGGTTTCACTATAAATAGCCAGATTGAGAATAGAAGCACAAACTGTCCCCGTTGCGAGGTGTTGTTAATGGGTTTTGCTGCGGAACCAACAAGTATCTCAGGTCAGCTGGGGACACACCACTGGGCATCTTCAAGGGCCGGGAGAAAGAGAGACACACGTGCAGCAGCTGGACGGAGAAGAGGGCTTAAGAGCCCCTGGCCCCGGCCACCCCTGCACCCTGGGGAACGCATGCCCGCTCGTGGGGCCTAGAACATCACTCCATCGGCCCGTGTCCTCCAAAAATTTCCCCTCCGCCCCGAACCTGCGCAGGGACCGGATTTGGAAATGGGCTCTGCAGCTGCGACCCAGCCAAGGTGAGGCCACCTGGGTCGGGATGGGCTATCATCCGAGGACGGGTGTGCAGGTAAGAGGAGAGGAATGTGGACAGAGACACGGGGGATGCCACGTGAAGACACCAGAGGTTTCGGGTGACCCCCAGAGTGACGAGACAGGCTGGGAAAATCTTCCTCAGCTCCTCCTGAAGGAGCCAGCCCTGCTGGCCCCTGGACTTCAGATGTCCAGCCCCCAGAGCGGTGAGAGAACATCTGTCTGGTCTGAGGCCACCTGGTCAGGGGCAACTTTTTCTGGCAGCCTTGGACACCAACGCAAATGTGTCGTCCTGTGTTGGCCCTCGGCACACCATCTTCGGCCAGATGTCACAGTTTTTGCAAAGGATCTTGGTGACTCCTCTCCTGGGGATGTACAGGTGCCTGGGCTGGGACAGCCTGCCCCACAGGTCCCTCAGGGGCAGACTGAAGAAACGCCGCCACCTGTCGTTCTGGAGCTGTCCCCGGGCACAGCGCACTGACGTGTGTGCTTGCCACAGTCGAATCACACCTGGGACCCAGCCTTCCTCCCAGAGGGAATGTGCCCATGAACTTAGACATCTCCATAACAAGATGTCAGCTTCACTTTAAATTCCACCGACGGTGATGGGCCGCAGGGACCTTCTCTCTCCTGCCTTTGCCGGGGGTGGGGGGGGGCTGGCAGGGAGGGCAAGGCTGGACAGACAGCCACACTGAGGTGCCCCAGAGCAGCAGGTCCGGTGCAGGTCTGTCCATAAACACGCTGCTTTTAGTCACTGACATGCGCCAGCCGCACCCGGGGCCCCGAGCCACCCAGACTGAGTGACTCTCCCAGAGGACGGCCACCGCGGGCTGCTTTTCAAGTTAGAGACTCACATCATAAAATAAAAGCTGACATTTAAGAATGTTCTATGTGTGCCAGGTTTGACTTATAAAACGGACACTTGGGAACGCGGAAACCAACTAAATACCTAAGAGACTTCGAAACGAAGTGGCCAACATTCCCACACGGCCATGGGGCCGGCTCAGTTCCACCGTAATCCATTTCATTCCCGGCGAAGACGCTGCTTGCACTCCGAGTCGCAGCCGTCTCGGGTCTCCCGACACCGCAGGCTGCTCTGACTCGGAGCGTGGAAGACGGCCTCCTCACTGGACGGGCAGGCCCGCCGGCGTGAAAGAACGCCCTCACCGAAGCACTTAAAAATAGTGCCGGGGGCACCGGGCCAGATGCCATGGAAGCAGCGCTGCCGGGAGCTGTCGGGAAACGTGGGATCGAGCCTGCGTCCGGACCCTCAGTTGGTGGGTGTCCTTGGGCCTCTGAACTGCACTTTCAAGTAAAGGAAACGGGGTGCAGACAATCGCTAATACTCCTTCCAGTTCTGACTCACTCACTGGTTTTCTGCCATTCACAGAGGAGAGCGCTTAGCAGCTGTCCTGCCTGAGCTCAGTGAGGTTGCTCAGCATGTCCCTTTAATGGAGCCTGCACCGGGCGGAACAGCTGCTCTTCCCCCCGTCACGGTGGCCGGCTAGCATGCCTCCCCAGCAGTGAGCACCCCCCGGAGGCATGTCCTCATAGGGCCAGGGCCCGGTGACAGAGAGGACAGGCATGAGGTGACGAATGGCTCGGAAACAAAGGCAGGGCTCAGAGCCGTTTGCAGGACCGCAGCGCCGAGTTGCTATCTGCTGACCCGGCTGTTGCTTCTCAGACGGACACCGCCAGGTGGAGACGGTCCGAGGGACAGGCGGGCGTGGGGATGCCGGGGCCCACCCTCTAAGACTCCTCAAGGGCTGCCCAGGCCAACGGCCAGCAAACGAGGCTGGCAGCCCGGGGAGCTGCCACCTGCTGGAGCCCTTTTGACGGCCCCCGCTGGCAGGGAGGTTTACTCGTGGGTGTCCAGGAGTGGAGCTAGTCTCGCTGGGCCACTTAGGGAGTCGCCTCTGATGAGGCCACCACGTGCAGATCGGAGCACTTCCCAGCGACGGGCCCAGACAGAGGGCGGATACGGGAGGCACAGCCCATGGCCAGAGACCACATTCCGTGCCTGGTGAAACGGGGGCTGGGGGCACGGCCTCTGCATGAGGGACACACTCGGGGACCTGGGAAGCAGGATCGTACACTCCACATCATAACCTCCCTCCTCCTCATGGGCACAGCTCCAGGGTGGTCAGTGAACGGACAGAGAGGCACAGCCCTCACCGCAGTTTCAGAGCGGGGCCCTCACCCCGGGGGTGTCCGTCTGCCTTAGGTCCCGTGTGGTGGGGTTGGGGCTTGGTGCGCTGGGTGGGCTCTCTGACCCCACCTAAAAGTTACCCTGTAGCAAGAGGTCACTGGATTTTTTTTGTTGCGTCCAGGTCCATGGAGAAGCAGCTGCCAGCAAGGCTTCCTGCCTTCACTTTGTAACATTGTTTCTGTGCTGCCCTTGGTCCCTATACAGCCAGGCCCTCCTTCTACTCTTCCCTGGTGTGCAGGTCTCACCCCGCCTCTCACGCAGCACTCGCCTCCCCCGCCCCCGGCCCCCCCCCACCCCCCGGGCGCCTGGCCCTGCGGCAGTCCCGCCTCAGCATCCCGATCTCCCCCTACCACTTTTTGTGGTAACATAAAAGTGAACCTTTCAAGCATTAAGCACATTCCCGCTGTTGTGCAGTCGCCGTCACCGTCCACTCCAGAACCTTTCCCTCTTCTCAGACTGAAGCTCTGTCCCCGATAGAGACTGATTCCCCACCCTGCCCTCCCCCGCACCCCCACCTCACTTGCTGTCTCTGTGACTTTGTTAGCTCCAGGGACCTCCATGAGTGAAATCACACAGGACTGGTCTTTCCCTGGACCGGTGGGGGCGGACGCTCCACTGGAGGAGGTTCAGGAGAGCAAAGGATTCCTCGGGTCCCCCCTTATCTGCAGTCACCCACGGTCAACGCCAGTGTGAAAATATCCAATGAAAAGTTTCAGGATTAAACAGTTCTTAAGTCTGGAGTCGCACACCGTTCTGAGTAGCAGGGTGAAACCACGTGCCATCCTCTCCGCCCGCCCCGGACCGATCACTGTCCCTCCTCCCACCCCCAGTCACCGGGCATCAAATCAACTGTCACGGCATCGCAGCGCCTGTGTTCAGGTCCCCTTATTCCCCTTAGCGGCGGCCCCAAAGCACAGCAGCCGTGATGCCGGAAATTCAGAGACGCCCGAGAGAAGCCCCCGGAGTGGAGCTCAAGGAGACACTGAGGGAGAGACCAGGTCCATGGAGCGTTACTACGGGGCACCGGTCTATTTCTGTACTTGTCTTTGCTCTCCTCCTGCGCCCGCTTTATAAATCCCACTTTACCGTGGGCACGTATGAGCACAAAAGCACTCGAGACAGGTGGGGTTCGGCGCTCGCCGCAGTCTCGGGCCTCCCCTGGGGGTCCTGGGACGTGCACCCCCACAGGCAAGGGGAGGCCACCGTGCCGAGCGGTGCAGCATTCCACCTGTGGGCACGTCCCAGGAGGATCGAAACCGGGGTCTGGAGCAGACGTGGGTGCACCGAGCTCACGCGGCATCTGTCACGGTGCAACGACACGGGTGAAGAGGCGGAGAAAGCAGGTGTCCGCGGGCTGGGGAGCGGATAGACAAGACGCGCTCCGTCCGCACGCGGGGAGGGACGGCACGCAGCCTCAGGAAAGAAAGAAACCTTGTCTCGTGCCACCACAGGGGGTGGAGCTGGGGGAGCGAGCCCCCGCGGCTGCTTGGACCCAGGGGACGGGCAGAAAAAGCCACGGCTCAGGGAATAAGGTGGAAACTGAGAAACGTCTGGATCCCGCACAGTCCGCCATCGTCAGCAGCCTGCAAAACACCGTCTTCTTTTTGGAAAGTGAAGTCTGAATACGCTGAGAATGCCCGCAGCTTGACTGGTAATGGCATGTAATGACCTGTCATTAGCTGTTTAATAGCTAATTAAATAGCACTTGTTCCGTGGGTGGGGAGGGAGCGACCGCCAGGCTGTCCCTCGGTCCACAGCTGGGGTCATGGCGCCCCCTGCCCCTGCCGAGGCTGCAGGCTGCAGCCACCACCCTGACCGTGAAAGTGAGTGGGGGGCAGGGCAAAGGCCACCTCTTGGTGGTTGTCACGTCTGCTTTGAGAACTCACTGGCAGGCAGCCGGAACCAGCACATCGCACCGTATTATACATGCAGAAGGGAGAAAGGGAGAGAATCCTGAAAAGATGTCAGTCTTCTGGGAACTTGAAAACTGAGATAAGAGGTAATAAACCGCTTGACTTCAGAATTTTCCCTTGTTCCTGCGGAGCCCCGACCTCATCCTGCTTTGGGGGACCCTCTCTGGACCCTGAGGCTCTGAACCCTTGCCCCCATCTACACTGCTCGGGCAGGGAGATGGGGGTGCAGGGGGTTCTAGGTAAAAGGGTGTCAGCTGCTCACCCCCCAAAGGCAAGAGACGCAAAGAGGTTTGCCCAGGGTCACAAAACAAACGTCCTAACAGGTGCGAGGGGACCACAGGTGTTCTAAACGGCGGGTGTCGATCGCTCCAGGTGAAAATGAACACTCGGGACACTGGGAACTCGACAGGCCTCGGAGGTGCAGGCACACGGTTTCCGAGGGGGACAATCTCCAAATAGGGACAGAGGAGATCCGGGGGTCAGGAGAGAGCGCCGATGCCGGGAAGACGCGGTGGGCAGCCTCGGCTATTCTGGCCTCCCGGTTCCTGCAGCGGGGGGCCCCGGGGGAGGCTGCAAGGCTGGGTCGCGCCTGAGGCTGCCTCCGTCCACAGCTGACGGAGAAGCAATGAGTCACTTTAACAGAACTCTGACGTGGGAACAGACGAATGTGACATTAGACCCCAAATGCAGATGGCAAAATGAGGCCTGAGACGCTGCCCTCAGAGTCCGTCTCAGCCCCATCAGAATATCAAAAAAAAGAGGAAGTGCGGCGTCCTCCAGGTCCTGGGAACACCAAGGGGCAGAGGTGGCTGCTACTCTGAGAACAGCCGACTTCTCGGGTACATACCCACGAAGGCGCAGAGGAGGCGAATGTTACGTGGTCTCGGCAAAGACACAGCCTCCGGCCAGCGTCTGGGACAGCCCCATGCAAACCGCAAGCTTTGAGAAGGCGAAGGACCCCTGTCCCTGATCCAGTCAGTGGCAGAGCGGGGCCTGCTGGTCAGGGATGGGCCAAAGTACGGGAGGCTCCCAGTTGCTCGTATGGAACAGGACATGCGGGTTCTGGTTATTGCGGTAGCTTCAGTGGCTCAAAGGGCTGTCCCGGTGGGCGGCAGAGCGAGCCCACCTGCGCCCACCCCGGGTATCTCCCGGAGAAATGAGTCACCCACCAGAGCCTGCCGAGGGCCTGAGGGAGGGAGCCTGGGAAGCACTCCAAGGGCCGGGCGATCCTTTTCTGAAATCATTCGGAGTGTTTGAATGGCGCACACAAACCCGTGTGAGCAGCATCAATCATAGCGATACGGTGTCTGGGGCAGGTTATGGGTTATGCTTTTTACCTGCTGCGCCTTCTATGTGCACTCACATCAAGAGCAAGCCCCCCCCCCCCCCCCCCCCCCCCCCCCCGCCCAGGCGCGCGCCCCGCTGCAGCCTGGACTCGGCGCGGCCTTGTCCTGAGGAGAGCTGACAGAGGCTTAGGAAAGGAAAAATAGGTTGCAATTTTGACAGCGCTCACAAAAGCCCGACATCCAAGGAAAAAGGTGGATCCTACCAAAAGGAAACCCAAAGCTGGATTTTCAGTTAATGAGACGGATACTGGGGAGGGGATTGTGTTTTCTGTCACAGGACAAAGCTAGCCGTCTGCACCCCCAGGGGGCGGGTCAGGACACAGCACTAATGTGGGGAATAGCCACTTCCTGTCTCATCCCTGCCGCCTGGGGACAGGGGGCTGGGAGGGAACGGAGTGAGCCCTGGGACAGTGGGTTTCAGGCTCTGTCACCGGGACGGGACAGGAAGACTGGAGAGAGGCCACTTTCTGCAGCACAGCGGCCCAGGGCTCTGCAGAGCTATTTTAAGATCAGCAGCAAGTGGCAGAAGCAATGTGCCTCACAGGAGGTATGAGGACCTGCTAATCCCCTGGAAATGTGCTGTCACTGGTCTTTTTGTTGTCCCACAGCCAGGCCCCTCCCACAGCCAGCCCCCCCTCCCGATTGGGCAGTGGGCCTCCGAGGGGGGGGGCGGGGAGTCTGGAATGTAGACGGGCAGCCAGCCGCTGCCCTGGCCAGGGGTTCAGTTGGTTGGAACATCGTCCTGTTTGCCAGATGGTTGCACCCGGTCTGGGGAGGGGGGTGTGGGAGGCAACTGATTGATGTTTCTCCCTCATATTGTCTCTCTCTCTCTCAAATCAGTAAACACATCCTTGGGTGAGGATTGAAAAAATTAATGGGCGGCCAGCCCTGCCCCCCACCAGAGAGGCTGAGGGTCAGGCGTCTTTCCTGTCCTTCCCAGTGGCAGGCGAGCCCCTACTGAACTGTGCTGATGCCCTGCCCTCCGGGGGTCTTCAGACGGACAGAAGCCTCACTCCGGGTCCTTTCCCAGCCTGTGGGCCCTATGGCAATGCCGCCCCAGGGTTACAGCAGACAGGGCCTGCAGGAGGAAGCTCCCAGCTCAGTGTCCAGGCAGCCCCTGACCACAGGGTCCCCTCCTCAGTCTCCTGTCGACTTCTGGCCTGGAAGGCCACAGGGATCAGGAGAGTCCAGGAGCAGCGTGGGGACGTGGCCCCCGCTGGCTCAGATGCCAACCCTGCGCTGCCCGACTCTCGGGCAGAGGCGGCCCTGAGCAGCCCTCGCAGCCCCAGCTGCCTGGGCCGCTGCTTGCCATTCCTGGAGCGCGCCTGCGTGGTGCAGCTGGGCCCTTTCCTGGAGAGGACAAGAGCGTCTCAGCGCTGCTCCCGGCCCACAACAGGGACCTCTGGAACTCAGCAGAGTGCGATCCATCGGCAGCTGATGCCCGCCATCCTGCCTGGGCCCCACTTCCCCCACCCTGCCCCACCCGAGCCCTCCAGGCATGTGGCCTCCCCTCCCTGCCCCGACGTTTCCGGGGCAGAGTCTGGGGAGGTGGAGCACGGCGTGTCCTGGTGGAGGACAGCCGCACACCGACAGGCGCTGCACGCCAAGGGTGCAGCTTCTGGAGTGGAGACTGGCGGTTCCGACCCACGCAGGGACGGAAACGCGGAACAGGGGCCCTCCTTGGGGCGTGCGTCGCTGTCTGGAGACATTTTTGGGGGCCACTGCAGGGCAGGAGCCAGGGATGCTGTCACACGCCCTACAGCGGGTGGGGCGGCCCCCACATCAGAGACTTCTCTGGCCGGCACGTCAACAGGGCCGAGGCGGAGAAGCCCAGATGGAGTTGACGAGGAAGAGGAAACTCGAGAACAGAAGGGACGGTTGGGGGACTGTGCGGCCCCCGCTCCCCTGCAGCCCTCATGGCCACCTCACTCTGCAGCGGGCTTCAGGCTGGGCTAAAAAGAGGCGGGGCATGGAGTCACTCCTGAGAGGGCAGCTGGGCCCGAAGACAAACCAGAGACAAACCTGGGCAGGGCCTGGCAGGGTGGCCGGTGGCGACCTCCAGGAAGCTGACTGCAGGCTCGGTACCCAGTGGGGTGGGGGAGGCTTCTGGCCATGAAGCAGCTGGAGAAACCCGACAGCATCTCGCTGCTGAGTCTTCAATTCAAGGCCAAGCAGCAGAAATTGCATTGAGGACGGAGGGTCCTTCCCGTCTTGGTGCTCAGTGACAGACGGGAAACCCGCCCACAGGTTCTGACACTGGGAGCACACCTGTGTGAGACAGAGCACTGGCCCCGGGGCTGGTGCTGAGGCCGCCCACCCAGTGTGGGGTGCCCACCCAGTGCGGGGCGCTGGTGCCCTCCCCACGGGGCCTGGGCTTCCCTGGGTCTTTCTCTCGTCTCTCCTTCAAACTGCTCTCTTCTTTCCATCTTTCCTGCCACTCTCCCTCCCCTCTCTCTTTTTTCTTTTCGTATGCTATGCTCCTTTTTCGATTATGGCTGACCTCAGCTGGCTCCCTTTTCTCTCCTCTCTGCCCTCCTCTGATGGTGGAATTTCACCCTGCCCGCAGGTCAGGACAAGCAGCCTCCCTCTGGAGAGAACACAGTCACCCGCGGCAGAGCCAGCGCCCTGTTGGCACCGGCAGGTACCGGGCAGCCTGCTCTGTGCACCCCGGGTGATGATGCCCCCACCCTGGGGAGATTCCTCTTTTTCAGAGAAAGGAACCCAAACTTGGACACGTCTCTGTGTCTGTGGTCACACAACCTACGAAGGCTGAGTTCTTTCTGCTGACCCGAACATTTCCCTGTGCGGGGCAGCTCCAGCAGCCACCTGTGTCACCGTGTCCCTGCTCCTCTGTGCCTGATCACGAGTGACATGCAGCTCCGTGGCCCTCGATCCCAATCCTGCATTACAGGGTGCGCCTCTACTACCAGCTCCACAACCAAGGATTGACCGTTGCCCTAGCTGCCCTGTCCTGTAGGGGGCGCTGCCACAGGTGGCTCTTTCAAGGCAAACACATGAAAATGGAGAGAAACCTGGTTCTCAGCTGTACCAGCCACATTCCGGGCGCTCACAGGCTTAGGACTAGTGCTGCCCTAACGCAGGGCACAGGGACAGTATTTCTGTCCCCACAGGAAGCCTGACCAGCCTGCAGGGGTATCTGCCTTGCAGGCCCTGGCCAGTGCTGGCTCCCGCGGCCTGCTGACCGGACTCGCCCACTGCCAGGGCCGTATCGCATTCTGCCGACCTAAACACTCCAGGTATTTCGTGCCTGGTTCACGGAAAGTGTACCTCAGCTCTCCGAGAATGTTCCAAACAAATAAACAGGTTATCCTTGACGTCCAAAGCTATGAAAATCGTATTTTTATCACCGCCTTTGTTGGCTCACCTAATTTGACATTTTATTCCACTCTCCGGAGAGGAGTATCAGGATGACCCGCCCCCTTGTGGGTGCTGTTTGGACATTCGAAATGAACTCTGCTTTCCTGGCATAAGGCTCACATGAGCTTTCAGCTTTCTTCCCAGTCCCTTCCACCCGCTTAGTCGGAAACGAAACTCTGCCCACAGGCACCAGATCAGAGAAGGCGGCTCGTCAGCATCCTCAGCATCCAGCAGCGTTTCCTTCAACATCAGGCCGTGGGCAAGGGCAGCGGCCTTGGTGACAGGGACCTGGTTCAGGTTTGGGCCTGTGCCCGTGTCTCCCGGCCACTGCTCCATGCCTGAGCCAGCGCCGCAGCTGCGCCTTTGCGCCCCTGGGGGGCGGCCGGTCACAGCCTTGCGGCAGACCCCTCCATGCCTCCGCTCAGATGGCTCTCGGAGGCTTGAGTGCCTCCTCCTGTGTCTGAACAGCTCACCACACGTCTGGGGAAGGCTCCGAGATGCCAGAGACCAAAACGGACGAAGGACAAAAGAAAACGGACCACAGTGCAAAAGAAAAGTTCAGGGGGAAAAGGATGACGTCCTCAGAATCAGGCACTGTATTAGTGAGTCCAGAAAGAATGCTGTAAAAAGAAGCAAAGAACAACAGAAACCACTGGGAAATTAAATATAGAACAGAGGAGTCCAGTAGAAGGAGTGGCAGAGAAAGTTGAGCGACCTCCCATTAAGCATCCATGGAAGACAAAAATCTGTCAATGGGGGCCGAACCGGAAGTTATCCTCAACAGTAGGCACTTCTGAAAATGAGGAAATGGTGGGGAAGGGAACATTCAGAAAGTTCCCAGAATTTTAGAAGACACATTTCCGGATTGAATGAACCCACTGAACATTCAAAAAGTGGCAACCCCCCCCCCAAACAAACCCCGAAAGAAAAAGTGCACAACACTGAGGGTCGAGAGGAGACCCTCTGGAGGGTAAGACTCCGTACACAGTGCAAGATGCCGCGATTGCACGAGACATTGGCACTCCCAGCGCACCCTCGAGAGCGAGCATCCAGTGGAAAGGTGCCTTAAAATTATGCTAGAAAATCGTTTCTAAGTTTACTTTTCTGATGTTTATGAGTTTATTGTGTTGAACCGGTCAGCCACTTGGCTCAGATATCAAGAGTGTGAACAGTTACACTTGCGAAATCCACTTCCACCCACACGTCTTTCGCCGGGCTCAGCCAGGGTTCATGCAAACCACAGCTTTCTCACAGACGGACAGCAGGCTGGTCTCACTTTCTGGCTTTTTGCGTGAACAAGATGTGCTGGAAATCATTTCAAGGAATACACAAGAATCTTTGTCGTTTCTCTGAAAGTTATTTTTAACCCAGAACTTTAGCACTCAGCCAAACTGGCCCATCAAGTACTAGGGTAACATAAGACACTCTCAGATATGCAAACATTTAGAAAGGCATCCTGTCTCTGAAAGACACTGAAGGATGTGTTCCAGCAAAACGAGAGAGTAATCTATGGAAGAAGACAATGTATACAGAATCCAGCCACTACAGATACAACGACAGTGGCAGGAAAGTGGCAAAGGCAACTCTCAGAACAGTGCGAAGGGAAAGACAGCGGCAGCAAACCCAGAGCCTACGGGGGCAGACGGGGGCTCGAGGACAGACGTCTCCAGGGAGGCGGGTCCAGGCGGGAATAATGTGGAACTGACAGATGGTCTGATTTGTTTAAAACTACAGAAAATCGTGTTGTGAGGAGGTCTGCTGAAAAGTGTGTGAAGAATCAGAAACGGTAGACAAGTAGACAGAAGGGCATTGGGAAGAGTAGAAACAATTAGCCCCCAGAAGGCAGAACGTTCCGGGAGAGACGACAGCCTGCACCACTTGGCTCCGTAGCTGGCGCTTCGGTGTCCCGTCGTCACCACCGCCATTCCCTGTGTGTCAGTCACCCTTCGGAGGGCTCGTCCCAAAACGCCTCCTTTACCCTCACAAGGACCTGTGAGAAGCGAACTCTTAAAATCCCCCCGTTTCACACATGGGGTGCAGAGGCACCAAGTGGGGACGGAACTTGCTCAGGGGCAAGTGGCAGAGTCAGGGCCTGACCTGGGAACCCCGCTGCGGGTCCAGTGGTCCTCCCGTGACTGTCCAGCCTAAACTTACAGCATCGCTGTGGAGTGACGAGGAGGAGAAGGGGAGGGGGAGAGGGCCTGAGCTGGCCCCACGCGTCCAGGTCCTCGTCCAGCAAACCGGATCGCACCTACGACCCAAATGCCGATGCACAGGGCGTGCGCCTGTCACTGACAGACACCAGACGGTCGCCAGGGCCCGGTGAGGGTCCGGTGAGGGCACTGCAGACCCGGCTTCCGCGCGGCGACCAGAGAAGCCACTGGCGGGTTTCGAGCAGGGAAGGGACGCGACCCCACACGGTGAAAGGCTCGCCCCGCGCTGTGTGGAGAAGGGCCTGAGAATGCGGGAGGAGGGGCAGAGCGCGTCTTACTTCAGTGGAACAAAAATGAGCTTTGCCGAGACGTGGGAACGAAAAGAAGACGAGCGATGTGGCATGCAGGGAGGATGCTGGGACCCCCCCCACGAAGCGTCACGCCTGATGGCTCAGAGGTGACTTGGGGACAATAGCCAGCGGACTGCAGGGCACGGCCTGGGATAGGGCTGTGGACGGAGCCAAACACTGAGCCAGGACGTGGCCTGGATGAGGGACCGAACCTCTTAGTTATAAAATGGCCTCAGGCAAGTCCCTCCATAACTCTAAACCCCTCTGAGGACACTGACTGTAATTCCGGGAGTGGAGCTCCTGGGGACACCTGGCACACCATCACCTCAAAAGCAACCCCAGTTCCCTGCTCCCCACTTTCTGATCCCACACCCTGGCCAGGCTCGTGGGGGACAGACTCAGCTGGAATCCCGGTCTCCTGATTTCCACGCTCCCGTGGAACCTCTTCATGTCTCCTGCGTGCAAGTCACAGCCCTGACCACAACACGGGCAAGTCACTGAAGGTCCACGCACAACAGGGACAGGGGACAGCTGTCTCTCCGACAGACACAGCCGTGGGTGGGCCCCAGCCACCAGCGACCCGGGCACTGCCCACAGCCGAGTTTCTGCGTCCACCTCCAGCCAGGCCATCTTGCTGGGACTCACGGAAGCAGCCCAAGGTCACAGGCGCTGTGTTTGCAATTCCCCTGACAGCCCAGAGGGTGACAAAAGTCTGTCTGGAATGTCCGCGCAGTCACATTCCTAATGCCTGTGGATGATGCTCGAGACCGTGTGTCTGTCCAAGGAAGACGAGCTGGGGCCTGGAGCCCCGGGGGGCTGTGCTGGGGTGCGTGCAGGTCAGCACTCCTGTGAGTGGAGTCTGAGGGCCAGGGGTGACCGCCTCGCCTCCCCTGGTCACAAACTGTGGGTGACACTAAGTGACACAATCATCCAATCACTTTCCAGCAGCTTTTATCTGCTGGCTGGCCTCGGAAGAGCAGATTTATTCAGAAAAAGGGCCTTAGGGGGACGGGCCCCAGACCACCTTCAGGTAAATGCTGGCCCGAGGCCCCTCCCCGAGGCAGGGCACCAGGAGTGCATCCTGCCTCCTGGGCTCAGTCAGGAGCCTGGACACATGGGGGTGGGGTGGGGGGGAGGTCCTGCACTGGGCCAGCCTCCCAGCTGGGCCCTCTAATGGCCTGGAGGAGAGGAGGACACAGGGCCCTTCCGACAGGCTGACCTGTGAGGGCGGTTTGGGAAGGACACAGGGGACTTAGGGTTAGAGTGTCCTGTACTTATTATGGGGCTCCCCAGAGTGAGGCATGAGGTTTGCCCTGAGTGGGGGTTCCGCAGAAGCAAAGGCAGGGACTTGGGAAGGGTGGAGCCAGCAGGGGGCGGGGAGCAGTGGGGCTAGGGGTGGAGGTGGCCTCAGCTGGACTTATCCCTCACCCGACCCCACCATCCCATGGGGGCTTCAGAGCCTGGATGTGCCCCCGAGTGGTTTCCACTTGGCGGGGCCTGTTTGAGCCCTCACCTCCCCATGTGGTAGGTACAGGTGGTCCCAGGGCTGGGACGTCATGGCCCTCCCCCCAAAGTGACTCCTGGGGGCCATGGAGCATCTCCAGTGAAGGGGGGCGGCTGTGAACCCCAACAGCTAGCACTCACAGGCCAGGAAATAAACCCCTGCCAGTCAGGGTCCTGGGCGGCCACCAGCCGCCCCCCTGCAGGGGTCCTGTGTTCAGAGGACACGGTCGTGATGGGACAGCCTCAGAGAGGAGGCTGTGGGAACAGTTGTGCGGCAGGGCACGGCACTGTGGGTAAGGAAGCAGAAGGGACCAGGGCTCATGTGGTCACAGATGGGACGAGAAGCTCCCTGCGACAGGGCCCCCCTGTGGGTGTGGGGAAAGGCGCTCTCCACGTGGGGGAATGCTGCGGACTAGAGAAAGATGTGCCTGCTCCGCACACAGCCCCCCCCCTCCTCCCCCCCCCAACCCCCGCCGCCTGTGCCTCCTGCGGAGCCGGCTCTCACAGTGCCTCCTGGGCCTTTGTCCCGACATCGTCGCACCCAAACGCCACCTCAGACAGACAGTGAGAAGCCAGCTCCTCCTGCAAACACGTCTGCAGTGACCGAAAGTTGCAACTCCATTTCCTCCTAATGTCCTAGATGAACCGCAATGTAACTGCAGAAACATAATGTATCACTCGCAGGGAGCCGGCCTAGCCGGGCTCCAGCGGAACTGGGACCCGCCTCCCTGCCTGGTGACCACCTCCGCCTGGAACTCTGCACTTAGCGTCCAGGGCACGTTCCTGGACGCCAGGCCCGTGTGGCCCCTGACACTTTCTTCACTGCTCCCCAGCTTTCATTTGGGCCCCACCCTCCCCAAGTGCTCCCGGGCAGTCAACTCCCCCAGTCCCAGGGTGGTCCTGACTGGTTACGGGGTACGACACCCCCCCAACCCTGGCCACCGCCATAGGGACTGGTATGGGCTGCTGGTCAGCAGCAGCCTGGGAAAGAGGGCTTGAGACTTGCTCCTCACTCTTAGGAGAGATGGGGGTGGGCTCACGGGGTTAGCCTGGGAACATAGCAGCCAGCCTCCTGGAAGCAAGTGACTCCGAGGACAAGGCCGCCCCCAGAGGACAGCCCAGCGGAGCTGGCTGCAGGGGTCATGAGGACAGAGATGGCAGCGTCTTTGGTGAGGCCAGCGGGGAATCCGCACCCATGGGGCGGCCCGACTGGGTTAGGACTTCTCTCCCTTCAAGAGTAACTCAAAATGACTGTGGCTGGTGTGGTGCAGTGGATTGAGTGCCGGCCTGCAAACCAAAGGGTCGCTGGTTCGATTCCCAGTCAGGGCACATGCCTGCTGGGCTGCAGCCCAGGTCAGGTCCCTGGTGGAGAGTGCGTGAGAGGCAACCACACACTTTCTCTCCCTGTCTTTCTCCCTCCCTTCTCTTCTGTCTAAAATAAATAAAATCTTAAAAAAAAAAAAAAACTCAAAATGCCACTTCCTCCAGAATAACTCAAAATGCCACTTCCTCCAGGATGTCACCTCCAATTGCCATTCCTCGCCCCGTCAGCAGGTGCTGACTCCCATTTCCAAACTTGCAGAACAGAAGAGCCTACTCTCTTCACATCACACGTCTTCCTGCTGTTCATCTCCAGGTCAGACCCCCCACCCCCGACCCCAACCCAGCTCCTTGGGGGCCAGTGCCCCTCAGGGCCACCCCTCCTCCCCGAGGACAGGGTTTGGGGGGCACGCGGGCATCCCCAATCACTGAGCAAACAGTGCTGAACTGCAGAGCACTCTGTTCCCTTTCACAAGAACTCGACGGTGAAGATTCGCCACTTGACTAGTGAGTCTTATTTTCACCGCTGGGAGACAGAATCCAACTTATAGTAAAACTCACCCCAGTGCGCCTCCCCCCCGGCCCCCACTAGCAATTGTGACGCCCAGCTCCCTGGCTGGTTCCACTGCAAGTGGGTGCGTGGGGGCGGCTCTCCATTGCCCTGCTGACTCGCCTCACGGCGGGGTTCACCTGCTTCAATCCTGACGGCCGAGGGGGGTTCCCCTTCCCCGCTCAGAAACGACGAGAGGGAGGCTGAGGGGTTGGGGGCCCACTTGCCCGGGGAGGCACAGTCCGTGTGGAGCCGTGTGCCATTTCAAAGCCCACGTCTGATCCCCAGCCCATGGGGGCCCCCTGCCTGGGGGGCAGGACTCCGGGCGCCCTGTTACGCAGAATCTCAGGACACCAGCCCAGGGCTTTTCCTTTCGATCTACTTTCATAAAAACCAGCGGCCACGAGGCAGACTTTGGGATCACTCCTGGTTCCCTGTCCCGAAACCACCGATGGATGTGGGTCACCCTGGCCGCCTGGGGAGCTGAGCTCGGTCCTATGGTCAAACACCTACGGGAATGCCTGTCTGTGAAGGGGGCGGGGTTACATTCAAGCTACTGCACTTAGCAAATGGCTATATTTAGCCAAGTGCACTCCAAGCGCCTGGCAGCTCTTTTTTTCTAAATTCGTGAATGTACCAGGCACTGAGGAGCGGTTACTCTGTGCCTGCCTCTGTGTGGAGCTCTGGGGACGCCAACGTGAGATGCCGCCTGCCTGGCTGTCACCTTCTGCAGGGGGACAGACTGGTGAACAAGGACCAAACCCAGCCTGGGCTTTGAGGGATGAAGAGGAGTTTGCCTGGGAAGCCCTTTCGCTTCTCATACGGAGAGAAACAAAAGTCCGCATTCATTCAGCATTCAACAAATACCGACAGACAGCCATGTGCCCATAACAGCAAAATTTACACTAAAAACACCTAAGAACTGGTCATCGAGTGGACTCAGCAGCTGACTGATGCCACCTGACACGGCAGCCTCCCCCGGGGAAGCTTTCCACGGGAGAACAATGCCCTGGGGACGGAGGGCCCCAGCACTTGGAAGGGGTCGCAGGGTCGCCCCGCATGTGCGTGCGCGTCCTTTATTGGGAGTGTGTCTGCGCGCGCACAGATGCACGGCGCACCACCGAGAAGGTACAGAAGGGGGTACCTTCTGAAAACCGAAGCCCCACGGCCCACCCCAGCCCCCGCCTGCTGGGCGCCCCCCACCCCCCGGGTGTCCGGGGTTGTCCAACCTCCGGGTTGGGTCCTGCTGGGAGAAGAGGCACGTGTGCGGGTTTGCACACCCGGCGCCTTGGCCGCGGGGACGGGCATCTCCCACCGCGTTAGGATGGACTCTGCCCAGGAAACTTTGGGGGAACCTCGGCGCCTGGACCCGGCGACAGGCTCGGTCCTGACACGGGAGCCACAGAGACCGCGCGTCCCTGCCCGTGCCGCACCCTGTGTGACAAACCACGACAAATGGTCACCGCAGCGGCCGGGGGGCCTCCGGGGACGTCCGCAGGCCTCCAGGGTCTGGCCGGCAGCACCCCTATAATGCGGCACCACAAAGCGGGGCGCTTGTCCCCCACCCGCCGGCCGGGGCCACCTTGCACCAGGGGCGGCGCCCCAGCTCCGCGCGCCCAGGGGGCAGCAGCTGAAGGGAGCTCGGGGCGGGGGAGGGTCAGTGTCGCCGGCCTGTCCCCGGGGCCGCTGGACCGGCGCCCGGCCCGCCGAGACCCTGCGGGGCCGGCGCCACAGCCCCCGCAGACGGACGGACCGACCGACAGCCGCCTGACAGCTGCGCGCGCCCCGCCCCCGCAGAACCGGCCGCCGGCGCTCACCTCGCGGGCGATCTGGTTCAGCGCATCGTCCTCCGCCGTCAGCCGCTCCCGGTTGGGGAGCCGCTTGCGCCCCGCGCCCTGGGTGCCCATGTCCATCGGCCACGCCGCCGCTGCTGCCGCGGGGCCTGTCGATCCCGCCGCTCGCGGCCCCTCCGCCCCGGTGCGCCCAGCCCCTCCCTCCGCCGCGGCGTCATGGCGTCAGCGGGCGCGGGCCGGGGACGCGGGGACGCGGGGGACGGCGCCGGGCGCCGGGACCCGCGGGCCGGGCACCGTGAGCTCGGAGACGCAGGGAGGTTTGGGAGGCTGGGGGCGCGGAGGCGCGTGGACGCGGGGGCGCTGGCTGCCTGGGGCGCGGGGGCCGGTGGACCCCCACTGGAGACACCGCCCCAGGGCCGTGGATGAGGGCGGAGAGGGGACCTCCGCGGGGCGTGGAGGACTCTCGGGGACGGGGTGGCCGAGAGGGGTTTGCGCGGTGGGGCGGGGGTGGGGGGCGGGAGCGCAGGCACGCGGCTCAGAGCGGCGCCCGCCGAGTCCCAGTCCGGATGGAGTGGCACCGATCGGGCGGGAGCGGGGCAGGCCGGGTCCCGGCGGACGAGTCTGCAGCTTCCAGGCCCTGTGACCTTGGCCAGCCCCCGGGCCTGAGGCGAGGTCAGAATCCGCGTGTGGATGGATGCAGCTCCTGCGTAATCTGCCTGTCCTTTGTGACTCGTCCCTTCGCTCCTGTGTCCCCAGCTTCTGGGAAAAGGCCTGACACAGCAGCTGCTCCAAATAGTTGTTGAAAAAGGAATGAATTTGCCTGGTTTACCTTCCACGCTCTAAAGGTGGATTTGAAAATAAAACCGAGAGTCCGGTGAAGTTTACCAAGCCATCGCCTTCCTGTCCACCCGGGTAGAGGAAGAACATACTGGAACTTCCATGAATATGTATTTTACATTAAAAATAAGACCGTTATGTAGCAAATATTAACGTTTCAGGCAGAACCTCACTTTAAGGGGCTGCCCGCCACAGGCCAGTGATACGCAGCGTCCCTGTGGGCGGCAGTGGCTTCTCTCCCACTAGAGCATTCCCACAATATTTAGATGTATTTGAACCAGGTTAAATGGATTTGTGGAAAACATAACCTACTTTTAGCTAAAACTCAAAAAGAGTAGAAAAATGGCCGCAAAGGATTGAAAAGATTCTTGAGCAGCTGTCCCCCCAGGTCACAGACAGGACACCGCGCTGTGCCTCTTCTTCCTGGGAGGAGCCCTGGGTCGGCCTGGCCGGAGGGGAGGCTGTTAGAGGTGAGAGCGACTAGTCCTCCTCGGGAGCGGCTGGGCCCGAAAGCCTGTCGTCGCTGACTAACCTCGTTTCAGTGGCCGCCGGGACTTGATACAGTAACTGCTGCTGCTGACACAGTTCACACATAACTAAATCGTCAGTGTCGGGGGCTATTTAAAAACGCGTGGGGAGGGTCCGTGGTGTAGAGAGAAAGCCTGGGTTCCAGGCCAGCGATACTCTAATTCGCAGGGATCTTTGAACGTCTTCGAGGGTCTGCTGAAAGCCGGGTCCCGCCCGGCCCAGGAGAAAAATAGGTCCTGTGAGCAGGACGGTCGAGTGTGGCTTTGCAGGGTGCTGGTTTGGAGTCCCGCCAGGGCCTCTGACTCCCATTCCGACTGTCCCCGTTCGGCCCTTCACCTCCCAAAGCCAGGACAGCCTTTCAAACACACGCTATCACACGCCCGCTCCAGACGGCAGAGGGGCTCCACGGTGCTGCTGCAGCCGTCCCGGGAGCCCAGACAGGTGGGGGACGTGCCCCTAGGCACGTGTGACGAGGCAGGGTTAAAATGCTGAGGTGTGCGAGGTCACTCACGCCTGTCATTACCCAGATAATTTCATCCTTCCTGAGGGCTGCCCCCTGGCAGGAATTTTGCACAAACAAGGGGCATTGGTGGGAGGGTGTCACACTGGGGATAACCCCATGCCACACGTGTCCCTGGGGAGAAAAGCTCCGGGTGGCTGTCCTCCTGTGTGCCAGCTCCTCAGCCAGGCCCCCAGAATGGCGTTCCTGACGCAGGACCAAGGTGGCCTTCTCTTCCCCAGAGAGTCTCGTTCAGGGCAATGGAGCCACAGGCACCTAGGGACTTTGCGTGGCCTGTCTGAGTGGAGCCCTTCGTGTGGTGCCAGGGTAAATGGGACGGGAAGCCCGATGCTCCTTTTACTCGTGGAAGAGAAGTGCTACACTGTTTATACACCAGCGATGGGACGGTGTTTTCCGGGCCTGGGTACCGCTAACGAGCAATTATGTTGTTTTTCAAAAGAGGTGACAGGAGGGCTTTTAGCTTCTAGGAACAGAGATGACACTCATAGCAAAGTAACCTTCCGGCCAATACAATCATAAATGTCAAATAAGCCACAAAGAGTGACCGTGTGCAGGCTCAGGAAAGTAACCAAGGGCAGGTCAGAATGGGGTGGACGCGGCCTTTGCACGAGGACGTCTCCTTCCCCAGGGGACAGAGTCCAGTCCCCAGGGTGTGCTGAGAGAGAACTACTCGGAAACGTAACACCACTCAAGCGTAAAGACCGTCGTCCCCCGGGGACAGGCTACCACGCGGGTGGGTCTCCAGAGCGTTGGTTCGTGTGAGGGAAGCCAGACTCGAAGCAGAGCGTGGAACGGTCCCACTGACAGGACACTCGAGAGCAGGCCTCACGAGCGAAGGTGTTGCAGTCGGAACAGGGGCTGCCTGTGAGCGACGGGCGGATGGACCCTGAGGGGAGGGTGACGGGAATGTTCTGTGTCCTCCGTGAGGGGGTTGCTGTGTCGGGTGGCCAACCGTCCAGGCTGACCTGGGGATAAGGGGCTCCCTGAGGTGGGGGGCTTTAGGGTTCGAAACAGGGACAGTTCCAGGAAAGTCGGGTCAGTGGCCGCCCTGTGTTAGGAGCACGCCCCTATCTGTTAGCACTCGCAGAATTTCGGCACACTTGGATCTGTGCATCTGGTTATGTGTAAATCACACATCATTAAAAAGTGTTTTAAAGAAGAATGGCCCTGGCCAAGGAGCTCAGTTGGTTAGAACATCGTCCTGATACAACAAGGTTGTGGGTTCGATCCCCAGTCAGGGCACATGCAAGAGCCCAGCTGTGGATGCATAAATGAGTGGAACAACAAATTGATGTTTCTCTCTCTTTTTCTCTTAAAAAAAAAATCAATAAATAAAACAATTTAAAATAATGGAAAAACAGCCAAACCAACGAAAACAGGCGGGCAGCAGAAGAGAACTCTGGCCTTCAGGCGCCCCATCAAACTCACCGTGTTACCGCGGCAGCTTTGGGAGGACCACAGCCTGAGGGGCCTCCTAGCACACACTGACCACACACACCACTTCCTCCAGGACGCGGACACTCGGGGCAAACAGATGCCGGAGGGACATTTGGGGGTCGGTGAGTTGGGCACCTGTCTGCTGGGTCCTCACTGCACGCCATTTGCCTGCAGAAGGACCCGGGAACGTGAGGACCCGAAGGTGAAGGGGTGACCGGCCCACCTCTTCAAGGAGTCCAGACGGGCTCCTTGTGCCGGCTCTGAAAGGGGTCGTGAAGCTTGTTTCTCCCTGAGAGCTTCTCTGTGCTCCTGGCCCTTGGGTGTCTACAACCCTGATCGCACAGCTGGGTCTTCTGGGCTGTGTTGGGATTTGCCTGTTCCCACTGGTAGCGCACAGGTGACCTTGGTCGCCGGCAGGTTCCCTTGTGGCCAGAACTTTGGTAGACTGGAGCACCTGGGGAGGCACAGGAGGGGACGGGTGCTCCTCTGCCACCTACAGGGACCGGTGAGTGGAGGCGGCTTCTCCCCTGCAGAGGCCACCTCGCTGATGAGTCCAGCACCCTTATCAGTTGCTCAGCCCCCCGCCACCCCAGCGCAGACGGAGCCCAGCGGTTCAGATGGCTTCCACACTTCACAGGAAGATGCTTGTCACATTCGGGACAGTGGCCTTAAAGAGCACTCTGTGTCCTCGATTTGCCGCTTTTTAAATAGGAGAAACATTTCACCAAGTTTTTGTCGTGCTGAGTAATGCTCTGAAGACGTTCTCCTGAGAAGAAAAAAATCTGGGGATTTCTTTCTCGACATTGAGACAAAACCAAACCATTGGAAGCAGCGGCCTCAGCTTTGCCCGGCTCTGCCCTCTGCCACACCGGGCTCAGGGGTCTGGGCCAAGATGCAGTGCTCCCTGCCAGCCCGCGATCTATTTTAGGAACATAATAGAAAAATAGTTTGCTACTTACTCACTCGCTTCCTGTGCTCCACACCCCCAGACAAAGAACAGTTTATAAAAATTTGCTACAGGCAGTTCATAAAACTCAGCTTTGCCTCAAGCGGAACAAAAATTATATGGTTTTCTCCCTATGAAACATTTTTCCCACAGTAAAATGTAATCCCAATGCAAGATGGGAGTGTTGGGAGGACCGCATGAAACCACAGCCCCGGGCAGCAGGCCGCGCCGTGTAAAAGCGAAGCAGGGTGCCCGTGGCGTGTGCCAAGTGTGGCCGGGGAGGCTGGGAGGAGCAAGGCGCTGCCCCTGCCTTCAGCGGGTCTCCAGGCCGCAGACGGAGCGATGAGTCGGGTACAAAGTCACGGAGTGTCTTGCTGGGATGTCAGGAGGAAGCAGCGCTGTCAGACCCCTACACGTGGCCTCGGGCTTCGACCTCACGGCCTGCAGGGCGAGTGTTAGACCACGGGCCGGCCACGCCGAAACAGACCTCTTTGGCACGGTCTGAGCTGATTGTTCTGAGAAACAGCAAACACAGGAGAAGCTCAGGAAACAGCAGAGGTCGCCCTTTTATAAGTGTAGCGCCCAAGAATGTGGGGTGTCTCCACATGCGAAGGGGTCCCCGCTCTGAGCCCGGGAGAGGAGATGGCTGAGCCGCCCTGCACTATCTGCAGAGAAGGCGCACAGGTCCGAGGACAGGGCTGCCCGCCTCCTGTGCCCTTGCTGCCACCTCCCCTCACCTGGGCTCTTGCTGTCTGCTGTCTTTAGCTGAGGATGGAGTTTTAGCGGGTGGCTTAGGCAGCTGGGGGAGGGGCTCATGTCCCCTCAGTGTCTCCCAGGTGTACACCAGTTATACGTATTAATAAACTTTGGTTTTTCTCTTATCACTCTGGCTTTTATTGCGGGGACCTCAGCCCAGAACTCAGAAGGGGAGAGGGACAATTCTGTTCTCTCCCTACAACCACCTCTGTGCCCTGTCCGTGGACTCCAGCCCCGTCACTCTGAGAAGGGGACCCCGGATCCTTGCTTGGCACCAGACTTAGCTGTTGACCGAATCCCCTGGCTGCCCTGTTGGGGACGAGATGAAACACACCTCCAAAGAAGGAGGAGGGCCTGTGGCCTTGGGGAGCAGTGTGGGGGTGGGACGGGAGGGACAGGGCTGAGGGACGGGCCAGGGCTGATGCCAGGAAGGAGGGACGGCCCTGCAGGTCAGGCCCAGATAAGGGGACAGAGACGAGTGGGTGCCCGACAGAGAGGAGAGTGAAGAACAGACGAGGCCCGTGGCAGGCCCCAGGGTACGGCTGTGTGTGTTCGTGTCTGTGTGTCTGGTGCGCACGTGTGTGTGGGATCCGCCATCAACCTCCCGCTCCCCAGTCTGGGCGGGAACTTGCTTCCGTCTCTCTGGGGGTTTGATGACGGATTGTGGGGGACCCCCGAAGTGCAGCGTATTCCAGTTACTTAAGCGCCTAGACGCACTCCTTCCTTCAGGTGGTCCTTTAATGCTGCGTTTGGCTGTGCTCCGGTGTGTGGGGGGAGCCCGACTTTTTGTCTCTGTCCCTCTCATTGGCCCGCCCACCACTCACTCGTCCACATGCCAGTTCGTGGGACAGATTCACTGGGCGCCCTCTGAGAACGAGGCGAGTGGGGCCCTCCTTCCGCTGAGACCAAGGGGAAGCAGAACCGCTCCCGGCGCACCTGTGGGCGCCCAGTCTCTGGCACTTGTTGGGCTCTCCTGTGGTGCCCGTTCCTGCAGGGAGGAGCCTCCTGCTGAGGCCATGGCTCCCCGCTCTGCTCCTGGGGAGGCGTCTCTGCTCCCTGCTTGTTCTGGGGGTCAGGGGAGCCGCTCCTTGGGCCACAGGAGGGAGGGAGAAGAGTCCTCCATGCCAGCCTGGGGAGGAAGGATGAGAGTGGGAGGGGGCAAGCAGACTGCTGTCGCAAAGTGCCCCCACTTTTTATGGGACCGGGCTGTCCCTACGTCTGCGTCTTCCTCTGCTCCAGCCTGGCTCCCTCTGAACGTGGCTGCGAGTATGTTCGCAGAGTCTGCCTTGTGTCTCCCGCACACTCGCCCTCCGGGAGACCGTGGGTGCAGCAGCCTGCAGCCTCTGCTGTGGGTCACGCCACCCACAGCTGCCCAGGAGTGGAAGTGGGCCCCTCCTGGGGGCTGGGCGCTGTGGGGATCTGCTCCAGAGCCTCTTTCCTAGGGAGGCTGGTGGGTCCGGAAATGTGGGGAGGGCGGAGCCGTAACAAGGGAACGCAGAGGGAATCCCACAGCTTGGAGGCCAGATGACCCTGAGACTAGAGCACGTCTGTCAGGTCTCCGATGTTTATCTACTCAGAGCCGAACTCCCTGCCCCCCCTCCCCCCACTGCCCCGGGTCCCTCTGCTTTGGTTCCCACAAGTGTCCCTGGGCGCGGCTGGCTGGGAGCGAGAGGGTGAGTAATTCCACTGTCAGCGCCGTGGGTAGCTAAAAGCAGCCGATGACCTAAAGACGTGAGTCACTTCCTCGACTCTGCCCTCCGGTCCTGGTGTCCTTCCTGTGGGACCACAGCGGAGTCAAAGGTGGCTGTGCCCCTGAGCCCGTGGGCACACGGTCCCAGCTTGTCCTCCAGAAATGTGCAGCCTGCTCGCTCAGGAGGGGTTTCTGCCAGCGAGCCCCCTCTCTGGCCAAACTGTGGGTGCCGTGAACCTTTGCCAAAACACCAAGCACGGTATTCAATACTCGATGACAGTCCCCACACAGCAGTGGGAACAGGGAGACGTGACCCGCGGTCAAGGAAACCACGAAACACCAATCTGAGGAGTCAGCCCCACGTAACCGGATGGTGGGGATGCAGATGGGGGGCGTAACGCACCACGACAAATACGACAAATACGGTGACAGTTCTGCGGGGAAACGTGCGTTAATATGCCGAGAAGCGGCGAGTTTCAGGAGACTTAGGAATTCTAAACAAGAGCCCATGGAAAACACGGCGCGGAAAACACTTGTACACTTGAGAAACCACCGGAGGAGGTGGGGGGGAACCCAGAGGAGAAGGGAGGGGAACGGGGACGGAGGACAGAGGGAACAGGGAGACGCGAGCAGAGCCTGTCAGTAGCTGCGCTACATGCAAGCGTACCAGACGCCCCACGTGAGAATCAGACGGGGTGGAAGCCCGCGCTCAGCTCCGTGTGCCATTTGCAGGGACGCACGTCCAGCAGGAAGACACCGACGGGCTGAGACTCGGCGTGCGGGGAAAGCATGCTGGCCCTCTTTGCCCTGGGGGTCTCAGGAGATGGTGCAGAAATGGGAGTGGGGGCTGAAGGCCTCACCCAGAGGGAGGGGTGCGGCTGGGAAGGGCCAGCGGGGGCCCTCAGGCCTGGCCCAAGGGGTGGCCTGGCTGGAAGGGAGGAGACGAAGTCAGATGTTCTGGGTCCAGGACTTAACACAGTGCCCAGCACACAGCAGGTGCTCAATACAGGGGGCTGGTAGTTTCTAGTCTTCGTGGAATTGGACAAGGCCGCCCACCCTCAGCACTCTGGCCACCCACCCCAGACCCCGCACTTGGTGACAGTGTCCCCCAGCGGCCCCGGTGCCCTGCTCCAGGCCCGCATGCCGTGCTCACATTGACTCTGGGCTCAGAAAGCTTCTCCTCCACCCACATCTCCTCCTGGGCAGAGTCTCCCCTGACCCTTCCGCTTCTGCATGCAGGTGCCCTCTGCTCCTTAGGACCTTGTGTCCTTGTGTGACCCAGAGAGGCCACCTCCGTGAGGGCTCTGTCCTGTGGCCACTGGCCCTGGGCGTCCCGAGGCAGGGCTTGGCTTGTCTCTGCCCCCGCTGCCCAGCCTGGCCGGCAGCCAAGCACCAAGCTGACTGCTGAGCGGAGGAATTTCACTTCAGTTCAGGAATCCCTGCTGGAATTTTCCGTTGAGATAAGCGAGGGTGAAGGTTTTGGTCCAGGCGGCGACCATTCCTGCCTGGGGAGATAAAAGCCTTCTGGAAGGTCTGTGCCACAGATAGTGACCCTTCACCCCTGCTCTGCCTGCGGGCCCCATGGAGGAAGGGGAGCCCCTGCTTCTGCACAGATCCACAGAGCGGAGACGTGTCACCCGCCTGGGCCACACCAGGGTCTCCTCACAGGAGAGGGGCCACGGGTGTGGGCGAGGGGCATGCCACCGGCCCCGAGAAGTGCTTCCAAACCTCAGAAATGTTCACGGAGCGAGCACGGGCCCAGCCAAATGAGCGCAGGTTGGGGGTGGGTGGGAAGTTATTGAAGGCTGATCTGCAGGAGAGGAACCGGGTGCCTGGCTGCCTCGGGGCGACAAGTCCCTGTCCCCTGGGAGCAGAGGCTGAAGAGCCCGTTGCTGCCACGGCAGAGATCCCTCAGACCCAGGGCTGGCGCTCAGCCCAGACCAGCCCCAGGGGCCCTGGTGGCTCCAGGACCCTGCGGCCATGCGTTTCTTTCCAAAGGGGAACATGGCAGAGAGTGAGCTGCCGCGGCCTGGGCGGGGGCTCAGCAGGAACCGTCCCCGTCAGCGCTGACACAGGGGACTCGAATGCCCAGAGAGAAAGTCTGAAGTTGGCACAGCCACGGACAAGGAGTGCGAGCCGTGGTCACCCAAGTGAACGGCTCGTGTGTTACTTTTGCCTAACTGGTGTGCACCCGGCTGCGGGCCGGCGGGGTTCTGACCGGCCATCTGTGGTCAGCGTTCATCTCCCCGCCGGCCGTGTATTTGGCCTGAGCCTGGCCCTCACCTCCACGACGGACGGGGCCTTCTGACTGAAGCGTGAGGGCCTCCGGGTCTCCCTCCTGGCAGGTGGCTCTCTGTGGGCCGGGGTCAGGGCACAGCGGCCAGGGGTGAAGGAAGGTGGGGAGGCTGGGCCGACGCCCTCGCCCGGGAGGTGAGGAGATAGAGGGGCTGGCTGGTGAGGACCCTGCAGAGTTTGGGGAGAAGACCCACCCCGATCACAGGCTGGGCAGGGTGCCCCCAGGACCATAGCAGTGACGAGCCCCAGTTCAGCCTCCCCAGGGCCCCTGGGCCCCTCCAGGTGGGAGGGTCATTAGTTGTTTGGGGTTGGCCTGAGGCCCCAGGGGTGGTTTCACTGCATGTCACTGGGCGGCATGTCACCGGGGGGCGTGTCGCCGGATGGCCTGCCCACCCTGTGTGCTTTGGCTCAGACCCCGGCAGGGGCAGGATTCTGCGGCAGCTCCCAGGGTCCTGCCTGGCTGTGACAGCTCCACAGAAGAGCACAGTCAGGTTGGAGGGTCCCCAAGCTGGCAGATGGCACTACAGAGCCCCCGGCCCCAGGCGGCCCCTGGACCCACCCACCGTGTCCCTGCAGCAGGCCCCCAGGAGCTGGCTCGCAGCCGTCTGTGGAAGGGCTGTGCTCACCTGCCCGAGACGCCCCTCCTCTTCTGGGCTGAAAGCAGCCCGGAGGGGGGAGCAGGGAGGCGCGCTGCTGATAGAAGCCCCCGCCAGGCCTGGGAGCTCGGCTGCTGGGTGGCAGCAAACCCCTGACAGGAGGCTCACTTCCGGCTGGGCGCCCAGGTGCTCCCGGCACCGGCTGTAAGGTCCAGCCTCCCGCCCTGCCCCTATCCCAGGTGACCACATGACTGGAGGACCTTGCCCTGGGAGCCGGGCAGGAGGAAGTGGCCTGAGGTGGGGCCCGGCAGGGGTCAGGGGGCTAGGCACTGCCTCGGGCAGAGACTGCTGCTTCCACCCGGTCTGTGCAGCCCAGCCTGCCCACCCCTCCCCAGCTGCCCCGGCTGCTGCCTGGCAGCCTGGTTCAGGAAGCCGACCCCTCCCCTGGACAGAGAGAGACAGGTAGGGGCCCTGCAGGGCCTGGGGGTGAAGAGCTGTCAGGCTTCCTGGAACTGACCAGGCCTGAGGACCCGTGAGCCGTCGTTTTGAGTGCTGTGCACTGGGCAGAGTGTGTGTGTGTGTCTGTGGGTGTCCATGTGTCTCTCTGTGTGTGTCTGTGTCTCTCTGTGTGCGCGCGTGTCTGTGCGTGTTCCCACTCGTGAATAATGCAGAGGGCACATCGAGGGAAGGAGTGCGTTCTGCTGAGGGCTGCCGCATGTGTTTGGACCTGGGTGGGCGGCGGGGTCCTGGGAGGAGACCCCTGCTTCAAGCTCAGTGACAGGCCTCACGGTGAAGGGCTGTGTGGAGGGGGCCCCAGGTGCTCAGGGGGACCCCGGGTTCCTTACACGCTGGGAAGGGCCACACCCACGAGGGACGCCTGACAAGAGACCTAGCTAACCAGAATTCCTGCAATGGCCTCCCCCCAGAAAGACTAGTTAGGGGTTTTGTTCCTACCTTCCCTTCGGGGGACAGGAGACGGGCTTGCAGGAAACAGAAGGGGTCAGGAGGGCGTGTCTGGGCCCTGTTCCCCAGCACCGTGCTCTGGGGAGCCTCTCCGTGCCAGAAAGGCCCCCTGAGACCCTCCTAAGGACGCCTGCGGGCAGGGCCAGGCCTCACGGCTCCAGCTTCCGCCCCGACAGAGGGCTTCCGCCTCTCGTCGTGAACGCTCGCCGCCGCAATCACACGGAAAAGGGTGTAGGACAGAGCGCAGAGGGTCTGATCTCCCACTGGGAAAAGAGCTAAAACCAGTGGAGACGTAGTCGGAGGGTAATGGTGCAGCAAACCGGGGCGGTTGTGGGAATGTCACACGAAGCAGGTGGAACCTACGGAGCAACGTGTGAAACTGCCTTCGGTGCAGGTTGCTGTGTTTTCAAAGGTGGGACACGAAAGTGTATGGTACAACCATGGGTTTTGGTTTGTTTGTTTTTAAGATTCATTTAAAATCCAACCTTGAAGAAAGCAGGCAACTGCTATGCCTGGTTGTTCTGAGGGGACGGGGCGGTGAGTCACGCGTAGGGTTCCTAGTGACGAAGACGTTGCAGAGGCCACAGACCAGCAGGAGGGACAGGTCATTTCAAAATAGTTAGGCAAATGAAATTAGAGTTAAAAACGGAGATAATTTCAGTGGAGAAGAGGAAGGGGCACTGTAGGCCCCCGACCTCTATTTTATTGACTGTTATTCATGGGGCTGGGCAGCTGCTTGGGGCAGGGACGGCAGCTGGGGACCAGAGAGGGGGCTGCAGCCCCAGGGGGATTTGTGTCACCTGGGAGCAGAGAGAAAGGAGCAGACTGAGCGCTCCTCTTCCGGGGGCCAGCACCCAGTTTCTCGGACGGTGGAGCTGGTACATAATCTCCGGCCGCCTCTGACTCGGAGGCGGCATCGAGTTATCTCTTCCGGGGCTTCTCTCCGAGTTCTGGACTCGGTGAATCACCGGGGCTGTAAATTTTATTCCTGGGCAGCCAGCGGCCTCTTCAGGGGCTTTTCCATCGGCTCCTGTTGTTTATTTTATTTCACTTGCCTTTGAGTTGAGCTTTCTACCCTTGGGTCAGAAATCTGTGGAATGAATTGCTCTGAGATCCTGCCTGGGGATGGGGGGTGGGCTCTCGGAGAGCAGACCGGCCCCGCCAGGACCCTCCGTGGGTGGCGGCGGTCTGTGAAATGTAGGAGTCCAGGGCGCCCCCACACCCCCACAGGGCCAGGCAGGCCTGGACCACGTCGTCTTATAGAGCCTGCTCTCTGCAAATCCCCCGCTGAGACCCTGCTCCGTCCCAAGTCACCGCTCCTCTGCCTCAGGCTCCCAGACATGGTCCTCCACTCAGGCTGATACCTCAGAACATTGATGCTTTGATGGGTCATTTGCCTCTCCCTGTGTTTCCCTTCCTTCCTTCCTTGGAACACCAACCTTTGCTTTAGACAGAGATTTTTGAAACACCAAGATTTCCGGGTAGACTGCTTTAAAAGAATTTTTTTTTTCCTATTTATTTTCCAGAGAGAGGGGAAGGGAGGGGGAGAGAGGCACCAACGTGCAGTTGCCCATTGCAGCCCCCATTACTGGGGACGTGGCCTGTGACACAGGCACATGGCTGACTGGGGAATTGAACCAGCAACCCCTCGGTTCACAGACCGGCACGCAATCCACTGAGCCACACCAGCCAGGGCGGTAGCTCGCTCTTTGAGAGGAGAACTTTTATCCATGAATCCCAAACAGCTCGAGCACTTGCCCTCCCAGGTGTTTCCGACACTTGCTGGAAGAAGTGGTAGATTGGAAAAGGGAGGGTCAGTGGAGCGAGGACAACTGGCCCACAGGGTGACCGGCCCGTCGTGGTCGTAGCTCAGGGCTGGGCTGTTCGTTGTGCACCCGCCCCTTCCGGCACCAGCGCCACGCTTTCCACTCACAGCTGCATGGCACCCCTCAAACACAGCTCTGGTCCCCGCTTTCCTCGTGGGGACGTGGGGTGCAGAGCGGAGCAGGGGTGCTGCCCCCAGGCCTCCGACTCAGAGTTCTCTCTGTCTGTCTGTCCTGTCCGTCCGTCCGTCCATCCGCCCGTCCCTCTGCGGGGAGGCAGTGCTGTGGGGTGAACGCGTTGCGGTTGTTCAGTGGCAGACTTCGGGCCGCCTGCAGCCGTGTGTGTCTCCACAGGGCATGGCGCAGGTGGCCGGGCAGCCCCGCGTGTTCAAGCTGGTGCTGCTGGGGAGCGGCTCTGTGGGCAAGTCCAGCCTGGCTCTCCGCTACGTGAGGAATGACTTCAGGAGCACCCTGCCAACCGTGGGCTGTGAGTGACAGACCGGCTGCCCTGTCTTCCTCTCCCAGGGGAGACGCCAGGGGTCGTGGGGGCACCGGGGGCGCAGCTGAGTTTAGCAGTCCTTCTTGATTTGATGAGATGCCAGTCCACGGGGCCAGCACTGACTCGCCGAGCACCCTCTTTGTGGCAGTAACTGCGCCGGGGGTTGGGGACGCCGAGCTGAGGAAGCCGTCCTTCGCTTCCAGCAGCTAAGCCCCACGGGAACCAGGGGCCCACTGCTGCCTCCGCGTCTGCGGCACTCACCGCACACCAGGGCTGGGCAGCCTTTAGGGGGGCACTGTGATTATTACCTTATCGGCGAGGACATAAATCGCACCTTCTATTACGATCACAATACACCAGTCACACGATTTCACCAGGTCTCCTATGTCATCTTAGTTCTCACGCCCTTGCCAGGACTGAACGCGGACGGTGCCACGTTTCCGACGATCCTTAGCGTCTGCGGACGCAGTCTGTGCTAAACAAGCGCCCACCAAGGCGGGCACTTGGTGTCTTTCTCAAGCGTGCGCTGGTTTCGTGAACAAAACCTTGCGTCTGTTCGTGGGGGGCGGGGGCGAGCAGAGGAGCAAAGCCCCAGGGCGACAGGGTGCTGGCTTCCTGCAGGGGCAGCTGGGAGCGCACAGGTGGAGGGCTGAGGGCTCAGCTGCAGGGGAGCTCAGTAAACAGGAGCTGATGACCAAGTGGCCCTGCCTCCCTGCTTCCCCGGGGGACACGGGATGGGAGTGTCCCCTGTGGCAGGTTCCCTGGGAAGCCTGACTTAGGACGTCTTCAGTTGTGGATGTGAGCTCGACACCCTTGGGTGCTGCGCCCTTCCTCAGATGCCCACCCCATACTCCCAAGAGCAGGGTGGGACCAAGTGTGGCAGGCCCTTGCTGGTACCAGCTTCCGGGCAGGCCAGCTCTAGGATGCCCCAGCTTTCAGGAAGATCAGGAGTCCCTGGTCCCCCTCTGAGGGTCTGGACCGGGGGGCGAGTGTGTGGGGTGGCCCTGCAGTGGGGGGTGCCTGAGCACAGGGCTTGGCTGTGCCGAGCAGGTCACGGGCTGGGCGGTGCACCAGCCATTCCAGGGCAAGGCCCCGCCCATGTAGAGGAAGAGGAGGGGGAGCTGGAATAGTGGCAGCAGACAGACAGACATGGAGCTGAGCCAGAGTGGGAGCCCCAAGTGAGTGCAGCCCCCGGGGGCTCAGCCTGCTGGCTGGAGACTGCAAAGCTCTGGGGCTCCCGGCAGCCCCCGGGGACCACGAGGGCTTCGGGCCCCTGCAGGAGAGGGGCTGGCAGGGGAGCCTTGTGCTGGAACCTCGGGCCACAGCAGGGGAGCGCTGGCCTGTTCCCTGCCGCACGTTCGCAGGGACATCTTTGGGGGGATAGTGACACCTAGTGCTTGTGTGAGCACTCGCCAGAGGGAGCCACAGGGAATCCCAGACGACAGACCTGTGCGGGAAGGGCCAGTCCCTTCTGCCACCACCTCCCGCCCCTCCAACACGGAGAACCTGGCTGAAGCGCTGTGCGCTGAGACGTTACCCACTTTGCGTCCCCTCCAACCAGGAATCGGTCCGTGGTTGTTATAAAAGAGGTGAACGCCTCAAGAAGGCTTACGTATGCGAGCCGAATTCAAGTCAAAGTTTCTGAGTACCACTCACCCCGCCACGACGAGGGCGGGGCCCCTCAGTGCTAGCACACCGCTGTTTGGAAACGATGCCACCTTGGCAGGCGCCCTGAGTTAGGGTCCTGAGAGTTCCTCTTCCCACTCAAAGCCCCTGCTTGCCGGACAGAGGGTCTGCCGCACACCACTCGCGACACCTGGCTTTTGATGGAAGCCGCCTCCTTCCAGAACACGTGTTGCTCAGCCTCCCCAGCTGTGGGCGGCAGGAAGCACCTGCCTCTGCCCCTTTGCTGAGCCCAGGGCTGGAGGCGGCCCAGCCTGGGCGCGGGGGAAGGGCAAGCCGCCTCTGGGCCTCTGTGTTCCAGGTGCGTTCTTCACCAAGGTGGTGGATCTGGGTGCTGCATCTGCGAAGTTCGAGATCTGGGACACAGCGGGCCAGGAGAAGTACCACAGTGTCTGCCACCTTTACTTCCGGGGCGCCAACGCTGCGCTTCTGGTGTATGACATCACCAGCAAGGTAAGGCTCCCCTCGGGCACGTGGCCACCCCCCTTTGCGAGGCACCCGCCTGTGCTCTCTGGGCACCGGGGCGCTGTCTCCCAAAGGCACGATGGGACTGGCCCATCCTGGTGCTTCGTGGCAGCATCATGACAACCAGCAGGGACATGTCGATGGGAGTGGGTCTCCTCCTGCAGGAAGCCCTCCCTGACCACCCCTTCTCTAGATGGCTGGGTTTGTGCCCCTTGGTGGTCCTCCAGGAACACCCTGCACCTGTGTCATTGTCTCTCAGGACTCTTGATTGCCCAACGAGTTGATAAGGGCATGTCACAGAAATGGGGTGGACACAGCCCCTGGCTGCACATCCCATACAGAGTGTCACCAGAGCAGGAGGAGGGAAGGGCTGACAGGACAGCCACCAAACCAGCCCTGGTCGGCGGGGCGGAGGTGGGGTGCTGTCTGTCACAGGGTCGGCGGGGTCATATCGCACAGTGTGGCCTTCTCTTTCCCGGGACAGCTGATGAAACGGCCCACACATCTTGTCTGAGGTTCACTCATGTCTCGTTTTCAGGAATCCTTCCGCAAGGCTCAGCAGTGGCTTCAGGAACTGGAGAAGGAGTTCTCCCCGGGAGAGGTCGTGGTGATGCTGGTCGGCAACAAGACGGACCTCGGCGCGGAGCGGGAGGTGACGTTGGAGGTAGGACTGGGGGCGGGACATTGTGTGTGTGCATCTGTGTGTGTGTGCGCATGGTGTATCTGCGGGAGTGTGTGTGTCGGTGCACGGCGTGTGTGTGGGAGGTGTCCGTGTGTGCGGATCTCAGGAAAGGCTTTGGAAGGAACATGAAGGGGGTGCAGGAGAGGGACTGGCTGAGGGACAGGAGGCGGCTGGGCTGCAGGGGCTGTGCAGGGGTGTGGGGTGGGAGCCAGGAGCCCAGGGAGGGGGTGGGGAGGCCCTGGGGCTGGGAGGCTGGGGCCCCGTGTGTGTGGCGGTGAGAACGGGGCCCTTGTTCTGGGGCCGCAGTGAGTCCTTGGAGGGTATGTGTCCCTGGGGGTGGGGACTGATGTCGAAAGGGCCCTGGGAGGCCGGGTGAGGAGCCAGGCCCCAGGGACATGGGCAGGAGGAGCCCTGGAGACTCAGTCCAGCTCTGGGGTGGAGGTGCCGGGGCAGCCGGGCCTCCGTCCTTGCCCTGGGCTGATGTGACAGGGAGGCCCTTTGACCCAGCCGGCCTTTCCTGGGCGCCTGTCCCCTCGGGGCACACTGTGCAGCCCTGGTGCTGTCCCCTGTGCCCCGCGACCTCCTCACTTCACACAAGCCGGGCCTGTGTGGGAGACGCAGAGGACCCAGAGGAAGGGCCCCGCAGGTGCCAGGGAAGGTGGCCTCCCCAGACTCAATTCCCCCACCCCCCTGCCGCACCCGGCCGGGATCCCCGAGAAGTAGCACTTGGCCATGAAGAGGGGACAAGTTGGTCCCCAGGGGCTGCTGTGCCGGTCTCACTGTTAAGAGGCAGTGGGTCGGCTAGATCTCAAGCAGGCTGGAAACGAGCCAAAACCAAATCCGAGACGGAAGTGGCGACCCAGCCGCACGCGGCACTGAACCCTGGAAGAGAAAAGGCCTTTGCGGAGGGTCCTCTGGGAGCTCCTTTTGTAAGTGCCCTGGGGTTTCCCCGCATCTTCCTCAGGAAGGCCAGGAGTTTGCCGAGAGCCAGCGCTTGCTGTTCATGGAAACCTCGGCCAGAGCCAACCACCAGGTGACCGAGGCCTTCAGCGCGGTAGGTGAGTGTGGGGCCCAGGAGAGCCTGCGGGGGTGGGGGGTGGGGGGGGGAGGGGTGTCATCCCGCCTCTGCCTCAGCTGGTCTGGTCTGGCATCCGGAGCCCGACAGCAGGTCACCAGGGACTGGAAGGACAGCGGGAGAGTCAGGGTCTGAGTTTCACACTGCAGGCACAAGCAGGGGAGGGTGGGGGCCCGGACTGCCGATGTGGGTGTGCAGCGCCATGCTGGGGGACGGTCCACCCCACCACCCCTCTCCTTCTGTGCCCCCAGCCCGGGAGCTGCTGCAGAGGGCAGAGAGGGAGCAGTGCCAGACTCCGAGGGGAGATGCCCGACTGGCCTTGAACCAGGGGCCCACGGGGTGGGCCAAGTGCTGTGCCCGTTAGAAGCAGCCACTCTGGGAGGGGCCCGGGGAGGATGCCCTGGCCTGGCCCCGGCTGGTCCTCAGGGTGAGCCACTGCCAGCTCCGTGTGGATGGCGGCACTTGATTCTGCTTCACCGTTGAGGCTGGTTAGTTCCTGGAGGTGCCCGAAGCTGGCATCCTCAGCACAAGCACTTCCCAAAGCTGTGGGAGTCGTTCAGGAGGGGACCAGCATCCGATGGCTTCAGCTCCCACCCCCCGGGTGCAGACTGAATCCCAAGTGCCCAGGCCAGGCGCGGCTGCCCCTGCCCGGCTTGCCTGTCGTCCCCTCGGCTGCTCCAGGCTCAGAGGAACAAAACAGGTCCCAAGTGAAACATGGACCAGGACAATACAGGGCCCGGATCGCTGTGATGGGTGGACGGTCATCTCACCCTGGGGTTGGGCACGGCCCTGCCTGCTGCTGGGAGGATGAGAGGACGGAGCAGGCCCGGGATGAGGTGGCCGTGCCCGGGGGGTGGAGTGACCATCACAGGGCTGGGCCCTTGCTCACTGGGCCTCAGAGAAGTTCCCCCGGGTGGGGTGGCGGCGGCAGAGGGCCGCGGGGGGCTCTGTCCCAGCTGGGAACTTGCCGAGGCCACCCTGGTGCCCAGTGGGCTCTGGTGAGGACGCCCCTGCTAGTCCAAGGTGGAAACTACTACTTAGGGGCTTTTTTCCAAAAATTAAACTGCTTTCTATGACCTGGTCTTTGGTGAGTTTGTAAGGTGGGGGTCTCATTGCTCGTATTTGAAGGGGACTCATGGTGGCCGTGTCAGGAGCAGGCCCGGGCGGCAGGCCAGGACGAAGCGGGGCCTGGGACATCTCTCCGATGGCGACACGGAGCATTCTCACAGCTGGTGCACCTTACCGAGAGCCCAGCGGCGGCTTTGGGAGGAGAGCCCAGGGGCAGGGCGAGGTGTCGAAGGGGGCTGCTCTAGGGGTTCACCCTGGCCTCCGGGACCATGGTAAGCAGGTCCCTGAAACGTCAAATGGATGTCGTTACCATCTGAAAAGGGCAGCTTCACTGCACTGACAGGGGACGGACAGGGGAACAAACAGGAAGCCTCCAGTCCTGCTGACTTTGAACTTCTTGGAATCCAAAGGGCGCTAGCATTTCCAGGGGGCCCGCCTGTCTGCGCTCTGCTCTTGTCCACCCTGCAAGGGAACATCGGCCCAGCCCCCAGACATGACCACCCTGCAAGGGAACATCGGCCCAGCCCCCAGACATGACCTCCCGGTGGGCTCAGGCAGTGAGGGGCCCTGGCAGGGGCTGAGCAGGACACGGAGGCCTGGCCTTGTCTGGTTTCCATCTCTATGAGGTCACATCATCCTTGGCTGCGTCCCCACCAAGGTCACGGCCCCCTCACAGGGCCTCCCTCCTGCATCCAGCAGGCCGGTGCCCTGAGCCTCCCTGCACCTCATGGGCTCCCTGTACGTGGGCAGTGTTGCCCTGGGGGGACGGGGTGGGGGTCCCGGTGGGGGCAGCGTCTGTTCTGGGGAGATGGGAACCGCCCAGTCGTCCCCCAGGTGAGACTTTCATGGCGTTGCTCTAAAAGATAGTTCTCATGTGACCTGGGCCCCTTCCGGACAGAAGCGGAGCAGATTTCTCGAGGCTTTCTGGTCCCGAGCTCTGAGGGAAGCTAAGGGACAGGTAAAGGACGTGTAATGTCTTCCCGGAGGGCCTGGCCTTGGTTTTCACCCCGGTTTCTCTGAGATGATTTTGGAGGCGAAACGGGAGAGCGCGCTGTCCTGTGTGCTGTGGTCTCTGGCTGGAGAGGAGGCAGACACTTTTTCCTGTGGTCACTCCCCCGGCTCCCGGTGGCACCAAACTGGGGGACCCACCCTGGAAGCTGCCGGTTGCCATGCTTCCTCTGCCACTAGGTGGCGATCAACAGTCGCCTGATTAAGACCATCCTCCTGCTCCTCCGTCTGGAGTCTTCACCCCAATACCAGGATTTCCCGTTCCAGGACTGCACTGGCCGGGAGAGGCGGGTCTGTGAGCCCAGCGCCCCGCCCACAGCCTGGGTGTGCGCCCTTGTCAGAGCAGGACACCTGGACAGGACACACAGACAGGACACGGTGCTCCCCGGAGGGGCCCTGCTGGCCTGCCGTGACTGCAGCCCCCACTCTCCTCTGTTTCTGTTGGCCACGTCTCCCCTGACTCCCTGGGAAGGGCCCCCTTAGCCCGGAGGGGTGACTCAGGGACCCATTCTTCTCATAAAACTTATCTGCCACCTAAACCTAGGGCAACTGGAGGATCGAAAACTACCTGTAAGGTGTTGAGAGAAAGGAAAGGAAAAAAAAGAGAGAACTACCTCCTTTCGAAGAAGCCGGCTGATCTGCGTGGAGGTCCCCCCGTGATGTGACCGTCACTCCCGGCAAGGAGGTCAGGGGAAATGAGGCCCGGGCCCCCCGCAGACTGTGTGGGAAACCCTTACTGCCGGGATGTCCGCCTCCAATAATGGCCAGACTCGGCATTCGTCAGAGTGGCCCGGGCGCCCCTCAGCCACGATGCAGCAGAAAGCGGGCGCGCACCGTGCCCGCAGGGGTGACGGAGTCCCCACCCCAGGGACAGGGACCACGGGCAGAAGAACAGGGCCACACACCACAGGGGACGATCCCATCCTCGGGCCATTCTACCAAGTGACGCTTGGGGCTCCTGTAAAAGTCAAGGTCGCAACCCAATAAAAAGATCAGGAAGGAAAGGGACAGAAGGAACCGCACCTGGGGCTGTAGAGTGGAGCCTGGCTTGAAAAAAAAGACCCCTCCGACCTTCCCGCGGGGTGCGGAGGTATTTGCTCACGGACTAGACGCTGGACGACGTGTTGGAATTATTCAAAAACACTCAGGCCAGCTGATAATCCTGTGGTTGTGTCTGAGACCGTCCTTATTTTTGGGGGCAAAACATGCTGAGCTATGCAGGGGGGATGTTGTGATGTCCCAGGCTCCCTCCCCAAGGCCGGGGAGAAAAGGGCGTGCGGAAGTGGACTCGGTAATTGCTATTGGCGGGCACGTGGCGCTCGCTGATAACGTCGGAATGTTCTCATGTTCTCACATGTTTGAAGACGTTCCTGATGTGGCAGAAAACAAAATCGTCCGCATCTCCATCTCTGGGGACACGGCTGCCCTGACCAAGTGTCGCTAACAACAGCACAGTGTCGCCCCATGTTTTGGAGCCTGGACGCGGGAGAGGAGGTGGGGGCAGGGCTGGCTCCCGCGGGCCTGGAGGGAAGCTGCCCGGCCTCTGCTGTCTCAGGATCCTTCCTGTGGGGAACATCGCCGCCTCCGCCTCCGTCTTCACGGGGCCGCTCCCCATGTGGGTTTGTGTCCCAGCTCCCCCTTTACAGGGACACCACTGTTTTGGATTGCCGCGCCCCCCAACCTCATCTTAATTCACTGCAGTAACCCTTGTTTCCAAGCAGGGGCACATGACGAGGTCCTGGGCCTACGACTCCCCCCCACGGACTCTGGGGACCCATGCCAAGGGCAGCAGGGGAGCCTGCAGCTGTCTGGGGTCCAGCCCTCCCCGCTCCCTGAGCCCGGAGGTGCTGAGTGCTGCCGCCTTCTGGCGGGCCAGAGGCAGAGCAGGCACCTCTGATTAACCTGGGAAGGACCCCTGGGGGCAGGTCTCCATGGGTGACCACGTCACTGTCCCATCTGACAGGCAGGGCCCCACAGCTGCCGCCTGTGGATGGGGCAGCTCCTGGTACCTCCCAGCTGGGAGGTCTGGGCCGGCTCGGCCCCTCTTGCTGGCTGATGAGTTGTGGACCCACAGCCCCAGACCCTGGGGTCCTGCAGGCCTGCTCTGGGCCCTGGCCCCTGGCCTCTGGCCCCTCCAGAGCTGGGGTGATTGGAGTCCTGCGGGCAGGGTGGGCTCTGGAGGCCCTGCAGCCAGGTGCGGGCCGAGCCCTAGCTTTGTGTTCACCCTGTTCCCCAGCCCTGGCCTGGGAGTAGGGCCTGGGAGAGCGGTTCGCACTCACAGAGCATCCATCTGCATCAGTGAGGAGCCCTTGTGCCCCCCGAGCTCCGAACGGGGTGGGTGTTGCTGTCCCGGGTGCTCGGATGTGGGAATGGAGGCAGGAGAGAGATGCCACCGCGCAGCTTGAAATAGGCACCAAAGGCACGCGGTGTGGGCAGGAGTCGGTCCAGGTTTGGTCTCCCTGATGTTGGTTGGAAACAAGCCACTCGGGATGCTTTTTCTCCTCTGAGGACCAGCAGGGGGGTGAGGGGACTGGGCTGAGAGGGGGCTGGGGCTGAGGGTGGGGCTGTCCTACCTGGGGTCCTGTGGTGCACAGCCCTAGCGACCCTGCCAGTGGCCCAGTGGAGCGCAGGCTGGCTGCAGGTGACCAGGACAATCGGGCTGCTCTGCCCCCTGCTGAGCACCCACTGGGCTGCCAGGCTCTGAGGGACCCCGCTGTGTCACCACACGGACGCGCATGCGTGAGGCCGATTTTATTAGGGTTGACGGGAAAGCAGACCCGGTGAGGGGAGGCTGCTGGGTCACTCCTCCTGTGCTCGGCTGTCAGCCACCCTGGGGGGGCTCTGCGCCTCCTTCCAGGGGGAAGCTGCCCGCTGGTGCCACAGGCTCAGCCAAGGGATGGTCCTCAGGGCCACGGTCCTGCGGCCGAAGCGGCCCACAGGCCTGATTCTGCGGCCCGTGTACCAGGCGGGGTCGATGTCTGGAGCTGGAAGGAGAGAGCAGAGCAGTTGTGCCCATGTCCCCTGCGTGCCCGGGGTCCCGCCTGCATCCCGCCCCGCCCCCCCGCCCCGGTGCCCGGGGTCCTGCGTGTGGTGGTGTGGGCTCCCGCCCGACTGTGGCCCGGCCCGGCACACACACTCAGCACTGCCCACAGGGCTCTGAGCTCACCGCTGCCCAGGCCCCCGGCCAGGCTGGGGCCCAGCATAGGAGGGGCACCCAGAGGGCCAATTCGGGGTGGTGGGGTAACTTCTGGAAATAGGAATCCAAACTCACACCAAGACCAAGGACCAAGCCCCTTCCTGATGCCCCCACTCCTGTGCTGGGGGTGGGTAGAGCCTGCTTGGCCCCAGGCCACCCTGGTGGTGGGAAGGGAACCCCTCAAAGGTGTGCTGGGCAGGGATGCTGGGAAGCAGGGGGCAGGGCCATGTGGGCTGCGGGCTGGTGAACAGCAGGCTAATGCCCCCGGCCCCCCAGAGCTGGGGTACTTAGCGAGGGCAGTGCCCCACGTGAGGAGGTGGCCCTAGGCAGGGCCGGGTGCGGAGGGGAGGGTGAAGGAGGCCAGCCCAGGCTGGGCACTTACTGCGGATCTCCTTGGAGTGCTGGTGGGCTCGGCTGGCAGCCCCCTGAAGGGCCAGGCCCAGCAGCAGCAGGCACAGGAGCCAGGCCTTCAGCAGCTCTGCTCCCCTGGCTCCTCGCTGAGGCCCAGCTGGCGGTGGGGCCCCACATGGAAGGGCACAGCCTGGGGCAGAGGGGTAGGAGCCATGTTACGCTCTCGGAGGGCACGGAGCTGGGGGCCTAGATAGCGTGAGCACTGTGTGTGTGCACACAAGTGTGTGTGCATGCACTCGTGTGCGGGTTTGGCAGGCGTGTGCTTGAGTGTGTGTGAGTGTGTGCATTACCGGCTCTGTCCGGGGGGCGGGGGTGAGCACAGAGGCAGCGGGCTACCCTGGAAGGGCCCCTCCCGGCCCATTCTGACCTCTGCACAGAGAGCACTCAGTGAGGTGACCGAGTGTGTCAGCCTCTGCCAGGCTCTGCCATCAGAGGGAGCGGGTGGTGTGTGAGCCATGGACGCAGAGCGGTGGGCTGTCCTGGAGCAGCTCGGTCCGTCAGTCTGTCTGCACTAGGGGACCAGGAGGGGTGGGAGGTCCCTGCAGGGCTGTGTGCGGAGCGCCCTGGCTGGGGCGGGGAGGGCAGAGGTGAGCTGGTCTGTGGGGAGCTGCCTGCGGGAGCCCCAGGAGCTGCAGCGGGGGAGGGAGCACTTCCGCAACCTGAGTCAGTTCTGGGGGGCTGCGGGGCTGGGATGGACCAGGCTCAGGGTCTTTCCCTCACCCCTGCTTGAGGGGGGACGTGGGCAGAGCTGGGCACTGTAGGAGGTCAGCATCCTCTGACCTCACTAAGAGCATGTCCCTCCCATGACCCCAGGGCCAGCCGCAGTGTCCGAGATGAGCCTGCAGCAGGTGGGACCTGCTGGACATGCTGGGCAGTCGGGGGGAGGGGACATGCTGTGGGGGAGGCAGTGACCTGCCGGACGCACCCACCCAGCAGACCGGGCAGCCCCTCCAGCCGGAGTCCCTAACCCTCATGCCTCAGGGCTGACGCCTCTTGTCAACCTTGACTTTCCAGCCTGTCCCTGAGCCACAAGGAAGGTGCTGTCCGTCTGGTGATTTAAAATGCCCACCCTTTCCTGTTTAGAGAGCTAGTGGGGTGTCACACGTGGGGTGGGGGACCCCAGCTCAGGTGACGGGGGTGCTACGGGGAGCAGAATGTGAAGAGATGTGGGCACAGGGGCCGGGCTGTTTGTGCTCCCCGGTCCCCAAGGGCAGCACTCGGCTGGTGGAAGGTGCCTGGCTCCTGGTCAGTCCCCACGGGCTTGCTTCCCCGAGTGGAGGGTTTGCTGTCGGTGCCGTGGGACCCCCGTCTGCATTCTCACTGGGGTGGTGCAGGTGGCCTTCATCCTCTGCCTCCACCTTGGACAGGGCTCGAGCGAGGGGAGCCCTGGGCCAGCAGGGGCGGCTCTCAGACACAGAACCATGGGGGGCTGTCCCTGTCTGCCCCTGCCAGTCCCTCGCTGCTGCTGCCAGAAGACCCATGTGCAGACGGAGTACAGAGCAACAGGCTTCCCGTGCTACTCACCGCGGTTCCCCATGACGGCGGCGCTGCCGGTGTCCCCGGTGGTGACTCGGTCAGCAGCCAGCTCACCCCTTTTATAGCCTCGGGAAGAAGCAGCCAGCCCGACCCCCCAGACACCCCCACCCCCCACCCCTCTGCCCACCACCCTGTCCCCGCCTCCCTCACAGGCGGCGTCAGAGTCTTTTGTCTGTTTTCTTCCATTTTTTTTAAGACTCTCATTAGCGGTGTGGTCTGTCCCTTCCTGGGTTACATAATTGCATTTGGGCCAAGTGGGTTTAAAACACATCAGCCTTCCTCCTTCACGCTGGCCTTCGGGGGGCGGCCAGCCAGGCGCCCGTAGTTCGGGCGGCTCGCACGGTGCAGCCACTCCTCTGCCCTCCTGTAACCTGTGCTGAAGGAGAAGTCGCCCACGCCTGACTCGACGGTCCCACCCGTCCGCGACCTGTGTCAGGCCCGTCTGTCACTCCCAAGGGGCCCCACAGCAGCGTCCTTCCACGCCGCTGGCCAGCCGCTCTCATCCTGTCTCTGTAACTTAAGATCAGTCTTCATCATTAACGTTTAAAATAGACACGTTTATTATTATCAGAAACAAATTTGTTGATTTTTATCATCAAAGCAACGTGTATGCATTTGGAAAGAAACAGAACACAAAAGCTGAACAGGTACGTGTGGGGAGGGGCGGGCCTCTGGTCCTCTCTCGCTTCTCAGCGGACCGTGAGTTCAGTCTCTGGTCTTGGTTCCCTTCTGCACTCACACCCACAGAACCCCCATCCCTGCCCCGACACCCGGCCACACACACCAGCGGCCGGTGCATGGCTGCCGTCCCCTTCCGCCCCACTCGGGAAAGCGACGTAAGAAAGGCCGCGGCGGACGGGTGAAAGGTCACAGTGAATGCGTCTTCTGTGTGTCCTGCAGAGTCTGAACGACAGTGTCCCAAAGGACAGACGGAGCCTCGACGTTTCTCGCAGTCAGAGCGGGCTGGCCGGGGTGGCTGGGGAAGTGGTCAAAGAACACGCGTGTGCAGCTGCGGGTCGGAGCGCTGCTGTCCTTCCGCAGGCGGGGCTCCGTCGAGGACGGCGGAGAGCAAGGCGGGCTCTCTGCTGCTCTGCACCGTCCGGACGGCCCTCTGCCCCTCAGGGCTGGTGGGTCATTACGGGTTTCTGCAAAGCACGGACACACACACAGTAAGGGTGCCACATAGGTGTGCACACAGACGCACACCTGCACAACAATGTGCACAGAGGGCTGCACACAGGTGCCACGCACACACATAAGTGTGCAGAGTATTCGCACAGATGCACATGTGCACAGTAAGTGTGCACAGAGCAGTAGGCACACACGTGTACACACACACGGCTGTACACAGAGGAAGACAGGAACTTAGACATCTGAGTGTGCATGTAGAAGCACATGGGTGTGAGCACACACATGCACACGAGTGCACACAGTGACACACACAGACACGCTGGTCAGAAGGCAAGAGTCAGCCTGCTGGGGTTTCACCGCCGCCCCCCTCCCCCTCCCCCTGGCCCACCCTGGCCGCAGATCTGGTGGGCACACCAGCCCCCATCACAGCGGGTGAACTGATACAAAGTGTCTGGCCCTTTCAAAGCTCTGCACGTGGGAGACACATTCTCGCTTGGAAGCATTTCCTCCCTCAAGTCCTCACTGACAACTTCTTACTTATTGTCCTCGGGCCTCCGCGGGGGTGGCCGTGCTCTGGACGCTGTCCACATGGCCTCTTTTCTGGCTAAGCCGGGCCACGCAGGGAGTCCCCGCCCTTGGTCACCTCCCCGCATGTGTGCCCCATCATGTGGGGTGGACTGACGGTGGCCGCGTTGAGGATGCGCTCCCCACCTCCCTGTTGCCAAGACGAGGCCCACCACAGCCGTGCATGTGCCCCTGCTTTTGCGGGTCTCTGTGATGAGACCCTTGGACGTCCTTTCACAAGCGGCTCCCCGAGGAGCAGGGGGCGCTAGCTCCGCCTCCCGGGCAGCCAGTCTCTGCTCAGACACATGGGGCTGCTGGGAGGCCTGACTCATGGGGGGGGGGGGCCGGTGTGGCCTGAAGGCCAGGTGCTAGTGGGACGTGGGTGTGGGGCGCTCTGGGATCCGGGGTGTTTGGACCTTGGTTGTGGGTCATCATGGCAGCCCGGGGCTGTGGGCGTGACCTCACGGCCCCAGAGGTCAGCTGCTTACAAAAGGGCTGGGGTTGCCTTAGGCAGGAAGTGCCCTGTGAGGGGAGTGGCTCTCATGCTGCTGGAAATGCGGGGACTTCGGTGTCAGAGAAGGGCCTTCAGGCCACACTTCCGCAGGAACTGAGGTGCCCAGCCTGCTGGACAGAGCCCGATGCTGCCCAGGCTGGGGAGGGGCCTGGGGCAGTAGCTCTGGAGAGCGTCCCCCTCCCGCGAAAGTCAGGGGGCAGCCCTGACCCCAGCATCTGCATGTGACATTGGCTGAGTGGCCTTTACGACACTGGGCTGGCCAGTGGGGGTGGGGACAGGGTCCTCGCTGCCTCACGGACTGTCGCTGTCCCCGAGCTGAGACCCGCCCCGGGGCCGGCAGAGGCTCATCATTGACGTATCTGGTACCTTTGAGAAATGTTTTGTTTTCCTCTAAGTCTTCCGCCAGTTTCCCTTTTCACGTCACTTCACCCCACTTTTCTCTCCTCGGACGACTTACTGTCAAGGAGCAACCTGACCGGCCACAGAACACCGCAGACAGCTCGGGGAGCGGGGGGAACCTTACCGCGAAGCTGTGGAGGGCGGCCCCCCTCCTGCCGTTGGGGCTCCTCTGGATCAAGGACCCGCCGTACACTGATTTCCGATCGAAGGACTCGCCGTCTTCGCCTTTGGGGAAGACACAGGGGGCGTGCTTACTAGTCACACACTCACCCCAAACAAGAGTCTTCGCCTCCCAAGAAACGAACAAAGAGGCAGCAACACGGGCGCCTGTCCTTTCGAGAAGCTGCCAGAGCACCAAGCAGTTTCAACAAAGCCCTCGCGTGTTAGCGGCTGTGCAGACGAAGAGCTTGGTCCCCCCTTGTCCTTGGCGTTGGAGCCAGCCTGACATCCTGCCGCCCTGGGGCCCCAGAAACACTGCCGGCACTAGTGTGGGGGCACCCCCCCCTTTCCTTTACTTCCATGACGCGACAGTGGGCTTGAGGGGTCTCGGGACTCTGACCTGAGGTCAGTCACGGCGGGAGTGTCCTTCAGGGGCAGGGGCATCAGCTGCTGGGACCCACTGGCTGCGCAGAAAATCAGAGCCCCCCTTCCACGCCCATGGGGTGAGGGAGGCAGGCGACTCTTACCTTGACCTTCAGGGGAATTACTGAACTTCCTCCCCAGAAGGCAGGGCACAGCCATGACCTGGAAGGAAAAAGATGTCTCTCAATTGTAATTTTTAGAAATCCCAGGACTTATCGTTCTTCCAGATTCCAAATAATCAGGTGGACTGGCTTTTGTCCTTGGGCAATATCAGAACTTTTCTCAATGTTAAAATGCAAGTTATCGATCAGTTGAGCACCAAGTGCCAGGATGTAAGAGACACTTAGCTCTGGGGGAGCTTCGGGGGGCGTGAGCTATGAGGGTCCCACACACGTCCACCCTCGGCTCAGTGCGTCTCCGAGGCCACCAACCAGTTCTCCCCCACCCCGGGGACCTGTCATGCTTCTGGACTTCCACTTGTTGTCCAGCCGTTAGAAGTCAACGGGACTCACACACCTTGACCTCGTCCGCAGGGCCTGCAGGTGGGTGCGTGGGGCTCAGGCCAGGTGTCCTAGCACGTCGGGGGAGGAGCACCTGGAGGACAAGGGAGCAGCCACACGTGGTTCCTGCCCAGGGACCTCCAGCCCCGGGGGCGCCGGGTGCAGGGTGGACGTGCTCTCTCAACACTCTCGCTTGGAGCGCCTGCCCCTCACACCACCCTGCGCTCGGGGATGAGGTGGCCGGCTCAGCAGGTCAAAGTACAGAACGCCCAGTTTGCTCAGAGCTCCAGACACACAGCAAACCCTCTCAGTGAGTGTCCCTGGTGCTGCACGCATGCACTTATACTGGAGAAGGACTGGCCGTTTCCGTGAACTTCGGCTTGCTCCTGCCTGGCACCCCTGGGTGAGACTCTCCCAGAGCATCTTTCATTTCAGCCGGATTCCCTCACCGGGGCGATCTCGTCTGCATGCTCCTGACATGCCCGACATGCCCAACGTGCCCGGGAGAGAAGGGTGTGGCGGGGCCCTCCGGTCCTCCCCCCACCTGTCCTGGCCACACCCGTGTCAGCACGAGGTGCTGTCTTTCAAGCCGAGCCCTTTGCACTTCAAACTGTGTGCATGTGGGTGTGTTTGAAACCCTCGGGTAGGAGCTGAGGGCCCCTCAGAAAGCACTTTCCCCAGTTAGGACAGCGAATAACAGACAGAAAGAGCTCCCACAGGGCACAGGTCACCAATGGCTGTTAGGACACCGAGTTCACGGAGAGGGGAGGTGGCAGCCCAGGGCCCTCGGTTTCAGGCTCTGGGGTGACGCTGTGCTCCTGGCCGGGTGTCCAGGCACCAACCCCCCGGGGCCCCTGTGGTGTCCACTCACCGGGAGCTTGGACCTCCTCCGGGGCTTTCCTGCGGGCCTCACCGTGAGCCCCGCGGCCCTCAAGGCTGCGATCCTGGACTCGATGTCTGAAACCTAGGGGATGGCCGACAACGGACCGATGTCACCTAGATGTCCCATCTCAGAGGCATGGCACTGGAAGAGCAGCTACCCCGATTCACCAACTGTACTGTGTTTCCCTTAAGATTGGGGTCCCACCCAGCTGCATTTCCTGGGGGCCCCATTCCGTTCAGGTGCACGGTTGTAGGGGAGGGGCTGGGCCACCCCCAGGCAGGAGCAAGGGACTCTGGACACTTCGGGAGGGTGTCGGGCAGTCTGGCTCCCAGTAGGGGTGGAGAGGGGCAGTGACTGGGGGAGACGGGCGCCGGGGTGCTAAGGAGTGACGCTGTGCTTTCTGGGCACCATTTCCGCCCCTTCAGCATCACCCTCGCCCACCCTTCACCCCCCACGGGCTGCCCTCCCACAGCAGCCAGAGGAAACGTCAAGAGACAGGAACCTGGCCCATCACCCCTGTCAGGTCCCTCCAGTGGCTCCCAAACCCTCCCCTGTGGCCCTCAGGGCCCTTGCAGTCTCCCTCCCCTTGGATGAGCCCCCACCTCCACCCCTCCCCATGGCCCATTTCCGGTGTCGCAGCTGATTCCTGAAACGCCCAGTCGGACACCTTGCCTCCTCGGCCCGCCCCTCACTCCCTGTGAGCACAGTGCTCCCGGTCTATGGTCTATCCCCGCCCACTGCAGCCCAAGGCCCGTGGAGGCAGGGGCTTGGTCTCAGGTGGTCCCAGCTGTGCCTTTTGTGTTGGGCACAGTGCTGCTGGTTTGGAAATCGTTTGCCCAGCACCGGGAGTGAGTGGAAGTGCTCGGGCTGGCTGGCTCCCCTAACGAGCAGGGCTCTGGAGACCTGCCCCGAGCTTCTGGGGACTGAGGACACCGTGAGCAGAGAAGTGGGGATGGCCCTACCGGCAGACCCTCTCTTGTCTGTGGGCCCCCGGGGGAGGGCCGAGCGTTGGCTGTCCTTGGGAGGCCTGGCTCTGCCCTCTGACCTTTGTAAGCCCCTGGCACCCCCACCTCCAAACCATAGCTCTGGGCCCATGCTCCCTCCCCTGTTCCTCGGGCCAGAATGTGGTCCTAAAATCTAAGCCTGCTTCTAGAGAAGCCCCTCCCACGGGGTGGGGCATGGTGAGTGACAGCATTTCCCTCCTGTGCCTACAAACCCCGCCTGTCCCTCACTACAGCAAAGGGGAGAAGGACGGGTGGGGCACAGGGTGGCACAGTGCACCACCCACAGGGACCCCCCAAGTCTGGAGCCCACAGGGGCTCCCCTGAGTGAGCCGTTGGGGGTGGCTTCCCTGTCGTCAGACCTGCGGGGCCCACCACTGTCTATCTTGGGGAGCCACCTGCCCCCTGGGGCCATGGGGTCACCTCACTCTCCGCCTGCTGAACCTTGGAAGTGCTCAGGGCCACCCTGTCTTCCAGCTCTGACAGCGCCTCGTCTGGGGTCCTGGCGGTCTGGGCAGGGTCCCGAGGGCCGGGGGGGCTCTTTTCCCACCTATGCGTTTGGCCTGCAGGCGTGGTCACCTGGGAAAGGGAAGCAGTGAACGTGACCGCCGGCAGGAGAGACCACAGGTTCCCCTCAGCAAAGGCCTCCTTCCTACGACCCCCTTTCTCTTCACTGCTGGAGCGGGCTGGCAGGTGGTCAGCTGGGGGCTGGACACCTGTGCGGCCACTGAAGGACCCCCTCAGGGACCGCCAGGGGTCAACTGCCTGCCCTGGGCTGGCCTGGGGGCTTAGCCACAAACTGTTGAGCTGGGGCCCCACTCCTGTCCAGACTGCTGGTGGGGCCGTACCTTCGGTGTCGTCCTGGGGAGGTGCTCCAAGGCAGTGCTCCTGCCCGGCTCCGCCCCTTCGCCCTTCCCCTCCTCCTCCGACGAGGCCCCTGGGTCGCTGACATTGTTGGTCAGCTCCTCCAGCTTCCTCTTTAGGGTCTCCTCTTCCATGTCAGCATCCGTGGGCTCGTGGGCACCTGGACACTGAAGGGAACACACGGGTGGGTCTGCATTCGGGGGTCCTCTGTGAGCACCACGCCCAGAGGGGGGCTCTGTGCAGCGGCCCGTCCCGAGCCCTCCCCCACAACCCCAGGCTCCTCCTGCAGCCGTGGTCTCCCCCATCCTGGCTGGGAGCCGGGAGCCTGCCCAGGGTGCACATGTGGGGCCCGGTCCTCGCCTCCAGAACCGGCTCTGCCCGGCGGGCCCTTCCCGAGATCCCGACGGCACCACGGCTGTCTAAGACCACCAGTTATTTATTTGTAAGTCTATTTCTGATGGCAGTTGACATCCAATAAGACGCTGGTTTCAAGTGTACCACACACTGATGTAACGCTTCTGTACGGTAGGGGTGATCTCCACCCTAAGGCAGTAGCGCCCCACCCGCCTCCCCCAAGCACGGCTCTCCCCTGCGCTGTACGTGATCACACCCCTGACCATTGTAGGATCGCAAGTCTGCACCTTAATCCCTCCCCTTTCCTGCCCAGCCCCTCACTCCCCTCCCCTTTGGCGACCTTCTCTCTGTCCTCTGTATCTGTGAGTTTGTTCCTGTTTTATTTTGTTCGTTTGCTTTGCCGTTTCAGTGAAACCCTGTCGCACTGTCTCTCTCCGGCTTATTTCACGCAGCGTAATTCGCTCCAGGCCCACCCACGCTGTCGTACATGGCGAGATTTCACCCTCTCTGGGGCGGGGTCATGTTCCGGGGTGTGAGCCTGCGAACCCATCTCCTTCGCCCGCCTGCGTGTTGACGCTGCAGCGAACAAGGGGTGCTCACACTCTTCACTCATTTAGTTGTTTAGTTTGAGCTTTTTTTGGCACCTCCAGCTGCTTTAACAAAGGGGCTTTGGGGCCTGCCCCTGGGTGGGCCGGCAGACATTCCACCGCTGACGTGCGCTTACGCAGCAGAGGGGCAGAGGCGGTGGCCGGGACCCAGCCCACTCCCACCAGGGAGACCGAGCTCCCACCGCCTCGGAAGCACCACCTTCCCAGGCCACGTGGGTGGAAGGCTAAGGCCCCACCAGCCAGGCCATGACCGGGAGCAGGTGACCGTCACTCCCATCGTCTCGTGCCAAGGGGTCTGGAATGCCCCTCAAAAGCTGGGGGCGCACGCTGGGGAGACAGATCGCTGGACCAGAAAGCCCGTGACGTGACGCGTCTGACCACGGGGCGCCTGCTGTCCTCCTCGGCACAGGAAGGCGCCAATTAACTACGGGGGCTGAGCAAACTGAAGCCGTTGTCTGGCAAGAGCCTTGGGTCACTTGTGGCCAGAAGACACACCAGGCGACAACCTGAAGGAGCTAAAAGTTCGACTTCCTCATCCCGTGAGTCACCAGGCTCTTGAGGCACCGGAAGCTATTAGCCCCCAGACGGGAGTACGAGAAAAATCAATTCTTGTTCTGAGCTGCCTTTGTCCCCGCGGCCCACCTGGCGTCAGCAGCGGGCAATGGCCCTTTGGGGGCTGAGATCCTCTGCCTCGCTCGGTAGGTAATGGGTTTGATCTTCACGGCGCTGAGAGCTCTGAGCGGGCTGATCTGCCCGAAGAAGAGCGAGGCTGAAACGTCACACGTTGGTGCGCGTGGCTGTCAGTGATTGAGACTGTGGCTGGTCTCGCTCGGAGTCTCAGGAGGCGGTGGTCAGCACCCTCGGGGGCAGGGGCCGCAGGTAACCTTGTGCCCCAGGTAACCTTGTGCCCCGCGGAGTCAGGACCCTTGACTGCCGCCTTGGCCTGGACAGGAAGGAAGAGCCCGACCCACCCCCCCAACCCAGTGCCCGATGTGTCACTGCGAAATGTCACTTGCAGATCGATAACCTGGACCATTCTCACCTGGGGTTGGGGGGGTGGGCAGGGTCTGGGGGCAGCACCGGTCCACAGGGGCCGCCTCCGAGAAGCTGGCTGCGCCTCTGCCCTCTGCCCAAAGCCGCATGTCCCCGGTGTAGGCCTCAGCCGTCAGGGTCATCGTGTCACTAGACATGTACCTACTGTGGCCGTCACACTCAGGACGAACCGGTGCTTTCAATGTGCGTGCACCCAACCAACATTCACAGTCTACAGGCACAGCACAGGCAGGCCGCGCGTTGAAATGAACAGGCGCAGTTTGGCCCTGGCGAGGCTTCCCTGGGGAGACCCAGCCAGTGTCTGTGGCCCGAGCACAGCATCAATGTCCCTGGGGGGCTGGGTTTCGGGAGCGGGGGGCTCACTCCCCACCACGGTGCGGGGTATGTGCCTGGGCTCCGTTTCCTGCCCCCCATCTCAGCCCCACGGAGGGTCCTTCGTGCGGCACGCTGTGCCATCTATGGCCCCCCTTGGCCTGGGCGATCACGTAGAGAAAGTCTTTTTGAATAGGCCTCACCCCGAAAGTCCAACCGTGGGAACAGAAGCAGGGGCAGGCAACAGACCACAAGAGGACCCTTCGGATCGCCCCAACACAACATTGCGTTCCGGACTCTGGGCTTGGAAGCCTGCTCTGGGGGGGCAGAGGTGGGGGGCTCCCCTACCCCTAGGCCTACAGCGGCCCCACCACCAAGGCCCTGTAAGGTTCGCCCCAGTTTTCCCTGTGGCCTGGGGACACCGCTGCACTGGGGCAGCTCTTCACCCTGCCCGGTCCCCCAACATAAAGACGCAGGGGGCATGTTCCCAGTGAGATGTTCATTGAAGTAAATAGAGGAGACAGAAATAAAAAAAGAAAAAAAAATTCCAGAGATAGGACACCAGCACGAAGGAGAGAGTTCGCGGAGGCATATGGGAGGATTAGTATCAGCCGCATATATATTTAACTGAAAGTTAGTAAAGTGGTTAAAGTAGAAACTTCCTGAAAGCTGACAATTTAATTCTAGTTTTCCTCCCATTGTCTCCTGACTAGGGCACCGGGCACTTCTCCACCACTGTGGTCGGGCTGCACAGGGAGGTCTCTAACCCGGGGAGGTCTCTATGCTGTGGGGAGTCTCTATCCTGTTCCACCTTAGGCAAGCCTCTCCACCTGACAGCCCAGAACTCGGCCTTGGGTCCCAGGACGGGAGCCGAACAAATGCATCCCTCCAACTCTCCCACGATGGGCCCCGGGGTGGGGGTCTGTGCCTGGCGCCAGTGTGTGGAGGAAGCCAGCGCAGCACTAACCCAGGCTCCCGCAAATGTGCCGGAGGCCAGCCTGCACAGCCGTGGCTCGGGATTCTCTGTCCAGAGCAGAGCCCCCAAGAGCCATGTTACAAAGCAGCCCAACCCCACTCTCTTCTGCACAGGAGCCAGGGCCCCGTCAGAGGCTGCTGAGTCTGTTTCGGCCTCGGGGTCACGAGGTTCTCCCATAAACACAACCGTGCTCAGATCTAATCGGTTGTCTGTGGACGGGCCGTGATTTCAGCTCAGTGCAGAGAGCCCAGAGGTGCCCAGAGGTGCCTCGCGATGCGATTTGTCACGAATCAGAGCCTCCGCTGTGAGCGGTTCCCCCTGAGTTAACAGGTCTCACGTACGCTAAGTCGAATTTTCTTAAAACCTGCATAGAGTCTGCTCCAGGTGTAAAATAACAAGCCATTCCTCCCTGTTGTAAAAGACACACGGCTGACAGAGTATCGAATGCCTGTTTTCACTGATACGGATGAAGAGCTGACCCCTGCTACAAAGTGCATAAGCCTCAGAAACCTTATGCTGGGTGAGACGCTGGTCACAGGTCACAAATGGTGTGATTCCAGAGTCCCATTCGGTGACAGAGCCAGAACGGGGCCACCCACAGAGACGGAGGGCGGGGCGGCGGTTGCCAGGCTGGGGAGGGGCCTGGGAGTACCCGATGAGGGTGTTTGGGGCGCACAGAGGTGGGGACCACACAGCATCGGGAATGTAGTAAATGCGACTGAGCTGTCCACTTTAAGGTGGCTAACCCTCATGCGGTTTCGCTCTGACAGGAAACGTGTGTTTTGATGGCAATCCTCATCTCGGTTAAGTAGGCTTGTGCGATCATGTAGCTTTAAAATACGGAAAGCCTGGTTTCTCTGCTATGACTGGGTGTTGAAGTGAAAAGGCTCCCCCCTCGTAGAAGCTACCAGAAGGAGCCCTCCCCAGCCAGGGTACCTGGCTCTCGGAGGCAGCCCAGCTGCTACGTTGGGAATGGCAGGAGGCCGCCCCGAGGGCCCGGGCGCTCTCTTCGTCGGAGGTGTCCGCCTCGACCAGGTACTGGGAGGGTGGCTGCTCACTCCCGGCGGTGTGGACCCCTGTGGGGGGAGAGTCAGCTCGGGTCACTTGGGGTGAAAGACTGAAAGTCAGTGGGCGTGTTTTTCCAATGGAAAAAAGATCAAAGACACGAGTATGTTCCTGATGTTGGGCCGAGAACCGCCGACTGCGGGACACAGGCCTGGCCCTGTCGCTCTCGCGGGCCTGGGTGACGTGCAAGCCACGTGGGCAAAGCAAGTGTCCTGTAATCGCACCACACGGAGCGCCCAGCCGTGGAGCGTGGCTGACGTGGGAGTTCCTGGAAGTTCCTGTGAGTGGAGGTGACTTTAGGAAGCCTGTCCACACCGGTCACTACGGGCTGTTTCGATGCCGGAACGGTGAGGGGCAGGCTTTGGGGGGCAGGAGTCACCTGCGGTGTGGCTAGAAATGCTTATCCCAGGGCCGCAGAGGGGAAAGCTCACCACCCCCACGTCCTCCCCACAAAGTACCCACGCATACACACAGCCACACGGGAGACGGGGGGTGGGGCCCAGCAGGGAAGGAAGAGCCTCAGGGGCAATAACCCTGCCAACCACACCCCAACACAGTCCTTTCTCACCATCCCCGCAGTGCCGGGCTCTGCACGTTAGTGAGGGGGCAGAAATGGGTCTGAGAATCAACGAGAGAGAGTGGTTGGTCAGCAGAGTTGGGCTTGCAGCTCAGAACTGCAGGACCCCCAAGTGACATTTCTCGGTGTGGTACAGTCCCTCTGTGCCTCCCCCCACCAGTCACACCGCCACTGAGCCCACAACATGGGTGATTAGGGAGGAAATGAGCGTGTCCAGGTCTGGACGCTCGGTCAATGCAGACTCGTTTACTGGCCGCCTGGGACCCTCACGGCGGTGGCTTATCAGATCAGGGTTTATAATAGGACGGGAAGGGAGAACAGAGACAGGCCGACAGCATCTTAACATCTCGAAAGCCCATTAGTGGGAAGGCTGTGTGGCTTCTGTGATCTGATTTGCTCCTGCATCCGTGGGGAGCCGGGGTGCCCGTCCGGCACACACACTACCTCGGGGCCCGAGAAAAGGCAGCACCTTGGGATTTCATTACAAAGCAAACTGTCTGGCGACAAAATCCAACAAGCAGATCTGGGTTCCCAGCACCTGCAGACCTCCCGATTCACAGCCGGGAGCCCAGGGTGGACCAGCGCAGGTGGCCCCACCCTGGGACCCGTGCCATCGGTTCCCAGGGGCACCCTTGGTCCTCTGCTTTGGAGATGCCCTGTCCCCAGCTGGTCTGGTGACCACTGGTCTCAGTCATTTCAGGAAAACCCGCATATCCCTGCCCGGCAACAACGTCCTCTCTGAGGGGTGGCCGGGTACCACATGGCCAGTTCCGGTGTCCGTGCTGGTTTGCCCCAGTGTTGCTGGGGGTGCGCCCAGCGCAGGGAGAGCAGGGAGGAGTCCACAGCGTTTGCCAGGACGGCCCTCGCCCATCAGTCCCATGGAAGAGGGTGCTACTTGAAATCAGCCAGTGTGTCTGCCCAAACTGGAATGGTGGCCAGGGTTTCCAGAACCCCCCACCCCCATGCAGAGCCCATTTGAGGTACCTACCAGGAGTGGCAGCGGTCCCCAGGGCTGCCGCACAGGACGCTCCCGGCGGGCAGAGCTCAGTGGGGCCGTCCCATCCGGCAGGTGAGAGGCTGTCTGTCTGCACTTCTGCACGCGGGTGGAGTCCAGAAGCCCTGGCGTCGGCCTCCTCCGGGCAGGGCTCACCTGCGAGGGCCTGAGCCCGCCGGGCCTGCCAACCACAGGAGGTTTTGCACTGGACACTGGGGGACAGCTCGCCGGCATGCGGGCCTTTCCAGTCCACACCCTGCGGTTTCCAGGCGTCGTCTGGCCGACCGAGCACTAGACGCCTACCCCTCCACGTCCTTATACACAGGTCCTTTAGTTTCAGAAATCCTGCCTTTATTGCCTATTCTGCCCCCTGTCTCCTGGGGAGAAGGCTGAGTCCCCGAACACAGGGCCACCTGTCTCACGGGTGGAAGAAACACTTTCAGCAGCCCAGCAGCTTAGCTCCCCCAGAGACCAAAGCTCCAAGGAAAGAGGGTGGGAAGTTATTTTTTGGGGGGAGGTGCATTGTTCTGGGTACATCTTCGTAATCCTTGAAGGCCAGAGAGGCAAGAGTGGGGGTGAGGTGGCTGCAACCCCACACCCGCCCTTCGCCTGTCCTGGGGCCAGTAGAGAGCTCCCTACATCATGCCATGGACCCCAAGGAAGGGAGGCCCTTGTGAGTCACGGGCTGGGCCTTCTTTCTGGGACAAGCACCCACCCCAAATACCCTGGGCCCCTAACTCCCTGCTCTGCACCCCACATGTCCACGCCGCCAGCTCAGCCCCCTGGAGACTCTAGTTCTTGGGGGGTGTGAAGTTTCTGCACCTTGCCCCTGACCTGTGTATCAGGCTACCCCGGCATGGGGGTGGGGAGCAGAAACAAGCGCCCACTGACCTGCAGGCTGTCCAGGGCCTCTGGGGCTGAGGACAGACTCGGGGGGCGACTGCCAGGCCCAGCAGAGTCGTCTGAGTCGGCCTCGAAGTCCCAGCTGTGAATGGGGAGGAGACGCTTTCCCCTGGAGGGCACCGGCTGGGCCAGGGGGGACGCAGGGTCAGGAGAGGGGGGGTGCCAGACGCCCCTCCCCCATGGGCTACAGGGAGGGTGCTAGGAACAAACAGACAAGCTCCGAGGGGCCACTCAGAGCCCACCCCCACCCTGCTCCTCAGGTCTGTGCGCGCGGCACCCTCGCTTCGATAAGCAGAAGCCGATGACGGACACACGGCCGCTCAAATGTGCCGTGCCCGAGGACAAGGCCCTGGGAGGCTGCAGCCGTGGGGGGCAGGCCGGCTTCTTCCGGGCTGCTTGGTGCTGCCCACCCTGGGGGTTTCAGGCAGAGGAGGGGGCCCCCCTAGGGAGGTAGAGGTGGGAGGGAGAGCTCCCTGAGCTTTAGATGCAGGAGCAGAGGCCAGTTCTGAGCCTCACCCCCATGGCGGCTTTCCCCCTGCAGATGTGTAGGGAAGAGAGCAGACACCGCAGAGCACTCTGGAGGCTCAGTGAGTGGCACGGACCCGCCTCTGTCACACAGACGCCTGTGTCCCCCGCGGAGCAGTGGGCAGACCCTGTCACTCTCCACCTACCATCGCTTGCCCCACCCCTGCCCTCCAACCCGCTCCCCATCTGACTGGCATTCCTCCCAGAAACCCTGGGGGTCACTTTGCTTGTCTTTATCTCCCCAAATAAATGTAGAAATAAGTGAAAACAGAAACAAACACCAGTGAAAACAAGGCTCATTCTCGGCCCTAGAAAAAAACACAACGGCTCCCAGAGGAGAGCCTGAGGGGTTAGCTTCGCTCAAGACGCAAAGGCTGCCCCAGCGGGAGGGACACTTGTGCCCTCGGCCAGGGGGCGGGTCGGGAGGTCCAGGAAGCCTTCCCGGCAGGCATCTGCCCGCCCCACAGCTGGCCCTGGGGTTCTCACGGTGACCTCAGAGACTGTCTGGCAGGGCAGAGGGAGGCGGAGTCTTAGGGCTCACGCCATTGGGGACTCATGGCGAATACTGAGATTTCCAGGAAATCAGAACCCAAGGCTGCAGCTGGGGGAGTCGCGGGGGTGGCTGGGGAAGACTCACTTTGCTGCTCAGGGGCTGGGCCTGGGCCGCTGGGTCCAGCTCTCCGTCCGTGTCCGTCTGCTCACTGTCCCCACTTCTGACTCTGGGGCTTGGCTCAGGCCCACCTGCGACAGACGTCCATTCAGAAAGAGAGAGGCTGGAGGCAAACCCTTTGTCTATCCATCCGCCCCTTCCCCTCAATCCACCCTTTCATCCACTCACCCTCCCACCTGCCAATTCATCCATCCGTCCATCCACCCATCCACCCGTCACAAAACATCCAGACAAGGCCTTACGCAGACCTACCGAGCCTCAGTTACAACTGGTCCTAATTCCGGCCGAAAACTAGCGCTCTGCATCGATGTGGTCGCTGGCCACACCTGCCGGTGTCCACCCGGCATTTACTGACCCCTTTAGACCATTTGAAGACACTGGAGGTGTGGGGGGTGGGGGAAGCCTAGGGCCAAGTCCCGTTTTCCTGAAGAAACTGCTTCTCCCACAGTCTCATTCCCCTGCTTGCCAGCCCGGCCCCAGGCACAGCCCCAGGGCCCTCTCCTCTCCTTGTTCCGCCCCCCACGGCCGCCGGACGTGAGCACCAGCCAGCCGGTGCCCCCTCCTCAGAGGACAGACCTGGTGATTATTTTTACTCTCTCTGGGCGGTGGTGGCTCTGAGGACACTCACATGCAACAGCCAGACAGAGGCCTCGAGAGGTGGACTCTGTCTGTGTCGAGGGAATGTGGACACAGGTTGACAGAGGCCCGGGGCACGTGTGACCGCGGGGTGGGGTCCCTGCCCCGGGACTGAGTCGGAGCAGGATCTCCACGTGCCCCTCTGCACCTGGGACAAGGGCTGGAGCGATAGCAGCCCCTCCCTGCGTATGGAGCCGTGATGAAAGAAAACCAAAGGGTTTCCCATGTTCTGGATGTCGCAGAGGTTTCTTTCTCTCTTTCCTTCCTTCCTTCCTCCTTTCTTTCTCAAAGATTTTTATTTATGTTTAGATAGAGGGGAAGGGAGGGAGGGAGAAAGAGAAGAAGGGAAACATTGATGTGTAGTTGCCTCTCGAGCGCCCCCTACTGGGGACCCAGCCCACAACCCAGGCCTGTGCCCTGCCCAGGAATCAAACCAGCGACCTCTTGGTTCACAGTCTGACGCTCAGTCCCCTGAGCCACACCAGCCGGGGCAGAGATTTCTCGGCAGGGAGGTGGACATGAAGGCACAGCGTCTGAGCAAGAAGGACTTACTGTGAACGCTGGGCCAGCTCTGTGCGCGGTCAGACAAACCTGCAGCCCAAGAAAAGGCGCTGAGGAGGAGAGGCTCCCTGTGGGGGCAGGCGAACCCCAGGACCGGAGGGAGGGGGTTCCTCCCCGCATCCCAGACGCTCTTCCCACAGCGCCCGCCTGTCCTGTGGTGGGGCCTTTGGGAAAATGCACCCCCCACTCTGAAGGGCACCCCAAGACCCTGGGCGCCGCCCACCAGCTGTGCACACTCATTAGGTCTGTTTCAGGTCCTGGCTGGGCCAGGTCTCAAAACTCCAACTTGAATCATTTCTTTGTTTGAATATTTGGAGCGGCACAACTTCCTCAGCTTCAGTGCCCCTTCCCATGACTTGTGCTCTCTGGCGCCCGCAGGGAGAATGCAGCCCCTGGGACGCCACTCCTGGGACCTTTGACCTGCCTCCCTGCCGCCCGGAGTCCTGGCTGGCTGGGAAGCGGGGTGTCTGCTGCCCCACAGCGCCACCTCCTGGCTCTTGGTGGTGACAGCTTTGAAATGGGCAGGCTCCCTGCAGCGCTGGCTAACTGAGCTCTGGACCAGATTCCTGGGCCCGCCCAGGTTCCTAGTGGGTGCCCAGGGCTCTGGTACGGCATGTGGTTTCCCGCCGTGAGCAGCTGATGTTGGGGTCGAGATTCTGGGGTGCTCTGGGGTGTGGCTTTCCCAGTGCTAGCTGTGGTTCCCATCCCTGAGCCCTGTGGAGGGGGCCAGACTGAGCTCCTTCTGCCACAGGAAGACCCCTTGGCTGGCTCCTGGCTGGCTGAATGGGCAGGGGAGGTGACATTTCTCTGGGCTCCAGCCAGAGACAATGATGTCAGCCTCCAAGAAGAAGCCTGGGGACGGAAGGGGAAGGAGCCCCCCAAGAACTGGGTGAGGCCCCTCCCCATGTTGCTGGGGCAGGCCCAGTCCTCTGATGTCCCAGTGTGGCTATCAGGAGGGCCACTGTTACTCTTCCAAATGTCCTGGCTTGGGGGATTTCTCTGTGTCACCCCAAACCTGCCACCCAGGGAGGAAGGACCTAGGGACACAGACAAGAGCCTGGGCCCCGCTGCTCCATCAGCTGCCGAATTGGAGAGCCTGGGCTGTGAGTCCTCCACTCGCTATGAAGCTCTGACACATGTGACCTCAGAGACGCGGGAGGTCGGCATGCAGGGCTTCCCAGGGGGTCGGGCCGGGCCAGGGGTGCAAATGTCTGCACCCCACGCAGCAAGCCACCAACCTCTTAAAAAACCCCAGAACCTGGGACCGACAGACAGGCGCTCACACACATTCCAAAGAAACCTACTTGGTCCTGAAACAGTAAAACAGCCCGGGAACAAAGGCTCCCCCATCCCCGACCCCCACTGTCCCCTCTGCCCACTCCTCACCTGCACCCGGCAGCCGTGCGCAGAGGGACCGGACAACTTTGGCGCTCCCGAACCGCTTGAAGCGGGCCCGCACGTGCCCGTAGTACCACTCCAGGGAGCCCCTCTCCACGACTCTGCAGGGGGACGGAGCTCAGGCCCGCGGCTCGGCCGTGGCCGCACACAGCCGTGCCGCAGCCACACACGGGCCCACCCCTTCTTCAGCCTGCCCCACCGAAGGGACGAGCCAGGCCCCCAACCCAGCGGGACCCCTGGACCTCCAGTCCTGGCTTACCTGGCCAGGTGGCAAGGGCGGCAGAGCCAGCCGTCCTCCGGGTGGGCATGGCTGCAGCCCTGGCAGGTGAAGAGGCGGCAGTCCAGGCATTGCCTTTTGGGGGCGGCGAGGAGCCGGTAGGGCTGCAGGCAGTGGGCACAGTGGGTCTCGTTCAGGAGGGCCACATCGGACACCAGCTTCCTCTGGGGGCTCCCCTTCTTGATCTGGCCCTTCAGCCCCCTTGGGGAAACACCAGAAACAAGGGGCAATTGGACGTCTTGCTTCTGCAACAGGCTTTACATGTGTGAGCACCCACGAAACTCCCTCGTGTTCTGACACGTGGGTTCAGACTGCGGGTGCAACTGAGGGCCTTGGAATTGAGGTGCTTTATGTTTATTAGAAATGACAGGCGTGCAAACACCCCCGTGACTGCTGGCAATGGCCCATTTTTCCGGGATGCACACGCGTGACTTGTGCTCACTGGCAGAGGGGCACGAGCCACACGGATTCCGAATCACAGGCTGGGGCACTGCCCGCCGCTGCCCACACGACCCGGCGTAGCTCAGCAGCACACAGAGGACGGTCAGCGGTTCCAGGCCCCGTGCTCCTCCGGCTCTGCGCCGGAGCCCTGAGCTGTTCGACGCAGATCTGCAAGCTGGGCGACGGGCGCAGGGATCCCGCCCAGCTGGGCGAGCGTGGGCCCGAGGTCACTGGCATCAGGTGTCTAATCTGCCTCAGATGGGGTGGGCCTGGGGGTGAGCTTGGCAGGGATCGGGCCGGGAGGTCCGGTCAGGCCACGTGGTTCTCTGGATCCATCTGTCCCTCGCTGGAGTATTGGGAGTGTTTAAGAGACAGTCAGAGAAGAGAGGACAGCCAAGCGGTGGACGAGGGGGCAGAGCACGGGTCACAGAGAACACAGGGAAAAGGCTCATTGAGACTCCGGTCTAGGCCGACACAGATTGCTGTGGGGCCCCGGCCAGTCCCGACCGCTCTGCCACCCTGACGCGGGTCAATAGCCCCGAGCTGAGGACAGCACCCAGTAGGTGGATGGCAGGCTGGCACCCTGCTGAGAAAACCGACAGGTCACTGTACCCTCCTGACAGTGGTCACAGAGTCTCGAGGCCAAAGCCAGGTGGCACTTCCTCTACGAGTGGTTTGGGGCCTCCCGGCGGGGCAGCAAGGGGAGCAGACTCCCCGCCTTTGTCCCCGCAGAGCATAGCTTGGCTTGGGGGGGGTCCAGGGCAGGAATCGCCCGGCACCTGGTGTCCCAGGGGGCCCACAGTCCTGGACCATCCGGTTTTCAGCCACACAGCTTCCCGGGGAGGCCGCCCGCTCAGACTCTTGGGAAAACTGTCCCCAGAGAGTGAACACACTGCCTTTGTTCTACCTCAGAGAACACCTGCCAGGCGTAACATTTTGGTTGAGATGAGATCAAACGTATCCATTTTCAGTGACAACATTGGACAGACACCAGGCGCCTTGTCTTCTGAGAACACTGCCCCTGTGCCTCGGCCGGGCCCCAGGGTGTGGCGCAGCTGCGGGTTAAAGCAGGCCCTGTCCTCACTGCGCCGGCTCCTCTCCTAGCTGAGATTTTTGTGTGTGAAAATCTCACAAAGTTCGACACAAAAATGAGCCTCCTCAGTTTAGAACACCAAAAAACAAACAAACAAACAAAAAACCCAGGAGGAATGTAGGGGGGACATTGTCACCCACGGGCCACAGTCCAGCAGGGACGTCCAATCTTGTGGCGTCTCTGGGCCACACCGGAAGAAGAAGAGCTGTCTTGGGCTCCACATTAAATACACAAACACCAACGAAAACAGAAAAAAAAATTCATGTTTTACGTAAGTGTACGATTTTGTGTTGGGCCGCACTCATAGCCATCCTGGGCTGCACGTGGCCTGTGGGCCGTGGGCTGGACGCCCCTGGTCTCGGTGAAGCTGCATGCACAAGGTCAAGTCTTTGCCTCCAACACAGGAGCACGAGGCGCCTGGAGCCGGGTGGGAAGGCGTGGGCTCCTCCATGTCCGCCCTTGCTGCATCTGCCCCCTAGAGGCTGGCATGTGCTGGACGGGGCCTTGCCTGCCTGTCTCAGGGGTGCCCCTCACTCTCCATCCAGGCAGAGCGGCAGCCCGGGGTTCCCAGAGTGGGAACACCTCTTAAATAAGAGCTCTGGGGGTGTGCGGCTGGAGACGGACACACGCCCCCAGTGCAGGGTCTGGGGGAACGAGCACTGTGCTCCGCTTCAGACCCCTTCACGCGGAACCTCCCTTCTCCGGAGCCCGGGAACAGGAAGGAGGGGAGAGGAGGCCCCGCGCGGGATGCACACGCGTGAGGAGGCCCCAGCAGAGTGACCCCAGTGGTGACTGCAGCTCAGGGCATGTCACTCCAACCTGGAGCTGCACATGTGGGGTAAGTGGCCAGAGCCACCCACGGCCAGCAGTGGTCGGCCAGATGCCACTGCACACGGGGACGTGGGCAGGCAAGAGCCCACACGCAGCTGCAGGTGCAGGCCACCTTTGGACCAGAAGACACTGCAAACATGAGTCTCTCAGAACCGGAAGAAGACTCGAGACAGGCGTGCTGACTGGGGCGTGAGAGACAGGGGCAGGAGACGAAGAAGCAGCCCGGAGGTGGAGAGGGAAGGGGGGCAGGGTCCTCTGAGGACAAGCCAGACTCGATGCGGGGAAACCTCTTTCCTGACCCAAGGGGGAGGTGACGGGTGTGGATGGAGAAGGGGCCAGTGGGCGAGCAGAGCTCCCAGCCCCTTGTCCCCCCAGTGGGCTCCCCGTCTCGGGCTGGAACCCAGTGGGTTGCAGGGTGGAAACCTGCGAGAGTCCTGGGAGCCCAAGACACCAGGGGTGGTGGGGCACCGCTGCAGACGGAGCTGGGGAGGACCACGTGCGTGCTGGCCGCAGCTCCAGGCCTCTGCTCTCTAGCACTTGGGTTGGGTATGGGGGTGAACCCGCCTGGAGCCCACACCCCGGCAGGGCGGCAGGAAGTGCTGAGAGGGCCAGGGGGCAGGCAGGGTCCAGGGGCTGGCACGAAGAGGCCCCCGCATGCGGGGTAGATGGTGGGGTCAGGGGTCTCAGCGTGGGTGCCTGTGCTCTCAATGCCCAGCCGTGACCGTTTGCATGCGAGCGACGGCCCCCTCCTGGAAGCAGACCTGCCCCTCCGCTCTGCAGCAGGGACCAGCAGGGGCTGGTGGAGAGTGTGGGGGGTCAAGACCGCATCAACTGAGTCTCTGTGAGGGCCATGGGTGCCTCCCTGTCACCCAGCGCTGACGCGGTGGAAAGCAGCGGGTGGGGGATGGGGGAGTCTGGAAGAGAAGACCAAGCTGAGGGAAGAGATCAGGTGAGTGAGCGGAGCCTGGGATGCGGACACCTGTGAACTTGACCTGTGAACTTGTGTGTCCTTGCTGGGCGAGGGGCAGGGACTCAGGGATGAGACTGGACAGGAAAGCAACTTCCTTGTCTTCGCCCAGCATGGCCAGGAGGGAGTGAGGACCAGCCACGCCCCAGATCAGTGCTCCCCTAACCCTGCAGGAAGGAACGCTCTCCCAGCCAGGAGAGAGAAGGGCAGACCTTCAGGTCACTGTAGGCCACACCCTCCCAGGCAGGCGGCCGCCAGAGGGGCTACTGGCAGGCAGCAGGTTCTAGCCAGCAGGAGACCAGTGAGGGTGAGGTTGCCTGCAGCTTCTCCGCCAGGCCACCAACCCAGGGGCTTAAAGCAACTCCGGCTAATATCTCCTGGTGCTGGAGGTCAGAAGTCCGGCCTGGGTGTCACTGGGCTGGGACCAAGGTGTCGGCAGGACAGCCATCCTTTCTGGGGCAGACCTGTCCCCTGTCTTTCCCAGCTTCCCGGGGCACCTGTGTGCGTGTGTGGGCGCGGCCCCGGTGGTTGAGTCCTTCTCAAGTGACTCTCTGGCTCTCACATGCTCCGGCCTCCTGCTTCCTCCCACTTATCAGGCCCCTGTGGTGACATCGGGCCACCTGGGGTCCCCAGGGTCACCTCCCCACGTCCAGGGCGGCTGATTAGTGGCCTTAATGGCAACTGCAACCTTTATTCCCCTTTGCATCGTAACCTAACACTTTCACAGGTTTGGGGGTCCGGATGTGGGTGTTTGGGGGGGCTCATTATTCTGCCGAGACCCTGAGGAGAAGGGAAGTGAGGCCGCCCCCCAGCCCAGAGATTCCCAAATTAAAATCCGTGCCCTGGGCCGCTCCTGAGAACAGCCTGAGGGTGCGCCCTCCAGCGGCCCGGAACCGAGGGCCGAGTCTGACCCGGGGAGGGGCCGCAGCGGCTGGAGAACGCGGAGTCACAGAGGGGAGAGCCGTGTTATCAAAAGTCAGGCAGCCAAACGAACTCTGTCAGAGGTCGTGGCCAAAGAGACAAACCCGATGCCAGGCTGTTGGAGGGCAGTTGTGGGCACCCGGAGTCCAGTCAGCTGAATGAACGCCAGGACTTACAGTGGGGGACGGAAACGAGCCGAGGTTCTCTGAGGCCCTCTGAAGCGAATAACCACAGGAGGACCAGAGGAAAGAGTGGGGGGTGGGGGCGAGGCGCCCGGAGAGGCTGCCCCCACCTGCTGGGCGACCTTGGACCCGAGAAACCCCAGGCCCTGCGGGCATCTGACGTCCTGTTCCAGCTGGTTCTCGTCCTGGTGTCCACGGGCCACCTAGGGGTGACTTCTAACTGTTGTTGTCATGTTATTATTCTGATTTTTCTTTTTTTTAATTTTAACTTTTTAAAGTACTTTTAAGTTTATTATTCTGGTATTTTAAGGCAAGCCGCACGTGTCCCGCGGCTGGCGCTGGGCAACGTTTCGCAGCTTCTCAGGAATCTGGGTCTGTTTGCAGGCGTTAGGACGGCCCATCGCCCCTGTTTGCCTTGTCAGGCAGACTCCGGGGCCGATGTTTGACTTGTGGGCCGGGAACAGGGCGGTGTCTGTTGAGAGAGGCTGCCGTCCTTGCCCAGGGGCACGGGTCCCCAGCTCCGGCTCTGCGGTGTCACTTTCTGGATTGAGGAAAGCCCAGCAATGCCACCCCGAACACAGCTTAGAGGCAGCTCCATAAGGCAGGGAGAGTGACCGAGGGGACTTCAGATGGGCAGAGAGGAGGCCGGGCCCAGCAACGCCAGGGGCAGCCGCTCCTGCCCCACACTGGGTGCAGGTCCCTCAGCCAGGCGGGCTGGCTGCCTTGGAGTTCTGAGCCCCTCCAGAGGGAGGGAGTCACGGAGCTGGGACTCTGGACCAGAGGGTCCCTTCAGGAAGGGTTATTTGGTGCGCCTCAGTGTTTGTGTGACATTAAGAGCCGAGGACACGGGACTATCATGTCTGTACTTAGAGCCTTTCTGACACATGAGTAACGTGAATGAACGTGGGACACGTGGTTGATGAAGAACACGAAACAGCCCTCGGCCAGGCCGCCCGCCTGCCCCCACATCATTCCCACGGCCAGAGGCTGCCTGCTGGGTGGTCTTCCCTGTGGGGGAAACCCGCCTCGTCCTTCCTCGTTGGCCACTGGGGACCGCGCAGGAGTCACATCGGGAGGCTGTCGGAGGTGGAATGAGGTGTCGGTGGTGCTGGTGCGGTGGCTGTTTTATTTTTTATTGATTAGTTTTTCTTTCCCCAACCCCCCACCGCCCTCCCCTTTGGCAGCCATCAATGGCTCTCAGTATCTGCTTTGTTTTTATTTAAAATTCTTCATATAACTGAAATTATATGGCATTTGTCTTTCTCTTATTTCACTTGGCCCAACAGCCTCTAGGCCCATCCGTATTATCATGAACGGTGACACGTCATTCTTTTCACGGCGAGTGGTGTTCCGTCGTCCGTACGAACCACAGTGTCCACTCGCCTGTTTGGACGCCGGCTGCTTCCCGTCTTGGCCGCAGTGCACATACCTCTGTGAGCGGGTGTTTTTGTTCTCTGACTAAATACCTGGAAGTGTTAGTCCTGGGTTGTACAGCTACTCTATTCCTGAGGAAACTCCACACTGCTTCCCATCGTGGCCGCACCAGCCTGCACCCCCACCGCAGTGCCCGAGGGTCCCCTCTCTCCACATCCTCGCCAGCACTTGCTGTTTGTTGATTTACTGGTGATAAGAATTCTGACAGGTGTGAGGTGGTATCTGTTGTGGTTTTAATTTGCATCTCCCTGACAACTGGTGATGTTGAGCATCCTTCTTTATGTCTATGGGCCACCTGTGTGTCCTCTTTGGAGAGCTTTCTATTCAGGTCCTCTGCCCATTTTCTAACTGGATTATTTGTTTGTTTGTTTAACGTGGTGATAAGTTGTATGCGTTCTTCATGAATTTTAGATATTAACCCCTTAGCAGATATATCATTGGCAAATACCCTCTCCCACTTCTTATACACATTTTTGTAACGTCGATGTTTTCCTTTGCTATGCAAACTTTTTGAGTTTAATGTCATCCCTTTTGTTTATTTTTTTCTTTTCTTTTCCTTGTCCGAGGAGGCACATCCAAAAAGATATGACTTAGACCAAAATCGAAGAACTTGCTTCCTACCCTTTCTTCTAGGAGTTTTATGGTCTCGGGTCTTACATTTAAGTCTTTAACCATCTGAGTTTATTCTTGTGTGTGGTGCAAGAGGCTGCTCCGGTTTCCTTTTCTGGTTTTCCCGTGTCTGTCCAGTTTTTCCAGCACCACTCGCGGAGGGGATCGTCATTTCCCCCTGCACAGCCCCACCTTCTCCGCCATAGGGTGACTGACCCCACACGAGAGGGTTTATCTCTGGGCTCTCCGTGGGACAGCCCGTTCATCCCTGGACCTGTCTTCATGCCAGCACTGTGCTGTTTTGATCATTGTAGCTTTGTAGTATAGTTTGAAATTGGGGCACATGCTTCTTCCCACTGCGCTTTTTCTCAAGATTTCTTTTAGCTCCCCTGGTGCACAGATTAGCTGATATTCTCCACCAGAACTAAACCCCAAAGGGAGAGAACATGAGCAGAAAGAAGCAGTTGCCTTCCCCAAGGGCCTTTCAGGTCTCGGTAGCTGGCTTCTTGTACCTGCGGCTGGAACTGCCTCCCAGGAGCCTCCCCTGGTCCCCCTCCCACTGGCCTACCCCATCATCCATCCCAGGAAGCCCTGAGGACAGTGAAGGCCAATGCTGCAGGACGTCGGTCGGAGCCGAGCAGCCCCTGTGAGCAAAGCCTCTGCTGTCCACCCTCCCTCCTCACACCCAGGGGTGGCTGCACCCACGGGCTCATAGCCCAAGCCCCGCACCCGGCAGCAGGTTGGGACCAGGACGCCCATTCTCTCGCACAGCCGTCCGCCCTGCTCCAAGGCTCCAAGTTCACCCACAGCGACACCCACGTCCTCCTGGCAATGCCCCGCCCGCCTCCGTCCGAAAGCGCCTGCCAATGCCGGTGCTGTCGGCGGCGTATCCGGGGCACCTTTCACTTTCCTGGTGGCTGGCACCCGGCACCGCACGCTGCTGGGGAGCCAGGAATAACACCACGCCCTGCGTGGTAAACACTGTACTGCCAGGGCCCTGCTCGCACACGCCAACTGCGGGGAGAGACTCAGGTCCGCCTGCACTAAGCCCAAGGCCGGATGCCCCGCCCCCGCCTCCCTTCTCCTGCAAGTCCCGGAGCAGCGGCCTGCCGGGGGCCCTGCCAGGCCGTCAGGGAGCCAGACCCCAGGGGAAACCCCTTCCCGCCTGTTCAGAGGAAAGCCACATGGAGGCCACTGCGGTTGGCACCCCGGTTCCCCGGAACGAACACGCACTCTCTCTGGAATGCCACTGGGAGGCTCCCGGGGGAGAAGGGCCAAGGCCTTCTGCCTCTGCAGCCTCAAGAGGGAGATGCCTCTGGGTTCCCGGGGGGCTCCGAGTGTCCTCAGCACAGCCCTGGGGGGTGGGGGGAGCCCGAGGCCTGGCCCAGGGGTGAGAGGCTTTGGTGTCTTGGGGGTCATCTGGTCAGGCAGGTGCTGTGAAGCCGGTCTCCCACCCTTGTGAAGGTCAGGGACCTGGGCAGGCTCATTTGTCTCAGGCTCTGACGGGGAAGGCGGGAGGCGGGCCCATCTGACTGTGCAGGGGGAGGGGCGGGCCTCCCCCAGATCTGCCCCACAGCCTCCCCAGTGGAGGGACGCGCCTGCTGGGGAGGAATCCCCCTAACACTCTCCGAGGCTGAGTGTGCTTGTTTCTTGGTGTGACAGTTTCCCCCTGAACCGTGTTCTGTCCCGACATTGGTGGTCTGTCCAGCTGGGCCGCCCCTTTGGCATCCCTGTCAGGGCAGGGCACAGGCTGCAAGAGCTCCTGACCTGCCGGGTCTGTCCTGGCGCCTGCCGCACCGTCCCCTGAGGCCCGGGGTCTCCACCGATTCACAGACCATGCGTCATCGGGAGCTGGGAGCCGATGGAAAGCTGTCCCAGGAGCAGCGTGGAGAAATCCACACAAGCTACAGGGGAGGGGACATCGGGGGCAAGACGTGGGCGATCATTTGTGTTGAAATTGGTTAAGTGCTCGGTCAACACTGAGAAGAGACCGGGAAGACGGGGCCTTTATGCTTTAAAAGCTGTCTTCAATTTCATAACGGGCTGCCGGCATTCCAGCCAACTCACCGCAGAGCCGGCTTCACTGTCAAGGACAAGAGTCTACTCTACACGCATTTCAGCCCTGCTGGGCACGCTTGCCCTCGTGCCCGGGGGCCGCATGCTCGGGCCCTGCGCTGCTGGCTGCCGGGGCCACGGGGGTGGGGGCCCTGGAGGGAAGGTCGCGGGGGGCCCTCGGGGAAAGGCTTTCCCAGGCAGAGGCAGATTGGCCTTTTGTTGCTTATTGAACCAACAGCACCATGAACCAGAGAAGCAGCATCCAAAATGATGAAAAACAGAAAAAAGGCCTCCCTAACCCTCCACCGTTTACAAGATTCCTTCCTTCCCACGTGTGTCTCCAGCCAGGGACCTGTTCGCACCATGAGAACCAGGCACGAGAAGGCTCTTTGGGCCTCAGCAGCCCTGACTGACCGGTCCTTTGAGGTGGATGTTCCCCATCACTGCCTCTCTGCTGCTCACATTCCCGGGGGGCCAACCAACACTCTGTGGTCCCCCACAACCTCTCCCCGTCTGATAGGCAAGCCCACCCCCCATCACATGGTGGCCGAGAAGATGCAGAGAGTGGACCAATCCCCTGTCCCCCACCCCCAAACCCCACTGGCCCATTCTGAGCAGACAGGCCCGGCCACTTCAGAATGAGGACGTGGCCCTGACCATGACCAAGTGGCCTGGGGGTGTGGCCTGAGTCCCAGGTCGCTCACAGCACAGGGGGTGCCACCAGAGGACCCCTCACACGAGACCTCCTTCCCCACAGCACGCAGAGGCTGCCTGGGCCAGTCTCTCTTTGCGACGTGAAGGGGCTGAAGGACCATAAAGGCCAGGAATTGTGAATGACAGGGATGACAGGGGGAGCCGTCCACGTGCAAGAAACACAGCAAGTCCCGCAGGACCCACTGAGGTGAATCCCCGGCTTTAAACACAGGGGTCAGCTGAGTCATGCTCCCGCCTCACCCAGAAACCTCTACGTCCTGGTTACCCAGGCCTGTGAGTACGTCACCTTACTTGGCAGAAAGGGGACTTTGCAGATGTGATTGAGTTACTGGCCTTGAGACAGGAGGCTCTCCCGGCTTACCTGGGTGGGTCCAATGTCATCACAGACTCTTCGACAGGGTGGGGGGCAGGGGGTTGGGAAGAGAGGGCGGTGAAGGATGTTATGCTGAGAACGGCCTTGGAGATGGGGAAGGGCCCGGCCAGGCCACTGGGCGCTCCCAGAGGCGGGAAAGGCAGGGAAACGGGTTTCTCCTGAGCGCCCCCCGAAGGAACACAGCCCGCCCACACCTTGCTTTCAGCTCTCCTGAACCTCTGGGGCCACGAGGCGCGCCTGTGTGCTTAAGTCACTGAATGTCCAGCGACCGCAGCCGCCGTGGGACAGGAGCACAGCTTTCGCCTGTGCAGTGGGGCCTCCCGCGGCCGCGTCCCTCGGCTTTGGCCCGGAGCATGTGGGGCCCGTCGGTCCACGAGAGGTCTGACAGGCCGCCCAACCCATCCGGCGTGGCTCAACCTTTCCCGCTTTCCCCCGGGCTGGGCCGGGTCTAACTGTGCTTTCCCAGGTGAGGGGACAGCTCCATCTCTCAGCTGTTCAGACCATGACCTCGGAGTCACCTTTGACTCCTCCCAGTTTCTCCACCCCACACCCAACCTGTGGACAAGCTCACTGGCTCTGCCTACAACTGACCTCATTAGTACCCCACACCCTGCAGGGGCTCAGAGACAGGCCCAGGTCCTGTGGTACTTACAGGACCACACAATGCCGCCTGCGACCGCCCCTCCCCGCTCTGCCTGGAACCCCTGCCAGGCGTCTCCTGGCCGCCGCTCTCGCCTCCTCGAGCCTCTGCTCAGATGCCCCCTCTCCACAGGCCTGCAGTCCACAGTGGCCCCCAGGAAGGGAACTAGGAGCCCGGTGGGAGCGAGCGCTGGCGGTGGGGGAGGAGCGCATAGCAGAAGGGAGTCAGTACTGCTGGCAGGTGGCAGCTCCGTTGGTGGGGAGGGGACAGGGTGCCACCCATGCTACCGGGAAGGAAGACGGAAAGCCAGCCTCATCCCAAACCCCTCGGTTGCCACATTTGGAGTGTTCCGAATGTCTTCACCCTTTATCACCTCCAGCCCTTCTAGTCTTGCAGGGCTGTGGCCCAAGCCTCCCCCAGCCTGGGGATGAAGTCACCCTGGGGGGGTGGATCAAGTTGAAATAAAACCATTCAGGGAACACCTGAGAGTCAGGTCGCCTTGCTTCCATCCATCACCAGGAGGCTGAGGCCAGCAGGGGGGACATTTCCCGCCTCTGGCTTCCTCCCACCCGGGGAGCCCCGCGGTGAGGTGGGCTCAGTCCCACACACTTACTCCAGTCTTTCCTCTTCTTTCCGTCTGAGCTCGAAGTCCCGCTGGATGACTTCCCAGATGTGCTGGGCCTCTTCGTCCGTGAGCTTGGAAAGGTCCAGCTTCTTCCCCATCTCTGGTCCTCGGCAGGGTCCCACCTGGGAGATCACAGCATCAGCTGGGAGGCCTGGGACGCCGCTAACACACCAAGTGCCAGGCTGTACCCAGAGCGCCGCATCCCCAGGCAGCAAGTCTGCACCTGGGTTAGACGTGGTCCCCAAACAGGCAAACAGATGGGTCTGTGTGTGGAATTCCCACACCCTGGATTTAAAGGGATCTACTTCCTGCCCCCAGGCCTCACACTCAGAGGCACCGGGTCCCTTATTCTGTTTCCTTCGAGGGAGAAGTCTGTATAACGGCAAGGTCAGGACCATAGCGTGCTGCTTTGTGACAGGAACCCCCAGCTGTGACCCTGGAGAAACGCTCCACCCAAGGGCGGAGGGAAGAGGCCTGTTCTGGGGCACCATTCTGTTTGCGTGACATTCGCTGTGGGTGACAAAGCCGCCCTGTGACTTCAGGAGATCTTCACTGGGGCCTGAAATCTGTCTTCCCACGAACGTCCGGGGAGGGGTCCCATCTGCCTGCTCTCACGGGGGAGCCTTCAAATCAAAGGCAGGACTCACCCAGGCTCCTGGGGGGGGGCGCACCCCGCACACTGGGAGCAGCTGACCCTGCTGGCAGACCCACTGCCCCAACTCTGCGCCAGAAACGCCCGTCCGTTTTGTGTGAAAGAGGTTAATTATGAAAAGCGACGTTTTCTGAGTGGCACTCGGGTACCATGAACTGGAAGTCCCCAGAGAGACACCGTGGCTGTCAACCAGAACATTCCCAGGCTCGCGCCTCACACCTGGTGGCCAATCACTTACACTTTTGGCCCAACCCTCGGACGCAGTGGGACCGTGAGCTCTTTACCTGGAGGGGCCCCGAGCGCCTGGGCCAAACCCCGCCCCACCCCGGCCTCACTCGAGCGGAACTTGGATTCTGGACGGGAAACGCGAAAACAAAATGGGTTTTGATGCTCCCGGAGCACACAGTTTCTGGGTTTAAAAAAATTGGAACAAAAAGTTATTTGATGGATGACTGGGATTTATTCAGGGTTTTTTTTTTTTTTTTTTTTTACCATTTTTGAAAAAAAAAAATGTATCCTAAGAAGGGCAGTCATTGAAATTCTATTTCCAGAGCAGACAGAAGCGCCGTGACCGTCAGCTGAGTGTGGCCTTCCCTCTTGTGGGGATGAGGCCCACGCTGGCTCCTGGCGGCCTGGAACCAGAACCACGCTGAGATGTGACGGGGAGTGGGGAGACCAGAGCGAGACGCACAGCCCCCCATGCCCCACCCTGCCAGGAACCCAGGAACCGTGGTATGGGGGACCAGTACCAGCTTGCACACTCCCACGATGGCCCTGGGTTTGTGGCAAGTGACACATGTCCCCTGTGCTTGGTTTAGTAAAACCGGTGACGAGGGAATGTATGTTTTGAAACATAAACCCCACCCTGCTCAAGCAAGCCTGAGTCCACTTCATGGGTCAGATGTTACCATTGTACTCAAGTGCTTCCTTCAGTTCCGGCCCAACCCCGGGCTGAGCAGCAGGGGCAGGGAGAGGCGGGAGAGCAGCGACCCCCACCTCAGAGCTGGCTGTGCCAGGCGGCAGGAGGGGTGCTCCCCGGGGGCTCTGTCCCTAGGTCAGTAGTGGGGGTGGACAGCATGGTCTCTACTACTGTGACCGAACCCTCCCACTTAGAGCACGAACCAGACGCTCACACCTCTCTAAACACCATGTTTAGAAAAACAATCTTAAACTGAATGAGAATATGTTTGACTTCAGCATTTAAAATGCACGCTCCGAAAGTCATGTTCATTTTGGGGACATGTTGCTAGCATCCCGTCTGGCTTGCCTCAGGCTGGAACACTGGAGCAGCTGGAAGGGCCGGCCCCTCTGCCAGGCACAGCCGTGCCATGGGACCCACGTGGCCTCAGGGAGGGGACAGCCTTTCAGTCCATCACCTCTGGCCCATCAACCCCTGCTTCCTTGCTCAGCGAGGCCCCATCTCCACCCGGCCCCCCTCCCCGGCAGTCAAGGGCAGGCGGCCCAGCGAGGGTGCAGGGCTGCTTGGGCGCCTGGCCTGGCCTGCGTGTGCATCGGGAGGGCAGACTCCACGCACGGGCTCTGTCTGCCCCGCCCATTCGGGGCAGATAACTCCTAGTCACGAGGTTCCTGAACAAACGGTTCCACTCTGTGCCCGGCCCACTGCTCAGTTAGTAATCACGCCGTCCATCTGTGAGACTGCCAGCCCTCCCCCGTCCCCGAGGAGTCCTAACGGAGACCCGTGGGGCTGACTTGGCAGGGGCCCGGGTGGGGAGAGACAGTGGAGCCGGTTTTATAAACTGAATACCCTGGGCCCAGGTGGCTGAAATTCATTGGCGTGTCATCTTCATTGTTAAAGATTTGAGTTCATATTTTGGCCAAATTAAAGAGAAATCTGGGCCCTGGCTGGGGTGGCTCAGTGGATTGAGTGCTGGCCTGTGAACCAAAGGGTCGCTGGTTCGATTCCCAGTCAGAGCACATGCCTGGGTTATGGGCCAGATCCCCAGTAGGGGGCGTGGGAGGGGCAACCACACATTGATGTTTCTCTCCCTCTCTTTCTCCCTCCCTTCCCCTCTTTCTAAAAATAAATAAATAAAATCTTCAAAAAAAACACAGAGAAATCTGGCTGGGGCCTCCTTCACCTGGCCTGACCACGTCTCGGGTGGGCTGGCCCCTGAGCCTCGGAACAATGATGATGATGGGTGGGTGACGGTCACCCCCAGAGCAAATAAAACCAGGAATCCCAGTGAAGTCCGTCACTAAAGGCCCAGCTAGCCATGGCGGGATGCTCGCTGACTCAGAACCCAGGTGTGCGGGGCTGTCCTTGTCGATGAGGGTGCAGGCACACCCCCGAGAGAAGGCCTGGCGCCAGCTCACCCCCGCGGCGTTTCCCAAATGCTGCCCCCAAAGCCGGGCCTGCTGGCCATGGCTAGGAGCCCAGCCCCAAGCCCCCACCCCCATCCGCTGCAAGAGGAGCCCATTTCCACCGGAAGTCCCCTCCGCCTGCAGGTGCACCACTGGGTGGGCGCTCTGCAGCCAGCCCACCACCTGCCCATTCTCCCTGCCTGGCCAGGTCCCTCGTTCACACACGGACCCACGTCCTGCACCTGCCACAAAGGCCTCAGTTCCAGCGTCCACCGAGAGGACGGGTCACAGGCTGGGGCTGCAGGATGAGGGTGGGGCTGAGAGTCGGGAGCTGGCTTCCCACCACCAGCTGGCCCTGTGACCTGGGACAGGCGCCCCGGGTCTCAGCCTCCCCGCCTGTGCCAGACAGTGATTGGGCCCCAGCCCTGTCCAGCCCTGCAAGATGCTGGGGGTTGGAATAAAGGGCGAGGTTGTAAGGGGGGAGGAGCAGGGACTCTTCCTTCAGCGGTCGCTCTGCAAAGACTAGCACAGTCAGACCTGAAGGCTGACCCCACCACATGAGCCGCCGTCACCACACTGCTATCCAAGGCCACCAGGGTCCCCTTTCCCATCAGCCTGCTTTCCACCCCAGTCCCCCCACCAGATCCACTCCGCCGGTGGTGCCTTCTCAGCCCGGATGCTCATCTGTGCACCCGCACTGCCTCGCCCGTGTGCCAAGGCCGCCGCTCAGCGGCCCGCGGTCTGCAAGCTCTAGCCCTCTCCCTGGACTTCTCCCCATGGCAGGGCCAGCCTTTGCGGTTAGTGGGCCCCTGGGGCCTCGGGCCTCACCTGCCCCCGTGGTCACCCCAACCTCTCAGAAAGAAATGTGTAAATAAGATTAAAAACCCCCATAAAAAAGAGAGAAGATAGAAAGGCCCCATCCCACCTGAAGATGAAGTGGGGTTCTCCGTGTCTGGGTACAACCCGAGCCTATGAAGCCCGGGGGCATTTACAGGGAGGCTGAGCTCAGGCACTGCCCACAGACCCTCCGCACGTCTCTACAACGTGGCAGGTGGGTGAGGAGGGAGCCTGGCAGCAAACAAAAGAGGTTTCCAATGCAACCGCAGCTTCTGGGTGCCCAGAGGGAGGCAGGGGCGCCTCCTCCCAGGCCAGGACATCCTCTGGCTCCGTCCCCAAGATCTGCAGGGCAGGAAGCCCAGGAGGAGGTATTACCCCGACAGCCTTGGGCTCCGGGCGGCCAGCCCAGTGAGAACGCTCCGGGTCAGCGGCCTCCGCTCAGTCTGCACGCAGACCCATGACAGGGCTCCTCATTAAAAGCATGGTTTCCTGGAAAATGGGCTGCCTGAGGACCTGGACCAGTCTGGTCAGAGTAGCCAGGTGACCTCTGAGGTTTGGGGTTCTGGGGGCTGGGACAGGATTGCCTCACAAGCCTGGAGCCAAGCCAGGGGGGGTCACATCTCCATGAACCCTCCCTGATCCTGAGTCTCCTGTCCTGGGCACCACAGGTGCCCCACCCATTCCCCTGCTCCCGGCACTCACAGACTCTCTTCCTCGGTGTGCAGGCCCTGCTTCGGAGGAGGCTGGGCGTCTGGTCAGGGCGCACTGGGGCAGCAGGGTGCAGGGCACAGGCCGCAGGGCAGGAGCTCCTGACTGCCTCGGCCTGGAGAGCAACAGGCGAGGCAGTGGTGCTGCCCGCCCGGGTCACATGGGTTGTGCCCCGCCCAGCTCCGGGAGCGCGGGCACCTCCGGGTGCTGGGCCAAGAGGAGGGCCGCGCGCCCGGTGCCCGTGCAGGAGGGAGCTCCCTGCCCCTCGCCCCGAGCCAGCTTCAGGGAGAAAGGCGTCAGCGGGGAGGGGTGGGTTGAGCCCTCACCTGGCGAGTCGCGCCCTCACCTGGCGAGTCGCGCCCTCACTTGGCGAGTTGCGCGACTTTGCCTAGTGACGCTGCGGGACGGTCCTGCCCTTGGTGGATGGGACCGGCTTGCCTGAACGCTCCCGCGGCGCAGTACCTGGTTAAATTCGTACCTCAACTTTGCAGGGAGGACGCTCTTTCCTCCGGCTTTACAGATGGGGAAACAGGCTTGGAAAAGAGCCTTAGTTAGCCAAAGCCACGCACTAAGTGGGGACACCAACTGGGCAGCGGGACTTTGAGCCCTGGTTTCCTCGTGCAGATCTCGTGCAGTTCTCGTGCCCCTCACCACCCTCCGTCCTGCCTGGCATCTGGACGCCCCGAACGGGGAAGCCCACAGCGCCAGGAGCCCCGCCGCGGGGAGGGCGCCTAATGTACGCCCACCAAGAAAAGTCCTGCAGGTGAGTCACGCCGCCTTGGCTCTGGGCGGAGTCAGGATCTGCGCGCAGACGAGGCGGGGCGAGCGGGGGGACGCGGGGCGGGCGCCGGGAACGCCCTCCTCTCAGCTGCGCCCTCGCTCGGGCGCCTCCGACCCACACGCGCTCAGGCGCAGCCACCACCTCCAGCCCGCACGCTCGCCTGTCCTTCGCGCGATCCCCATCTGCCCTCTCTCCTCCGCAAGTGGGCGCGCAAGAGCGCTCTCCCCTCCTCCCTCCTACTCATCACTTAAAAATAAAGGATCGCTACATTCTTTCCCCGGAGCTAATTTTGAAGCTCAGTTCCATGTCTGCACAATGTGGATAGGAATATAAATAGATACATAAATAAGCAATGCTTTTAGGTGAACAGTCATTATTACCTCCATTTTACGATAGAGGAAACGAAACCTTATAGGATCCTTGTGAGAATTTGTAAGGAGCTTTCAAAAGCCACAAAATGCTACTCGGAGCGAGAGCGTTGGGTTGCAGGTGTGCCTCTGGAAGCGCTGGAGGTTGATTTGGGTATTTCAGGTCCCTGGGCAACCTTAGGATGGGGGCTCTCACCAAGCACCATCACCTGGTGCGCACGAACCCTGGAGGTGCGTGCAACTTACACTCTGACGAATTTCCACAACCCATGGGAGTGTCCTCTCAATTGCTTGTCAAATTAATACTCCCCACCCCCCACCCCCGCCCCAAGTTGGTATTGGGACTGTAAATTCCTTGAAGGAAGACTTAAAAGCAAGTTTTAAATTTCGGTAATTATTTATTTAAATTAGTAGGTTTTAAAATGTACAAAAATATGTGATAAAGATATGTGGTAAGGAATATAAATAGTATAGAATGAAAAGTCAAACTTGCTTATTCCTTCTCCTCAAGGACCATCATCATTAATGGTGTCTGTGCACCCTTCCCCGACCCGTGTATGGGGTCCGGCCAGTGGGCTCGCCAAGCGGCTGCAAGAATTGGACGCCAGGCCGGGGGTCCAGCCCCTGGCTGTGTTATCCTGGACGTGTCATTGGACCCCCTCCCCCTGCTCCGCCCAGCTCTCTCTTCCGCACGGTGGGAGGGGTGGGAGGGGTGGGAGGACCTGCACCCTGGCGTTGCTCTGAGTGAAAGCTGGAGAAGCCCCGGGGAGGGGGGGGGGGTGCCAGTGGGGATCGCAGGGAAGGTAGGAACGGCCCTCCGTGTGGACCCAAGCTCTTCTTTGCAGCGGTCACAGAGTATCCATTGTAAGCATTTACTGTAATTATCTGAGGAACAGTTAACCATTGATTTCTTGCTATTTTAAATGCCTGCCAGAAATGTATATGGTGGATAATAATATCGACATAGGCATTTTTATATTGATACGTATTATTGTGCATATATACTTACACCAACATATCTGTAGAATAAACCCTGAAATTGAAATCACTGCATCGAAGGATGTATGTGAGTTTTAAAGAGAAAATTCTAGAATTAAAAAATGTTAAACTGTTGAAACAATCTCAAAATCACAGCGATTTGCAAGTGTGATGTGAAGACCTGCCCTCCCCCCCCCCCCCCCCCCCCCCCCCCCCCCCCCCCCCCCCCCCCCCCCCCGGCCCGTGAGTGAGCTGCTGACGGATGTGTACATGCTTCACAAACACCGACAATCTGCTGCCAGGCGGAGTCCAAGTGCGAAACGATACAATGTTGCTTTGCCAGTTGTCTCAGTAATGTCCTTTATGTCAGAGGATTAGTTCAGAACATCTGATTTCTTAGCTATTCAGGGGGGACTGGGAGGGGCAGCGAGAGAGGAGGGGAGAGGTGAGCCAGGAGCTGGGTGGCCGCTGGCCAGCATTGTGGGGTTTGGTTGTACCCCCTCACCCTGACATTCTTGGCCTCACAATTGAGCCTCTGCCCCGCCCCCTGTTTCTCAGGGCTCCCAGTGTGCCCCCAGTGGTATGGCCCCCACACTTTCTGCCCTTGCCCTGTGACTGCCCTGCGTTGTTCACCGGCTTGGGGCTGGCTTTCTCTTTCTCAAGACCGCGTGGCCCCATCTGGTGTCTTACAGATGAAGAAACTGATGCCCAGAGAGGGGCTGACGGTTGCCCAAGGTCACACAGTGAGTTAGAGGCGACTGGCACCCCCAGCAGGAGCCTCTCTCATGGGCCATCAGGGACCCTGGGGAAGTCCAGTTGGTGGGTGGACACCAGGGGCGGTGGAGGGTCCTCCCCACCTCTTAGTCTTGGGGGGGTGGTCTGGAGTCCTGGCCTTGGCTGCGTGTAGGGGCACAGCAAGGGTCGCTTTGCTGGAGGGAAGCTCACGGTGGAAGGCAGGCCTGAGGGCAGGGGCCTCCAGTTTCCCAGCTGGGGAGCTCTCCTGTGAGTCCCACTGAGTGCTGCTCACAGAGAGGGGCCTCCCGGGGGAGAGGAGGTCCCTGCCCACCAGGGGGTGCCCTACAGCGTCGGCAAGCACCAGCTTCCTCGGAGGTGGCAGAGTCCAGTATCAGTGCTAGAGGCCTGCTGTCCCCTGCCCACTGTGGTCCAGGCGCCCTAGCGTCCTCCCCCGCAGGCCCCCGCCTAAATCATCGGGGCCAGCTGAGCGCTGGGCCCACTGCGGCACCTGCGTCTTTGAGATAGACAGCCAGGAAGGTGAACCCACAAAAAATATCGCCCTCAGTCCCAGCCATGTCCTGCAAGCCATCTGTAAATTGCAAGGAAATATGTTTTCATCTGACCCAATGAATTAAAAAAATTTCATGGATCTGGAAAATTGAGAAAAGTCCTATATTGGGAAGCATTCTCAAAAAAAAGAAAAGAAAAGAAAAGCCAGATCAGCTGGGCGGGGAATCACAGCCAGGCTTGGCGGAGGTGGCGCCTGACCTTGCTTCACAGGGCACAGGGCCTCGTGACTCCGCCCCTGGAAGGACCCGCGCTGACCCCGAGTGAGCTGCATTCCTCGAGGGGGTCAGAACCCTGTCCCAGCACCCGTCTGCCGTCACCCCCCTTGCTCGGTGCCCCCCTCCCTTTTCTGAATGACGAGCGTCCCTACCTGGCCTGGTGGGACGCCCTGCTGGCTCTGCCCTCAATAGATCCCTTCTGGGCAGCCCGCCCTCCACGCCCTTGGGGGCCCAGTTACTCCCTGCTCGTTCCTGTGGGCCGTTCTCCTAGCTCACCTGGCAGCTTTGTCTGGTGGCCTGCCTGTCAGCGTCTGGGCCCCCATACGGAGCTCCGGCGGCAGGGGGACTGTGACGTGGGCTCTGAGGGCCGCCGGCCTGACCCACAGCCGGCCTTTGTGACTGTGGATAAATATTGTTCACCATCACAGTCATGCATTTAGGTAATGCCTCTGACTTTAACTTTGACTGATGGGCATTTTCCAAACAGAGCTCTGCTCTCCACCCACCAGGGGGCGGAGCTCACAGTGCCTCCCGGGGACCTGGGGCCAGAGGCCTGGCGGGAAGTGGCCCATGGGCTGGGAGGGGGCTGCCGTGGACTCCGCCTCTTCCAGGGCCCCATTCTCTCCCTGCGTTTTTGCGGTTTGTGGGGCCTTACCGGGTCCCCAGGCCTGGCCCCAGCTCAGCCCGGCCTCTTCCTCTTCCTCGAGTTGGCCTGAGGCCTTCCTTTGTTTTTCCTCAATCCAGGAAGAACTTGTTGGAGGAACAGTTCTCTTTTCAAAGCCCAAGAGCGTCATTCCCTTGTCGCTGCCCCACGAGTTCACTCACGTGCCCGGAAACCAGGCTCCTCACACTCATTTTGGTAACAAGCTGTCCCCCAGCATCTGGACGCAGAAGGGATTAGGTCTGGAAAGCGCGGGGTGGGGGCTCTCAGAGCCAGAGGCCAGCTCAGGGGAGGGGAGCCCTCCTGAAGGATGGAGCCGACCTGAAACCATCCAGCTCTTGGGCACCGGAACTTCGGCTCCCACGGGGCTCGGCCGTGAGCACTTCTGCCCCTCAGTCACCCCACGGGCTGGCTTCCCCAGCAGGAGTTGGGGGTGGGCGGAAAGGGCCCAAGCCCAAGGGAAAGCATCCTGGCAACACCCTCACCTCTCGGAAGACCCACTTCGGGAGGTCCCAGCTGTGTGCTTGCGAAGCTGAGGAGCGAGAAGGGCGCTATGGTGTGCTGTAGCGCTAACCACCCCGTTCCCACACCCTTGCCACCCCCCGAACCCCAAATTCAGTGACACCTTCCAGCCTCGAGTCCCCCAGTGTCCGCACGGCACGCATATTCCCTGGGGCACAAGACAGCCCTTCAGTTCCGGCAGAAACTAGGCAGGCGCTTTCCTGCCTTCCCCTCTCTGCCTCCAGCCTTCCGGAGCTCGCCTTCAGGACGGGCTCCAGCCCCGCCTGCTCAGGATGCGGCCGAGCTCGCTGGTTCTGAAACGAGCCGGGACCTGTATTTCCAGGTTTAGAGGCACTGGATTCAAACTTTCAAGTACTGAACACTGGCGGTCGGAACAGCAGGCGCAGGTCCCTCGCCTGAGGCATGCAAGGAGAGCTGGGGGCCCGGCCGGCCCATTCTCAGAAGCCTGCTCTGCGGCCGCTCAGAGTGCAGGGTGCTGACGCCCAGACCCAGCACGTAACCTGCGGGGCCAGCGCAGTGTTTCCAGATAGTGAGGAAACTCGGGCTACCCAGTCAAATCCAAAGTTTGTGTAAACAACGAACAGGGTTTATTTTATTAGGATAAGTATGTTCTAACTATTTCACGGGGTATACCTGTTCATCCAAAAGCATGATCTGTTGTTTATCTGAAATTCAAGTTGAAGTGGGCATCTCATACTGGCTCCAGAGTTACACCGGGAACACCCTGAACAGGTCTGTGCTGAGGTCGGGGCCCTGCAGGGAAGAGGTGGGACTCTGTGTCCTGGAACAGTGACCTTTGGGGGCATGAGTCTGAGTTTGAGCCCCTCGATTCCCCAGACCCCTCTGGGCACGGAGCAGCCCCTCCCCCACCCTCCCGGAGGTGCTGGTGTCGCGACGCTGTGGGAAGACTTCACCTGAGCTGATGCCTTGCAACAGGGTGCTTGTCCTCAAAGCCCGTCCCCATCTCTTCTCATTTCCTGCAGAACAATGACGAGGGTCAGAGCTCAGCAAAGCCCAAACGGAAACGTAAAGTTCCTGCTCTGGGAATCAGCGGCGTCTTTACTGGCACAACTGCGGTCCTGGCTACTGTGTCACCAAACGCAGGGGGACAAGCGTGCGGGTGGACCTTGAAGGTACTGAATGCAGTTCATTGACTTGGGAGGAGTCTCCCCAGCTCGGGACTGGACTTCCTGGCGGGCACACTCGGAAATGGTCCCAATACGCTGCTCTGCAAGGCGTGGGCTCGAGGGCAGCGAGGAGCGGGCGCTGCAACTGCCCGAGCTCGGAGTAAGAGCCGTGCAGGGGCAGGGGGAACGTGAGGAAGGTGGGTTTATCCTGTAGATTCCATAGATTCCACCAGACTCGGTTCCCTGGGAGGCCCCAGAGGACACTTCCGCCACCAATTGGCTGAGCAGGAGACTTGGAAGGCTGGCAGGTCCTGGCCCACACACAAGCGTCTCTGGCTGGTCAGGGAGGGACCGGAGGGAATCGGGCGGGAAGACTGGACCCAGAGAGGTGTGCGTGGACCTCGGGCACCGTGTGTGAGCCTGGTATCTCCCTCCTGCCAACGTGCACCAGAGGCCATTTACTGCAGAAGGGACGCTGACCGAATAGGCATGCTGTGGACGTCAGCCTTGGTCCTTGGGACAGTGGTCATCACCTTGAAACGCCCTCTCCTTCTCTCTTCCCTCTTTCCTGCATCCTGACCACATGTCCACCTTTGCCGGGGGTACTGCAAGGGATGAAGGTCAGGGGCATCCTCCGGGGCTGGGCCCCGACATCACCCGGACTGGCGCTCGACCTCTGGACCACGGCCTGGTCCCTCTGGACATCTTGCCCTGGGTGTCCGCCTGAGAATAGGCAGAGTGGGCCCTGCAGGGCCAAGCCATGTGGTCAGCACAGCCCCAATCCCGCTTCTGGGTCATTTCCTGCTGTGACTGCTCCCCACCAACAGGGGGCGAAAGAGGCCAATGGTGGAGGGTGCAGGGGTGGGGGTCATCACTAGACGCGCGGTGCCCAACCTGCTGCCCAATGGGGCGGCAGGGCCAGGCCGTTTAATCCTCCGAGGCTGACCCTGCAGCCCAGGTTCCCCCATCGGGCGGGCTCAGTTTCCCCACTTCTAACACGGGATACCTTCCGGCGCTCGGAGGTCTGAGCTCCGGGGGCAAGACAGTGTTTGCGAAAGTGCAGTGCAGCGCGGGTGCGGTCTCCGTGCGACTTGAATGAGATTTCCGTGCAATGCGAGGCTTCGGTGCGGCGCGGGTGCGGTCTCCATGCAACAGAGAGGAGGGCCCCTTTCACCCCCCCGCCAAAAAGGGGATGCCCCCCTCCCCGAAGTCTACCCACCGCCTCCATCGGGGACTGGCTCTGGCCTCAAAGCCTTTCCTTTTGCGGCCAAAGAGCTGAACGCAAACGCATAATTAAAGGCAGGGATGAGGTTTCTTCTGGAGAGAGAGTCCCCCACAGGCATGCAGGCGCTCTGCCCCCGCGTCTGTCCCCTGGGTGGGGCTGGTCGTGGGCCCCCAGCCCAGGGGGAGCCAGGGGCGGCTGCAGGAAGACCCAGGATTCATGCCCTCAGCTAGTGCCCCAGTCCTTCCCTGGGACCCTCAGGGGCCTCTGACACCCCGATGCACTAACCTGCTCCTTGGAACGCGGAGCCCCCAGCACCTCTTCTTCCCAGACCCGTGAGGAAAGGCCTGCTGTTACTGGAATCCGTGGAAACTAGGGCTTTTAAACCCAGGACTCTGTATGCACCAGGTGACCTGTTCTCACTCACTCCTCACATGGGACTCCATGTAAAACCAGCCCGAGCCAGAAATGAGTTATGGAAATCCAGCCCGGGACCCTCCAGAAGAGCTTTTATTCATGGTTGTGACTTGAATGCTTTTGGGGGGCTTGTTTTTACTAGCAGATTTTACAGAAAGACCTCCTCTCTTGGTGCCCCTGTGGGGTTTGTCCGTGACCCCAGTCCCCGCATGCCGGGTCCGTTGGGAAATCATTTCCCAGTAGCTGCTACTCAGGACCTACCCGGAGCCACGCCAGCAAATTGCACAGCTTGGCTCCCTGCTCCCGGAGTCCAGTGAAGGGAACCCTGGAACTCCCCAGTGGGGGCCGGTGTCAGGACCGCTGGGGCTTCCCTCCAACCCAGCACAGGGTCAAGGTCCTGGCTTGCAGCCCTAGGACCAGGAGGATTGAGAGACCTCTGGGGACCCTCCACAGCCAGCCAGGCTGTGCGCTAGGTCCCCACCCCGAACGAACAAGCAGCTACTGCTTGGGAGACCCGTTGGCTCCCAGCTCCTCCCTTGGGGCCTGGACGCCTGAGGGGCCCCAGCCCCTGCCTTGGGCCAGACCAGAGATGCTGGGCAGGGGCAGCGGGCCAGGAGCCGGGCATTGTTTCTAGCTCTTGGAGGCAGAGGGATAGGACCTGGGTCTGCGTTGCCCAGGAAACCGTGGGAAACCGGCTGTCTGCTGGCGGCTGAGTCATCCGTGGGGTGTGCGGCTTCTGGCGTGGGGCCGGCGGCGGCTGTGGGGAGCTGGGTCCTGGGTTCCCAGTGATTGCGTGAGGGCCCTGGAGAGAAGCCCAGAAGCTCTCTTTGTGGTCTGTTCACACCCAACGCCCACGACCTGAGGGGGGTCACCAAGGCCTGGGCCACCCTGAGACGTGTGCTCCACACCCAGGTTTGCTCCAGCCCCATCCAGGGGCCACTGTTAGCCCCACAATGAAGCGAGGGGCTCCCTGCCGAGAACAAAGCCCACCCTCCTGTCCTGCCCTCCTGGGGGCTCCAGCCCTGCACCCCATGGGCATCCCTGCGTCCTTCCTCCCTGCCAGGGGTGTGCGCAGACTGCGGAGAGCCAGCAGAGCAGGGTGACTTGTCCTGGCGCCGGCCACTGCGGCAGCCTTGCCCCTTTGGCCTCAGGGGCAGATGAGGTAGAAGGCTCTGGAACACAGAGGAGCGGGGGACTGTGGGAGAGAGAGGCTGTGCCACCATCGCTGTGGGCATGTCACAGCCAGGGCCACCACAGGCAGGCAGGGAGGGAGGGGGATTAGGACCTCGGCCTGTCCCCTCCTGCTCCCCAGGCCTGGCTGGTGCCCCTCAGGACTGAGCCCACGGGGACGCCGAGGGCTGGGCATAGTCCATGCAAGTTGAGCAGTCAGTGTCTGGGACACAGGAGGCCAGAGGGTGGTGGGGCTTCCCGAGGGACTCCCGGCCCCCACACTTCCCCTGGCTTCCCTAACCCTTTCCGCCCCCAGCTCCCCGGGGGCCCTACGAAGCAGCCGCTGGTATGTGACCACACCTAGGCCCCCTGACCACCCTGGCCACAGGGATTCTGAGGGAGGAATCAGGAGGACAGGGGCTCCAGAGAGGACAGCCTGACCTGGTCATCCTCCTGGCCCACACCCCGCACTCAGTGTGCTGGCGCTCGCCCCCACTTGTGGAGTGAATGAGTAAGTGGTAGCCCGGGCCTCCGCTGCTCAGTCCAAGGGAAAGGCCACAGCTTCAGGAGCGTAGGAGGCTGACCTTGGGCTTCCTCGTCTTCGGATGAAGCCCAGCCTCAGTGACCAGGGCCCAGCAACAGTTCCCCGCTGCACTCCGAGTGACAAGCACCGGATGCTCCTGGTGGCTCCCTGTGTGTGGGGTCCTGTGCTACCTGTCACTTACGCGACCTCATCCAGTCCCACAGCATGCCTGGGGGTAGGCTCTGCCATTCACGTCCCCGTGTTATGGATGAGCAGGCAGGCACAGGGAAGTAAAATGTCACAGAAGACAGGGGTCCCCAAGCTGCAGTCTGCCGCCTGTTAGGGATGGACTGCACACCAGGAGGTGAGCAGCCAGTGAGTGAGCGAAGCTTCCCTGGCATTATGGCCTGACCTCCGCCTCCTGTCTCCCCCGCCCTGCCTCTGTAGGAGGAAAAATCGTCTTCCACAAAACCAGTCCCTGGTACCAAAAGGTTGGGGACCATGGACAGAAGTGATTTTTTCCAAAGGTCGCCAGCCATGCGGATGGAGCTGGGGTTCCTGCTCTTGTCTGTCTAGAGCCAGGCGTGGCCCCCAGCTGCATGGCTTCCCCCGGAAGGCCACCCAGGCCGCCTGAGTGGCCCCTGCAGTGGTCCTGGGGAAATTGACAGCTGGGGGCCAACCCTGCTGACCTCAGTTCGGGGATGGCAGAGCCAGGCCCCTGGGGCGGGGCGGGGGGGGGGGACACCCGGCTTAGGCACTGGTGTCTGTCCCTTCAACCTAACAGGGGTCTCTTCCCTTGGAGACCCTCCCTCCAGCCCCTCTCTCACAGACCGGCCCCAGACCCCCCAGCACTGGTCCTGCATGCACCCCTACACAGCCCCCTCCGTCCTTTCTCTCCTCCCAAGTCCAGTGCCTTACTCTCTGCCCAGGGAGCTCCTCCCTGCTACTTCCAGGGTTCCCGGGGGCCTGTGCCCCTGCTCCAGGGCCTGGCTCTCCAGGGCTCCCTGATCCAAGCCTTGCCCCCACCTCTCTGCCAGCTCCAGCCCTGGACACCCTCTGCATTCCTCTGTGCATCCTGTGGTGGTGGGGTGTCACAGCCCTCCACGCTGGGAGCTCCCCTGGAGTGCAAGGGTCACAGGTTTGCCCCCCACATGTGTTCCTGCTGGGGGCTCCTCCTGGAACAGAGGGAAGGACCACTGTCCTAGAGGGCCAAGTCTGCAGGAGCTCGGGGACCCTGCTGGGCTCTCTCTGTCCAGCTGCCTCACGGGGCCCCTGGGAGAGCTTCCTGCGGAGCCCTCCTCTGACAACAGGCCCCCAGGCCAGCGGACTACCCTGCAACCAGCTCCGCCGCGCTGCCCTCGGGTGCCCTCTACTGGCCAGAGGGGTTTACTGCGGCTGATCCTGAGGTCCAGGTGGATCCAGGGGAACCGGGGACCCAGGATCCCCAGGATCACGTGCACCAGGAAGAGCAGCCAGGCCGCAGACCTGTATCTGCTGGGCTGTCCACCCCTGGACTGGGAGCCCGGCCGGCGCCCACCGCGAGGAGCGCGGGTGGCTGTCTGGAGGCTGTGCCATCTGATCTCCGTTAGTGTCTGCGGCGCCCGCATTGACGGGTTTCTCCCGAGCAGACCCTAGGTGGCGGCTGGAGCGCCTTCACGTTTTTGTCCCGCTGCTAGAGGGCTTGCCACGTCTTTTGGCGTCTGGTTTCAGCGTGATGGTCTCTGGGATTTTACAACCTCCAGGGCTGAGAGCGCAGGCGGAAGGGCTTCAGACGCCTGGATGCCAGGGTCAGCAGTTCTGCCTGGACTCGTGTCCGCCCCTCGTGTTGAACCCTGAACGGCCGTTTGCCGCCAAGGATCACGCCTCCCGGGTCAGGTGGCTACAGCCCACTGCGGGGCGCTGTCCCTGCACCCAGCCAGCTGGTCCCTGCGCGCTCCCTCTCGCCCACGCACCCGGCGAGCTCTCTCTGGCCGACGCCCAGACAAGGGGCTTGTTTCCAAGCAGAGCAGAAGCTCACTTATTGAGAGTTTGTTCCAAAAGACAGAAGAGGTGACGGCCATGCCTCTTTACGAGTCCACCTTCAGTGAAGCGTGGCTGATATCCTCCCGTGTTGTGTAATTTGGTTCCTTTCTGTGGGCCCCACGCGTGTTGTCGAAGCTTAGGACTCCAGCTTCTGGCCATTCTGAAGATTTCCATCGTCGTCCTGGCTGTCTGGCGTTAAGAAGACTTATAATTACTATGAACTAACTTCCTCTTCCTCCCTCCCTTCCTCCCTCCTTCCCACCGGCGACTACACCCCCGCCTGCTGGCAGGAGGGGGGCACAGAGGGGGAGCTCTCTCGGAGTTATCCCGGCTGGGCAGAGGGAGCGGGGGTGTAGCCCCAACTCAGGCCCATAGTGGCGGAGGCCCCTGCCAGCAGGAAAGGTGCCTCAGGTACGGGGTCTGGGCCACCAGGAAGCAGCATCGTGTAGAGATAAACGAGGCACTCAGGACACCACTCCACTAGAGTCCCTCCGCTGCTCCGTGGCCCTGGGGCCCACTGGCCGGGCCTCTGCGGCAACGTCCTGCTCTGGGGGGCCAGAGTCCCGTTCCCTGTGCCTGGAGCCCGACCACCACTCCCCCCGGGGACCCCCGCCTGCCAGAGGACTGGGCCCCTCCCCTCGTTCCCCAGGTGAGACTGGGCTCAGGCCCGTGGGTGCCGCCCTCGTCTCTAACTTGCGTCCTGGCTCCCGCAGGGCCTTCAATGGGTGTGAGGAAAAGTACGTAGATGTTTGGTTTGACTTAGTTTGTTTTCTTAAAAAAGAATGGCTATGATGTTAGGGGTCACGATGTACCAGGGGGCCCCCAAAACCCAGAATTTATTAATAAAAATTGTGTTTATTCTTCCATGTTTAAACGTCAGTCACCTTCAAAGCATTCTCCATCTGACGCAGTGCACCTATCGAGACTCCTCCCCACGGCTCCAAACAGTGTTCGAGCTCGTCGATGTTGACGCCTTTGATGCTTCTGCCGTTCTTGTCTCATCTCTTCCCCGTCGGCAAAATGCTTCCCTCTGAGGACTTTTTACATCCCGGCAACAAAAATGTTGCTCGGTGAATAGGGAGGGTGGGGCATGGCGGTCATGCCGATTTTACTCAAAAACTGCTGAACACTCAGCATGATGTGGGCAGGTGTGTAAATCACCCTTCATAAAATGGGCAAATGTGTTGAAAGAGTCTCAAAAAAATACACTGAAGCCGAATGCAGCCTCTCACAACAACACCAGCTGGTGCATGGATACAGATGGGCTCCTGGAACACTCACTCAGAGGAGGAAGCCTGTACTACAGGGGGCCTGTCCTCCGGAAGGTAACACGGGTTTTTTCTGAGTCCCCTTTCATAGCTTCCATAATCAATACTGTGTCATATTGGCTGATGGAGAGACACACAGATCGATGGGACAAAGTAGAGAAACCAGGAATAGATTCACACCCAAATGGCCCACGGACGCCTGACGAGGGTGGAAGAGCAGCCCTCTGAAGGAAAGAGAGCCTTTTCTACAGATGGTGCTGGAGCCGCTGGGCATCGTGGGCAAGGGGACAAGCCTCGACCAAACCTCCCCCATTACACAAGCGCCAACTCCAGAGGGACCACGGACTTAGACTGTACGACCATCAGACTTTCAGGGGAAAATCAGAGAAAATATTCTGGGCCAAGGAGTGAGTTGCTTGATTTGGCCAGAAGCACCGTTCACAAAAGGAAAAATACGGATGCACGGGACTGCGTCAGAGCGGAACGCTCTCGCTCTGCGGCGGCTTCTGTTAAGAGAGTGGGAAGAAAAGCTACACACAGGGAGAGCGAACATGTTTGCAGACCACGCTTCCCACCGAGGATCGGCGTCCAGAGTATTAACCCCTAAGGCAGTCAAACTCAACAGTAAACAAACAAACAAACAAAAAACCTAAACATCTAATTAGAAATTGGGCTAAAGACATCATGAATGGGCTTCTTTTTTTTTTTTTTAATTTTTTACCAGAGAGGACCCACAGGCGGTAAATAAGCGCATGAAAAGATGCCCCACATCATCAGTCATTAGGGAAGAGCAAATGCAACCACGATGAGATGCCGCTCCTGAGACTGCCTAAAACAAAAAATAGCGGTAATCCCGCCGGCAGGGACGAGGAGGAGCTGGGCCGCTGGACCTGCTGGCGGAGCCGGAAGCCAGACAGCCCCTCTGGGAGAGGCTGTGGCCGCGGCCTACAAGACGGAGCACGCCTCGGCACCCAGCTCTGCCATGGCACCATGGGGCGTTTGTTCCCGAAATTTGAAAACTTCTGTTCACAAAACCCTGGACACATCCATTCACAGAAACGTCACTGGTGTCCGCCTTACCCGGGAACCATCTCCGACCCCGCAGTGGGTGCAAGGCGGAACAAGCTGTAGTTCCCCTGTGTCTGGAACCGGCTCTCATCCACGAGAAGGAGCAGACTTGGCCCATGCAGCCCCCTGGGTGGACCTCAGGGAACGAGGCTGCCTGAAAAAGTCACCCTCCGAAGGCCGCAAATTATCTGAGTCCCTTTCAGTAGCATCTGGAGGTGACGAGTGTATAGGGGAGAGGAGATCAGTGATTGACGGGTCAGGGAGGAGGCGCAGAGGGCGTGGCTGTGGCCATAAAGGCATCCCGGGGGGGTGGCCGCACGAATCTACACTGAACTAAGAGCACCCGCATGAGTGCGTGTGAAACTGGTGAACTGGGAACGAGGCCGACGGCTCGGACCAAGGCCTGTTCTCGGCTGTGATATCACACGATAGTTATGCTCGATGGAGCCCTCGATGGAAACAAGGTAACGGACGTTTGGGGTCTCTGTGTCCTTTCTTCCAACTACCTGTGAATCTACAGTTATCTCGCCGTGAAAAGCGAGGGGTCACCAGAGAGACGAGACCTGTGCCCAGGCGTACACAGCACAGTTGCCTGCTGCTGGGGATGCGGCGAAATTCTGGTTGTGGTTTTGGTCCGGGACCCGGACTTATGGGTCCCAGTCCGGGTGCGTGCGGTGGGCAACCGATCAACGTTTCTCTCCCTCTCTTCCTCCCTCCCATCCCCTCTCTCTAAAAATAAATAAAATCTTAAAAAAAGAGAGACAACCCATCTACTTCAGTTTAGGGAAGCAGCTCTCTGGGGCGGAGGGTGGGCTTGACTACGAGGGGGCGCGGGAGGCCTTTCTGGGGGATGCGGGTGTTGTCTATCTCTGTTTTGGGTGGCTACGTGGTTGTATGCATTTGTGGAAACCCATCAAAATGTGTGCTTTTAACAAAATATTTATTTCCTTTTAGAGAAGAGGAGGAGGGAGGGAGAGGTACATCGGATCAGTTGCCTCTCGCACGCCCTCAACTGGGGATCTGGCCCCAGACCTAGGCCAGTGCCCTCCTGATGGGGAATCGAGCCGGTGACCCTTCGGTGGGCAGCCGGGGCTCAGTCCACGGAGCCACGCCAGCCGGGGCTAAATGTGCACTGTAACATGCGTAGGCCTACACATTTATCGCAACCCATCAAGACGGACGTTAAAACAAGTAGTGCCTTTTGCTGTGTGTTGTAACTTGTCTCTGATTCGAAAGCAGCAGCTTTGCTACAGCTGAGCGGGGTTTGGCCTGAGCTGGAGAGGGTGGGGGGGGGGGGTGAGCGGGGGTGGGGCTGGAGCCCTTGCAGAGCGTGGCTTCCCAGTTCCCTTTGGCAGCTGGGTGAGGTTTATCTTGTGCAACATTCTCTGCACTTTGTAGATAGTTTAGCTCGCCCCAGCTGCGCCCTGACCCCTGTTCCCCGTGACTGCCGTGACTCACCATCCGCACGGCTGAGTCTGTGGGGAGAAGACTCGAGCGCTTGGCAGCCAGGCCTTGCTCTTGTTCACTCTTGACCCACGACCCACGCAGAGTTCCCACAGGACGAAGTCAAGATGCATTTCGGCAATTGTCACAAAAGGGTAGCTTGCTGCTGTGGACATGGGGTTGGCTGCTGAGATTTCCCTTCAAGGAAGAACTTGCTAGAAAGCCGAAGGGGGGTCCCTGGCAGTCTCTGGCCCAATTCAGCACCTGTAAGATCTGTCTAGGGCTGGAGGCGAGGCTGATTCTTGGGGGCCGCTCTGGACAGGGCCTGGGCCTAGTGGGGGGTTGGAGTGTGACCATTTCTGCCCCCCTCAGGGCTGGCTGGTGTGTTCTCGGCCTCGCCCCACCCCGCCCAGCCCTCCCTCTCCAGCTCTGCTCTAGGTTTTCTCCTCCCACACCTGCTCCTTCCCTGCCCCTCCCACCACATTGTCCACTGCAGGCGCCTTGTGGGAAGCACAGGGAAGTGTTTCTGCAGGTCCTGGAAGAGGAAAGAAGCTACATGCGGCTGCTGCAGCGATGAAGACATCAGCCAGAGCAGGAAGTCACTCTGCTCTCCAGGCCTCCCGGCAAAGAGGGGTGGGCGGTGTTGCAGGGATCTGGGGCCACCTGCTGGACGCTGGAGTCATTTCAGGCACATCTGGTAGGAGCTGGGAGCCCAGAGGGACAGACTGCTGGTAGGTTCCTTATTGTCAAGTTGGAGGCCACAGGGGAGAGGGGGGGGAGAGAGACACCCTGACTTCTCCCTTCCTGCCCCCTCACCAGTCTCTGCTCTTGTCCAAACCCACCTGGAAGCTGGAAGACAATGGGGCTGGGATTCTATTTCCCTTCCTTATGGAGCAGAGGAACGAAAGCCAGGAGGCGAATCTGAAAGAAGACAGGAAGTGGCCAGGACAGCTTCCAAAGCCTTCTTCCCGCTCCTTCGGGGGAAGGTCACGGCGAGGGGGTGGGAGCGGGTGGCTGGAGGGATGGGTCCGTCAGGGATGGAGCCAGAATCTAGGTGGTGGAGACACAGATTTTCACTAAAATTCTTCCAACATTGCTGTGGATCTGCACATTTTCATAATAATAATAAAATATTGTAAAAAAAATACCCTCTTTAAGTAAAAATTTCATCTTTGGGGGGAGAGGAAGGTCAGGTTCTAGCGTAACCGTTTCTGCCTGGAGCCCTTTCCTCCTCCTGCTGGGACCAGCCCTGTGACCCCTGTGTCTGCAGCTTTCGGGGTGCCTCTTCCATCCCGGGTCGGGGCTGAGGGGCAGAGGCTGCAGCTCCTGGCCAGGCTTCAGTCCGCGCCACGCCACCTGTGGTCCACCCAGGGCTTCACAACACTTCTGTTAGCTACTCACACTTAAACATCTGAACGATTCTCACAAAAGTCCAAATGTCCAACTTCACTTTGAAACTGGAAGGTCGGGCAGCCCCGGGCTTGCCTTCCTCCCCGGCGACAGCAGAACGGAGCTGAGCGGCCACATGGCTCGCTCCCCGGTCACCATGACCACCGCCGGCCCATCTGCTCACTCAGGCTTCCTGCCTCATCCCCGGAAACAGAGGCTCGGAGGACCCGGGTTCACCGGGTCACCCCTGTTTAGAACGACCACTCTGCACCTTCCCCTGATGGCTCCGTCCCTTAAGCTGCTTCATCCACGAAGCCCTTCTGTGACTTGCCGTATTCACGGGTCACCTCTGGTTACTTACAACTTTAAAATGCACTCTTTCAAAGCCAAGGCCGATTTTATACATTTCCTGAGCAGCAATCCCTGTAAAACCAAGAGTTGGGTGCACCCAGCGGGTTTTCCTGACGCTACACAGCGCGCACTTGTGCCTGAAACCACGGGCTCGCATCTCCCACAGACGGCTTGTGCCCCCTTCCGGGCACCTCTGCCTGGGGCAGGGCTCCAGAAAGCCCGCCGGCCTCCTCGGCGAGGTCCCCCCAGCCCCGCAGGGCCTTTCCCACGTCACACGTGCTTGAGTCCAGGCTGCTTTCACGTGACCCTGAAGCTCGGGGTCCACAGCATGGCCCCCAACATCTCCTCCCCCAGAGACCATTCCTGCCCTTCCCCAGTCCCGTGGCTTCGGTGCCTCTTGGGCACCCACCCCCCAGTTTGCTGCAGTTCACCCGATTCACCCAGGAGAACCCTGGCCCGTTCCGACTGTGAGCCCTCCGTCGGGAACGCAGTGTGTGGTGTGAGGCGGGGTCACCCTGGAGAGACAGACGGGGCCTAGGGACAGTCCGCCCTGCCGCACTGGGGGTCTGTCCATGCGGTCGACCGAGGCTTAGTGAGCCCTTCTCAGGTAACTGGACACCCTGCCAGGGCCGCCAGGTAGGTCCCACGTAGCCGGAGGCGGGGTGACCGCAGCAAGGGCCCCACCACTCCGGCCCATGCGGGGTCCAACTCGATGGTCACACAAACACTGTGTGGGGGGTCGCTCTGGCCCCTTGACAGATGAGGAAGGGACAAGTGACATTCATACAGGTAAGGGACATGCCTGTGCTCTACAGCTGGTAAGTGACAGAGCCGGTGCCCGAATCCTGGTCCAGGTGACACCCGTGTCCGCCCTTCCGCTGCCCCACTGGCCCCAGGCAGTCGATGCCGAGCCACGTCTTGTGTTTCTGGTGAGTTAGTCCAAGTCCCTTCCGCCTTCACTCACAGGTTAGGCGGTTTGGTTGTCTTGGGTTTCCCCCTGGCTGCCCCTCTTGGTGCCCCCAGAACTGGGCCCCGGGCCGTGAAAAGGCTGTGCAAGTCCCCACGCCTGGTGTGGCTGCGTGTGCCTCCTGCTTCCCTGGCGGGGGGTGGGGTGGCTGAGTCACACAAGCTGCCTGCGCCCTCGAGAGCGATGCCGTCCTCTCTGTCCCGGCCAGCGCCACGGAACACTCCAGCAGGAGGACGGGAGGTTGGGGCGCTGTCACCAGGCCCTCGTCTTCTGTGACTTAGTCCTGCCCGCTGAGTCTTGGAGCCAGAGCGTCCAGTGCATGGTGTGGTCTCCATACCCGGGGGGGTGCATGGGAGAAGCTGGGTGGGTGCTGCTGGGTGGCAGCCCAGGCTGTCCTGGCTGGCGCGTCCACCGGCAGTGCCCGGGAGTCTCTGTGAGTGCCCAGCACAGAGAGCACTGTCACCCCCTCCCTGCGGCCACCATGAGGTGTGTCTTATAGAGGAAACGGACAGAGGGGCCAGCGCAGTGCCACACCGAAGGGAATGGTGGGGAAAACGGCCCCTGTTCGTCAGCTCTTGTCCGGGACGTGTGCCCTGGCACCTCTTCCCACCTGGTCCTCCCAGAGACAGCGTAGGGCGGGAAGGATCCTGAGGCCAGGTGACTGAGGCCAGGCGAGGTTACAGGTCTTGCCAGAACTTGAGGGGTTTCCGGGATGCACCCAAAGCTGTGGTCACCGGCTGAGTCTCGCTGCCCCACCCTCGTTCCTGGAAGCCCTCCCCGCCCTGCCCCTGCCTGGACAGAGGGGGGCTCCCCTGTCCTGTCCTGAGTGTCAGAACCCACTTTCTCACGGAGGAAGCAGTGGCCACGCCGTCCAGGGGCCCTGGAACGTCGGAGGGCAGCGCTGCCACCGGCACGCTGTCGGAGGAAGAGCCCGCTCTGGCCGGCCTCGTGACCCCCGAAGACAGTTTCTGTGGGAAAGTGCGACTCGGGCCCCAAACGACTGACTTGGAAAGGCAGTCCTGGCGCTCAGCCCGAGCATAAATCAGGGACTGCCTGTCGCCGTAAAAACTGTTTGTTTGGAACACGGGCCTCCTGGACTTTCCTCCCTCTGGTTCCGTCTCTTACTCACTTTCCTCTCTTCCCGGTGCCGTGCAAGGGCTTCCTGTTCTCCCGAGCTGGCAGGAACCACAGGGTCCCTGGGGCGGAGCGTCCGTTTCTGGAAATACCCCAGAGACATGTTTCATCGCTGTGGAAAGTGTCATTCTGTTTTCCTAAGTGACGGGATGTGTTTATGCAGGGACTCCGACGGGGCTCCCGCCTGGCTCGATGGCGCGGCCGGCTGTGCTGGGAGCCCAGCAGCTGAGCACCGCCTGCACCCCCACTGCTGGCCACAGGACCCGCAGGCAGGGGTCTGGGCGGGCCTGTGGCCACGTGATGCACACGTGCCCAGCTCTGCATGCCGGACCCGGGGCTCTGCCCGGTGGACGCCTTAGGTGGAGCCTAAGGCCGGGGAGGCCTGGCGGGCCGGGGCAGGCCCTCCCAGCCCACAGTGAGTCATGCCTATTTTTAGCAGCCCTCTCGCCCAGGTGGGCCAGGTTTCGGCTAACTACTCTCCCGCGGCTCCCTTTCCCCTGTGGAGCGGCTGGGCGGCCGGGGACTCGAGTTTCCAGGCGGTGCTTCTGCACACGTGACTCTCAGCAAGGCTGGCGACAGAGGGAGGAGAATTAGCCATTTTGGGAGCCAGTGACATTATGACAGGGACAGTGCTCGAGTGGCTCTTGAGCTCTGCACACCGTGGGCGGGAGCAGGGCTGGCAAGCCCCCAGGGACTTATCCCCCCGATTCTCCACCTGCGACAGAGACATGACTAAGTGATCGGGATGCTCCTCTCGCCGGGCTGGGCCTCAGCCGGCTGTGATAGATTAGCCATGCCTGTCTCTGGGCCTGGGGGCGCTGGTAGGGAACCCCTGGCGGCAGAGGTGGGGAGAATCGTATGTCATTTAGTCATTGTGTGAATTCCCTTCCATCTGTCGCTGTATTAACAGCAGTTGTCCGTATGTCCACAGAGCCTGGGACGGGCGTTGGAGTGCTGGCCTTGTACTGGGAGGGGTCCCGGAAAAGCCCTAGGGCAGTGGGGCAGTGAGACGGGGTGTGGATAGCATGGGTTCCCTTGGGGCATCTGGGGACCCTGAGGGGTGTGTCCAGAGCTGCCCCCTCCAGGTGCGAGGACGCAGGGTGTTCATTCCGCCTCTGCAGCCTGTCATTGACTGAGGACCGGTCCCCAGGCATGAGAGCCTCTGGCACTTTCTTCCTGCCCTTGCATGGGGGGCGTTCATTGTCTGGAGTCCAGAGAGATCCCCCAGGCTTAGAGCTGCAGGGAAGGAGGGTGCCCTCGAGTGGGTGGGCTCAGGGCGGCTGCTCCAGGGGAGAACAGCAGGTCTGGGTCCGAGTGGCCTGGGCTGCCACCCTTGCCTCGCTGGGTCGGAGCGCCGGGTTAGCCACCAGCATCTCTGCGGCTCTCATGCCTCCCCGGTACCTCCAGGGCTCGCCGCGAGGATGCAGCAGGTGATGTCCACGAAACCGCTTTGCTCGATTCCAAGACCTCCAGGGGAGTCTGTGTGAAGGTCATCTGTGGCTGCCTGCTCTCTCGTGGTCCTGCTCTCCATGTAACTCCGGGGACCGCTAATTAGAACCCCGCTCTCCCCTGGAGGAACTAATTCCTGCTGGCGACGCCACAGGCAGCCTCTCCCAGGAGGCACGCGGCAGCTTCGTGGTAGATTCTGGAATTCTCACGCTTTCCCCCCAGATTGCCCTCATGTACCCACCTCCAGTGGCTTTGGTCTCCCAGCCCCTCTCTGAGTTCAGTGACGGTCCAGGGCCCTGGCCCAGGTGGACTCTGTGAAGTCTCACCACTCCTCGTCCTGTGGGGGCGGGGGGAGGGATGAGGACCCCAGCGTCACAAGCAGGGCCCCGTGTGAGAAGTTTGGGGGGCTGGGTTCTTCAAATCCCACCGATGAGTGTCCCTCCTGAAGGACGGACACTCTGATTGCCCCTCTCTGCAGCTCGGCCCCTTTTCTTCCGCTTCCTGGGGTCTGATGTCAGAGAACCCCCTCCCCGCAGGGCCGCCTTGGGCACCAGCCCCTCCCAGACCTTCCAGGTCTTCCAGTGATGGGACTGTCCCTCCTCTCCCCAGGGCCCCATAGTGCTTGGGTTCTCCTCTCCGAGCCCTTGCCCGAGTGCCCCAGGCCCACGGTCAGAGGTGTTGACGGCACCCTGGCGTGGCTTCCTGTGGGGCCAGAGTGCCCGGGTGGGGGCGGAGAGCGCACGATGCCCCAGTCACCTCTGTGGCCGCAGCACAGAGCAGCCTGCCTGGCACACAGTAGGTGCTCACTAAGTAGGGGCTGAACGGACCCCCTGTGCTCACAGCCCTCTCTGGGTAGGGCTGGTTTTCCGTCAACACCAGGAGGAGGAAGTTGGAAAAGGCTCAGCGGTGGGGCCCCGGGGAGTGAAACTGCCAAGCGACACAGTCCCCGCCCCCCCACTGCCCGGGCCACTCAGGGGACGATGGAAGCGCCCCACTCAGAGGACATGGGCCCCAGCTGCAGTGGGCGGGGCTCCGTGCTGACCACGAGGGGGACCCGCGGCTTCAGCTCCCCAGGCAGATGCCTGCTGGGAGCTCCGGTATCAGCCAGCCCTGGGGCTCCCGACCCCTCTCTCCAAGGCCCCCAGCATGAGGTCCCTGAAGAGCCCCTTCCAGACTCTGGACGTCGGCCTCCTTGCCCTCCCCAGAGCTGAGGAAGGAGGGCTTGCTGGCCCATCGCCCTGCCCCGTGACGGTGCCAGGCCCTGTGACCCCCGTGGGACTGCTCAGTGGTCAGGCCCGTGCCCCATCCCAGCTGCAACCCCTGCCCACAGGAACGTCCCTCGCAGAGCCATCCTGACCGACGGTGTGGTGTCTACCAGCTTCAGCGCGTTTCGGTCTGGGGGTCCGAGACACACTCCACCCCTCGGCAACCAGGACTCGGACGGTCCTGGCCCTGTCCCTGCATCAGGGCCGTCCTCCCGGGTCTGGTCTGGGATGTCCAACCCCCCCGGCCCTGTCCTTGCCCTGGCTGGTTCCTCCCACCTGGCAGCCTCCTGCCTCAGGATAATGGCAGGATTTCAAGAGACCCCGAGACCTGGCTCCCTTTCCCAACCCCGCCTTCCGGAACTTTCCATGACATGACAGCTGTCAGTCCCCCCCCCCCACCCCTGGGCTCCTGGGGTCCTCACAGTGGTCTGTGGCAGAGCGTGTCCCCCCGTCTCCCCCGGGCACTGCAGAGCGGCATCTGAGGGCTGCACGGGATGCCACACGACCTCGTGCGGTGTGAGCAGAGCCCGCTTGACCGTCCTCAGAAAGGAGGCCGGTGGCCGAGTGTGGCCTGGCTCCGCTGCCCTAACGGGAACATTCCAGCCGACTCCGACACACGCACTCTGCTGAGTCCTGCTCCCCGTGCGGCGCTTCAGCGTGGCCTGGGCCCAACAGGAAATGCTTGGGGCTCCTGAAATGCTTTTCAAAATCTCTGATAAAAGCGCTGACCTCGAGCCCTGGCTGGTGTGGCTCAGTGGATTGAGCACCGGCCTTTGAACTGAAAGGTTGCTGGTTTGATTCCCAGTCAGGGCACGTGCCTGGGTTGTGCGCCAGGTCCCCAGTGTGGGGCACACGAGAGGCGACCGATCGATGCATCTCTTGCACACTGATGTTTCTCTCCCTCTTTCTCTCTCCCTTCCCCTCTCTCTAAAAATAGGTAAATAAAAATTAACAAACAAAAAGTGCTGACCTCGAGGATCTTGATGTGGATGTTGGGGAACCGTGAGGTGCCGAGGATTCCGGGGAAGCTGCTGGTTCAGAGTCTTTCCCCGGGACCGAGTGTTAGGCCGCGGTGTGTCCCTCAGCTGAGGTCTGAGCAGGAGAATGGAACCAACAGGCGAATGCTCTCAAGGGGGGCAGACATGGAGGGGGGTGGCACTTTGAGGGGCTGCCTGGCAGGTCAAGGCCTGGACCCCGCCCTGCCCTCTCCTGCCCCGGGCTCCAAGGGTCCCACCGGCCAGACTGGCCCTCACCCGGCCACCTCGGGAGGGAGATACCAAGGCGCAGGTCATGTGATCCTCGTTGTTCTAAAGTGCAGATAAACCTCCCCGTCCCGAAACTCCAACAGCGGGTTTCACTTCCCTTCCCCTCTGGGTGTCCCGTTCCAGCCTGGCAGGTCTGCTCACACCAGGGACAAGGGCACATGGCTGTGGGACCTTCTGGACACAGAGGCCCTGCCTGGCTGCCCCTTTCCCTCCTGCCTTGTCCGGGCCTGGGCCTCCCTGTCGCTATCTCACCTGCAGCCTGGCAGGTGCTCCCCCAGCGGCCTCAGTCCCCCAACGCTGTGGGGCCCCCTGGCTAGTGAGGGGGTACGATCACTGTGCCCCAAACCTGGGTCCTCACATGTAAGTCTATTGTCACAGGGAGACCGGACATTTCTGGTGGCTGACGAGGCCATCGTCTGGGCCCTGAGCGCCTGGTACCTGTAACTGTCCCCCATTTTCTCAAGCTTCCCCTCCCAAGGGCAGGCCTGAGACGGCCCCTCACCAGCCCAGAGAGGCCCCTGTCTTGGGGTTCTTTCCTGGAGGGCGATGAGCCCCTCATCTGGCCAAGTCCCTCGTCCAGCTGTTCCTGGAGGAGAGGACACCCCAAAGGTCCCAGCCGTGTGGCTCCTGAGCCCCGAGGTGCTGGCCGTGCGCCTGGCCAGCAGCAGCAGCAGCAGGGAGCCGTCCTTCCTGTGGTCAGAGGTTTGTCCTGTCCCGGTGGCCTGGGGGCTCGAGGGCCTTGAAACCCCTCACTCAGCTTGGTCACCTGCCCAGGTGACAGCCAGGGGACAGTGAGGCTCAGGTGCACTGGGAAAGCTGGACGGCAGGTGACTCTCAGGGGAGGGAGAGTTGCTCAGCAGAAGCTGGGGTGCAGGGGAGGTCAGGGACACCCTGCTCACCAGCGGGAGCTCCTCAAGGTCATGGGGGGACCTTCCCGTTTTGCTCACCTCCATGTTCCAGGGCCGAGCCCCCAGCGCCAAGGCAAGTGCAGACTGAAAGGAAACGTGTGCCCGAGGGAAAATCCTTCGAAATCCCCCCGGGGTGAGCCGGAATCAGGCCCTGCCTCCTGCCGGTCCTTGGTCAGACCTCTTTCTCAACCTGTGCGCCTCAGTCTGCCTGTCGGGAAGATGGGGTGACAAGAGGCGATGGCGCAAAGGCTGTTGGAGGGAGTCTGTGGAGGGACCACGGAAAAGCAGCCCCCAGGCCTGGGGGGTGGCACGTGGTCAGTCACCTGGAAGCTGGAACCGGGGTGTCTCAGAAGAGGCACCTCCTCCCTGGGACCACCACGCGGGCCAGCAGCCAGGGAGGAAGAGCAGGGACCGAGGGACCTGGAGGAGGGGGTCTGGGCCAGGAGAAGGAGGCCCGTGTGCTCTGCCTCCCCCGTGATGTGAAAAGCCGTACAAGGGACCCGTCATCCGCACCTGAGCAAACTCCATGTCCCTCGTGGGACTGAAGTGTCACCTGAAGTCCTTCAGCTTTGCCAGAGTTAGTAACACACGCTCTCGGGATTTCTCCCCCCCTTAGTTGGAAAAGTGGAGCGTCGTTTCCGGCTTTTCTCACCCCTCTGCTCTAGACAGTCGAGTTCTGTCCTGGTGCAGAGAGGGCCTGTGCACTCGGCACCGCAAGGTGAAGGCGGCTTTCCACAGGGCTGAGCCCTCCCCGCTGCCCGAGGCCGCGCGTCTGCACAGATACCCGGTTTTCACCCTCGCCATTCCGCATCATTACCGAAAGTTAGGCTGCGAGGCCGGCTGCCCGATCGCTTCTCCCCTCCCTGGCTGAGGAACGGCTGCACTGGGAAAGCCTGACAGAGGCCAAAAAGGGAGCTACCGGGAGTTCCGCGCATCACAGGCCCTCCGCTGCAGAGAGTGAGGTCGTGAGCGCCCTGCACTCTGGCTCAGCGGGCTGCGCTCACTCTGAGTGCACAGGTGGGATTTTAATGTAAATAAATGTTTTTTGTGTGCTATCAATCAGGAGAAACATCTGAATATCTATCATGCTGATTTGATGAGTTACGCTTCCGCGGTTTCAAAACCCCTATTTCAGTGTAGTAATTTGTCAAGCCAAGGTCTCCCTCCATGCATCCCTTCCTTCCACAAACAGCCGAGGACCTACTGAGTGCCGGGCCCTGTGCGGGCCACCGAGGAAGCCCCGCCCCCAGGGAGCTGTACTCTGGGGGAAGGCGACGCTGCCGAATAGGAAACCCGCTGCACCGCACGGCACCGTAACTTCTGGGAGGGGTGGGCCAGCAGCTGGGACACGGGGTCTTCCCTTGGGGGTTTGTTCCCACTCCCTAAGGTCACCCTTCCTGTCGGTCGCTCCCAGGCTGGACTGAGCACTGGGGTCCTGCCACAGCCCCTTCCCTAGGTTGTGGGACCCCCTCCAACGGGAGGCTTTGGCTCTGGTTCCCCCGCTGACTGGGATGGAGCCTAAGGTTCTTCCTTCCGCTTCTCCTGCCCTGGGTGTTGCCCAGCATCCCGGTCGGCAGGCCGGCCCCGTCCTCCTGCCCCGGCCTGGGGCCTGCACCTGCAGTCTCGTCTTGGACTCGGCTTCTCGAAAGGACTGAGATTATCTCGACAGGACCCACAGAGCCTGCTGGGATAAAAGAGGAATATTTGAACAGCGTCATGGGGTGAGGAAATAAAAACCAGCCTTGGCTGGCAGACAGCTGCCCCTATCCAGTTCCAAAGGTCACTCACCAAGGTTGCCCAATGCGGCTTCCCTGTTGTATCTTATTTTTTGGCTGACATCCTTACGTCCCCTCCCCATCTTGCTTCTCCTCCCCCTTTTGTCCTCCCTCCCCTCCCCTGCTAAGCCTGTCTCCCTGGGGTTCCTTCACGTTTCGGTTCTGCCCAGGTATTTTCTCTGCAGGACCGCCAGCCCCTCCACGCAGGCTCCGAATACCTCTCTTCTTTTCAGCTGCCTTCCCAACGTTGTAACAGCAAAGCCCAAAGGGACATCTGTGGAAATTGCAGCTGGAGAACCAGGACTGGGTGTTGCTTAACATGTGACAAAAATGCGGTGTTTCCTTCTACAAAGAACACGGTCCCCTCAGTGGTCAGTCCACCAGCAGGTCAGAGGGCCTGGTGAGGGCAGGGGCTGGGTGGCCCCCCAGGACTCTGCCCAGCTGTAGGTGACCCCCTGCTTCCCAGCCTCTGCCTATGTGAGCCTCCCCAACTTTGCCATGGGGTGGAGGGTCCGGGGCCATGCGGGAGGGGCTGGGCCACAGTCAGCAAGAGAACTGGCACACAGGGAGCTGGCTGGGGGCCTGGAGGGTGCAGCAGCCCAGGGGACTCAGGACAAAGCCCACCCAGTTCCCACCTAGCCACTCCCGCCTGGCCCTGGACTGAGGACCACCCCTCCCGGGCAGCCACGTGGGTTTCCTCAGTTTCTGGTGCTGGTGTGAGTGGTCTCTGCTTCTGCCGCCCACTCGGGAAAGGCAGCAGAAGCAAGGAGCATTCAGGGTGGGGTGTGACCTGTGTGCCGACTGCACTCCCTCCCGGAAAGGCTGAGGCTCCGGGCTTCGCCGACTGGGGCCTCGGGCTCTGCCCTCCAGCTGAGGCACTCACATGGGCAGGCAGTGTCTCTGCTGATGACGGACAACGGTGGGGGGCCACGGCTCATCCCCGGCCAGCGAGGGGTCCTCTAGGGATGATGCTGCCCGGTGCTCTCCCATGGGTGGGCGGGGGCGTCGTCAGGGCACGTGACTGTCTTGGGCCTCCCTGTCCCTGCCTCTGTCCTTCCCCATCTCCTTCCACAGGAGCCGACCTGCATGGCCATCTGACAGCTCCCCTGCCTGCTCCTGGCCCCTCTCCCTTGTACTTACCACGGTGTGATGTCCAGTGAATCCCTTGCCTGTTTGTCTTCATTTTTACTTTGCAGAGAACCAAGGACTGGGGTCAGGGACTGGACCGTTCACAGCCTGGCTGGCAGGGACACCGCATCCTGAGTGACACAAGGTGGTGGCCCAGGTGCCAACGATTTTACCGGTAGTGACTCGGGAGGGTGTCCCAGGGAAGGACGCCCTGCCTGGTGATGATTTAGTCTGTTGGGAACAGGGACAACTGTGCCGGAGAGGACACAGAAGCGGCGTTGTATCCAACACTGCATTTGGTTCCCGAATGGGTCACTGGGCGGGTCTGTGCGGCAGTGGAGTGGCCCCCGCCAGGTCCGGGGAGTGTGCAGTGAGGGCCACCACAGCCCGAAGACTGAGCGCAGCCTCGGAAACGCCCTCCCGCACGGCCGAGACCTGAGTCTGATACAGGTCGTGTTCTGGCCGGCGGTTGGGTTGGCGCAATCAGCACTTCCCCTGGAGAGTGTGGGGATGTGGGGGCGGTGGTCCATTTCACCTCTCTGTTTAGGAGCCGCCCGCCCAGAAGCTGGGTGTGCCCAGGCCAGTGCATTCTGCCTGGGGGTGGTAAGTCTGGGATGGGGCCCGAGCAGGAGGGGGTGCGAGGACCGCACATATCCCCCGCAGCTGGAGCGGGGCTCCCCCTCTGGGCCTCTTCCGCCATCGAGGGGGGTCTGATAGGACCTGCGGGGCAGAGGGACAGGCTCCAGCTTTGCAGACGGGGGAGCTGGAACCTGGAGGCTCTGCTGCCGACGAGCCCAGCCATCTCACCCCTTCTCACTCCTGCTTTGCTCACGACCCGAGGGACACAGCGAAACGAACACACGACACAGGAACAAAACGGTGAAACCAGACAAAACACAACTCCCACCTCGGCCGCGATCCACTAGCATCTTCAGTGAACCAGAAAGGAGATCTGCGCCCGTGAAGCTCAGACGCGGCACTGTGGCTGCAGAGCGGTCGCAGCGAGCACAGGCCTGAGATTGAAACGAGGGGAAACGTTCGGTGCCGGTGTTGGCAGGAGGAGAAATCTGGAAAACCGTATGGAAGACAGAGACACGGAGACCCTCAGAGAGGAGCCGCAGAGGATCAGTCTCGGAGCGCCGACGTCAGACTCGGTGCAGAGCGTCAACTCACATTAATGCCCTGTCATGCTCTGCTGGTCTAAGGGAAGCATCTCACATGCACACACGCACGTACACACAAGCACACACACATGCACACGCGCACACACACACATCAGTGGGGGATAAGGAACCCGAGTCCCAGAGTCTCGGTCTGCGGGTCTGGGAGTCAGCACAGCGGGCAAGGGAGTCGTCAGCGTCTTGAAAGGAAGGATCTCCGGGGCCAGGTGGGCGGCGGGGCAGGCGAAGTCTTCTGTCCAGCAGGGCAGAGCCCCCAGTGACCGAAGCCGAGGGAGACCAGCGTGGCCTGGAGCAGCGCTCTGGGGTGGGGAGCTCGGCCGTCTCAGCAGGGGTCTGGAGCCTGCCTCAGTTACACCTTGAGAGTGATGTCCTCCACCCTTCGGGGGCTCTTGGTAAATGTCTCGGCACCCCTGGTGCCCAGTGGGGAATCTCCCCAGGAGCCTGTCTGGGGGGGTCCCGCCCGCAGGCACGGCTGTTCAGTCACGCGTGCAGATGCTCGCGTGTGTCTCCTTGCCAGACGTGTGCAGTGTGACTGGGTGGTTAGTTTCCCTCTGGAACCAACATGTCGTGGCCAGCTGGCCGCCATCTTGGCTGCCACTCTGTCTCTGTTTTCTGTCCTCTGTGCCACCTCGTCGGACCAAGGCCCCCGTACTGGCCCCCTCCGCAAACACCCAGGAGAGAGCCCTCCCCCGTGGGGTCGTCCGGCGGCTGGAGGGAGAAACGTCTCCGCCCACCGTCCCCTCCTACGGCACCCGAGGGTGCGCTGCACTTTCAGACGCAGTTTTGGGATCGCTCCCTCAGCGTGCGAACGTCACAGGATGCAACGTCACCAGTGTTTTTAAGGAAGAAAATAAGAGCAAGGATTCCTCACTCGGGTGGTGGAGGGAAGGGGCGGGCGGAGGGGGACAGCACCTGTCCGTCCCTCATGACGTAGGGTTCAAGAGTCACCCCCGGGGCCAACGGCTGCCGTCGGGCCCTCGAGCTGTTCACTCGGGTCTCTCCGTTCTGGGGTGTGTCCTTGTGTCACTTCCTCCATAACGTCCCATCCCCCTTCGTGGCTTCTGGGACTGATCTCTGACGGACGTGTGTTCCTCCTTCCTGTAAATTTCTCTTATTTGTGTTCTGCTTCCTTGGACAGCGTTTCAGGTCTGTTTTCTGTCACCTTGTTTTCCCTGTTCTCGTCCTCATCTGCGCAGCTGTCAAGTGGTCATTACTATTCTATTGAAAAATTTGAAAAGCAGCGTGCGTGTTTGAAGAGGACGTCATCCCACCTCGTTCTCGGAGGTCCCCAGGGTGGTCGCCCTGGGGGTGCACGCTGCTGTCTTTATCGTGAGCTTTAACTGGAGGCCCTTTTCCCGACGTTGGCCGATCTTCCCTGGTCTCCGCCTGTTTTGTCAGGCGCGGATTTGAGTTCAGCGCCACAGGAGTGGATGGGAGCTTCCTGTGCTGGGGTCACTGCGGGCCCCTTGACGGGGTGACCTGGAGGCTAGCACCTGGTTTGTTAGGGTCCCCCTGCCAGTGTCCACCTCGACCTTCCCACCTCCGGAAACAGCTCATGTCCACCTGGGCCAGGGACCCACGCGATCCCTTCGAAGGGCCTCTCCCTCTGACAGCTGGGGCTGTGTGACAAGTCCCCACACACTGGGGGCTTAAAACCATTGGAGTTAATCTTCTTGCAGTTCTGGAGGCCCAGCGCCTGAAACAAGGGTGCCAGCAGAGCCGTGCTTTTTCTGGAAGCTCAGGAAAGGCTCACGCCTCGGCTGCCCCCGCGCCGGGTGGCTCCCCTGCCCGTTGGCCTGTGGGCACATCCCGGCAGTCTGTCTCCATTTCCTTCCCCCCCCCCCCCCAGGTCTTCCCTCTCCAGTCTCTCGTTCGGGCAGGTTTCACGGCGTGTCGGGTCCACCCCAGCAACTCAGGAGCTTCTCGTCTCAAAATCCTTACCTTCATCACAGGTGCAAAGGCCTTTTTCCTGATAAGGCCACATTCTGAGGCTTCAGGGGTTAAGACGTGGGCATATTGTTTTGGGGGCACCATTCAACCCACTACACTCCCCAAACTGCGGACCCACCCCCTTTGCCAGCACAAGTCCCTGCAGAATGAGCTCTCTGACACATGAGGACCAGGGGCCGCGGCCACGGGGTGGGACCTTCAGGGGCCACTCTGCCCCATGACACTGAGAAGAGGTACTCTGAACTGTATGGAGGGGCGGCGGCGCCTGAGTTTCATTCATTCAGCACAGTTTCTGTGCCGCGTGGCCCCGAGCTGCGGGGTGGAAAGTTGGGCAGAGCCTTATGCCCTGGAAGGGCCCGCATGACCCTGGACAGTGGGTGAGTCCGAAAGGGCCCCTTCACAGGGAGCGGAGTAGTCCTTAAATTGCAGGAGTAAACCACACGCGAACACTTAAAAGGAACGGTAGAAATAAAATCGCAGGCGCTGGGTTCAGAAAGGAGGCGGGCCCTGGCCAGGTGGCTCAGCTGGTTGGAGCGCCGTCCTGTGCACCAGAGGGCTGTGGCTTCGGCCCGGTCAGGGCACACGCCGAGGCTGCGGGTTCGATCCCTGGTCCGCGTGCATCCAGGGGGCAACTGGTCGATGTTTCTCTCTCACATAGATGTTTCCCTCTCTCTCGACTCTAAAAAAAAAAGTTCTTGGGTGAGGAGTAAAAAAAGAAAAGACAGAAAGAAAGAGGGTGGAAGGGGCGTGCACCAGAAATGCTGCACTCTTCCCCAGAAGTGCTGATATTTTCTGTTTGGGGCCCGTTGCCCCGGTGACATTCCACAGCGGCGCGTCACTCTGCTGGATGCAGCGTTGTCCAGAAACCTCAGGAGACCAACGGCTCCTGCTGTTTTAATATGTGGGTCAGTGGAAACCAGTTGGAAATCTGATAGTTGCTTAAACGTTCACTGGCCAGGCCCTGTTGCAATAGACAAATGTATAATTTAGCCAACGCTCTAGTGAATTACACTGAGAGGTGGTTAGCAACTGTGTCCGCGTGTTTTGGGGGAGGTGGGAAGAGTGGTGGAATCAGAAAGTGGCTGAGGGGGGGCTGGGAGAGACGACCCCCCTGTCCATCAGCCCAGACAGAGCTGGGATTTGACCCCAGGTCTTTGACCCCAGCGGTCCCCCTTCTGTGACAGAGGTCATGGCCGCAGGTCTCAGGGTGTGTTTTATTTCAAGGGAAATTTGCTCCAACGTCCTGATGTCCCCGCACAAGCAGCCCCTCTCGAGGGTCCTTTGTGAGAGACCCCGGCAGCGGTGGGGGCTGGGGAAGGACGCCAGACTGTCCCTCGTCCAGTACGCAGGACCGGCTCCCCAGGCAGCAGGCCTGGGGGACACGCCTTCGTGTGGTCTGGCACCTCTGCCCGGCCCCTTCTTACCCAGCATAGTCAGCCCCTGACGGGCCCAGTGGGTTATGGGTGGGGAGGGAGGGAAGTTTCTAGAAGGCATTCTGAGACCTTTGGGTCACCGTTAGGGTCCAGTGACCGACAGAGAGACTCTGGAGGCCTGGTCTTCAGGGCTGCATCCATCACCTCCCGGGGAAATGTGGGGACAGAGCAGCGAGGATGGCCAGCCCGCAGGCTTGGGGGTGTCCACGGGGCTTTGAGGAACTCCAAGGGCGGCAGTGAGAGCCTGGCCTGCCCATGGGAGCCTCTTCACTAGCCGTTCAAGGACCTCCCTGCAGAGAGGGCGGCAGGGGTGGGCCTTCATCAGCTGCACCTGCACCGGCGGATGGTGAGCACCTCTGAGCTGAGAAGGCGGTCCCGGGGCTGGGTGGGGCACCCAAGGGTGTGGCTGTGAGAGCCCCGATCCCTAAGAACTGTTCAAGCGCAGGTGCGACCCATCCCAACAGGTGCACGCTGGCCAGGACAGTCGCTGAGAGGGCTGTGTCTCCGAGCTTTTCCTGGGCTCCGGGGTCTCCACGGCGGCAGGCATCAACAGGTCTGATCAGCGGACGACTCTCGGCGGTGGCACCTGGAGGGGACCCTCCTGTTGGGAATTTGAAGGTGACAAAAAGATGTCCTGAGCATGTGCAAGCCCTTCCTCCGAGCCCAGTCTGTGTCAGTGTCTCCAGCCCCGGGCAGGTCCTGGTGCGTGAGCGCCCTCGGGACCGCTTGGTTATAAGAATGAGTGAATGAAGCAATGATGGATGATGAGTGAAGCGGGGATGCACCCGGCCTTGCTGCCACCAGGTTCCTGGGCCACCTGCTGCTGCTGGAGATCCTGCCGGGAAGACCGGCTCCCTATCTGCCCCCTGGGGCTCTCTCAGAAACAGGCCGGCAGCTCCTCCCCCACCTCTTCCAGGATTTGGCCGGCACCTGCCGGAAGTCTTGTGTGGCTTTCTAAGTGTGGCTCTGCGTTGCCCCCACGCAGCCGCTGCCGTGTGGGTGGGGGGTGATGGAGCAGTTTTCCCGTCCCCAGTCATGGCTCGGGGCTGGAGAGGTGAGCTGAGGAGAGGGCGTGGTGGGGACCGGCAGGCCTGGTCACCGTTACTGTTTACAGCATGCCGCCAGTGGAAAAAGGACTTCACCGTGGCTGGTGGACCGTGAATCAGTAGCCGCCCTCACTGACGGCTCCTCTGTGAGTGCCCCATTCACGGCGCCCCGGGGGGGTGGGGCTGAGGCCGCACTGCAGTGGGTGTGCCCGCCCAGTCGCTGCTGCCGCCGGCTGTCCCTCTCCAGGCCGCCGCGACCCCAGCCCCCAGCGCAGCCCCTCCCGGTCTGTGGCTGCAGTGGGTGGGCAGCCGGTGAGCTGGCTTCCCTTTGCTTGCTTCCAGCCTTACTCACTGCCATGTCATCGTGCTGGCCCGTCCCCACCCACCTGCCACCCTCTCTCAGTCTAGGGCAGCCCTCCTCCCTCCCGTGGTCTCCTATCTCTACCCTGGCCCCCTGCCTCCCTTCCTCAGGGCTGGTGCTGCCCTGCCATCCTGTGGCCCTGGGGGCCGGCAGGGAGCAGGGTTCCAGAGGGGAAGAGCACAAACCCACCAGCGGCCCTGTGGCAGGAGGGGTCCCACGGTCAGGCACTGAGGTTGCTGTGCAGAGGAAGTGACTCTCAGAGGTGTTCCGGCAGAGGGGACCACGTGGGGGCTCTTTACCTGCGATATCCATCCACTAGACCCTCCGGGGGCCTTCAAACCTCTCCACTTGCGCCTCTCACCGGCCCGTGGCAACCCTGGGAGGCCGGGAAGGTGGGGAGTTGTTCGTGTTTGCCGCAGAGAACACTGGGGCTCAGGCTGGGTGACCAGCTCAGAGTCTCACAGCCAGGCATGGGCAGCCGTGTCTGCGGCCCCAGGCCTCTTGTTCTTGTCTGCCCCGCCCTCCCCGCTGCTCTGGCGGCAGCGTCCAGAATCGGTGTTACTCTGCCCTGTCCTGTCCTACCCTGTCCTGTCCTGTCCTACTCTATTCCATCCCATCCTGTCCCACTGTTTCTAATCTGTTCTCATTCTAATTCAATTCCCTTCTCTCCTATTCCATCCCATCCCATCCCCTCCCCTCCTGCTGTTTCTACTTCTGTTCTCATTCTCATTCGATTCTAATTCTAATTCTATTCTGTCCTATTTCACTTTTCTATTCCTTTTTTCATATTACTTATCTAATAATTTTTCCTGTCCTTCCATTCTGTTACTTTATTTCTCAGACATCGGACCTCTTGAATAGACCTGCAATTTTCTTGTCTATTTGTTTAATTTTCTCTCTGACATTTGTCCTGTTTTCTGAAAGATTTCCTCAAGTTAGTCTTCCAAAAACTCCTGTTGAATGTTTCAGTTTTGCTGCGGTATTTTCCCGGGATCTACGGAGGCATAACTGACAAATAAAAACTGTTGTGTTTGTGGAGTACAGCGTGAAGGCTTGACGTATGGGAGACACTGGGAGTGACTGCCCAGTGATCAACACACTTGTCACCTCCTGTAATTACCATTTTCTTGGAATGTGGACGTTTAATATCCGCCCTCCCATCCAACTTCAAGGACACAATAGAGTTTTGCTGAGTCTCGTCACCACGCTGCACTTGAGCTCCCCAGAACCTACTCAGCTTGTCACTGAGTCTGTACTAGCAGCTCCCCCAAATCTTTGACCGACGTCTCCCGCGCCCCCACCTCCGGCTCCCGGGAACTACTTCTACTCTCTGCTTTTCCGAGCTCGACGTTTCCCGAATCCATAAGCAGGTGAGATGTGCTCTGGTGTTTTCAACCTCTACATACATTTCATACTCAGCAAATATCCTCATCTGAAAAATAACGTTCTCTCCTGTTTCGTGCCTGCAGTATTCTTTCTTTGATTCCTGGGAGTATTCATCATTGCCTAGCAGCAAGTTTTTCCCTGCTCCCTCGGTCCCCCTGAGTTCCTTAGTTAGTTAAGTGACACCTGCTTGCTTAAGTTCCTGTTCCTTATTGAAGGTTTAACTGGTGTCCATATGAAGGGTGGGCACACACATCTGGTTACACATCCGTGTCCACGACGGGCCCGTTGAGTGGCCACCTTTGCAGCTGGGTGACGACCCAGCTACTTCCTGGGGGCCCCCATGTAGCACCTGACCACCTTTTCTTTCCGCCCAGCGAGCTTGTCCATGGAAGGACTTCGCAGTTTTCTGCTGCAAGGGGGTCCTGGGTTCAGCTGCAACTCCCTGGAAGGGCATGTCCAGGTCCCGCCCCCAGGACCTCGAGTCGACATCAGAAACGTTAGAACCTGTAGAGCATTTTTGTGTGTTCATTTGAGCCAAACTGATGACAATTGCCAGGAAGCGAACCTCTCAATGGACTGAGGAAATGCTCTGGAAAATGATAGTTTCCCAACTTATTTTATATACTTTTGGTTGAGGGAGTGGGAGAGAATAAAGCAGGAACCCCCTGGGATCGGACAAAGAGTGAAACAGAGAGGCACACCCTGCTTTTACACCGGCGGGGAGGGCGGTTAGCAAGGAGCGCTCATAGCCCACGGAGGTGGAGGCGGGAACCAGCCAACAGGCAGGGCTCGGTGTCTCGCGATCCGGTGCGGTGGGCAGGCCGGAGGGGCCTGGAAAGGAAATCACCCTGACATTCCCAAAGTACGCTGTCCTCGATGCAAAGACAACGGGCAGGCTCAGCTGACGTGAAGCCTGACCTTTGTCAAGGAAGCCACAGGCCCAGGACACGACTCCCTGCCGTGACACTTTTCGTGAGGGAGTTTTATGTTCAGACCATCCGAGAGGTCACTTGCAGTCTCTGTGTGTGAGGCCTCCACGCAGGCCCCCCCAGCTCGTCAGGTTTAGCATGCGGCCTCCTGTTCGTCCACACCCTGAACGTGTCCTTATTTGAAATAGGGTCCTTGCAGGTGTAACGAGTTAAGGCGAGGTCACGCAGGGGTAGGGCGACCCCTAACTGTATTTCGCTGCTCTCTTCACAAGGAGACAGAGCACACAGGGAGGAGGCCGTGGGGGGACAGACGCAGAGATTGGAGCGATGCTGCCATAAGCCGAGGGGTGCCCGGAGCCCCCAGAGCTGGAAGGGGAACCGGAGGACCCTCCCCTGGCAGCTTCGGAGGGAGCATGTCCCTGCAGACACCTTGAATTTGGACTTCAGCCTTGAGAACGGAGACTACACCTCCGCTGTTTCCGCCCGCCGTTTCGGCACTGGGTTCTCAGACACGGTGGCAGAGAGCGTGTGACTTCACGGCTTGCTGATGAGCCTGAGGGGGCCTCTGGGGGCTGGGAGGGCTCATGTCCTCTTCCATACGGAGACTTTACTGAACGCCCCCACCCCTTCCACTGTCCCTCGAGGGTCTCCCCTTGCCTCATTCTGTGCCCCGTGTCCTGGGGCCTGGAGCTCCTTGCTCTTGAAACTCACCTCCCCATTCCTCTTGGGGTTTGGAGGCGTGATCCGCCTGGGGCAGGGTCTGGGGGTTGCGTCCTCTCCACTTAGACCCCCGACCAACGCATGTGCTTCCTGCCTCAGCTCGCTCTTGCTAATTAAAGGGCAGCTCCTATTCCTAAGGGGCCTGCCTGAGCTCTCCCAGGGGGAAGTGAGGGTGCCCTCTTCTGGCCTCCTCTGGCATTTACCCCAGGCGTGCCCAGGCCTCTTCTTCCCCCCGGGGGGCTGGCGTGCAGAGGGAGATCCCGTCCCACCCCCGCAGGGCGGTCTCCACCTCTGGGTCCTCTGGGGTCGCCTCCCTGCCCCACGCAGCTTTCTCACACAACAGCCCTCAGTGCCTGTGGCTGGAAGAGCAAAGGAAGGGAGAGGGCAGTGAAGCTAAAATGAGCCGAGGTTTGACTTCACGCCTGAGAGAAAATCAAACCTGAGGCTACGGTTGTTTGAGAAAGAACCAACCCACCCATTTCTTTCCACATGGAATTCATAGTTCGACCTAGAAAAAATAACCCAACAAGAAAATGAGTCAAATTGGAGCTTTGGTGTAGTCTGGTAATTATAACACCAAATATCTTCTTGCTAAACAGTCTGAACCCCAATCAACGGCAAACGGCTTCTTGGACCATCTCACTTGGGTTTGCCATCCTTAAAACTCATCAGCTGAGCACGGCTTACAGCTCACAAAGTTCTGGGAAGCATGCTGTATTTTTAACCCGGCGATTTGACACAAATTTTCCTAGAGCCAGCTCAGCGCTGGCTCATTACTTCTACCCAAAGTCATCTTCTCGTTTCCCCAAATGGAGGGGTTCACACGTTCCCCCGAAGTGACTGGTTCAAGGTAAATAAAAAGTTCCTCCCATCTGGTGTTTCTTTGCAAGAATGTGCATCAGTAGGAGGCTGTTTCCCAGGCTCTGCAAGTCCGCCGCTCAGGACCCACCATCCTGCCCCCCGTCTCGCTGGGCGATGCTCCCGAGCGCGCCTCGCCTCTGATGTCTGGCTTCTGCATCAGGCTTTGTGTCCACGTGCCACTCAGTGACAAGGACTTCACTTCCTGTCTGTTCAGGGAGAAAAGTGGCCTTAAGAGAAAGCGAGGGAAATCCGGACGAAGATTTTCACGAGAGTGGGGGTGGTCGTGGAGCTGCGGCGCGTGAGCTGCCGGCCCCGGAGGTGGCACGCGGCCCTGCGAACGGCCGTTTGTCCCTCAGGCGGCAGGCGGGCTGTTCGGGTTGCAAGTCTGGGGAACCTAACTCAAATCAGGGTGAGAAAAGTGTAACTTCTGGCTCACACGGTCAAAGGGGGAGCTGGGGTGGGGGGACCCAATTATGGGGAGGGCTGCGTCTAGGGACGTCTGGAAGCAGGGATGGATGGTTCTGTCCCCTTCTCTCCACTGGCTCCCTTCACGTGGCTGCAACCAGGACAGCTGCTGGGGTCCCCTCAGGGAGCCCTGACACTGGCCAGCTGGGTCCGTGTGTGTCCCGCGCCCGCCGCGGAGGCTCGGCGGGAAGCTGGCAGCCCGCTTTAGAAGCACATGATGGAGTAGGGGAGGGCTCTCCCCCCAGGAAGGGAAGGGCAGGCTAGACAAGCGACAGAACAGATGTCCCCGACGGCACTGCAGTTCCCCTTGCAGCCGCTGTGCTCTGGCCAGTGGAGGAGAGATGTCACTAGCTCTGGACTCTTGGAAATGGCTGCCACAGCACTGTCTGAGCCGTGCAGGCGCCCAGTGGGGGGGCGCAGCAGCCTGTGCACCAAGTGCGGGGCGGGGCAGGGGCAGAGAGCCCCCCCCACCCTCCCGCCTTGTCCCTGAGGCCGGGGCTGGGGGCACAGTCAGAGCCAGCGGCCTGGGGCTGGAGGTCAGGCCGAGGCCAATACTGTGGACACAGCCCGACCCCCGAGGGTCAGCGCTGGACTGGTCCTGACGGCGACCTCGCATTCTGCAGATGAGGAAACTGAGCCCAGACTGCCCACTTGCCCGAGACCCACAGTCTGTTAGTAGCAAGCAGGCTTCGTTCCCACTTTCCACGGCGCAGCTGAAGGAAGCTGACTGTGGCATGGAGGGGCCCCAGCCTCCCTCCCCCCGCCCATGTGGGGTCGGTGGGGGGGTGCCCGGGGGGGTGTTGGGCCGGGGGCGTCGGGCGGGGGGCACAGCTCAGCTCCTCCTCCGTGGCTGTGCTCACACCCCTTCTCTGGAAATAGCAGGGTTGCCGCTTGGGCGCTTTTCAACTAAGCTGACTTTGGAATCTCATGTACTGCCCCCCCCCCCAAGGTGCGCTCCAGCCTCACAACAAGTGACCCTGCCTGCAGACGCACACCCCTGCTGGCCTCTCCCCTGCACTCCCCAACCCAGCCTCTTCCAGGAACTCGGTTCTTATCTCAGAGGCAGAACTGACTGCGCCCCCGCTTCCCTGCTCTTCCCCACTCAGTGCTTCCTCAGCGTCCGCAAGTCTGTGCGAACTCGGACTCCCGCACTTAATTCATGAATGCAGGGACACCCCTGGGCCACTCCAATGGGACAGGCTCTCTGCCTGTGTCCCCAACTTTATTCATTTTTTAAAGTATGTTTGTTGATTTTAGAAAGAGAAACATCGATGTGAGAGAGAAGCACCGATTGGTTGCCTCCCGTATGCATCCCGACTGAGAATCAAACCCGCAAACTTTTGGGGGACAGGACGATGCCCCGACCACCTGAGTCGCACTGGCCAGGGCGATGTGCCCCAAACAGGGGGGGAGACCCGACCCCTCCCTGTTCCCACCGGGGAGACGCACGGCTGTTGCCCCCTTCAGCTGCTGCCACTGCGGGAGGTAAAGTGCAGCTTTGCTTTTACTTTCGGGATGTCGTGACCCTGCAAGATCGGGGCGTGGTTACGGAGAACCGAGATTTTTCTTTACCCGTCATGCTGTAGCCTTTGCACACGCCTGTTATTTGCGGAAGTTTTTGATGGCTGTTGGCAAGAGCCTTCGGGTCTCGAGCAGCATCCTTGGGGCTCAGAACCTGGGGTGTGGCTGGGACCCTGGAAAGGCCTGCCCGGTGCGGGGCTGCTGAGGCGCCTCTTGGCTCCTCCAGCGGCTATGAGTTTCGACTGGGGACAACGGTCACAGAGGTGGGCTTCTGGGTCCCATCAACTCTGTGAATGCTACCAGTGCTTATTATGGGTTGCTGGTTGTAGGGTGGTGGGGCTGGGGTAGGGGTCGGGAACTGTTCTGGAAGAGGCTTATTCAAGATGTGGAGTGGCAAAGGGGTTAGCCCATGTGGATTCCAGAAGCTCCGTCCCGGAAGCTGGCTGTGAACCATCCACTCCCCTTCTCCCAGGGCACCTGCACCAGCACTGCTTAAGACTCCCACCAGCTCCGTGGGTCCCCGTCCCCACCGACAGGCCACTCACAAAGGCAGGGCCACGTGAGTCGTGCCTCCTACAGTCCAGTGTCTGTCAGTACCAACTTATTTTGCAGAATTAAGAGGAAGAGATGCAATCTGAGGACAAATCATTTCACGTTTCCCCTAAAACACGGATTTAAACACTTCCACGTGGTGCGGTGGGGCGAATGAGACTCTCTCTGCATCATTCCCGGAGAAGAGGCGCAAAGGCTGAGAGGCAGCGGAAACGCCTGCGCGCCCAGGCTCCAGGCTGATCCGACAGCACACCCCGCTGGGGCCTGGGATTCCTTCTTTCTTTCTTTTTGCCTGTCACGTAAGAAGCACACATGCACGGGCCTTCAGAAGCGTGACGCTGAGGGCTGATGTGGCACCTGAACCAGGTGGGGTTCCCTGCAAGAGAGCAGACCCCACCTGGCTGCTGCGAGCTCACAGGGATTTTCGTCTGGGAATTATGGGGCGGGGGCCTGAGGAGCGGGCTGTAGGGCCACACCAGCCTGGTTTGGTCCTCCGGGCTGCCCTGGGAGGTGGGGACCGGGGCTGCATGGCAGAGCCTGTGCTGAGGTGCATGTGCCCAGCTACGGTCCAGGGTTCAGGAACGAAGATGGGGTGGTGGCCTCCTCAGCTGGAATGTGGAGTCACCACTTCCCTTCAGCCGCTGGGAGCTGGTGGTGGGCCCCGGGGTCCTGAGCCCAGCTGCCCCTGCCCCCCTGCCCCTCAGCACTGGGACGGAGGCTGGAGTCGCACTTAGAACTCTGCCCACCACCCTTGGAGGTGTGGGGGCGTCTCAGGGGAGGCTTCTCGCTCCCAGGGCCACGGGCAGTTCTCCCCAAAGGGTGCAGCTGTGAGCTGTCGGCAGCTGACCCCCACGGTGGCTGCCGCCGTGGGCGCCCCCACCCGGGAAGGGGTCTGGGAGAGGCCCGTGCTTGGCTTTCCAAGGGCCCGCAGAGCAGCCAGAGCAGCAGGGGAACGGCCAGCACCTCTGCCTGCCTTCTCCACATCCCGGCTGTGCACTGGGGGAGACCACTCCCACTGGAGGGAGCCTGGGGGGCGGGAGGGAAACTGCCCAGCTGTGCAGAAGGAGACGAGAAGACGTGCCCAGACCAGCTCACCCCAGCGCTGGAGGGGAAGCCGAATCGAGAGGCCCTGCGGCCCATGAGGTCCCTCAGGTGGCTGGCAGACACGATGTTTAGGTCAGTGCTGACCACAGTTGAGATGGTCCCCCGGGCCCAGGTGGCAGAGGAGTGGGACATTGCAGCAAGGACCCCACATCCCAGGAGCCAGCGAGGAAACCTCTGGAGCCCAGTCACTCCGTCTGGGGAGCGCGAGGGAGGACCCCAGAGGTTCGCCGCCGACCATCACCGGCCTGGGTCGTTTCGGGAGCCACAGGCGGTGCTGGGGAGTCTAGATCAGCCATGACCTCGGACAGTTCAAGGTCACAGAGTTCGGTGCCTGAGTGAATCATTTTCTCTTTAACTCTTGTTCTCCTGATTCCAAGGAAGGCCTCTTCTATTTCAAATGGCGTATTTCCACACATCAGCCGGGTACTGTGGCTCCCCCTCAGAGCCTCCGCTCGCTTTCTCATTGATGGGTGACAAGCTGGCACTTGCCACAGTGCGCCCCTGTCCCCTAGCCCGACATTCTTCGAGCTGAGCCCTAGGGTGCGCTGGGGCTGTGGGAGGGGCGTGGGCATGGTCTCTCGGGTGCTGTCTCCCCTTATTCCTTGGGCTTAAAGGGGACACTCTGTGGAAAGGAAGCCAAAGTACCCCTCAGGTGTCTCTAGTACAGGGTCCCGCACAGATAGCGCCCCTTCTCATTACAGAATCGTAAGCACGTAGTTCTGTAACGTAACTACCACCCTCAAGCACACCGCATGACATGTGTGGTGAAATGTTCACATGAAAACCATAAATTATCACACCCATGTTAGCACCCAGCCCACCACACGCAAGCAGGCCTTACTCCTGCCGGGCCCTGAGTGTCACACTGACCGAGTGTTCACCGGGGCCGTGGGACAGGGCGGCAGCAGGAAGCCAGGGCTCAGCTCAGAGCTCTGCTACGGCCCAGGCTTTCCCTCATCTGTGAAGTGGGGCCCTCCCCTGTCCTGACAGAAGAGGACACGGGCATCCATCGGAACGGGCTTGGGGTGCCGCTGTCGTGACCGAAGAGAGAACGGGTATCAAAGTGTTGGAACCGCGCAAAGCCTTGTAGAAACGCAAGTTCTTTCTCAAGAATTTCCTTGAAACTCTGAGCAAGAGAACTGTTCTCTTCCCCTTGGACGTGCCCCGGAACGGGGTCCCCAGCCTCACACTCAGAACCATTAAACACGGAACCGTGGAAAAAGACGCGGTCTCCCGTTCTCGTCCCTTTGCGCGCAAACAGAGCTTTGGGGAGTGGGAAGCCGGGGCGGCTTTAATTGCGGCACTACCATTTGAGAGGGGAGGCTATTAGGAGAAGTCCCTATTCAGAAACTTCAAGGAGAAACGGGCAGGCGGGCGTGGTGAGGGCGGAGGGGCAACTGCATTTCCTGTTTTCCTTTCCTCCCGTGTTGGAAAACACCGCGAACACTATGGAGACCCACGAAAAAATTCCAGAATTTATTCTCTTTGCCACGGCGGCCCAGCCCAAGAGGTGACGCGGAGAAGGGGCGAGTTTCTTTTTCGAGAGTCGGGGTTTGTGGGAGCCCAGCCCCACGCATGTCGGAGGAAGACAGTCCTCAGAGGGTGACCTCAGCGGCTGCAGGGGCCAGGCGCAGCAGGGCAGGGTCTGGTTTTCATTTACAGTGCGGGGCCGGCCCGCAGTGGGGAGGGGCCGGGAGGGGCGGGAGGAGGGAAGGAGAAGGAGGAGGGGCTGAAGGAGGCCCTCACTGTACCCCTGGACCCCGGCCAGTGCACAGCTCGGTCTTCCCCCAAAGGCTGCTGTGCTCTCCCTTGCTCCAGCCTGCTGTAGGAACCTCCGGGGAGTGTTCCTTCTCCACTCCGGTCCCCTCTCCTACAGAAAGAAAGGGACACGCCGGAGGCGGACAGCCATGGGCCAGACCCTACGTCACTGAACACCGCAGCCCAGGGAAGCCGCCTCTTCAGGTCTGCTCAGGGTGAGTGCGACTTCCCTTGTGGCCCCAAGGCTGCGCCCAAGGAGGGAATGCTTTCGAGCTGGGGACCATGGGAGGTGGCTCTCAGGGTCCCTCTGTCAGCGTTTGCAGGACTCTGGACGATTCGGCTGAGTTTTCTTTCTCAGTTTGCGGCCACTGGGCTTCCCTAACGCAGTTGAGGCTGTGGGCTGCCCATGGGGGCACCTAGGCTGCCGCCGCGGGGCGCCTGGGGTTTCCAGCTCAGCCTGTGCTCTCCGGGCGGCTGTGCTTCTGGGCCCACCAGGTGTGGGACGCTGTCTCTCCTTCTGCAACTTGGTGGGAGTCTGCTTTGTTAGCGGGAGTGCCTTTGGGAGAACCCCAGAGCTACCTGTCGGGCTGCTCCGTGCGAGGTGCCTCCGAGTTGTCCCAGGTGCGCCGGGCCTGGCTGGTGGAGCACATCTGTGGCCTCTGGGGGACTGCGGTGACTTCAGGGTCCAGGTTCGGGGCCAAGTCAAGAGTTAGCCATGACTGTCACGGCTTCATCTTTTCAGGAACCTCCGTTGAAGCCTTTGTCCCCTGGGGCTGCTTAAAGGAGCTTCAGGGTCAGATGAGGAGAAGGCATTTGGTGTCTGGGCGGCACGCCCAGTGGATAAGGCCGGGGGCCCTGGGGCCACGGGCCGGCCTGTGCTGCCCAGATGGGGGGCGGATGCCAAGCTGGGAGGCCCCGGCTGCTCCTGGCTGGGAGGGTGGGGCTCGGTCCTCTTGCCCAGGACGGAAAGTGTTTCCTGACAGTTGCCAGCCTGCCTTGGGGACCTCCTTCAAGGGCTTACTGTGTTAGGAAATCAGTGTGGGGTGGAGCGGGGTGGGGCCCCGGGAAGGGCCCCGTGGAGTATGGGGGACTCAAAAATCCAGCATTTCACAGCCAGCGCAAGGGGCAGGGGTAGGGGCTGGTCTGGACCCCAAGAACGAGCCGGTCTGGGCCTGGGGGTTTCTCCTGCACCCAGTGGGACTGCAGGTCTGGGGCCCCTTCCCAGGTGGGTCCTTGAGAGCTGTGGGATCGAGGGCTCCTGGGGTGCTCAGAGCTCATGCAGACAGACTGTGCTCCACCTGGGGTCCCCCAACCTCCCAGGGGACCCATTCTTAACACTTCAGAAGCTTGCACAGCTGGCCTTAAACCCAAGCAGTCTTTGTTTCTAGTCAAAATTCTACTGAGGGGCAGTAGGCTGGTGGACGTTATGGGGACTTCTGGGGTGTTTGCTGGGCTGCCGGCGGTGGGGGGTGTCCCTGGTGGGAGCCTCTGAGGCGTGGTCCTGCGGTTTTGAAGAGGAAGAATAGAGCGCTCCCAGAGGCTGACTTACTTGCTGAGGGCGCAGGACCCGTGGGAGCCTGAGATGGCAGGAAATCCCTGACGGGGGCGGAAAAGCCGACGGCCTCTGGTGGAGACCCCGAGCTAACATGCCTCTGGGTTTGCACCCCCAGAAGATTCTGTCCCGCCCCCACAGTCTGTTACAAGTGATGGGAGACTGCTCTGTGCTCCCCGAGTCCCTGCAGGCACGCGGAGGAAACCGTGCCGGACAGATGAGCAGTTGCAGCGACAGCACCGGCCCTGAGCAGGGATGGTGGCGGCAGCGGCTCCCTCGTCAGGCCGCCTCCTGTGGGCCTGCTGCTGCGGGCTTGGGCGTTGGGGAGGGGGGAGGCGAGGGGCTTTGGGAGGAATGCAAGATCTAGGAGTGGCCACGTGGTCTTGACGGCTTCTTGGTTGAGAGGGACGTTTTTCATCATGGGGCTAGAGTCTCCTTCCACGCACCCGGCAGTGAGGCAGCACTGAGAGGATGTGGGGCGGAGGGGCCCACCCAGGGAAGGGTCCCAGAGCAGGGCGGTGCCCCAAGGCTGTCCCGCCTTTTCCCAGTCCGGGACTGGAGGGTGTGCCACCTCCCCACACTCGTCGCCTTCTGGCGATCGGGTCTGTGGTGAGTGGTCGCAGTTGGGTCTTAAGGACATTTTTGATGGGAGAAAAGCATCTTCCTGAACAGGGACTGTCCTTTGTCTGCAGCCCCTCGTGCCCACCGTGTTTAGGGTTCACTGTCACCCCGCTCTCGTCATACTGAGCTGAGAGCCTAACACGTCTGTCGGGGTAAAGTGGGGAGCAGCCCTCTGGCAGTTGGCAATCAGCCTGTGGCCCCCACAGGGCGCCCCATCCGACCTCAGCGGTGGGTGTGGGGGCAGCCACGGCCACCCCCTCACCCCAGGGCCAGCAGCTCAGATGCCCTGCCCCTTGAGAAAGCCACAGTGTCTCTGCCGCTGTTGGGGTTCAGGTCTCCTCCCCCAGTGCTTGGGCAGTGGGCGAGGGAAGCATGGTCCCAACCAGCAGGGTGTGTCGGCCCCCACTTTCATGGGATATTCCACGCCGGGGATCGAAAACTCCACGGCAGGTCACAGGTTCTGTGGCATGCAACTGTCTTGAAGGCGTGGCGGTCATTCAGCCAAAAGTTTCATTTGGAAATTGGCTCTAGGCACTGTTCTCCTTGGCAGAACCGGAGGGTTTGCTATCTCTTGGAGAAGAATCAGACGTGGCCCGAGACGCCCCCGTCTGCACGGGCGTCGTGGCCTGTGGGCTTTCCCCCTGCGACTTGAGGGGGCGGACTTTTCCCGGCTCCCTTGCCGGCGAGGTGGGCAGTGAAGCCCAGCACTGCCTTCAGGACCAGTGGGCGACCCGAGGGCCGACCTGACATGTACAGCATTTTATTAGTCGCTCTAGCTGAGGATATGAACCCCCCCCTCCCATGCATCACAATGTAAAGCAGGGAAACTTTAAGAAAAGTTCCTGCAGATTCAGACGGCTTTGAACTAGACATGTGTAGACACGGTTTCTCTCTTCCCGATGCAGCAATGCTCGGGATGGCCCTGCCCTCCCCAGAAAAGATGCTCTTTCTCCTCCCACTCAGCACACACCGCGTCCTGATTAATTTCCCTCGGACCTTAACTATGCTAATTCTCAGAAACATACTTTGGATGCCTTTGGGCTCACAGGTCTGTTCTGGGAAGGAGGTGAAATTTTGAGTTGGAGCCTTGTTCCTGAACGTGAAGGTTGGTGTTCTGTCCTCTAGAGGGCAGCCTGTCCCCCTGAGCGCCCGAGAAGAATCTCCAAGGGGCAGCGAGCCCCTCGGGTGGGGTTTCCGGGCCTTCGGGGAGTGTGTCTGCAGCAGAGCTGGGGGAAACGTCAGGAGCTCCCGGCAGGTGGTTTCAATACAGAGTGTTTAGAAAGTGGGACTGCAGCCTCCAAGGAAGATGGAAACTCAGAACTTTTTCTAGCTCAGGTAGGAGGAGCGCATTGAGGGGAAATCACGCTTCGCAGGGAGGCGTTCTAACTTCATCAGGCGACATATCGTCATCACAAGGGCATGGTCCTGATGAGAACTTCTAACGGAGACACTCGCCACACCTGCTGAGGAGGGTCAGCAGTAGCTGCGAGGTGTTTCGGAGCCGAAGCGAGATCACGCAGCCCTGCCGCGCCACGCCCAGGCAGAATTTCTGAAACGCATTTGTTTTTTATTACATTGTGTCACAACTTTATTTTCTACGTATATGTTATTGATTTGCTATCACAGTTGTCCCAATTTTGTCCCCCTTTGCCCCCCTCTGCCCTGTACCCCTCCTCCCTCCAGCAGTGCCCCCTGCCCCTCAGTTCATGGCCATGGGTCGTGCATGGAAGTTCTTTGGCGTCTCCATTTCCCACGTGGTTCTTAACCTTCCCCTGTCTATTCTGTGCCTACCAATCATGCTGCTCATTCCCTGTACCATTTGCCCCCATTCCCCCTGCCCCTCCCCCCTGATAACCCTCCATGTGATTTCAGGTTCTGTGGTTCTGTTCCTGTTCTGCTTGTTTGCTTAGTTTGTTTTTTTAGAATCAGTTGTTGATAGTTGTGAATTTGTTGTCATTTTGTTGTTCATAGTTTTGATCTTCTATTTCTTAGATAAGTCCCTTTAACATTTCATATATATAATAAGGGCTGGGTGACGATGAGCTCCTTTAACTTGACCTTATTTGGGAAGCACTTGATCGGCCCTTCCATTCTAAATGAGAGCTTTGCTGGATACAGTCACCTTGGGTGTAGGTCCCTGCGTCTCATCACTTCGGGTGCGTCTTGCCAGCCCTTCTCGCCTGCAGGGTTGTTTTGAGGACTCAGCTGACAGCCTGTGGGGACCGGTGGGGAGTTAAGATAAACCGACGCAGTGATTCAAGCTTTTCATTCCCTGCCCTTGACTAGTTCCTCTCGCTGGGCAACCTGTTCGAACATATTGTAAAGTGGGCACACAAATGACAATTATGAATGTCCCATTTAAAGTGTTTGTTAACACAAGTCGGAGACCGACTCTCAGACTCGGGGCCCGAGTCCCGGAATCCGGCTCCGAGGGAAGAGCTCCAGCCCTCAGCGGGTCTCAGCCTGCTCTTCACTCACGCTCGGCGAGCGCTTGTGCTCCACGGCAGGGCGCCTGGGGTCCAGGGAGGGACGAAAATGGCCAGGACACAGGCCCTTCGTTCTGGTCGGCCAGTGTGGTTTCCATCTGGCTTCTTGGTGGTGCCTTCTCCACCCCCTTGACACTGCAGGAGAGGGAAGGATGGCTAAGTGGCCTGAGGTCGCCGTTTCCCGGGCGCTCCCTCCTGTTGGTGCTCCGTGGCCAGGTGGCTGGGGCCAGGAGCACCTGGGGCACATGTCTCCGGGAGCACGGTGCTGTCACGGGAAGGAAGGCCCTTCTTTGCGCTGGCCCGTCTTCCGTGGAGGAGCGTATTTCAAGTTGATTTAGCAAAGGGGTAATTGTTGTTAAAAAAAAATCTGGAAAGGAAAAGGAGAGAAGAAAAATAAGACAGATACGCAAAGTTCTGCCAAACCCTCTCCCAAAGGCAGAGTGTTAGTCTTCTGAAGGAGTCTGGCTGTATTTCGCTCAGTGTCATCCAGCTGTTCTCCTGCAGCTACGACTCGGGGAACACGGAGAGACGTTTCTGAGTCAGGGGAGGCCCGGGACAGTGCGCAGGACATGTCTCCGGCCCCTCCTCCCCCGGTGTGTGCTGTGCGTTCAGTTTTCCTGCATCCAGAGCGCGGAGGCTTGGCTACTGCAAGGAAGAACTCGTGGACTGGTTTAAGTTCAAAATTCAGAACTGAGCCGCAGCTGGACATGACTCAGGTCTCCAGGGAAGCCATTCCAGGAAACCGGTTTGTCTCTCTTCTGGAACCTTCATCAGTTGATTCAGCAGCTCAGAGCTGGAGCCAGCTCTGCTGAGCCCTCGGGGTGGAGCTGGGCTCTCTGTGTCTGGAGGGGACGGGCCGCAGGAAACCCCGGCCATGAGACCCTCGGGCTGTTCCTGGTGTTTCACACACCAGCGAGGCTGCGAGAGACTCTCAGACCCCCACCGATGGAGACCGGCATGGAGCTTTGTTCCCGGCTGTCACTCTCAGTCCAGAGCGGAGGACATTTTAGCAGATGTTTCGACTTAATTATTGTAAAGCCTCTATTTTAAATAAGTTTCTCTTCTAGACTCGATCATGAGTCAGGCCAGAAAATAAACCAGCATGTTTAATTTCCTTAAAATATGAGAGCAGTGCAGCCACGCTGAGTGATTGTGCTACAGAACCCCATGGGCTGGGGGGCCAGGAGCCCCCAGGTCTGGGGCCAGGAAAGGAAGTGAGGGGCACAGACACCGAGCCCCAGCCCGGAGCCCCCGGCACCCTGAGTCTCGGGGCTGGGATGGAACGGGGTTGGAGCTCTGTTCTGGAGCATTTCCTAGGGCAGCCCCACCTCGGTGAAAACCTGAACGAGTGCTGAGGTTCACCCTCAGCAGTATAAACGCAGAAAGCCTTGTCCGGGTGCCTGGCATGTCGGAGGGTAAAATGTTTTCCACATTTGCACTGGGGCGTCGAGCTTTTCCAGCTGCTGCAGAGATGGAACTTTCTGCTTGAAGGTCATTGTCTTGGAGCCGGGGATGAAGTCTTTGAATGGATTCCCAAGTATGTGGGCAGCTGCTGCGGAGGCTCTTTAAGTGGCCCTTGCGGGGGAAGGAAGCTGACTCAATGGGCCCAGCGTGTCCTCCCTCCTGACCCCGTTTGGTGAGGAGGCTGCTTTCGAGGGGACGTCCCCACCTCACCGTCCCTGCGGCTCCTGAGCCGCCAAACAGGGATTGTTTCACTGGACTTTACCAGGGAGCGCTGAGGACACGGGTCAGCCCCCCAGGGTCCAGCCAGGACCCCAGTGGGTGGCAGCGAGGCGGGGCCAGAACCCACGGGGTCAGAGGAGTTAAACGTCTGCCGTCACAGGAACCTCGTTCGGAGCCCGGGTCACGTGCGCCCCTGTTTACAGGCGCAGACTTGCGGCCGACGTTTCGTTTCTGATGAATTTTCCCGGAATGGAAGCGCCAGCTTCTCGCGTGTTTCTTCGCAGCGCTTCCCTCAGGGCTGTCCCCAGTCATTGGCTTTCGAGGGTCCCCCCAGAGCTCTTTCGAATGACAATAACGTTAAACTCCGCTCTCCTCCTAGGGGGTGGACCCAATCAACCCCCTTAGCTTCCTTTCTGGGGCTGAGAACAGGGGCTCCTTTCACAGGGTTCAGGCAGAAGGGGAAGAAGTCAAGAAAAGACAGAGCAGGGGGGCGCCGCAACCTCAGGACGCCTCGGGTTTCCTGAAACGTGACTGTCCACGTCACAGCAGATGGCGAATCTCTGTCCTGTGGCCCCCGACGCTTTCTGCAGCTCCGGGGGCAGCAGGGCCAGGGAGGGGTTAACAGCAGTCCCAGCCCTTGGTGGGCGGACCGGCCTGACGTTCGAAGGCGGTGCTTGGGGAAGACCAAAGGAATGACTTCAAAATGGGAGCTCTGGATGTACTTAAGCCTTTGTTTCCAAATTATTTCCGTGTGTGTGTGCGTCTGTTTCTTAAAAAAAGATTTCCAGACGTGGAAAACGGAAAAGCGTTTGGGTAGACTTCATGAAAACTAAACGCATGCAAAATAGCTCGGGGAAGTCTTTGGAGCAACGGCCTTGTATGGGAGCGTCGCAAAAGAGGGATCTTTTTAAGTTTCCAGGCAACTCAAATCCCTCTGAGAAGGAGGCAGATTAACAAACAGAGGAATTACTAGTGCTCAATAGGGAGGAGGAGGGTGCATTTTAGTTCTATTATTAACTCCGTTGCCTTCAGGGCAGAGTCTGTGACACAAAGTGGTCCTTCACCCCCCCACCCCGCCCCTCCCCCCACTCCACCCCACCCCACCCAAGGGTCTCAAGCAGCCAATTTTAAAATCATTTTTGAAAGAACAGCATGAACAAATGGATTCCTTTGACACAGAATCTGCGGTTTGTCGCCGTCAAAGACGTCTATTTTATCCCCGCGCGACGTGGGGGTTCCTTGAGCTGGGCCAAGTCTGCCACAGCCTCTTAGGGCTTCCTGGGGTTCTCCCGTGGGCTGTGGGACGTGGACCTTTGTTTCGGTTCTGGTCAGGGTCCTGGTTCTGTGTCGCCTGTGTGGCCTTGGGCAAGTCGCTTCGTCTCACCTGGTTTCAGTTCCTGCTGCAAAAAGGGGGGCGGGAAGCAGCTGTCCGGCTGTTCACATGAAATCTCACCCAGGAGACTGGAACCCAGAAAATACTCCTGGTGTGTCATCTCTATTTCCTGCGGGGGAGGGGCAGGATTGGGGGAGGGGGAAGGGGGGGCGACTGCCTCATCCCCCCTAATTAAAGTGGGCAAGCCAGGTGATCATTTAGGGTGATGATGTCGACATCTCCCACTCATCTAAACACGAACATTTCTCCAAGTTGCCAGGAACCTCGGTTTTGGAAGTTAGGCTCCACGCAGGGCAAACAGTAGACGCGATTTGACCGCAAAGAGAATGCAAGCAGATAGAAGGTTTTCCCACCGGGCACCCAGTCACTCAGCTCATCGGTCCTCCGCGGAGCCTGGACGACACAGGAGCTCACAAACACCTCTCCTGTCCTTCCTTTTCAGAGTCGGAAGGCCTTCTCCCTGCCCCTCTCTCCAATATCTGTATAGATTTTGGAAAAAACTATTCCTGTGCATTGAGTATTTATCCCATTCCTTTGTGTCCCAATGGGAAGCGATTTGCCTGGGAAGTTGCTCTCCTAAAGATCAACACCTCGGCGATAGAGATTGTTCCATGGAATGTGCAGCCAATTTGAAATTCATTTGCCTGAGAAAATAGTGGCAGTAAGGGACGCCCCAGAGAGGCGTGGCAGATTTCGTCCCAGAACGGCTCAGTTTTTGTTGAGATCCAGCACAGACTACGGACTTACTTTGGATGCTCCTTACAGCCCTGCATCTGGGTGCATGGAGGGCATCTTGGATTTAAGCCTGGAACCTGCGGTGAAGGTGATGTTTAAGCTTCAGTGGGGAGTTCGGCTCACATGCGGACCCCGGAACCTGACAGATGCCCTTACAGTTTCTCATGCACTTGTGGAGGGTGGTCAGATCCTGTGCAGTCTGTGGGTTCCATATTAAAAAGCGTTCTTGACCAGCCCTGGCCAGTGTGGCTCCGTTGATTGGAGTTGTCCTGTAGCCGAAGGTTTGCGGGTTCGATATCCAATTAGGGCGCACATCTCGGTTGAGGGTTCGACCCCCGGTCCAGGCACAGACGGTCCTCGGTCTGCATGCAAACGGGAGGCAACTGATTGATGTTTCTCTCTCCCTTCCACTCTCGGACGCAATGAAAAAATGTCCTCAGATGAGGATAAAAAAATACAAACATATTCTGATTATATTTGGAAAGGACAAGCTGTATTTCCAGAAAGAATCCAGTAAAATTCAGATCACGTGGACAGACAATTTTCCCATTTTTAGTAAGATGCTTATTGCTAACAAAAGTTCCAGGGTTTAATTTTAATAGGAAGAATTAAGAAGCACTCACGTACCGTGGCCTTCCACCTTGTGCTCAAGTGTGTGACTCAGTTACTGGGGTACATATGAATGCACACCACACGCCTTGCGCTTGCTTTCCTTTTTTTTCAAAAAAAATAAAAAAGACATGAACAAACCATCAGGAATAAGTCGAGCGGAGTGTGGAGAAGGGAGGTATGAGAGGACAGAAAGGTCTGGAACCTCCTTCTTGCTTTGCTAGAACATTCCATGGAATGAGGGTTCCCTGGAATACACTTTGAGAAATGCTGGCAAAACCAACCGTGGAAGAGAATGGTAGTTAGAATTCGTGACTATCCATTCTGTGTCGGGCATTTAACAAGCAGCCTGATGCACAGTCCTCACGGGCAGCTGGCGAGAGGGGTGCCATTAGTATGGCCCCATGTTTGAGATGAGGAGGAGGGGCCTGCCCAAGGCAGGGTGCGCCGGACCCTGAATCCAGGTTCACCTGTGTTTCCCTCCTCCCCTGGCTCCTTATTTGTTCCTAAAAAGCTCCAAATTCGGCTATTGAATTTGATTGACAAGTTGTCCCAGAGTATGAAAATGTTTTTCTTCCTATCCTCTCATTAACCATCAGAGTGGGGGGCCCACGGGAAGAGCAAGTCGCCCCTGAATAGCTGTGCGACTTGGGCCAATTGCTCTCTGAGCCCCGATGTCTTCTTGATAAGCCTGGGGGTAACGTGTGCCTTGAAAGATGGAGAGAGGGCACTTAGCAGGTGCCGGGGAACTTTCGATACCGTGACGTCAGAAAGAGCGGTTTCAGAACACCACAGGCTAAGGCCAGCGCACCTCCTCTCTCATATGGCGCCACGCCCCTGACCGGGGGTCCCCTGAGCAGGCCAGGGGAACGTGAGAAGAGCCGCTGGGATACCAGGACCAGCTCCATCACGTGCGGGCTCAGTGCAGAATGAAAGCAAAGGGTGCTTTTCCCGAAGTTACTCAGTATTTCAAGACAGTATTCAGCCAAGCATGGGGCCCTTCCAGCATGGGGCCCTTCCAGCATGGGGTCTTACGGGATGGCCCAGGAAGAAGTTGGGAGGAGCCAGAGCCTTGGACGAGGGGAGGAGAAAAGAGGTGCTGTCTCGGCAAGGGGACATGAGCCTGGACGGAGAAGACCCGGGCCAGCTCCCTGGAGGGCTCTGGAGCCGACCTCTCTGGGTGGGGGCCCGGGGCGTGAAGAGGTGACCTGATGGCTTGGTGGGTGGGGCTGCTCTCTGGTTCGGGGTGTGGTGAGGCTGTATTGCTCGCAGGGACACAAGCGAGTGAGCCCCTCTGAACACGAGTATGGCGGGAAGTCACGCCTGCAGCCACCAGCCGGTGGGGACCGTGCAGCAAGGTGGCCAGCCCTTGGGTCTGGTTCTCAGTCTTGCTACACAGGAGCCCTGGGCGCGTTCCACTCGGAGACTGGAGGCGGGCACGCGGCAGGTTTTTGCTGGGGGAAGGTGCTAAACGTTAATGGAGAATGAGGGCAAGGTCCGAAATGGCCCCGGCGCTGGGGCTGCGTCCATGCGCGCTCACACCGTGGTCTGGGCAGAGTCCACTCCCTGCCCGGCCCGGAGCTCTCGGTGGGCTTCCTCTGAACGTGCTCACCGAGCTGAGCTGGGTGTCTCAGTCCCTCCACACCTGTGCCTGCACTCACGTGCCGTTCTCCCGCACTGTTCTCGCTGCCGTTGGCTTAGTGACACTCTCTAGCTGCCTGGGCCAGTGTGACAGGCAGACGGGCGTCGTGGCAAAGTTGGTAGCTATGGCCACACTGATACGACCCCTCGATTCAAAGAGTCTCATTTATATGTTCAGTCAAAACTATTAGTCGTGAAAGGGGCAACCCCTTCATTTCTTAGGCGGTCATCTCAGAGCCAAACACGGGTCATGCTCTGCCCTGTCTTCTCTTTCAGGTCCACACAGGGGGCACAGACAAATTCAAAATGAGGAAGCACCGGCATTTGCCCTTGGCGGCTGCCTTCTGCCTTTTGCTTTCAGGCTTCTCGCTGACACGTGCGCAACAACAAGCAGGTAAGACCCAGAGCATCTCTCAGTGCTTTATAACAGGAGCCGGGTCCTCCGCTCCCAGACCCGAGAGAGCCCGTGGTAGCCGCAGTGCTTACAGGTGCTCTGGGGAGCGAGCTGAGCCGATCTTCACAGAACGTCCATGTAGTTGTCAAGCCTTCTCAGACGCTCGTTCCCCACTGAGAGACGGCTTGCTTGTGCTAGAACTTGGGTTTCATAGCTTGGAGTTGGTTTGCAAGCGGTTGGTTTTTACGCTGGGCGAACAGAACGTTCGCATCGCACATGTTTTACCATCTGAACAGCTTTCTGTGAGGCCCCTGTTGGTCTCTGGGCACTGAAAACCGGGAGGAGACATGATTTTCCTTGGAGACAAAACCCAGTTCCAGACACAGAAACGTGTCACCTAGCATCGTCTCATCTTTCAGAAATCAGTTTCCCCAGCCTATTTTAAAACACTGATCCTAATCAACCCCATTAAGAATTTGCTTGCAGAGTTTTAGGAAACTGAGAAGTGCTTCGTGCACTGGGAGCTCGAAGGGTGACTAGGGCCTGCTGCCCCGGGCAGACAGAGCTGGGCCGCTGGTGGGGACGCTCCCACCCGGTGCCCTAGGGGTTAGAGGGCAGGCAGTGAGTGCCAGCTCAGGGGAAGGGGACCACTGGCTGGGCACTGGGTCAGCCTGAGGTAAGTAGAGTCTGGGAGCCAGCTGTGGTCAGCCAGCTGGCCACCGCTGCAGAAGGGCCGCCCCCAGCTCCCTCGGCCTCCCGCCTCCGCTGCCGAGCGCCCGCAGGACCCATCTTTGCAGTAGACAAATCATGTCCAGCGCCTGTGAAGGCTTTTCCGGCCCCGGAACATATATAGCGAGTTGTCAAGGCACCTTTCCTCATGCTGAAAAGTCTGAGGACAATGAGACCTTGCCTCTCTGTGCAGTAACACAAGTCGTGTTCACTGAAGGAGGACTTACTCATTGCATTTACTCTTCTCGAAATTACCCAAAGCATCGGAGGTGAGTTCAGGTCAAACAGAAGCTGCTGTCACGCTTCCTTCAGGTCAGGGCCGAGTTTCCCGTCCCCAAACCAAAGAGCGCATTTGTAAAATGATGCTTGGTCACCGCGATAGGCTCTCCTTCTGGCCTGATCAGGTGGGTTTGGGGGTTCAAAGTGCCACAGAGGTCATGCTTGAGTTCAAAGACACCCCGGGGGATGATTTTCCCCATTCTGGACCCTGCCCCCTAGGGGTGTGCAATCATGTGGGTTGTGAATGGGCCTCGGGCTGTGCACTGGGCTCCGGCAGCTTTGAGTCCCAGTGCCGAAGCCCCGCCCCCCAGGTAAGTCGGCCAGCCTGCCTGTGCTGCCGGCGAGCCGCAAGTCGCTTACAGACAGCGTGGCCTGAGTGTAGGAAGGGTTTGCACTGCTAGGAAGTAACTGCTTGAACAGGAGAAAAACCTAAACCCATGTCTTCTTTTAAAGATGTCAGAAATGGTGCTGCTGCCGATATAATATTTCTAGTGGATTCCTCTTGGAGCATTGGAAAGGACCATTTCCAACTCATTCGAGAGTTTCTGTATGATGTTATAAAGTCTTTAGCTGTGGGACCAAATGATTTCCATTTTGCTCTGGTCCAGTTCAACGGCAACCCACACACCGAGTTCCTGTTAAACACGTACCACTCCAAACAAGAGGTCCTCTCACACATTTCCAACATGTCTTACACTGAGGGAAGCAATCAGACCGGAAAAGGATTAGCGTACCTAATGCAAAGCCACCTCACTGAGGCCGCTGGAAGCCGGGCCGGGGACGGAGTCCCGCAGGTTATCGTAGTGCTAACCGCCGGACGCTCGGACGACCGCCTCGCTCTGCCCTCAGCGGAACTTAAGTCTGCTGACGTTAACGTCTTTGCGATCGGAGTCGAGGATGTGGACGAAGGAGCCTTAAGAGAAATAGCAAGTGAACCGTTCCAAATGCATGTTTTCCACCTAGAGAACGCCACCTCACTTCATGACATAGTAGGCCGCTTAGTGTCCTCTGTGCGCTCGTCCTTGGCTCCAGAAAGGCCTGGAGACACAGAGACCCTTAAAGACATCACAGGTAATGGCCACGCCGCCACGCTGCTGCCTGCCTGCCTCGCGGTCCTTCGCAGATGAGCTTGGCGCCCGCTGGCCTTACAGCGTCACTCTGGCTGATGCGCGGCGGGTGGATTAGGGAAGAGATGGCCGTTCATAGGTTTAAAAACAAAGGTTTTTCTTCTCTGTAGCCTCCTTCTGAGAGAGAGCATTCACCCACATCCAAGAGGGTGTTTTTTGGAAACCATTAAATTTTAACTCAAAAAACCCACATCTCACCAAAGGTGCTTCCAGGTTCCTTAGGAGGGAAAGCCCAGTGTGGCTGTTTGCGGTCAGATTGGACGGTGGTTCCGAAAGCTCTGTTGGAGAGCACGAGGGCGGGGTGGGGGGAGAGGGTGCCCACCTCGCTGTCCAGTGGAGAAACAGGGCGAGTGCCTCTCTCCTGCAGGACGGAGTTCAGTTCAGAGGCTTGAGGGAGTTAGGATTGCAGGAAGCCTCAGATAGGACGCAGCCCATGTCCGTGGGGAGGAAGGGAGTCCTGGAAGGAAGTGACAAGCAGTTAGCCAGAGGCCCTTACGTTTCGGCTCTGAGTCTGGTCTTGTCCCATGTCCGAAATGCAACTGTGGCCATGCCCACAGAGGCTCTCCCGCCCCAAGCGGCCTGCCAGCTGCTCCGGTGGCTCTGAGAACGCCTGCCCCGGCGTGGCTGGTCTGTTTCGCCAGCCAGACCCCTGAGCACCCCCCCACCCCCTCCCTGTGCCGAGTGGAAGACGGACAGGGCGGGAGCGTGATGAGGCAAGGGTCAATCTGTCACATGCAGCGGTTCTGGGCAGTGACCAAGCGAGGCTTCCTCCTCAGTGGTGGGCAGGGCGGAGGGGCCCCCTTTGTCCGACAACTAGCCCAGGGAACCAGCTGCCCATGGGGAACGGGGGGGTTTGGGGAGGCTGGGCAGGGAGTGAAGGTGGAGTCGAGGCCTCAGGGAGAGACAGGTGCTGTATTCCCAGAAGGGGGGCAGGGAGGAGGAGGGGAACGGGAGGAATGAGCGTCAGGGGAAAGGAACCAGCGGTGCTGGACAGACAGAGCCAGCCCAGCCCCCGTGTTTCATTAGGTCATTCGTAAAATGGTTTCCCCAAAGGTCACCGTGATTTCGGCTTCGGTGGGGTGAGAGGGCCATGCCCTCCTCCTCCTAGCAGGGAGGGCCGAGGGACACGCTGGGTCACTTATGTTCAACACTGAACAGCGTCCCCTCCTTCGAATGACAGGCTTCACCTCTGTGTGAGTGTTGGCCCTGTCGGGTTACAGGAAAAGAACATGGGACCCTCGAGAGCACCCCAAACCACGCACTCCCGGTGACGGGGCGGTGGGGACAGGCTGCCTATACTGACTTGCTCCATGCGCTGCCGTGTCCGCTGTCCCACAATTCACGTCATCGCTGTTCCAAGTGCAGGGACAGTAACTAATGCCTGTCACAAATAGTGCAGGGTTCGGCAGCAAACGGGACAGCTTTTCCTCATTGATGTCTTGGCCGGAGTGGGAAACAGGGTGCGTGGGTTTGCCTCTGTGCTTAATCCTCATGTGAATGAACAGGTAATTAGATCATGAATGATACCTGAGCTTATCAGCCCAGGACCTTTCTGCACCAATGGCGAAACCTTTGTTTTTATTCCGAGAAAACATCTCTGTCTTCTGGTGTCCAAGCCACTAGCAGCACCAGGCTGGACTATTAATCCGTCTCTGTTGTCTTTTCCGATTCACTTCACTCGGCAGTTTTCCTAGAGTCACGCCCCACTGCGTGCTCCACAGGAAGCAAAAGTCAATCTCTGCTTATTGTCTTGGGGGAAGTAGTCAGTCATGATAGAGAGTAATTCCACTGAGTCGGGGCAATTTCTCCCCATCACCTGCCCACCACGCAGCTTTCCCCCATAAATACATATATTTATATTTATGTAAATAAATATGTATATGTATAAAATGTTAGTGTTGCCACTGTTCTAAACGAGCTCTACTCAATCAGCCTCTGAAAGTTGTGTTTTTAAAATCCCTTTTATGAGTGGATATAAGGCCCAGAAGCTTTAAACTAAAGCAAAAGCGAACGCCGGTCTGTAGTCGGTTCCAGCATGAGCTTGCTTTGCTGCGCGAAGCCTAGAGAGCCCAGGCAGCCTGCTGGCCGCTTTGTATTTGCATAGAATGTGCAAGTGTGGTCTTTCAAAGTTGTCTTAAAAAAAGGAAGTGCCCCGTGCGCTAAGGCTGGGCTGGCACCCACCCCGAGTCGTCAGGAACCTAGTGTTTCCAGCGGCGTGGAAGGAGCCCACGGTTTTCCAGGGACCTTGCACAGCTTTTCCATAGAAAATGCCACAGAGGGTGTGGGGTGTGAGCCTCGAAGGCAGAAAACCAGAGAGGCTCCCGGTTTTAATTCTCAGTGGATCTGATTGCCCCCCGAGGGCCCCTAGATCACTGGGGTGCCCCGCTGGACGCAGGACCTGTGGCTCCTGTGCCCCCCAAGGGTTGGGCTCTTCTGGACAACTCAGCATGCTCATACGTGTCCCATCATGTGCGCATCGGAGGACAATGTTGATCGTTCAGTGATGACAAATTATCCAACATCTTTCTATGACCCGCAGCTGTTTGGCCTTTGGGAAGAGAAAGGTTCAAGGGGTTTCCCTCAGGGTCCATTTAGCTTATTCATACTATCGTAAGGTGCATTAAAAATAAGGAACGAATTAATAAGAAAGGTGCAAGCCTGTGATATTTTCTATGATTGACCCTGGGATCCTTGTTAATTCTTCTTTTAAAGGTCTTGCTGTGCTAAGCGTGTGGCAGACCTTCCTTGGTCCCTCTGGGTCATTGGTTCAGGCCTGAGCAATGATGAGGGATTCTGCAGCGTGATTGGCAGAACCTCTGGTCATGTGATGACCCGAGCCATTTCGTCGTCTGGCTCTGTAGCCACACTGCTGGTCCCGCCCTCCCGCAGACCCTTTAGAGACCCCATGTTTTGGCTAAAGAGTGGCCAATGCTTCAGAATTCTTAGCAATTCTTCAATTCTTTTGTGTGACGGCAATTATTAGTAACACAAGCAAAATTATGCTCATTAGACCTTATATTTCCAAGTTAATATGTTTCCCCATGGGAGGAATTTGTCCGCAGAGATGCGGTCAGGGGCGGCGTGTATTGGAGGAAGAGAAGAACGGAGGCGGAGCCCCTCGCAGCCCTGGCTTCGCTTACGCAATGAGAGAGCTTGGGTGACAGTGTGGTTTCACGGTGGCAGAACTCTTCCATTCCACGAGATTAGATTTGTATCCTATTTCCGCAGTGAAAATAAAAGCAATTTTGTTGGTGCAAAGGCAAACCGTTTTAAATATAAAATGTTCACTGCCATGAAAAAGATCAGAATGAATGGTCTTCTACGTTATAATTATATTATAATTACACCCGAAATACAGTGCCCTGAAATCTCAGAACGTAGACACCGCATAGGCTCACGCGGAATTTGTTCCCACTCCACCATGGATGGGAGCGATTACACCAACACCAGAATAGTCCTCCTTTCTCTGCAGTTTAAATCGGTCTGATGTAAATGTTCTAGCCGAGCCTTTGAACTATTCTCCTCAGGTCCGTAGATTTATCGGTTGCTTCTCTGAAATCCCAACTCCTAGCGTTAGAATGGAAGTTTCACAATGGCCCTCATGGCGAGGGACAGAGGAACTCTTGGCCAGCCTTCCATGTTTGTGTCCGTCTAGGTACCCCAGAGCTAGCTCTGGTCAGGGGTCATCAGGTGCGCATGGTCCCAGAAGGCCAGCGGTTTGGGATGTCATAAAAACGAGGTTGGATAATTACGTCATGACTGGTTTCATATCGCCCTGCTTGACGTTGTTCTGCATTATGTGACGGAGTACGAGGCAAGAGCCCAGTCCCAGACCTGCACCGGTGTTTCATGCAACCAGACATTGTATGAGACAAGAAAATCAAGCCAAAATTTTAGCCGAGCATTTTTAAAATGAAAACTTTCAGGGCCATCTGAGTTCTTCCTTTCAAACGAAATGAGCTGTATGTATGCAGTCACACCGGTTTTCAAAGAAAACGAAGAAGACACAGGTTGCTCCAGGAGTCAGGCGGTCCCTGGATCACACTGCAGTGATGAGCCGCCGAGCCCTGGGTCTGACCGCCTCTCTTGTAGCCGTGCGTTTGCACGACGGCAATTCCCACAATCACTTGAGGCTAACACGAGAAACGTCCATCGCATCTTTGGACGTTTGTTAAAGTCCTCCTTTGCTTTCTAGGCAGGGCAACGCCCAATTCCATGAAACTTCATTGCCCTCCAAATCGAGTAGACATTTCTAGAACATGTACCCATGATTCTCTCCCACAGAAAAGTGAATATGAGCCTTACAAAGATGGCAAAAATAAAAATGTGATAGGAAGTTCCCTATTTTACACCGTCATTTCTAAGAAGTTGCCTCTTATCCATTCCGAATGCAGAACGAAAAGAGAAATTCACGTTCCTTAATCAACATGTGTTTTGTTTGTCCATATTTCGTGTTTCTTATCGGTTTCCAAAGAAACATGTCAGAACACTGAACGATGCATGTGGTCACTTGTTCTAACGCTTTCACGTTTTTGCATTTCTCTCTTTTAAAGCACAAGACTCTGCTGACATTATTTTCCTTATTGACGGATCAGACAACACCGGAAGTGTCAATTTCACAGTCATTCGGGACTTCCTTGTAAATCTCCTTGAGAGACTGTCAGTCGGAGCTCAGCAGATCCGAGTGGGGGTGGTCCAGTATAGCGATGAGCCCAGAACCATGTTCTCCTTGGACACCTACCCCACCAAGGCTCAGGTTCTGGATGCAGTCAAAGCCCTGGGTTTCATTGGCGGGGAGCTGGCCAATGTCGGCTTTGCCCTGGATTTCGTGGTGGAGAACCACTTCACCCGGGCAGGGGGCAGCCGAGTGGAAGAAGGGGTTCCCCAGGTGCTGGTCCTTATAAGTGCTGGCCCTTCTAGTGACGAGATCCGCGACGGGGTGGTGGCGCTGAAGCAGGCTAGCGTGTTCTGTTTCGCCCTCGGAGCCGAGGCCGCCCCCAGGGCGGAGCTTCAGTACATAGCTACCAATGACAAGCTGGTGTTTACTGCCCCGGAATTCCGTAGCTTTGGGGACCTCCAGGAGCAATTACTGTCATACATTGTTGGTGTGGCCCAAAGGCTCATTGTCTTGCAACCGCCAACCATTGTCACACAAGGTACGTATGCCCTTCTCGCCATTGAGGGGGAGCGGGCTGTTGGGTGGGTGGGGTTTTGTGGAAGGAAGGTGGGCACCTCCCTGAATGATCCACCCCGGGAGCAGCTGTAAGTACCACAGCAGAGTCCTTGATGGGAGCTAGCTCTTGGGTGAGACGTCACGGACGGCGTGGTTCCTAAAACAAAAGGTCTGTGAGGCTGAGTGGGGAGCTCCTGTCAGGTGGCGCGTGGTCCAGCAAGTGTGCTTGGAGGGCCAGTCCAATGAACCTGACCCTGTGAGACGTCACAGAGCAGTGCTTCACCCCCTGATGATGTGGCCGTGCTGAACGTGGGTCCTGGGGGCTCACTGCCATCCTGAGGAAGTCACTCCAGGGTAATGGCACCGACCCCTGAAGGTCAGCCCAGAGGAAGTGTGCTCACTCACACGCGAGGGCGTCTCCCCAAAGTCCTTTGCATGCTGGGCATTGAGAGGTGTGCTTCTGAAGGTAAGACCTAAGGAAGCACTCGTGTGGGGCAGTGTTTCGGAGAAAGCTTTCCCCGTGCCTGTCAAGCTGAGGGGTAGCTCTTCTCAGTGAAGAGAGACCGTGATGTGGAGTCAAATGAGGGTCTTTGGCAAAAAGCCCAATTAGAGTCATTTAAAAAAAATCGACAACTAATCAAGCCCCCTAAAGCTACGTGTAATACCTGAGGGAGGTGGGAAGTGGATTTCAAAACTTAGATAAGGAAACAGTTGTGCTCTGTGCTGCGGCGGTGACTGCCGGCGAGCACCGCAGACACAGGCGCCGCACGAACTGGGCGCCCCATCTGCCCATCGGAGAGCTTACCTGCGGTAATGGGCACGCACTGGCCTGGCAGGTTAGGGTTGGTGTGGCGCCACACCCTGAAGCCTCTCTCAGTATTTCCAGACGTGCCTTTGGTGGGTCTGCACCCCGCTAAGTTCTCCCTGGGCGTGCCCACTTTTGGAAAGAGCCACGGTCCCACAGGTTTTGTGAACACTGACCAAGGGCCGTGGCTGCCGTGGTGGGGGCTGGCCTTTGGGCCCTGGTCCCACATTAACCCGCCGTCTGACGCTGGGCTGGCCACACGCTCAGGCCACATGCTCCAGTGCCCTGAGTTTGTGACAAAGGATTCTCACCAGGGGAAGACGTAGTTTTGTTCTGGGAGGTGTTTCCAATTCTTCTTCATTCGAGCCAGTGCATGGCCCTCATTTCGGTTTCCCCAACTCACTGGGGAACCAAGTGCTAACTCTTCGTTGGAAACATCCTCTCTAATCTTTGTGACTAGTTCATCAGTGCCCAGCAGGTGTGCTTGGCTGTGTGGTAGGAGCCGGACGACAAGCCAAGCCTGGGGGACTCGGGGCTGGTGGGCCACACTGACGTGGCGGCTGGCCTGGTAGAGTACAATGCGGAGGCAGACAAGGGAAGTACAAACCGACGGCTAAGCCGAATGTCCCTGGGGGGTGGCGGGTTCGAGGAGGACACCACAGGGGCCATCAGGGAAAAAGGGGGTCCAAGCGCTTTAGACGGGGTGGTCAGAGAAGACCACCTGAGAGGTAGCGGGAAGAACGGAGGTGGAGCGGTGGGAGGGAAGTTGCAGGTGTGTCCACTGTGGGGCGCGGTGAGGAGCCCCGCCCCGCCAGCAGGGCTGGCGCTCCCTAGGCATGGGGCCCCGTGAGGCACGGACAGCTTTCTGCGGGCCTGCGAGTTTGAGAGGCACCTGGGTGCTGGGTACCTATTCACATGGGTGGAGAGCACAGTCTGGGGGTGTGGGCAGGGAGAGACAGATCTTGGGGACCAGGCTGCAGGGCCTGTGCTTGTGCAGCTGGGGAGGAAGGGACAGGGAGGCGAGAGTGTGGGGTGCTGGGACCCTGGCGAGGACAGTGTGTCTCCAGGGTGGGGAAGATCCCCTGGGCCCTGAGCTGCTGAGAAGTGGAGGAGGAGGGAGACCAAGAGGCCCCACTGCTGTGTCCACACGGAGGGCCCTAGAGTGGGTGCGGCGGGAGCTGGTGGGGTCTCCCGCACCAGCAGGACTGCTGTGTGGCCGTGCGGGTGGCACAGCTTTGAGCAGAGAGCAGCATCTGGAAGAACCGTCCTGGGGGAGGGGAGCAGAGCTTGCTGGGGCTGCCTGGGGCTCTGACGTGTCACACGGGCCCCGGCTGTGTGACTTTCTCCGGACCGCCAGTGGGCCTGGCGAAGTGTGGGGAAGAGAGGGGTAGGATGCTGGCTCTGTCAGGAGTGACTGAGGGAGGGAGGGGCAGGGAACCAAGGGCCAGGCCCTGAAGGTGGCGGGAGGGAAGTCCAGCCTGCCGGGGGCCCTTTGGGAGCCAGGGTGAACAGACTTGGGACCTCAGGAGTGGCCGGAGGGGCAAGAGCCAGGGGTAGCTGGAGGGCGAGGCCAGGAGGGGGCGGTGAGTGAGAGCTCAGAGACTTTGCTAAAGACCACAAGGCCACCTGGGGCCTTAGACACAGGTGCTGGGGGCAGGAAGACGGGCTTTGTTGGCTTTCAGGGTCCTGGGGTCACTGAGAAGAGTAGCCTAAGAGTAGCCTCGAGTCGGCCTAAGAGCAGGGTGGAGGGACACAGCACCGAGAAAGGGCGGTGAGGTCTGGACGGTTGAGAGGGATTAGCTTGGAAACAGTTCAAGGACGGGCGCCTGGTCCTGGGCTGCCAAGGCTGCGGGGGAGCCGTGTCCTGGGGAACATGCTGGGGTCGGCCACCAGGGAGGGGAGGGCTGCAGCCGGCTGAGTAGGGGGACCTCAGGTTCACCTCCCAACGAGGGTGTTGCAAACCCAGCCCCAGCAGAACCCTGGGGCAGAGCGAAGAGGCTGCGTTCAGCTTGGCTCCTGGTCAGGAAGGAGGAAGTGTCATTGTGGCCGGTGGTGGTGGGGGAGCTGACACTCAGGTGAACCGCATGCGTCCCCTGGGGTCAGGGGTGGGTGTGGATTTGCCTTTCTATTCATGCACCCTCTAAGGTAGACACCTCTGGTGGAATACAGGACACGGCACCAGGGGGTCGGCACCAGCTTCTTCGTCTCCGGTGTGCAGGGGTCCCGTGTGCGGGGAGTGTGGGCCCAGGCATGCCCGCTGTCCTCGTCTGCCTGTAGAGAGCGTGCATGGGGCAGTTTGGGTGCCTACACACCCGTCCTTCATGGAGCAAAAGAGGGGGATGGAGAAGGTGGGGTTTGGGACAGGCAGTGAGTTTCACCCACACACGCAGTGAGAATCCAGCGTGTCTGTGGGTCTCTACAGAGCTGAGGACTTGAAATTGATTGTTTACACCACAATTTGCCCCCTACGCCGTGGTTGGTCCCCGAGCGCCTGTCCTGGGGTGCTTCCTCTGAAGGAGGAAAGTGCGGACGGATCGCTGTCAGTGAACGTCAAGGGCATTGGAGGGCTGTGTGTGGTCCGTCCGGCCACGGGAATGATGGCGGCCCCTCATGGCCAGATAACTGCCTAGTGAGTGGAGGCCTCCTGCCGAAGCCTGGACGTCCCCTGTCCCTGTGAGTCCCGGAGGCCCTGCCAGTTTCTGGCTGCGGGCTGGTTTCCAGTCTCCGTTCCTGGGACTCAGGGGGACTGCTGACTCGGGGCCACGGTATGGGGACAGGGCTCCTGCTTCGTGGTTTGTCTTTGAGTTTTCCCACTCTGACCATGTCACTGAGAACCTTCACGACACAGGGCTCTCACTGAAAACACGTCGGGGCACTTACCGGCTTTGACGTGGATCTGCTTTTCACGAGTTTTTACGATGCCCGGTCACCGGCGTTCTTCTTTGCCTCAAAGTGAGGGCAGGGCGGCCAGAATGAAAGGGACGGGCGGTCATGCTCTTAGCGTCTGCACTTGGCCGAGGGTGTCCGTGCGGCCCAGTGCTGGCACAAAGGGCCCTCTGAGCGGACACGGATTGTTTCTTTAGTGACCGAAACTGTGGCCCCATTTGGTGCTTGCTGGCTTTCTTAGTGACAACACACTAGTGAACCAGGGGCTACGGAAACCACATCTGTTTGGTAACAAAGCACTGAGTGGGTGGGGACGGATGGGGAGGCCATGCTGCCATCCCGTAGGGAAGGACCCAGCTGTCACTGCTCACATGTGGGTGACAAGCCCCCCACTGACGTCATGTTAGCCAGAGCCAAAGGGGACGTTCTGTGGACGGAACTGGCCGTGCAGCGTCGCGGTTGCCTGTGGTTGCTGAGACTGCCCCACTCACCCTCTCCTGTTGCCACCTACAGTCGTGGAAGTCAACAAGCGGGACATAGTGTTCCTGGTGGACGGCTCTGCAGCGCTGCCCCTGCCCAACTTCAACGCCATCCGGGAGTTCATCATCAGGGTCATCCAGAGGCTGGAGGTCGGACCGGATCTCGTCCAGGTGGCAGTGGCTCAGTACGCAGACACCGTGAGCCCCGAGTTTTACTTGAGCAGCCACACCAGCAAGAAGGAGGTGATCTCGGCCGTGCGGAAGATGAAGTCCCTGGGGGGCTCAGCGCTGTACACGGGCTCCGCTCTGGACGTCGTCCGCAACAGCATGTTCACGGGTGCGGCCGGCCACCGGGAAGCTGAGGGCGTCCCGAAGCTCTTGGTGCTGATAACAGGCGGTAAGTCCCTAGACGATGTCAGCCGGCCGGCCCAGGAGCTGAAGAGGAGCAGCATCATGTGCCTCGCCATTGGGAGCAAGGCTGCCGACCAGGCCGAGCTGGCGGACATGGCCTTCGACTCATCTCTGGTGTTCACCCCGGCCGAGTTCCAAGCCGTCCCCCTGCAGGGCATGCTGCCCAGCTTGCTGGCCCCACTCAGAACCCTCTCAGGCACCACTGAAGGTATGTGAGGGGGGCTTGGGGTGGGGGGAGGCAGACACGCCGGAGGGGGCCCAGGCAGAGCCTTCGGGCGGCACAGCAGAGGGCGACAAGTGACATCTGTGTCCTGTGTCTGCTGTGGGCCCTGAGCTGGGACTTGTCGGACTCAGGAGCCATATGGTACAACTTCATGTCCTAAGAAGCCGCACGAGAACTGCGCGCCTTCTGGTGCCATAAAATGAGGACTCTGTGGCTTAAACCGTAGGGTCGGGGCCCGGCTGTCTCTGAAGCTTCTCGCGGAGGTGGTCCCCTCTCAGTTCCTGTCCCTCATCAGGTCCCAGTGTTCTGTGTCTGCTGGGGGCCCTTGTCCAGCCCTTTCCCCCTCCCCCCCACCGCCGCCCCCAACCCGAGGTGCAGCCTGGATCTTCCCCTCCCGAGCTGACAGCCCGCTCCTCAGTGACCAGGGCACAGTGTTAATCCGCTGTCCTCTCCCTCTACGGGATGTCCTGTCCTTCCGTGGGAGGCATAGGGCACGAGTGGGCGTGAGCAGAAAACCCCGCGGTTGTTCCACGCCCTCAGTAGTGCGGCTGTCGGTGGGAAGTTGTTTAGACCACACCCGGGCAGTCGAGAGCACGTGAAGAGGGGGGCTCCGCCCGCTGTCCTCAATGAAGATGGATGTCACGGAGACTGGCTTTCTGCCTCAGGGGCTCTCCCACCGAGGGAGTTCCGTGCTTAGCCCGAGTTGCATGAATGTGCGCTTTCTCCTCTGGCTCTCTCTCTCTCTCCCCCCTCCCTCATGTTCTTGAAAATCCCAGTCCACACTCTCATAGCCAAAGTACAGTTTGACAGAACATAGGATAAAATTAGTTGCTAGGTTTAAATTTTCCTGAGCCACCAGGGGACAGATGGGAAAGAATTTTTTCAAAAGGCATGGACTTGGATGTGGGGGGAGACACCCCTGTTGGAGAATCGCACCTTTGGCCCTCTATGGGTACAGGGCCTCTCTTCACTCTCCCATGTTCCCACGATCCCCTGCTCTCACTCTGGAGGGATTCCCGTGGGCGCCCTGTTAGGGAAAGAGGGCAGCAGGAAGGGACGCGTGGGTGCCCCTAGGAAAGCCGGAGATGAGAACAGAATCCTCTCATCGAGCATTTTTAGTCCTAAGGAGGTTGTGTTCTCGGGTGAACTTGGGTCAACCTCTCTAACCTGCCCAGTGGGGAAACCTCAGTGCATGTGTAGAGGCGTGTCCACGAGGACCCCGTCTCAGGCAGGGGACCCTGGCTGTGACCGGGCCCCCAGACACGGGTGAGGCCAGGCTCCACGGCGCCCTGGCAGACATCACTCCCAGGGAGGGGTGCTCGGTTTCGAGCCTCTGATCCTTTCTGTCGGTCGAAAAAATTGTGCCTTTGGCGTAGTGTCTCTCTGTGAGCCAGCTTGGCCTCTCGCGTGGCCGTCCACGTGCCTCACACACCGGCCACGGTGGGGGACGTGGGCAGCCTGCTGCCACGTGTCACAAGCCCGATGTGCTTTGCCTGTCTCCCGGTGTGTCCCCGCGTCCTGCGTGTTGGCATGTGTGCGCCTGCGGCAGGCACACATGGGAACCCCGCGCCCGCCCGTGGCGGGGGCGTCTGTCTCACTTTGTTCTCTGTGCTTCACTGCAGTGCACGCAAACCAAAGGGATATCGTCTTCCTTTTGGACGGATCGCTCGGCCTTGGGAAGACCAACTTCCCCTACGTGCGGGACTTTGTCGCGGACGTCGTTAACCGCCTTGACGTCGGAGGCGACAGGGTCCGCGTGGGGGTAGTGCAATTTAGTGACGCCCCGGTCACGGAGTTCTCCCTAAACACATACCAGACCAAGGCAGACGTGCTCGCTCACCTGCGGCGGCTGCAGCTGCAGGGGGGGTCGGGCCGGAACACGGGCTCCGCCCTGCGCTATGTGCGTGCCAACCACTTCACCGAGGCCGGCGGCAGCAGGGTGCGCGCCCACGTCCCCCAGCTCCTGCTCCTGCTCGTGGCTGGCCGGTCGGAGGACTCCTACTTGCACGCCGCCAATGCGCTGGCCCGCGAGGGCGTCCTGACCTTTTGTGTGGGAGCCGAGCAGGTGGATAAGGCTGAGCTTGAGCAGATTGCTTTTAACCCGAGCCTGGTGTATCTCATGGACGATTTCAGCTCCCTGCCGGCTTTGCCCCAGCAGCTGATTCAGCCCCTAACCACATATGTTAGTGGAGGTGTGGAGGAAGTCCCACTCGCCCAGCCAGGTAAAGCTCCCCCGCTGTGCGGGGCTCCCTCCCCCAGCTCCTCCCTGGCAGGCAGGCGGCCCGGCCCGAACTCCAGACCATGGTGACTGTAGCAAGTCGATGGGCTCCCTTTGGTCGCAGCATTTCGAATGGGGGTCGAGACACAGCTGCAGCGTCTGTGCATTCTCTGTCCAAAGGGTGTTCACGAGAGACGGCAAGGGTGGGAGCTCCACTGGTGCTCCTCACACCTCCCCCTACCCTTCGTTCAGAAGCTGCTTCCCCTGATGCCTACAGAAATTCTGGGGTGCAAATGGAGGTGGAGGTGAGAGGGTGCTGGCAGACAGACGTGGGCCCCCCTCCCACGCGAGGATGCCTTGGTGTCAGTGGGAAGTCTCAGTTCTCTTCCTTAGGTGGCAGTTTTTATGTGCACAATCTGCTGTATTGGGAGCAGAGGCTGCAGCTTTCTGTGACGGTAACAAGGTTTCCAGCGGCAGCCTGGCCCGGGGTTCTTCCTGCACACAGACACGGGGTGGTGGCAGGGGGCTGCTGAGTCGTCTAGCTGCTGGCGTCACGCGGACGGGCGGCAGGCTGAGACCGCTGAACTGCATCAGAGAATCCTGGGGCCGAACGCTGCGTTCACATGGTGCAGTGGGGCCCTGCTGGGGGCTGCCACCCTCGTTCTGATGTCTGGATACAGCAGATTGGGGCGCAGTGGCCCACAGAGCAGGGATGGACACTATTTTGGGGGCTGATCTATAACCTCCAACTGAACGAAACGGTAATCCCGTTAGAACAGAAGGGTGCGTGTCACTCACCCTCAGTTGTCATGAGAGGTGGGTCGACTTTTAAGCAAAAGGACAATGAGGACCCCATGTTCGAGAGTTCAGTGTGTAATCTGGAGACACTGTCTATTGTAGAGCGGTTGCCCCCCGAGGCCAGAGTGTGACCCTCTGGGCCCCCCATGGGCTTGCTCTGTTGAAGAAGCGTGATGCTAGCTTGGGTAGACCTGTCTTGCTCTTCTGGTCCTTCTCCTGTGCTCACTTCTTGCAAAGGACCGGAATAACGAGGGCATTTTCATGACGGCTGGTGAGGGCTTTGTCTTCCCTGGCTGGTTTGGTGGTCTTCAGATGCCTCATGTGGCCCCGCACGGCCAAATGGGTGTGCGGCCGGGCGGAAGCCCGTTTGGTGCCTGCCCTGCTCTTCAACCTCACTGTGTCCTAACCTCCTTGTTTTGCAGAAAGCAAGAGAGACATTCTCTTCCTCTTTGATGGCTCAGCCAATGTTGTGGGCCAGTTGCAAACCATCCGTGACTTTCTCTACAAGATAATCGACGAGCTTGACGTGAGGCCGCAGGGGACCCGAGTGGCGGTGGCTCAGTACAGCGACGATGTCAGGATGGAGTCTCGTTTCGACGAGCACCAGAATAAGCCCGAACTCCTGAATCTGGTGAAGAGGATGAAGCTCAAGACCGGCAGGCCCCTGAACGTGGGCTACGCCCTGAACTATGCAGACAGATACATCTTTGTGGAGTCTGCTGGGAGCCGGATCGAGGAGGGCGTGCCTCAGTTCCTGGTGCTGCTGGTGGCGGGAAAGTCGTCTGATCACGTGGAGGAAGCAGCGAGGGAACTGAAACAGAGGGGGGTGGTGATTTTCGCATTGCAGGCCAAGAACGCGGACCCTGCCCAGCTGGAGCTGATAGTGCTGTCCCCGGCCTTTATCCTGGCTGCCGAGTCGCTTCCCAAGCTTGGCAACCTTCAACCCCAGGTGGTGAATCTCTTAAAAACAGTGCAGCCAGCACCAGGTACGGCACAGAGATTCCGGTTGCTTCTGCAGCTCAGTTCTGCAGTGTGGGAGTGACGGTGGGCGGCCCGCTGCAGACCCTCAGAGGGAAGCCCCCCGGGGTGTCTGGGGAAGGTGGAAAAGCAATGGGCGGTTTCTACAGGAACAACAAAATAGGACTTTTCTTTCCCTGCTTGGAGTCTCTAGCTGCCCTTTGGGGAAAACAGGAGTGGTTATTTTTAGGGACATTAGAGACTTTCACAATAAGATGCATGCTAAAGATTTAGACATATTTGTGGTTAGAAATCCTTTTAAGAAAGATGACTTTACTATATGCATAATAAAAGCCACATGGCTTGGTTACATTGTAGCTAAAGGACTCTTCATCTTCCTACTCCCCCGCGTCCTGTTTTAAGGGTGTGCCCGAGTTAGAACTCCTTCACTCCATTCATTAGGGGCACACGGCGGGACGACAGGCAGACGCATTCCCACCGCAGACACTGCATGAAACATTGTCCGCCGACATCCCCATGCCTTTGTGTTGGACCACGTTCCAGCTGCTGATACAAATGCCGTGAAAAGGGTCATTAGTTTCATGAGTGATCCTTTTGATGGGACCCTGGGGATTGGGTGTTCCTGGGGTGACTGTGGGGCCCACACACGTTGGGGCTGGACTGTGACCTAGACGTCTGGGTCACATGTCCCCCCTTGGATCCTTGGCGACTTGCAGTGAGTTATTTACAACAGCCTGCCTCCGAGGAGGCGAGGGTCCTGCAGGCTCCGCCCGCCCTGTCTCCCCAGCCCCTGGCACTTCTCCCGGCGCTTCTCCCGGAATCACGTCTGAGTGTTAGCAGTACTGCCCGAGCCTGGGGCGGCTCTAAAATAAAAGTGCTGTCTACATATAATGGTGCATTCACCCCCCCCACCCCCGACCCCCAGGGCTGCCACAACAAATTACCGCAACTGGGTGGCTTTAAACAAAAGGGAATTCATTATCTCACCCTTGTAGCGGTCAGAAATGCAAACCCAGGGTCCTTGGGTTAAAGTCAAGGTGTCCAGTGAGGCTGCATTCCTCCTGGAGGGTCTGCTGGATTGATTACCCCTTTCCCCGCCTCTCAGTTTCCAGAGGAGCCTGCAGCCTTTGGCTATCGGCCCCCTCCTCCACCTTCAAAGCAGCAACATAGTATCTCCTCAAGTCCCCCACGTCTGCTTTCACCCTCCTCTCTTCTCCCTCTAGACCTGGTCCTCCTGTCTCCCTCTTAAAAGGACATCCCCAAAGTCATGCTCTGTTCTGGGGATTCAAAACTGGACATTTCTGTGGGGCCGTTATTTAGCCCACCACAAGTGGTACCAAATTGTCCCTCTCCTATCCTGTTTGAGTCACATGGCTGTCTTCCTCCAGTTTCAGAGGAGAAGGACGTCGTGTTCCTGCTGGACGGCTCGGACGGTGTCGGGAGCGGCTTCCCTCTGCTGAAAGACTTTGTCCAGAGGGTGGTGGAGAGCCTCGACGTGGGCCCAGACCGCGTCCGCGTGGCCGTGCTGCAGTACAGTGACCGCACCAAGCCCGAGTTCTACCTGAACTCCTACATGGACCGGCAGAGCGTGGTCAGTGCCGTCCGCGGCCTGGCCCTGCTGGGGGGGCCGACCCCCAACACCGGGGCCGCCCTGGACTTCGTCCTGAGGAATATCCTGATCAGCTCGGCTGGAAGCAGGATCGCGGAAGGCGTCCCCCAGCTCCTGATCGTCCTCACGGCCGACAGGTCTGGGGACGATGTCAGCGGCCCCTCCAGGGTCCTGAAGAGCGGTGGGGCTGTGCCCATCGGCATCGGCATCGGCAATGCCGACGTCGTGGAGATGCAGACCATCTCCTACATCCCCGACTTCGCCGTGACCGTCCCCGCCTTCACGGAGCTGACGAATGTCCAGCAGCATCTCTACCAGAAAGTCCGGCTCAGCAGAGAAGAGCTGATCCGGCTGCGGCCAACTGGTGCTCCTTCACCAACGCCAGGTAAGGTCGGGTCACCCTTCCTTAAAGCAACTGGGGCGACTTGCTGGGACCATGGGCTACAAAGAGTTCTCAGTGTAGCGTCCCCTGCCACACAGGGTGTGAGCTAGAGTTCCAGGAAGGGGAGAAGCTGCATGTGTTTGGTCTTGGGGGCCGGCAGTGACAGAGGCGTGGGGAGTTGCTAAAGTTCACCTTTTTGGCCAAATTAAAGTCAGACAGAAGGGCGTGCACCTCGCCTGTGGTGTAGGGAGGCTTTCGTGGGGGTGCCCACGGGGTGGGGCTCTCTCCTTGATGACAGATGTCCCCGGAAGGTCCAGCCGGCAGCCTCCCATGACCAGGGCCTGGGTTTGACCTCAGGCGCGGTGTCAAGCTGGACCACAATCTCCAAAATACTGGTTATTCCAGAGCCAGAGTGTAAAGATGGCTTTTGAATTTGCTTGGTGCTGAGAAGTGTCTTAATTGGCAGGAAGGACTCCTGGAAGGCTCTGTGGCCACAGTGTATCCCGTACCCTTCTTCCTGTCTGCTTCCCCAGGCCTCACTGCAACATGCTGGAAGTTGATGGGAGCCTGGCTGCCAGGAAGGAAGGGACCTGGGTGGGGATGGGCACAGTGGGGACAAGGCAGCTGTGTCTTCTCCTAGTGGCTCACATTCTCCAGAACACCTCCTGCAGCCTCACAGCACGGAGCAGGGGGAAGGAAGGGAGGAGGAAAAGCAAGGGAGAAAAGTCAGAGGCAGGGCACAGAGCCTGTGGGAAAGTGAGGGAGGTGAGGGGGACTGCCATGGTGTGATCGAGGGGGTCAGCTTCCCCTCACTGGTGTGCAGGGCAGGGGGCCGTCTGGCCCCCAGGCTTCCGTGGGCTGTTCCAAAGGGCTTGTCATCAAAGAGACGTGGGAACCAGTGAGACACACAAAGGGAAAGAGGCGTCCGCCAGTTGGGGCGCTTTGGGAATCTCCAATACAACGGGCGGCAGGCTCCCTTCCCTCAGGGGCCCTCTCACGCCCTGTGGCTGCGCCGCCAGCCTCCTGAGTGCTTGGCTGCTTTACCAGAAGCAGAAGCCTGTGCTTCTGCAGCAACAGGACTCCCGCCCATTCACGCCCCACCCTGCTTCCGCTCTGCCCTGCCCTCTCAGCCTGCTCTGAGATGCTTGCTTACCTGGAATCCCATTTCCCTGGCAAATGTCAGGGAATTGGAGAAGAGCTCCCAGAGGAACCACATGGTCTCTCCCAGCACCGGAGTCCTTGCCTCAGCATCCCTCCCCGCCTGCCCGTGACCGTGGTGACCCCTGTCTGCTCCCAGGCTGTCCTCTCTTTTACACAGGGGTGCCCTCTGCTTCTCCTCTCTCCTGATCTCCCGTGCTCCCCGAGCATGGGGAGGGCAACGTTCTCCATATGGCAAATGCATTGCTTTCTCTCTGTCTTAGACCCTCCCTCCCAATGCCCCGTGTCCCCTCCAGCGGTGCCTTGGTCCCCATTCAGATCCCACACCCTCCATACCTCCGCTCTGAGCCCCCCAGTCTGCCCCCCGCATCACGCGGCCGCACACAGAGCATTCCTCCCGTGGGCCCTCCATCTGGCCGAACCCAAGGTCAGTTCTCAGGTGCCTTCTGGCTTGACCCACAAACAGCATCTGTCACAGCTGAGGTCCCTTCCTTCCCGAACACTGTCCCCACGCCATCCACACATGGCTCTGTGTGGCCAGTCTCTGCCTCCCTCACAGCGACCCTTCCTTAGCCTTGGCGGTTCCTCTCTTCTCTCTGACTTGTAGTCACTGGGCCGGGATGCAGGGGTTTTAACCAAAATCGTTAGGATCAGGAACTTTGCCCGTTACGTGGTGGTTCCGCGACAGGAGGGAGGTTGTTGGCTCGAGCTAAGAATCAGGCGCCAGTGAAAGTGAACTCCCGACGTTGTTGGGTCCCCAGGTGCTGGCGGCAAGAAGGACGTGGTCTTTCTCATTGACGGGTCCCTGCGCGCCGGCCCCGAGTTTCCGTACATCCGCATGCTCATCGAGAGGCTGGTGGACTCGTTGGATGTGGGCTTCGACACCACCAGGGTGGCGGTCATCCAGTTCAGCGATGAGAAGCCCAGGGTGGAGTTCCCGCTCAACGCCTACTCCAGCAAGGAGGAGGTGCGGAACGTGGTGCGGCAGCTGCAGCCCAAGGGCGGGAGGCAGGCCAACGTCGGCAGCGCCCTGGATTTCGTGTCCAGCAATATCTTCAAGAGGCCCCTGGGGAGCCGGATCGAAGAGGGCGTCCCTCAGTTCCTGGTCCTCATCTCGTCTGGGAAATCCGGGGACGAGGTGGAAGACGCGGCAATAGAGCTCAAGCGCTCCGGCGTGGCGCCCCTCACCGTGGCCCGGAGTGTGGACCCAGAGGAGCTGGTGAAGATCTCCCTGAGCCCCGAGTACGTGTTCTCGGTGAGCACCTTCCGGGAGCTGCCCCGCCTGGAGCAGAAGCTGCTGACCCCCATCACGACCCTGACTTCCCAGCAGATACAGCAGCTGCTGGCCAGCACGAGCTATCCTCCTCCAGGTGAGTGGGGTGCTTGCTGTGGCTGTCTGTCTCCGGGGTTGGGGGGTTGATAACCAAAAAGGAATACCCATGGTGCTCGTGGCGAGTGCCATGAAAACACAGGCACACCTGTGGCCGGGCCAGGCGGGCCTCTGGCTCGGCGCAGGCGGGAGGTGAGCCGTGGGACGCCACCAATCTAGGGAGGGTGACTGCTAGGACCTGAGCTCGCGGCAGGTGAGTCTGTGGAAGGCTCAAGGAAATGGGCCTTGGCCAGGATCAGATGCGGTCAAGAAAGGGAGGTGACCCTAATGGCTGATGCCTTGCTGAATCTTAGGGCTGAAGCTGCCAGGGGCGAAGAAACCCCGGCAGCTCCTCTCAGCCAGGAGAGAGGGGTGTTTGGTTATTTCTGTCTTCTTTTCGTCAGCATTCACACACGGTGATGGCCGTGTGACCTCATTTTTGTCTGATGTGTCATGGTTACCAGGTGGCTTTCCCTGACGTTGGTATTCCCCTATGGTCTTTTGCGTCCCGCAGGAGAGCCCCGGGCCCGCTGTGTGCGTGGGGCAGCGTCTCTCTTCCTCAGCGTGAATGGCTCAGTGGCAAGACTTGCTCAGCCTTTGCTGTGCTGTTTCCACAACCGGTAGCCCGGTGACTTGTGAGGCAAAAGGCCGGTTGAATTTGTCAAGTGGAAACCTATGAGCCATTTAATACGTGACATCTAAAAAAATACCTAGAATTCTAACTAAGAGGAAAGCAGGACTTTCAGATTAATTTCTTAGTTAAAAAATGGGCTCATGTGAAGATCTAGGAGAAGTAGGATTGAAAGTAAAACCTCTGTATAAATGCTGGAGATCCGTGAGCAAAAAGACACAGGCTGACGGTAACAGCAGGGAGGCTGCACCAGCGGCTAAGGGGTGGTCCCAGACCAGGAGAGGACCTTTGACCTCAGCGGGCCCCCTCTTCCGGTGCCACGGGGATGGCGGTCTGGGGACCTTCGTGCCTCCTGGTTGTTACCATGCACAATTCTGTAGGTTGGGGTTCCCGGGTTTTCTTTCCAAATATCGCTTTGATTTTTCACATTAGTTGTAACCCAGACCACAAAGCCGAACTTAAAATTGAGTAAACTCAGAAAAGTTTGGAGAACTTAAAATATTTCAAGAAGTGGATACTGTTTGGGTGCAAAAGGCCCAATTTTAATGATTATTTAAAAAAAAAAACCCAAGCTATAAACACATGTGACTCGGGTTATAGTTTTAGTCTTATTACTGGGGTGCAATATAGCACAAAGTCCAGAATAAAACGCCAAGGGCAGAAACAGAAGCAGCTGACCGCCCGCCGCGTCCTGAGCTTCCTCCTGTGCCCTCTTGTCCGCAGCCGTCGAGAGTGACGCGGCGGACATCGTCTTCCTCGTCGACAGCTCAGAGGGAGTGAGGCCCGAAGGCATCGCTCACATCCGAGACTTCATCCTGAGGATCGTCCGGAGACTCAACATCGGCCCCAACAAAGTGAGGATCGGGCTTGTGCAGTTCAGCAACGAGGTCTTCCCCGAATTCTACCTGAAGACCCACAAGTCCCCGGCCGCCGTGATCAATGCCATACGCCGCCTGGCGTTCAGAGGGGGGTCTCCGCTCAACACGGGCAAAGCTCTGGAATTTGTGGCAAGAAATCTCTTTGTCAAGTCTGCTGGGAGCCGGATAGAAGATGGGGTGCCCCAACACCTGGTTCTGTTTCTGGGCGGAAAGTCCCAGGATGACGTTTCCAGGTTTTCCCAGGTGATACGCTCCTCAGGGATTGTGAGTTTAGGGGTGGGGAGCCGAAACGTCGACAGAACGGAGCTGCAGACCATCACCAACAACCCCAGACTGGTCTTCACGGTGCAAGAGTTCAGAGACCTCCCCAACCTAGAAGACAGGGTCGCGAGTGCAGTTGGACCCTCTGGGGTCACGCCGGCACCTCCGGGAGTGCCGGCGACTTCCCCGCCTCAGACAGGTACGAGCGGTGGGACCCACGGCTACGGGGTGGGATGCCAACTGTTTTTCAGTTTAAAAATGTCATTGGCATTTATTTGGATGATTTTCATCTCATAGGGGTGTTGCCCCAGGTAATATTAGAAATTAAATACTGGAACAACAATTTAGCTGAAATTGTGGAAGGAAACGCATCCCAGAAAGCAAAGGGTTACTGGCCCCCCCCCCCCCCCGAGACGTCCGTGAGCTTCTCCGAGGTGAACGCAGCCCCACTGAGAGGCCCTCGAAGGTGCACTGAGTGCTGGCTCTCAGAACAGGATGGCTTCATGGAAGCTGGCCAGCCCATGACCCTCTGCTCTGGTCTTGACCGCTTGGTGGAATTAGGAAATGACCCCAAACGCCACTGGTTTTCAGCAGTGTCCCACAAAGCTCTCAGCATGTTGGCAGGCGACCCTCCAAAGGCGTGTGGGGTCTGCTTCCCATTTTGCGATCAGTTCCTGCCAGCCTGTCCTTGCTCTGCCTCTAGCACATGTTCCCAGTTCTTGCCAGATGACATCCTTTGTTGGGACCGGAGGAAAGTGTTCGGTGGCATTTCCTAAAACCCCTGCAGTCAGGGCTCCACAGCAGATTACTGTTTCGGGTGGGATAGCCGGGACTCAGTTCCCCCGAGTTCTCCTGTTTCCTTTCCTTTTTGTTTCAGTGATGTATCACTTATCTTGTTTTTAGCACAATGGTTTGAGGGCTGTGGATTTGGAGACTACAGAGGCGTGGGGTGGAGCCAATCGGTTGCGGGGTGTCCTGTGTGTTGACTGTGGCTGTGGAAACCAGCTCGGTGCTCCTTTTTGTTTCGGCTACTTTCAGAAAGCAAGAAAGCGGACATCGTGTTCCTGCTGGACGGCTCCATCAACTTCCAGCGGAGCAGCTTCCAGGAAGTGCTCCACTTCGTGTCCGACATCGTGGACACGGTTTCCGGGCCCGACGACTCCATCCAAGTGGGGCTGGTGCAGTACAACTCCGACCCCACCGACGAGTTCTTCCTGAAGGACTTCTCCACCAAGCAGCAGATCGTGGGCGCCATCAACAGAGTGGTGTACAAGGGGGGGCGGCACGCCAACACCAAGGTGGCCATGGAGCACCTGCGGCTGAACCACTTCGTGCCGGAGGCCGGCAGCCGCCTGGATCAGCAGGTCTACCAGGTCGCCTTTGTGATCACCGGGGGGCGGTCCATCGAGGACGCGCAGGAGGCCAGCTTGGCACTCACCCAGAGAGGGGTCAAGGTGTTTGCGCTGGGCCTGGGGAACGCCGACTCCGTGGAGCTCGGGAAGATTGCGTCCAACAGCGCCATGGCCTTCCGCGTGGGGAGCATCCAGGAGCTGTCGGAGCTGAAGGAGCAAGTGCTGGAGACCCTGGATGCCGCCATGCAGAAGAACCTGTGTCCGGGGCAGACGGACGTGGCCAAAGGTAGCCCCCGCCACAGCCACACGTGCAGCCCGGTCTCGCTGCTGTGCTTGGCTGACTCGGTTGCCTAGATTTGTCTAGACTCCCAGAGCTAGCCAAGGGGTTCCTTAAGCATCGACTTCCTGTGGCCATTTATGGACCCCTGTCCATGTGGGTTGAGTCCTGGCGGTCACCTCACCTGCTGTGGGGTGCTCTTCCAGTATAAGAGGGAAGCCTGCCTCTCTTGCTCTTATAAGACTGACTTTCTCTCTCTTCTTTAATCCCCCAGCCATTCTGACTGTCGACCCCGTTTCTGTCCACAGACTTCTTAGATCAGTGACAGGAGGGCAGAGTATTCGAGCTCTCAGGTGCCTGTAGTTTAAAGCACGAACTTGGGAGGCACCTAAGTGGCAACTGAACGTCATCACGGGAAACCCGCACAGTCTGCACTGGGGCCCCGGGGAGGCAGGCAGGCGGGCTGCTTCTCACAGTTCATCCGCACAAGCGCTGCCCTTAGCTTAGAGCCAGGGGCCCTGGTCCTGTCCCTGGGGCTGTGCCCGAATGTTGGGCTCATCTCCACAGCCCCTCTCGGAGCTCACTGCCTGCTTCCCCCCACAGCCTGTAACCTGGATGTGATTCTGGGGTTCGATGGCTCAAGAGATCAGAATGTCTTTGTGGCTCAGAAGGGCCTTGAGTCGAAGGTGGACGCCGTCTTGAATCGAATCAGCCAGATGCAAAGACTCAGCTGCAGCGGCGGCCAGATGCCCGTCGTCCGGGTGTCCGTGGTGGGCAATACGCCCTCGGGCCCCGTGGAGGCCTTTGACTTTGCTGAGTACCAGCCGGAGCTGCTCGAGAAGTTCCGGAACATGCGCAGCCAGCACCCCTATGTCCTCACGGCGGACACGCTGAAGGCCTATCAGAACAAGTTCCGGCAGGCCTCGCCGGACAGCGTGAAGGTGAGCAGGGCCTTCCCCTGGTCACCAGGAGGCCTGTGGTGTTCCATTAACACCCTTCGTGTTCCGTGGCCTTGGGAGTGTCTCTGGTGTGAGTCATTCACTCAGCCTGGCGTACTCCGAAGAGCGGTGTCTCCCTGGTTTTACTTAAGCTCTCTAAGAAAATATCCACCTGTGGTTTTGGATAAATTGAACACCACCACACACTGCTTCCTTTCCCACTGGAGTAACTGCAGGGCAGCCAAGAACCCGGGGACACCGGGCCATGGTGCCCGACCTCGCCCCAGTTTCCTTAGCTGGAAACAGAGGGGTTCGAAGGGCGGAGCTCCCTCGCAAGCGCCTGTGATGTTTCTTTTCAGTTTCAGCTGGAGTTTGACTCGTCTTGTATTTTCAGGTGGTCATTCATTTTACGGATGGGGTGGATGGAGATCTGGCTGCTTTACAAAAGGCTTCGGAGGAACTCCGACAAGAAGGTAGGTTCCGGGGTTTTCTCAACGTGAGACGGAGCCGTGGGGGAGGCAGATGCGCGGTCCTGCTGGAGAGAAAGGAAATCGCTGACAGGTCCTCGGGCCGCCCTCCTGGGCATCTTGGCTCCCTGCTGCCCCCCTGGGGCAAGGGGATGGGGCGGCCAGGAGCCACCTGTACCCCAGACTGAGTCCTGGCACAGGCCCTGCCGTCTCAGACCTACGCAGGTGGTATGACATCAGGAAGCATGACGCTTTTGCAAGAGGGCAGGAAGGCTTGATTCACTTAGCGACATCACGTAAACTAGGAATTAATTTTGCAGCAAAAAATATTGCTGTCTTTTCAGTTAGCCCAGCTCAAGAAGACAACAACATCCAAGAAACATAAACTGTAATATAACATAAATAAAAGCACGCTTTTAGATTTAAGCTGACTGACTGGATGAGCCGTGGTGGCTGCTTTCGGACGGGACAGCTGCCTGCCCAGCTCCGGGCTCTGGCAGCTCTGACTGCCGGAGTGCGGCGCCAGCGCCGGGGCGGGGGGGGGGGGGGGGGGTTGGCCACAGTACAGGGAAGCATTCAGTCACCACGAGAACGCTGTTTATCGCTCGTTTCCCCGAGCAGTGGAGACGCGATTGCTCTCGCCTGATTTTGAGGGTGTGGTACCTCTTTCCTCAGCACACCCGGGTCAAGTAGGACCAGTTGGGGAATTCGTGCACGAAGACACTTTGCGGGGTCACTACCTGTATTCATATGAAGCAGTGTAGTCACTGCCGTGTCTGAGACCACTGCTCCAAGGGGCTCGAAGCTGCAGTATCTCAGCGCCATACAGGGGCTAACTGGCTCGCATAAACGTGTCTCCGGGAAGGGCCAAATGATACACTGATGTGGTCTTTGAAGAAGAAAGATGCCGTGGCTCTCCAGCGCCCCTGTCAGCCTTAGAAATGTGCCCATCCTCGCAGGTGTCCAGGCGCTGATCTTGGTGGGCCTGGAACGCGTCGCCAACTTGGAGCAGCTGATGCAGCTGGAGTTCGGGCGAGGGTTCCTGTACAACAGGCCCCTGAGGCTCAACTTGCTGGACCTGGACTACGAGCTCGCGGAGCAGCTAGTGCGTATTATGTGCCTCCGTATGCCAACCACAGCTTTTGGCTTCTCAGGATAAAGACATCAGGCCCTGGCTGGTGTGGCTCAGTGGATTGAGCATCGGCCTGAGAACCAAAGGGTTGCTGGTTTGATTCCCAGTCAGGGCACATGCCTGGGTTGCAGGGAAGGTCCCCAGTAGGGGGCGCATAAGAGGCAACCACAAATTGATGTTTCTTTCTCTCGCTGTCTTTTTCCCTCCCTTTCCCTCTATCTTAAGAATAAATAAATAAAACCTTTAAAAACGTATAATGAAATCAGCGATCACCTGGTGACGGGGGAGAGGCTGCTGGGTGGGTGAATTAACCCATGGAATACATGTGGGACCTGCCTTGTTGCCCTAACATGTGTGAGTCCTGGACAGGAAGAGATCCAGAGCGAGAGTCAGTGAGCTGGGACACGTGTCCCCAGGTGTGCTGATGTTTTGGCCTCAGCATCCCCTCTGCTCCCTTTGATAGAGGTCTTTTCATTCATGAGATTGCTGGTTTGAGACCGACCCTTCCCGAACAGAAACCATGTCCACGGCCTCAGAGAGCCGGCATGAGGCGAACGAGAATGTGCAGGGAAAGGAAAGACCATTTCTGGGTGGAGAAGGGGTGCTGATGCCTTCTCTTCCAGTTTCCTTTGAGCAGGTGAAGGTGCCCCTGGGCTTGCTCCCCCTCCAGAGTTCAGCCTCTCTCAGCGGGAGGGTTGGGAGTGGGGGTGGGGCTTTCGGGAGATGTGGGCTGAGCGGTCCACTCTGAGGCCCTCCAGGGACCACAGTGGGCCACCGGATGGACTGAGTATGCCCTGCCTCCTCTCTGTGGCCTCCCAGCACCGGAACCAGGGTTTTGAAAACCGGCTGGAGGGACGTGTGGTTAGGCGGTGAACCTGGGATACGGGAGGAAGGGCAAGCTCTGGGAAGCTCTCTGCCAGAAAACATACCTGACCGCCACGAGTTTAGCAGGTGGAGGTGTAGTTTGGGGCAGCTTCCCCATGCTGGGGCGGGAAGGGTGTGTGAGGGCCGCAGAGGCTGGTGACCCGGCTGGTGGTGCTGTAGCTGGGAGGCAGGGACCTCGGGGTCTGCCCCACACCAGGCCTCCTCCAGGCCGGTGCCCAGGTCCCCGGCCCTGACCCCGGGCCTTCGATTTGAAACCTCCTTCTGTTCTGACCTTCGGCCATTTGTTCATTAGGTTTTGCTCTTTGGAGCTTAAAAGTACATAAAGTACGCTTCACGTTTGAAACTTGAGTATCTGTGCTGGAAAGTTCTAGAGATAAGGCCCAACCTGAGGGGACATTGTGAACAAGGTTTATTTTACTTTGCTCTTGGTCTCCCATTAGTGACTGACCGCCCCGCCCCCCCCCAGCCCCCGACAGTGAAGCCAGGAAGCCGGTCTCTGAGCGAATGCCACGCCGGGGTGACTTCTCTCCCTGTGGGATCCACACAGCTCAGGCCTCGCCCTGTAGGGCCCGCCTGTGCTGTTTGGGCAGGCCCATTGAGACTCCAACGTGCTGTTACAATTTGGCAGGACAACGTCGCGGAGAAAGCGTGCTGCGGGGTGCCCTGCAAGTGCTCCGGACAGAGGGGAGACCGCGGGCCCATCGGCAGCATCGGGCCGAAGGTACGGCGGCTGCACCCTTTCCTTACGCCCGAGGCTCGGGCTCCGAAGTCTGTCATCACCTTGGCTGGAGAGGGAGAAGGGGGAGGAGGGGCCCCCAGGCTGTAGGACAGAGGATCGGAGGATTGGACGAGTGTCCACATACCCGCTCCCATCCCCCAGTCCCGGGGGCGAGGGGGTCTCGCTGTTCCCTGACCCACTGGCTCTGCGTGTTACAAAAGCAAGTTAAAACCAGCGGGCATCTCTGACCACTCACTGAGGACGGACGGTCCCCAGGGGCGCTTGGCATCTGCCTCGGACAGGAAACAGCCAGGATTTTGTGACAGATCAGGGGCCTTAAAGGGACTGACAGAAAGAACAATCGCACCAAAACAACGAGTGGGGAACTGGGCAGTTCAAGGGGACAGCTAAAGCCACACTAAACTCGAGCGCCGCTCTGCCTCACGCGGGGGTCAGGGGGACGCTTCGATACGGAGCAAAACCCTCCAGCACCCCGCGGATTTACCCAGGAACCCACGTGCTTTGTTTTAGGGCATTTCTGGAGAAGACGGCTACCGAGGTTACCCCGGTGACGAGGGCGGACCCGTAAGTGAAGTTGCTTATTCCCGAAATTGTCACTCCCTCCTTGTTCTGTGCCGGGACCGAATGGTGGGGTTCCCAGTCCCTCCGTTTCTGCGGCCTTTCCCGCTGGGAAGCACTGAGGGGTAACTTCCTCAGCAACGCTGTCGGACTGCGACGTGATGGAAAGCAGTGGGGCTTCCCTCCCTCTGTGTCTCAGGGAAGGGCCACTGCGCCTGAGGCCCGGGGTCACCACGTCCGGCTCTGCACAGTCAGATCCCCAAGCACAGATGGGAGGCAGTGGGAGTGGGGTGCCGGGGCCCTCATCAGGCTGTGATCGGGTCACGCCCTTCAGGGGAAGTCTCCCAGGGAAGATTTGGATGGTCAAGAGCCTCGGGGTCCAGTTGAGGGTGGGCAGAGCCTTCTGGAAGCGGTCCCAGGGACAGACGTGGCCAGAGAGGCTTTGAGACACTAGAAGAAGGCCCAGCCTGGGATTCCGGGGCCCCTTGGGAGTAGGCGAGGTCACAGGCTCCCAGCCTCACTGGAGAGCTGGGGATGCGGGCCCACACAGAGCGGTCAGGCCGAGCGTTCTCCGCGGGGGCCTGCCCACCTGGGCCCCCCGGCGGCAACTTCTGCACCACAGACCCACCCGGTGTCCTCCCCCCCGGGATGCTGTGCCCTGGGCCTCAGGGGCAGGGATGCTGGGGCCCTGTCGGCTCAGTCAGCCGCCCTGGCAGTAAATCGGCTTCCTAAGGCGCGCCTTTCACAGAGCTGCGGACCCTGTGGGGACTGAGGACCAGGAGCCCCACCTTGTAAAACAGCTTTGTCTCCCTGACAGGGTGAGCGGGGCCCTCCCGGCGTGAATGGCACCCAAGGCTTCCAGGGCTGCCCCGGCCAGAGAGGAATAAAGGTACTGTGTGGGGGCCGCCACACGCGGCAGGGCCACAGCCCTGGGTGGCGGGCCGAGGGGCAGCGGCACCTGCAGAAGTCCTGGTTCCTCCCCGTGTGTCCTGGGGGAGGATAGGGCGGGGGCCCTCTGCTGGGAGGGCGGCCACAGCTGGGGGCCCAAGAGTGCAGGCCATGCTGGGAAGGGAACCTGAGGGGCAGAAATAGTTTCCTGTGGAAACAGGGAGCCTCTGGGAACCTGTCACGAGGACAGACAGGTGTGGGCCAGGTTAGAGGGAAGGCCAGTGCCCGTGGCTTCAGCCCGGGACCCCAAGAGGAGCCATGGAGGTGGGGGTGCAAGATGGAGGCAGAGACCGCTGCACCCACTGGTCCTCTGCAGGAAATACTTGGATTCAAGGGCTGACGAACTGTCTCCTCCACTGGCTGAAGTTAAAGAGCAGGCGCTGAAGGCAGGGCCACTGTCCTGCCTGTCACAGAGGGACCTTGGAGCCCTGACCCTGGCTTTCAGGCCCCTTTCCCAGAAAGCAAAAACCACCCAAGGGCTTAGGCCCAGGAGAATTAGCTTTGTCACCTCCCTGAGATGGTGAGACAGCAATCCAAACAAATGCATCTCTAATAGTGAATTCTCAGCTGCCGTGGCTTTCGGCTGGGTGTGGGGCAGCGCCGTGCTGCAGCTGAGGGTCTGGCTTCCAGAATGGAGATAATGTTTCCCTTTCCCTTCCTTTCTAGGGATCTCGTGGGTTCCCAGGAGAGAAGGTACGGAGCCTGGTTTTCTTTTTACATTGAAACTTGCGCGGAATTTCTCCCTGCCCCTCTGCCCGAAGGACTCCGACACTCACCCCTGTGTCCTGCCCCTCACAGGGTGAACTAGGGGAAATCGGACTAGACGGTCTTGACGGCGAAGACGTAAGTAAACTGGAGTGCTGAGTCCCGGGCGCCTTGGTCCCCAAGATTCCCGGGATGGTGCTCAGTCTTCGGTAGCGACTGTGCCAGGAATGACGTTTCGCCCTTGTCTTCGGCAGGGAGACAAGGGGTTGCCTGGTCTTTCCGGAGAGGCTGGGAGTCCTGGGAGAAGGGTAGGTGCACGTCCACATTTGCTGTGAGGGAAAACCTGTCCCCGGTTCCTCTTGGGGCTATTTCTTTCACTTATGTGTTAACTCCGCTTCCTCCAAGCAGCCTTCTCTGATCTCCTCTGGGGGTGCCTCCTGGGCGTCCCCTACGTCTGTGGGCAGCTGCAACAGGTGATGTTACAGAGTCTCGTTGGAGACTGTGCCCCACAGTGCAGGGACTGAGGCTGTTGTGTTGTAAATAAACTGCAGTGTGTGTACAGGGTAGGCCCCGGTAAGCACCCGTGGACGCCCTGAACCGAGCAGGAAGTAATTTTATCCTCATGGCAAGTGAGCAAATGCGTAACATCGGTCTATTTAAGATTTATGAACTGAAGAGTGATTTTCAGGGTGAGGCAAAAAAAAAATTACAATTCTCTTTCATGTTTAGTCTCCACTTGCATTTTTTTGTTCAGGGTGACAAAGGACCTAGGGGAACCAAAGGAGAAAGAGGAACCGTTGGAATCCGAGGTGACCCGGTGAGAATTCCTCATGGACAATCGGAGACCCGAGTCTGTGGGAAGAGAGGGTTGAAAGGGAGAATTTTACTTTCCACGTGGCTTTAAAACGTGCTGATAAAGTACATGGTTAATCTGTTTCCGTTGGTTTTGGGGTGGCTGGCCATATGTTTGCTGCCTAGCTGTAGGGGTACGTGTTTGCAAGCCCTGTCCTACGGACACCTGAGAAGGTTCTGTAAAATGTGGTCTCCAGACACTTTAACCCAGCCGGATGGGGTGGTCAGGAAAAATATGCGTGAGGATGTGGATGCGAGGCTCTGCGGCAGTCCCTCCAGAAACATCCCAGGCAGATGGCATCCACCCCCTTCACTGCACCTGATGTGGGTGCTCAAAAATCCTTCGCCCCAGGGAGGACGGTGCCCGGGCTCCCTCTTGCCTCGTCCCGGCCTGGAGGACAGGAGGCCGGCCCGGGGATGGTCGGTCATTTTCTCACGGGCTTCACAGAGCCGGAGGCGAGATAAGCTGCAAACACCTTCCCTTCCCTAAAGCAAACTTCAGTTTCTTCCCCTGCCGGCGTGGCTCATTCCCCTGACCTGTGTCGTTTTCAGGGTGACTCGGGACGGGACAGCCAGCAGAAAGGACTCAAGGGGGAAACCGGGGACTTCGGGTCCATGGTATGATGCTCCTCGTTGCCAGGCTCCCTGTGTGGGGTGGGCCAAGGAGACAAAACTCACGCTGGCTCGTCCCCAGCCCCGAGGCCGAGGAGGTGGCCTCCAAGGCTGTGGATGTGGGAGGTCGGAAGGAGGCAGAGGGTCCCCTGAATCTGAGGGCGTGTCCCCGTGCAGGAAGTCTCTGCCAGGGAACGGAAACAGCCCTTCCAAGGGGGGCTTCTCCTTGGCGGAACTGGGGCCCCTTAGACATTTGCAGACACAGTGCTTGTGCAGCCCAGGCTGGCGCCCATGGGACTGCACCCCAGCAGGACTGCACCCCAGCGGGACCCACCCACACAGTGCCCGGCTGCCCTGGGTGTCCATCCTGCACCCCGCGGTGTCTTGGGCAATATTGCCGGGTTAGACATTCTTCTCTGCAGCTGAGAATCTCACGCGGGTTTTCTCTCCTGCACCAGGGTCTCCCTGGGAGAGACGGGGTGCCTGGCAGCCCTGGGGAGCGCGGGAAGGACGTGAGTACCTCCGGGGGCTGAGGGGGCTCTGCGTGACGTTAGCGCCATTGAAATGCCAAACACTGTGTGGGGCAGTTACTCAGCGACATCCCGTGAGGGAACTTCAGGGAATTTCGGAAATTGTTGTCACTCAAATCTGGCTGCTTAGGTCTCCAGCTCTTTTCCTTTGCTCTGTGCTCCCTTTCCCTCCCTCCCCCGGACCTATTTCCCTGCCCTGCCCCAAACATGCTGAGCCGACGCTTTTCAAAGTCCTATCTTTACTGCCTCTGAAAATGTGGCCAGGCTTCTTCTCACGAAATACGTAACAACTCCAAATGAAAGGCGACCCCGGGGGAGTGAGGGAATCGGCAGGAAGGCAGATGGGGTCGCTCATCGTTACTGGGTGTGTAACTGTTTCCTGTTGCGCGCGCTGCGGGGACTCAGGCGATGAAACCAGATTCCGGTTTTCTAGCGATGGCATCTCGCGGTGGCTTCTTAAGACGGTGCAGAAATGTCAGCTGCAGAATAGCTGGCTGCATGCCTAACCTTTGCGTCCCGTCGAGGAGTTAGTACCCGATTCCAAAGGCTCGCGCGAGTCGTCTGCCGGCTCCCAGGGCCCGGGGGCGCTCAGAGCACGAGCCGGTAGCGGGTGGTCGGTGCCCGGGGAGGAGGGGTCCGGGATCGGCAATCCTCAGGTGCCATTCAGGATGCTGTGGGTGCCCGGGGCAGGTCTCTGCTCCGACACTGGCTGGGGCTGTGCAGCCATTTCCCCCGTGACCGTGACATTTTAAGGGGTGAGCCGCTGGCGGGTTGGGAGGGAGCCTGCCGACGTGAGGGCTTTTAGAAGAAACGACTCTCCTTCGCAATCAGAGGACACGCTGTGGGCATCATTTTGCTTTTAAAATCCAGAAGAAAACTTACTATCTGAAAACGCCCTCAGAAGCTTTGAATATCATTCTTGAATAATGCCGCCCAGCTTTGGAACGAAAAGGCGCCGCGGAGGAACCCCACTGTTAGAGCGGCCGCCTCACTCAGTCCGTGGGCCGGGCCGGACTTGTTTTCGTGAGATACAGCCGCGCGCACCATTCGTTCGGATTCAGTGCACGCGTGGGTTTGAATTCGATACAGCCGAGGGCTCCTGTGGCCTCCGTTGCCTCCTTTGCTGCAGGGGGAGCCCTGTGGCACGGCGCCCTCCTTCCCTGGGCCCTCGCTGGGCCAGCTCCCCCTTCTGCGGGGCTCCCTCCCCCCCCCCACCCCCGGCAGGGCCCCCACGGGCTGCCTTTGGCCCGAGCAATGGATCCCCGAGCGCCGGTGGCCTCTGGCCGTGCTGAGGCTGTCCCCTTTGGGAGGCACCAGCTAGATGGTCACTCTGTAGAGGAGTGACCTGGCCCCGCCCCTCCCCTACTTGTCCATGTGCCATCCATGGAAGGAGGCCACAGTCTTCCCTTAAAGAAGCGGCCAGTCAGCGGAAAGTAGCAAAATGGTCACTCCAGGAGGTCCTTGGGCTGGCCCGTTGGGAGTAAGATGACGGTCCTTGGGTTGACGCAGCAGAGGGCTGGCCTGGTCACCACTGGCTGTGACCGGCCCCAGAACCCCAGCCCCTAACCTTGCGGAGATACACCCAGGACGTTCCCGCGGCCCCGCCCCGCCCCTCCCCTCCCACTGGAGAGGAAACACCCGGCGTGGGAACTCTGCTTGGGAACTCAGAGTGACTTACTGGGCGACCCCAGAGGTGCGAAGGAGGAGTCGTGTCTGGAGCGTGGGCAGGAGGCGTTGCCCAGACTTGAGCGCAGACCCAGCGCCCTGGGCCATCAGGGTCACAGCCGTGCTCTTGGACACTCCGTGGACGGAGGATGTGTTACTTTTGGCGGCCGGACTCGGAGAGTCTGGGGCCCCTTCCGTTCGGTGGAGCGCATCCCACCAGTGACTGCTCTCACTGGCGGGAGAATGGGAGGGCGCTGACACCCCCTTCGCATTTCTCCCTGGGAACTCCAACTGGGCAGCCAGGAGTCGTTGTTTGACTTGGCAGGTTGGGAGCGGCCCTGGCAACTTCCATCTCGGTGGTGGAGGGGGCGCGTGGAGGCGAACCTTCCCGAGACCAGGCGGGAAGGAGGGTGTGGTTTTGTGTGCGAGTCCTCGGGGCTGATGGGGCCTGGCACACAGCGCGTGGCAGAGGAATGTGAGCGTCAGGTCACACAGAGTCCCCGGGCTCCGTCCTGGCTCCCCTCACTGTGCGCCTTCTTCCGCAGGGCGGCTATGGCCGGAGGGGCCCAGTAGGAACTAAGGTAAGCCTCCCAGTTGGCTCCTCTCCTCTGTCATCTCAGTGTGGCTAGATGTGGGCTCTCAGGGACTGTCCTGTGCCCACCGCCCACACGCGGAGACCTCCTCTCTCCTTCACCGCCAAGGCTGGTGGGTCAGCCAGCAGCTACCACTTTTCCTGTGGCCTTCAACTTGGCCTCTTCTAATGGACTTGTGACGATGATTAACCGTGGGGACCTGGGGGGCGGGGGTGAAGGGGAAAAGATGGAGGGGGCAGTTCTGGGGCACCCTTGTCCACGATGTACCCACTTCTCTGGTCATTGGCAAGTCACAGTGTCGCGGTGTCTCGGGCTCCTTGCCCATGAAGTGCAGGTCTGGGTCCCCAGACGTCCTTATTTCCCAAAGCCACATTGAGGAAAAGGGGAGGCCAGGGTGGGCAGTGATTGTAACAGCGCACAAGGACAGCTGGCGTCACCTGTTGGGTGTGTCACCCTGGGGCTGCCGGGTCCATGGCTTCCAACCCCCTCGTAGGGCTGGGGTTGCTGCCCAGTCCCCTCGTCCCACGTGATCGTGGACCAGAGAGTCTACGCTGGTGTGACCCACCCCGACCCCTCCCTGCATCTCCTCCCTTCTTTCTAGGGCAACAAAGGTGACCCCGGCCAGCCGGGTGCCGCAGGGGAGCAGGGGACCAGAGGTGCACAGGTCAGTACCCGGCGTGCCCTGAGCCACCTCACAGAGGCTGTTGCATGTTGTTAAGTGGAGGTGACAGTTCACTTCACAAGCGGAGCACGGGTCGCCTCAGTTAAAGGGAACAGCGCAGGGGCATCTTGTACATTCCCAGGGGTGCATGGGTGTCCCCTCCTCTAGTTTCACAACGTTCTCAGATCCCCAGAGGAGACCCTGTGCCCGTGATGTCGTTGGTCCTCGAGTCCCCACCCCAGCTCCTGGGGACACTCATTTCCCTCCTGCCTTTATGGATCTGCCTCCTTCTGGACATTCCGTAGAGACGGGGTCGTTCAGCAGGCGGCCTCTGGGCCTGGCTCCCTTCCCTTCGCACCGCGTTGTGGGGTGAGGCGGGGCGCCTCTCCTCGGCCGAGTAAATCCCACGGCACGGTGGGCCCCAGCTTCCCGACCTGCTCGTCGGTGAGGGGGCACGCAGGTGGTTCCTGCCTTTTGGCGATTGCGACTGTTCCTGCTGGGGACGTCTCAGACACATGTGCGTTTTTTAAAAGTGACGTCCCCTCCGTGGCCCAGGCTGGCTGCCGTTCCCACGGCAGACACCGGAGTGTGGCCCCAGGGGACCCCTTTGGCAGCTTTAGGGAGGCTCTGGGCTCCGTGAAGGTGCACATGTCATCCTGGGCTTCCTCCTGGAGCGTCAGCTCGACACCACACTGACCTGAGCCTTTCCCCACCAGGGAGTAGCGGGCCCCACGGGTCCCCCGGGCCAGATCGGCGAACAAGGCATTCCTGGACCCCGGGTGAGTTCCCTTCATCCCCCACTCTGCGTGGCTACACCGGCAGCACAGGGCCTGAGTGGGCTGAGACTTGTGATGGGTGTCGCCGAGGACCGACCTTCCCCTAGCCCGACTCGTTGGTGACACCAACACGGGGACAGCCTCAGTCTCCGAGGCCACCTATGTGAGGACATGAGAGCCCTCCCTCTCGGGGCTCCAACGGCCTCAGGTGCAGTGCCGTCCCCTCCCAGCAGCGGCCAGCCGGGCTCTGGCCAGGTCGGAGGGATGTGCCTCGTCTCCGAGGTCTCCGCATGGGGCCGAGTGGACCCCGGATCTACTGACAGTCTCAGGGGTGACAGATTGTTTCATAATCTACCCCTGGGGGTTGGCTCTGAGGTTCGATAGTTTGCGTAAGGGGTTCCCTGTCCTCACCGTCACACAGAAGATGGTCCTTGAACCTGCTGTGACTGCAGAATTCCACACGTCTCGGCTGTGAGTGACGGGGGCAGACCTGTGTCCCGGCCGAGCTGGGCCAGGTGTCCCGCGCACCTGCTGGCCCTAGTGAACAATGGGATAGTGTGGGGCCCGTCCTACCACTTGTTACGGAAAATGACAAGGACCAGCACCTGGCAGGGGACTGGCCTGATGCCACCTGTCGGCACAAACAGGCTTTGCGGTGGAAGTGGGAACCCAGTGACAGCCTTGGTCCACTCAGAAAGTCCTCCCCAGTTTGAAACCTGATAAAGACCTATTTTGAACATTTAGTTCAGCTCCGATTAACCAAGAACTTAAGATGGAATAGGGAGGAGGCCGAGCTCTTGAAACAGTGACCAGCAGGCACAGAGAGCTGCTGCCGCCTGGCCTCTATTCGTGGGGCTCGTTCCCGGGCCCCACAGGCTGTTCTGCGTGTGGGGACCCAGGTTCCCTCACTCACCCAGCAGAGCAGAGCACACCGGTCCCCACACCTGTGAAGCCAGGTCTCACTGTGGAGGTGTGGACAAGACCCCCCTAAAATGTGGGTGTTCTCTAGTTAGGGGCTCAGGGTAGGGAGGGACGCTGGGAACTGCATCGTGGGACATCCGCGTGCTGGCTGAGAGTCACGCAGGGTCGTACAGGCCACACGCGTTTGCCTTGGGGTGTGTGGTGCCGCATGTGACTCTGAGCCCTGCTGCTCCGCCCCGACCTCCGGGGCGTGGGGAGGGAAGCCGGGGACAGACACCGGGGCCCGGAGGGTGGACATACTGTCACTGACGCTGCTCTCCTCTCGTCCCAGGGGAGCGGAGGGCCCGCCGGTGCTCCTGGAGAACGGGGCAGAAATGGTCCCCTGGGAAAAAAGGTTGGTTTTGACAAAGGAGGAGCCTGTTCCCTGAGGCCAGGCCTGGCCAGCCTGCTGGTGGCCTCTCCCGCGTTTGCCTGCCCACTTGCTTCGCTGGCACATCCCTTCGCAACCCCTCCGGTCTTTCCCACCCCAGCCTCCCCTGTTGAGAGCTGGCTTGGCTGGTGGGGTCCCCGTCCCCACCTGAAGGGAACGCACGGCTTGTGCTCACAGGCCTGGCCTCGTGGCCGGGACCCGGCAGCAGCTGTGGCTCGTCTGATCTGCTCCCGCCGTGGCACGTGACCATGGTTTCACGTCCTTGTGTCTGTCCGATCAGACACAAGGGGTCCCCTAGTGTATCTGGCAGGGCACTCAGCTGCTCTGCTGGCCGTGCTTAGCTAACCCTGCGCCCTGACCATTTTGGATGCCGGCAACTTATTATACAAAGGTTCTCCGGCAGCCTGCTCTCTATAAACCTCGAGAAAAACCACAGTTTATCCTAGCCAGTCTGAAAGGCCAGTGTCTTCTCAGTGAAAGAAATGCGTTCCTGGGAATCCAGAATTTTCCCTGGGGTTGGGCTTTCCTGCTGAATTCAGTGCCCACCAACTCTCTCGGCTTCTTGCCTGCCCCCCTCTCTCCCCTGTCAGCGTGTTCACATGCCACGTTCATGAAAAGAACACACGAGCCTCCCTGGCTTCTCCGCCAGGGCTCCACACAGGAACTTGCAGTTGGAGAAATCATTTTTATCGAAATCTAAACGGGGAAGTTGGCGGTGGCGTCACCTAGAACGCTGGGGCTTGGAGTCACGTTTCCAACCGGTCTGGAGCCTCGGGTGTCTCAGCCTTTTTTCTCGTGTGCAGGGCGAGCCTGGAGAGCCAGGACCAAAGGGAGGACTCGGGAGTGCGGGTCCCCGTGGGGAGACGGTAAGATCAACACACGTCGCTGACTCTTTGCTGAACCGTTCAGGAAGCGGGGGGGCTGGGGCCTTGTGCTGGGCCCGCCTTTCTCATTGCAGACGCGGTTAGGTCCCAGGAGAGCTGACTTAACCATCGTTTCTCCTGTCACTGGGGACGTGATTGAAAATGGGGAAACCAAATAAATGTTATGATCAGTTTTGCGTCATGGGGCGGGGTCGGGGGTAAAGACTTTTTTCTGCATTTCCGGGGCGTGTGAGCGTGCTGGCCTGCTGAAGCCGAACCAGGTTGCGTTCCGGTGCACACAAGCACACAGCTTTTCCGCAAAGGGACGGCGTCGGGCTGGGTGAGCACTCAGTCCCGGTCGAAACCGCGCCCTCGGAAGGAGACATCCCAGGAATAGAAACGATTCCCTTGTTAACCTGTGTTTTAAAGAACTGTTGTTCCAAGTAATTAACTGCTCACTGACGGTACTCCTGTGGGACGTGTTCCTGTGTAAGAAGTAGAAATCTACAAAACATTGGGAATTTTTCAAAAATAAGTCAGGATACCTAAAAACTATAGAAACTGAGCAGGTTGACCTGACTTATGACCCTGAAACGTTTACATGTTTTCCTTGTGTGTAACTTCTCTACGGCTAACGGAAGTTTAAAAACATCCGTTTCTGTTACTCTTAGTTTCAGAAGCAAAGGGAAAAAATACCGAACTGCCTGATTCCGTTTCCATACCCCTGGGGGCAATGGCTCCTTTGCTGTTGACGCCCCCTTAAATCTGTAAACCAACTAAGTAACAGGTTGCGTGTTTTAGAGATATTCCCATAGTTCTTCTGCCTCTTTTGAAGTAACGGTGTCCCATTCCGCAAGCCCCCATGAGGAAGGGACAGGGACAGATCTGAGTGTCCTGAGAGGGGGCGTTTGGAAAGAGGGCAGTCTAGTGGCACGGCCTGGGAGGAGGGGGCGGGACATTGGGAGGGGCGTCTGAGCAAGTGTTTTTGCTCTGGAGTGGAGTCAAAGACTCATAGACGGACAGGCAAGGCGGCCTTCACGAATCCTTCGCACTCTGCGATTCCCAGGCCCAGCGAGTCTCTGACTCCACCTCCGAGCACTGTCTGCACCCACAGCTGGTCCCAGTCTTCAAATTAGCGGCACCTCTTGCTGAAAGGCCCTTTCCAGACCGGGCTCTGACAGCCTTGCTCTTGTTTGCACGTGGAGGATGGGGGAGGGACCCTTCCCGGAGCTGCAGCTAGATCTGGGGGCATTTCAGGGACCCCAGGACCCTCTTCCCGGGGCTTTAGACAGAGGTGGGCATGGTGCGCCCGGCATGGTGACCTGCAGTAATGCTGTTTTTCCACAATCAGGGGGAGGATGGCCGAGACGGGGTCGGCGGCGAAGGGCGCAAAGGCAAAAAAGTATGTACTTCTGACAGGTGGTATTTTTACAGAACCGTTTCTCGAAGTTTTATTGGGACATAGTGCATTTTTTCTCTTGATGACCATAGACAGGCTGAGACTGCATCTTTTCTGTTCAAGAATAATTTGTTTTAGATGAGTTTAAATTGAGACTAAACGTTAGTCATTTATTTATCTCTTACAGGGAGAAAGAGGGTTTCCCGGACACCCGGGTCCAAAGGTAAACAGCCCCCTGGTGGGAAAACACCCCGCTGTCCCTGGGCCACAAACAGAGCATCCTGGCTCTCATCCTGGGTCAGCCGCTTGTGAACCGAGCGGCCTTGGGAGTCCCCAGCCCCCACCCTCTCTCTGTGGTACTCCCTCGTCTGTCCAGTGGAGGTGACAACAGGCACTTGTCCGGGGCTTGTGAGGACGAAATGAGACGGCCCCGAGACAGAACCCTTAGTCAGCCTTACAACGCTGCTGCTACGTGGGGTTGTCTTCATTGGCTCAGTAAGCCGAGGCTGCATCTGCCAAAGACGTATGCGCACTAGTGACCCAGTGGGAGGGCTCATCGAAGTGAGCCGCTTGGCTGCCCTGGGAAGTGTGGTCCAGGCGCCCCAGGGACCCTCGGCTGGACGTCCCGTTCCAGAGCTTCATGTGCTGTTTGCTGGTTCTCTTCCAGGGTGTCCCCGGCGAACCAGGAGCAGAGGGACCACCGGGACCCAAAGGCATCAGGGGCCGAAGGGTAAGCGAGCCAGTGCCGGGTGTGCGGCGGGAATGAGGACCCGTGGGAGGGTGGTCGACCCAGACGCCTCCCCTGCTCCTGTGGACACTCTCCTTCCTCAGCCGCCGCCTGGCCCTGGACAGCACTGGGCGGAAGGAAAGGACCCCTGAGCCGAAGACCGGTGTCTTCAGGCCCCCTCGGTTGTGTCTGTGTTCTCCCCATTGGGGGTAGGCCCCGCGAGCCCATTCCTCTAACACGTCTCCAGCAAGGGTCACCCGTCCATGGTCCACTCACAGCATGGGGGGACTCAAGTCCCAGAACCAGTCACGTTAGAAGTCTGTGTGGTCAGATTGGGCCTTGCCCACTGACGGCGAAGCAGCACCGTTTCACCGGTCACATGCTTGCTCATGAGGGTCCTGGGCTGGGAGGCCGGCCAGGCCGAGGCCGCCTGCGCCCGCCCCACCCGCCGGGACCCCTCTTCCTTTCGCTGCTCGGGGTCTGCGCGTTCTCCTCCGGGATGTTCACTCGTTGTTTCAAGATGGCGCGAGTCTTGAATTAGCGAACGGTGCTCTGGATGCGTGTAATGGTTTCTAACGGTTATTTTGAGCCTGAACTGTCGTTCAGCTCACGGTAACTGTCCTGTTGCTTTGCTCAGTGAAGACGGGCAAATTGGTTCAGTTACTGCTTAAGATGGGGTTTGCAAACATTGGGTGGGCTGTCCACGCCAAACAGTGGTCTCGCTAGTGGTCAGTCACTGACTTCCTGGGCACTCACGGATGGTGTCGTCAGTGGGTCTCAGGCAAGCACCTGTCCCACCTCGACCTTCCAGAGAACCTGGTGTGGGGAGACACCCATCAGCTCTGTGAAAGCCTCTTGTCCTTGCGTTTGAACCTGGAGACGCCAGGATCCTCGAAAGGGAGGGCTTTCCGGCGGGGGTGGGGGACGTTGCACCTGCTCACCGTTGCCACCCTTCCCAACTGCGGGGGTTGCGACTCCCCTCCTTCCGCCACAGTTGAGCGATGCTGGTTCTGCCCCTTGCAGGGAAATTCGGGACCTCCGGGGGCGATCGGACAGAAGGGAGACCCCGGTTACCCAGGGCCGTCTGTGAGTATCTACCCCTTCCGGTCAAGCTGCCCGTGGGCTGGACGCTCTGCAGTCCCCGAGAACCTTCCACCACCCCCTTCCCACTAGGGCGGGGTGTGGCATTCTTGCCGTCATCCTTTGCTTGTTCGCTTGTTCGCTTGTTCAACCGCCTTCCTTCTGGTACCATGGTGGGGGAGACAGCTCCTCAGCGCGCTGCGTTCCACACCTGGGGCAGGTTGCGATTTGCTTCTACAGTTTCCTGGTGCAGCTTCTTAGTTCGAGGCTCGGGTGGGGGACAAACAAAAGAATACATCGAAACGCCTCGATGGCACCCTGTGAGAAGACCCTAATTACGCCAGACCCCATTTTGGGGAATGCTTCCTTTGGCCTGTAAATGGCCCCCCTCCACCCCCAGCCCCCAAACAAGTTCCTGATTCAAGGTCCGAACCCATTCGTTACCCGGCTGTGGGGAGCCAGGAGGGCACCCCTCTGCCCCCCTTCCCTGAAACCTCCCCCAGACCTCCCCATTGCTAACCTCCATGTTTTCTTGCTTGAATTTCTCCCTGTGCTCTTATACCTTTCTCCCTGTGTCTCCCTGTACCTTGAAACCGATGAGGTTCGCAGCAGGATGAGAACTTACTGACGGGAAGTCACGCCTAGAAAAGGGGTTATGGGACGAGGTGGGGTGGACCTGTCTGGTGTTCAAACGACTGAGGTGTTTGATGGGAGGTCCTTCACCAGTGCCTGGGCAGGCCAGGTGGGCGGGAGCAGCCTTATGGAAAGACGGTGGGGCCCACGAGGCGACTGCTTGCCCGTCGGGGTGCATCCCTCCTGGGTGAGCTGCCAAGGGCAGCTGAGGGTCCCTCCCCGAGCAGAATCCACCGGGGTACTTCAGACCTGGAGTGATGGGCAGTGTGATGACTTTGCACTGTCTTCTGGGAACGGGGGGTTTGAACCAGCAGGCGAGAGGAGAGAGTCGTGTGGGACTCAGGCTCAGGTGTGTGGTTTAGGTGGGTTGGTTAGTGACGAGCATCCAGGGTTTCGGGGGCGGAGCTCTTCTCCTCCCAGGGAGTCCCGTTTTGTCCTGGAAGTCTCTCTCCTCTGCTCTTGGAGCAGTAAAGTCAAATTTATAGGGAGAGTCTGAGTGCCACCCAGGCCAGCCAAGGTCCACCTCGGCTTCCTCCGTCCCCTTTCTGTGGGCCGAGGCCTGTCCCTCACTCCCGCATCCCGCGCATCAGCCTCTCCTTCCTTGTTTTTCAGGGTCCCAAAGGCAACAGAGGAGACGCGATCGATGTAAGTCGGGTGTGCGCAGCGTGAATCTGTGCCCGTGGGCCCGCGTCGGCTGTGCTCACGCCCCCTTTCTTTCCTTTCGCAGAAGTGCGCCCTTGTCCAGAGCATCAAGGACAAATGCCGTGAGTGCACGACTTTCTCTGCCGGCGGCCCTTTTTGTTTTTGCACGCGAGGGCCTCCCGCGGTGGGTGCCACTGACCCTCTTCTCTGTTCCCTTTCTAGCTTGCTGCTACGGTAAGTCAGTTTCAGCGGCGTGACCCCCTTCCGAGGCCAGCAGACCCCCTTTCTGTGAGTAAAGCCTGTCTCTGAAACCCCCCACTGCCCAGGGCCCCTGGAGTGCCCCGTCTTCCCGACGGAGCTGGCCTTTGCCCTGGACACCTCGGAGGGCGTCACCCAGGACACGTTCAGCCGGATGCGGGACGTGCTGCTGCGGACCGTGGGCGACCTGACCATCGCCGAGAGCAACTGCCCGCGGGGGGCGCGCGTGGCCGTGGTCACCTACAACAACGAGGTGACCACGGAGATCCGGTTTGCGGACTCCAGGAAGAAGTCCGTCCTCCTGGACAGGATCCAGAACCTCCAGGTGGCTCTGACGTCCAAGCAGCAGAGTCTGGAGACCGCCATGTCGTTCGTGGCCAGAAACACGTTTAAGCGCGTGAGGAACGGGTTCCTGATGAGGAAAGTGGCCGTCTTCTTCAGCAACAAGCCCACGAGGGCGTCCCCACAGCTCAGGGAGGCAGTGCTGAAGCTGTGGGACGCGGGCATCACGCCCCTGTTCCTCACCAGCCAGGAGGACCGGCAGCTGGCCAACGCCCTGCAGGTCTGTGCCCAGGGGCTCTGGAGGCAGCTCCCGCCCCTCCTGGGGGCTCTGAGAAGGGTCTCGGGCACGTCTGCACCCTCCAGGGTGTGTCTGTGACCCACGGTTTCTAGAGGGCCCTGGAGGAGGCTGGTCTGACCAAGAATTTCTGCCCTGGGGTTTCCAGGACAGTCTCTGGCTTCAGCCCCACGTCCAAGGTCCCCTGTCCCGGGCTAGAGGAGGGTCTCTCGGGTGGCCCGGGAGGTCTGCCGCCTCCTAGTGAGGTACCCGAACACCTGTGACTCCAGGTCCCCAGTGTGCACCAGCACTCATACCTCGCCTCACCCGGGCTGGCACCCACGGGTCAGCCTGGGATGCAGACAAGTGCTCCCTTGTTATTGCCTAAACAGCACCTTTCATTGTGATACCCAATCGACCTGTATTTACTCAGCGAGAACTCTGGGCTCGCTGCTCAAGAGGAGTGGGTGACGGGCACGGAGGGAGGGCAGGGCCAGGACGGGGGTGGGGCCTGGGCTCGCTGCCCCTCTCCCCGCCATCCGGCTGTGCGTCTCACTCACTGACCTCTCCGGGGCTCAGATTTCTCACCTGCGAAAGACGCGGTGGGGTAGGGATGGGCTCCATGCTTCTCCTTCCAAACTGGATATTCTGCGGTTCTCCCTTTGCCCATGTCCACCAGTGGCACTGGGTCATCGTCTCTGTTCCGCAGGGTCTCCTCTGCCCGACCGCAGGCGGGTGGAGCGCAGAGCCCTGGGCTGGGGGGTCCCACATGGGTCTCCAGCCGTGTGCTTGGTTGGGGGGCACGCATGGGCTGAGTGACCCAGACCTGCCTGTGTGTCTTACCGGCAATAGTCTCAGCAGGTTTGGAACGTTAATTATTCATTAATGGAATTTAATTACTCACTAAATACGTAGCTCGCAATGGTGTGCTCTGACAGGCATCTCTTCTGGAGATGGTTTAATTGCTTGCTTCCTGATCGCATCCCTTTGTAGACCTGGGAGAGAGAGGAAGGGGTGGAGCTAACATTCGCCACTGACATTGATTGCTGAGAGTAACGATACTGTTTAGGCCCCGCTGTCTGATAGAAGGCACTTGGCATACGCTGACTAACCTAATCCTTCATATAACTCTGTTGAGAATTTGCCATCACCCCGTTTTACAGCTGAGGAAGCTGAACCCTGCCCGGAGAGGTGGGATAACTGTGCTTGGGGTCCAGCAGGAAGGGCAGGGCTGGGATTTGAACTCCAGCTCATCTCTGCAGAAGAAAGCCCGTGTTTTCCTGCTCAGCTCAGTGCCTCCTCTCACCCTCGCCCTAAAAAGCGAGGGGCTGCTGCTCCGCTGGGCGGTTTGTGTGCTTGGTGTGACTCCATTCAGTCCTCGGCTGCACTTCGCGAGAGGCTGCTGACCACGACACCCCTCCCGAGCGCTTCCTCTTGTTCCAACAGATCAACAACACCAAAGTAGGGCACGCGCGCGTCCTGCCCGCCAGGGGCGACCTCACGAACTTCCTCAGGAGCGTCCTGACGTGCCACATCTGCCTGGGTAAGCGCTCCTGCCACGGCGCGGCTGCCCAGCCGCAGCCGCAGCCCCTTCCGTCCGGGGACGGACGTTTGAGCGAGTAGTCGCCATCCGTGCACAGGGCTTGTGCTGAGCGGTTCGCGGCACCTGGTGTTCACCCTGTGGAGGCTGCCTGGTAGTTCACATACTTGAAGTGGAGCCCCCCAAACGGAACTTCTCTCGGGGAGGGAATGATTGGTTTATAGGTGATAAAGGAGAACGTAGATTCCGCTTACATTTTGTCTTTGGAGCCCAGATTTTAATGATCTGCCTTTGGGACTTTCTAGAACACATTTCTTCAAAGGGTGGCAAAAAAGTAAGGTCCCCTCCCCTCCCCTCCCCTCCCCTCTCCCTTCTTTTTCTTCCTCCTTTCTTCCCCTCCCTCCCTTCTAACTCCAGTGCTGCGGCACGCTAACAGACTTGGGCTCACTGACGTGTTCATGTAGTCAGCGGTCCAGTAAGGAACCGAAGCCTGGCCACTGCGGTGTCGGCCGCTGTAAACAGGGTTCCGAGTTCTCTGGCGGCGAGGGCGGCCCAGGCTCCCGCGGACCGAGGCGTGTGTCTCGACGCGGGAGCCGCAGCGTGGACGGGCTGCCACTCTTCCCCCAGACATCTGCAACATCGACCCATCCTGCGACCTGGGCAGCTGGAAGCCAGTCTTCAGGGACAGGCGCGCAGCGGGCAGCGACGTGGACATCGACATGGCGTTCCTCTTAGACAGCTCCGAGTCCACCACCCTGTTGCAGTTCAATGAGATGAAGAAGTACGTCGGGTACCTGGTCAGACAGCTGGACCTGAGCCCTGACCCCAAGGCCTCCCAGCACTTTGCCAGGGTGGCCGTGGTGCAGCACGCGGCCCCCGAGTCCGTGGGCAATGCCAGCGTGGTGCCCGTGAAGGTAGAGGTCTCCCTGACCGACTACGGCTCCAAGGACAAGCTGCTAGGCGCCCTGGGCTCCAGGATGGTGCAGCTGCAGGGGACCCAGGCCTTGGGCCGCGCCATCGACTACACCATAGAGCACGTCTTCGAGCCTGTGCCCCACCCGCGGGACCTGAAAGTCCTGGTGCTGATGCTGACAGGCGAGGTGCGGGGGCAGCAGCTGCAGGAGGCCCAGACGGCCATCCTGCAGGCCAAGTGCAAGGGCTACTTCTTCGTGATTCTGGGCATCGGCAGGAAGGTCAACGTCAAGGAGGTGTACAGCTTCGCCAGCGAGCCAAATGACGTCTTCTTCAAACTGGTGGATGAGCCTACCGAGCTCAGCGCGGAGCCCCTGCTCCGCTTCGGGAGGCTGTTGCCGTCCTTTGTCAGCAGTAAGTCCTGTGTCAGACCTCGGGGCTGCCCGGCCGGGCTTCCTGCCTGCCCACGCCGTCGGGCTCTTGGGGGTGAGGGGGGCACACTCGTGGGAAAGGCAACTGGTGTGAAGACGCTGACTCGTTCGTTCATTCAACAGGTAGGTGTCAACACCCACCAGGCCCTGGGTACCCTTTTAGCTCCAGGGGTGGCAGTGAGTGCAGATGGGGACCCCGTTCACTTGCTTATTCAACCAAGTGCGACTGGGCTGCTCCCAGCATGTGGACGGGAACCCCGAGAATGTACAGTCTAGGCAGGCAGAGGGGTCACGCGTGAGGTAATACGCTGGCAGGTCACAGAGAAGTGCATCCCGATGGGGCATTGTGGAAGCTTCTAGAAGGAGTTGCATGGATCTGGGCTTAGCTGCCAACCACGCACCTGGCAACCTCTGGGTCCGTGCCAGCGTGGCTCCCCAGCATGCTCTCCGCCTCTGCTTTGGCAGCAAACCCACATTTGTCCTCCACACCCTCCTGCCGTCGCCCTGCTCACCCTGGGCGCTCCCTATCCCCAAGGCTGGCCTGTCGTTGATCTGGGTGTGGCCCCTACCGCATCTATTATGCAGCCCGAGGCTCATCCGTCCATGGGTCTGTGGGTCCAGTGGGCTGCGAGGTCCTGGAGAAAATGTGTCACTCACCACTGTGCCCCCGAGCCTGGCCCGGAGTTGTCACGGGAAGTTCTCTAACAAATGAGAGAGACATAGGAAGCGTGGATAAGCCTGCGTGAACGGGGAGGTTCTCGTTCAAGGGGAAGGTCAGGGCCATGCCAACGGTACTCCCACTGGGAGGCGTGGGCCCCGAAAGTTTCAGGGAAGGACACAGGGAGCAAAGGTGAGGCAGTGGTTTTACCTGGGGGCCACTGCCCCTGCCTTCAGAAGACCTGGGCCAGAAAAGCTTTGTTAACCGCTGCGCCGAGAAGATATCGAAGGTAATTCGACTCTAACTGGTGTGCAAGGGCTTGGACCTTGTGAAACTCTGCCCCCGAGCTCTCTCTACTCCTGCCTCCCCGCCCACACTGAGCAAACGTTGTCTTTACCTGGGTCACCCACACGTTGCCAAACAGAAGATACTGGCTTGCGATGTTTTCTGGATCAAGTACTTAATGTTTAAAATCGCTAGACTTAGCTTGTCTACAAGAGTTAATTAATTATTTAACAAATATTTATGGACTACCTGCTATGTGGTTCATTTAATTCATTAGCAGATTAATTTTAATTTGCAAGGAATTCACATACGTTATACGTATATATATGTATATATATTTTCTCTTTCTTCCTAGGTGAGAACGCTTTCTACTTGTCCCCAGATATCAGGAAACAGTGTGATTGGTTCCAAGGGGACCAGCCAGCAAAGAACCCTGTGAAACTTGGTCACAGACGAGTGTAAGTGACTGTAACAGTCGTCCCACAAATTCCAGTGCTGGAGGGGACGCAGAGAACCTCCATGCCTGACCTTGCAGGGTGAGGACTTGAACTGCAGAACACGCGACTTCCCGAAGGTCGCATGAGACGTTCTTTTAGAAGAATCTGGTGGATCCGTTCACTCTCTGCTGCATAACAGACTGCCCCAAACACGGTGCTGAGAACGGCTGTTCACTCAATCTGCGATTCTGTGGGCCAGCCTTTGTGCTCGGGCTCAGCGGGGCGGTTCTTCCGGCCTCCACTGGGCTCAGTCCTGTGTTTGAGGTCGGCTGCTCGTCCGCTGTGGGCTGGTGGTCCAGGGTGGTCTCAGCTCGCAGCTCATCTCTGCCCCCGCGTGGTCCCTCACCCTCCGGTAGGCAAGCCTGGCTGCACCCAGGCGACGGGCAGGGCTCCCTGAGACAAGGCAGGCGGAGGGTGCAAGGCCTCTTGGGGCCCAGGCCAGGGCCGGGCTCTGTGACCTCTGCCTCGTCCTGTGGGTGAAAGTGCATCCCAAGGCCAGCCTAGCTAGATTCAAGGGTGCAGAGCCGCACGGTGGGCGAACCTGTCCCATCATATGTAGGGCGTGGGACAGAGAGGGTAGGCAATTGGGGCCCTGTGTCCAAGCGGTTTGCCATCTCTCGTGTGAAATGATTTCATATAGAAGGATCGGACGCATTCAGCAAAAAATGGACTCCAAGTCTTCCTAAAGTAAGCAATGCTGTAATCACACAGCTGACGGTGGAAGGATGTGAGGCCACGTGCCTGTCCTGTGAGGGGGACTTGTGAGAGGGAGGGGCTGCCGCACCCGCCGCGATGCTGGCCGCCTGGCACCTGCTCAGTGACCGTGTGCCCGGCTGCACCTGCAGTGCAGACGGGAGAGCAGTGTGGCCGTGTGACAGAGGGCCAGGCGAGGGGGCGTGGTGGCAGGAACCGAGCGCAGGTCACGTACAGCGCGCCGTGCCTGGGGGAGGTGGAGGCCTGGCTGCGGCCCCCCAGATGAAGTCATAAAGTAGTGAACGTGTGTGTGAGGGCAAGAACTGAGTGGGGGGTGGTCTGTGCCGTTGCTTAAAAATTGAAGGAAAAAACCCTAAAACAAAAGCACACACACAAAAATTAATACAGACCAAAACACACAATAGGCCCCCAGAGTGAAAGCGCAGGCTGACATCCCGCCTTTGCAGCTGGACACAGCATGTTGCTGCCTGGACACTTTCTTATAGCGAGAGTGGTCATTCACTGGGCGTTATCGCCGACAATGAGAGTAACACTTACTCTCTGCACTCTCTGCTTTTATGCTGCAAATTGAAGAGGGACGTCAGGCACACTTACAGTGTGATGTCAGCCTCATTTCTAGTGAGCCCTGCCCCGCGTGCTTTCTGCGGCGCAGCCGGTGCAGAAGGCCTTCGGCGTGTGCGGAGCCGTGTGTAGCGAGGAGAAGCTGCCCTGGGCGTTTTGCTGAGACAGCAGATTCTGCTAGTGCCTCAGGCCATGTGTTTGTCCATTTGAGGTGGCCGGCAAAAGTAGAGAGGGTTAAAGCAATACTTCGTTTGTTTTAACAGAAATGCTCCGAATAATGTTACTTCAAGTCCTGCCTCCAAACCAGTGGCCACCACCAAGCCAGTGGCCACCCCGGAACCGGCGACCACCACCACCAAACCCGTGCCTGTGGCACACCTGCCGGCCTCCAGGCCGGCCGCCTCCAGACCCGGGCCTGGGAGACTTGCTGCCGCCAAGCCCGAGGCCACGAAGGTGGCCACGGTCAGACCTGCCGTGGCTGCAAAGCAGGTGGCAGCAGTGAAGCCAGTGGCTGCAAGACCCCTTACTGCTGCCAAGCCAGCTGTCACCAAGCCTGAGGCCCCCAAGTCCCCAGCAGCCAGACCGGCCACCGCCAAGCCAGCCACTGCGAAGCCCGTGGGTAAGAAAGCGGTGGTCAGGGCTCCCGCCTTGTGACATCCTTGTTTACTGTGGCTGGGCTGTGTCCCTCCAAGCCTGTTTCCAAAGCAGTGGCAGTAGTCACTGATCTGCGATGCATGCTTCTCAACTGTTCGGACACCTGAGAGGCGCTGTTCAGAGCAGGGACTTGTCGAAGCATCGCGTTTTTCTGCGTGAGGAAGCGATCTTCCTCCTCCCCCTGTGAGACAGACAAGCCCCTGGCGAAGGGCAGGGGAAAGGGCTCCCCTCTCCCCCTGCTCCCCGCCAAGCCCCTCCCCCTGCTTTGGGACATGGCCCTTCTCTGCTGGAGACCCAGAGTCCTGAGAGAAAGGGATCTAAGTAGAAGCAGGGTTTCAGCCCCCCTGGAGGCAGGGAGAGGGGAAGACAAGCTCCTTGTCGTCGCCTCCCCAGCTGCGGGCCGTGCCCAGGTTATGGAGTCGGACCTGCCTCCCTCAGGATGTGACAGCCGACCGTCTGATCCACCTGGAGCTTTGTCACAGCAGGCCTTTGTCCTGCTGGAAGAGCAGGGAAAAGAGGCCCCACACTGCCCGCTACGGCGGTGCCCGGTGTCTAGTCCCCACGCGCTGCTCCATGTGCTAGCCCTGGCCGTGGGGAAGACAGGCCCCAGATGGAGTGAGGTCCCGGGGCTGGGTGGGCTCAGTGAGGCCCGGGGTGCGTTACTGTAGGTTGTCCTCAAAGGAGACGCTGGGAGACACTGCAGTGTCACCAACTGTCCCGGAAGGTGAAGGCGGGGGTTCCTGTGAAAGGATTTCATGCCACGCCCTAAAGTTTCATGACTTAATATACTTTAAGGCACAGGCGGCAGACACAAGGCCCGCGGGCCGAATCCGGCTCGGCCCCGGTGGCAGCGCCGAGCTCCTGGCCCCAGTTAAGGAGCAGTTACACTTACACAGTCCTAAAGTTACATCCGGCCCTTTGAAGGCGACCGCGAGGCCGATGTGGCCCCGGTGACAACGAGCCCGACAGCCCCGCTCTAAGTCAGGGCGCTCGTTCTGTCCTGGACGCTTCCCTGCAGATCAGCACGGCGGTCTGTGCGTTTTCCCGGTGCCCCTTGCTAAGGCAGCCTTTCCGTAGGGCACGGAGGGGGTGTGAACCCTGGGGATGAACGACGGGAGTTCTACTTGCTGTGACTCCTGTCGCATTGCATCCATGTTGGTGGGTGAGAAGACCACTGTTTCCCGGGAACTTGAACAAGAACTCAGTTCCCTGCCTCCCCTCCATTTTTCGTCAGCTGTCATACACACCCCTCGGCGTTCCCCTCGCGCCTGCCTGTTTCGGTCACATGGGGTCTTGCTTGCATCCCCATGCTGTGCTTTGACCTCTGTCCCAGTCAGGGCCCCCCGAGAGGTGCGGGTGTCCGAGGTTGCCGAGAGCAGCGCCAGACTCCACTGGGAGAGGCCGGAGCCGCCCAGCCCGTATTTTTACGACCTCACCGTCACCTCGGCGCACGATCAGTCCCTGGTTCTGAAGCAGAACCTCACGGCCACAGACCGCGTCATTGGGGGCCTGCGCGCCGGGCAGACGTACCACGTGACGGTGGTCTGCTACCTGAGGGCTCAGGTCCGGGCCGTCTACCGAGGAAGTTTCAGCACAAGTGAGTACACGGCCTGTTTAAGGAAAGTCGGTCCTGACTCCTACGTGGAATATCGACAGGACTTAGAGGGAACAGTTCTTTTTATAATTATTATAATTTTTAATCCTCACCCGAGGACATGGTTATTGATTATAGAGAGAGAGGAAGGGAGGGAAAGGGAGGGAGAGCAACATGGATGTGAGAGAGAAACACAACTGAACCCACAACCCGGGCACGTGCCCCGACCGGGAATCGAACCCACAACCTTTCGGTTTACAAGTCGGTGCTCTAACCAACAGAGCCACTTGGCCAGGGCTAGAGAGGACAGTTCTCCTTCACCAAGTCTGGGGCACCCAACTTTACAAATGAACAAGCTGGAGGATGGGGTCCTTGTGAACCATTGCCCTGCTTTGGGGGTCCCGGGCCACTTTGTGGAGGAAACCAGCTCCATTTGGCCTGGGCGCCGCCCCGGCCCTGGGAGAAAGAAGTATGCCCCTGGCACCCAGCTGGGGCTCGGCGCCCCTGCCCCGCCCATGTGTCAGGAGTGTGCCCCCCCCCCCCCCCCCCCCGTTCAGTGAACCGAAAGCACCGCCCAGAGTCACTGGCTCCTTCGGGAGTAACCGAGGCGCCTACAAGGTCTCACCGCCCCAGGGCCATGGGGCACCCACGGCCGTGCAGAAAGCACCTCAGAATTTCCCTCCCCAGCTCCCCACGCTCTGCGCTCTGCCCTCTGCCCTCTGCCATCCTCCTGGCTCCTCCCCGGCGCCGAGGCCTGGCCCCGTGCGCCTCCCAGCCTCTCTCAGTGACTCACGTGCCCCACCTCCTTTCCAAGTTCTTGTGAGCTCCCCATCCTCCTTGACCCCCTTCCCTGGGAGGTGGAGGGGGAGGCTCACATTGCTGGCTCTTCGGGCCAGTGCGGTTCAGGTCCAGGCACTGGGCCCGAGGAAAGGAAATTCCCGCCCGTCCCCACGCAGTCCATGCAGATGAGAGCCCTCAGCCCCGGGGGTCTGGCTTCGTGGCCAGAAACAGGAAAGCTTCTGTGGGAAAATGAGAAGATCTGTTCAAAGCCTGGCAGCTTGCTCCACGGGCCCACCGAGACGGGTTGACCGAGCAACCCGAGCAGACAGCGGGTGTCGGGGCTGCGCAGAGGCCTCTCGGGTCTCTGCTTCAGTGGTCCCCGCCCCCCGCCCGCCAAGACTTGACCCAGAGAGGAGAGCTTGCCTCGTCCCGCAGGATCCCCAGCCTCTCTGGTTCCGAATCACTTACTAGCTGCCTGTATCTGTCTCTTGTAGAGAAAATGCAGGCCGCACCCCCGCAGCCCGCAAAGACGGCCGCTAGTGCCACCGTCAATCTCATGGTGGGCGCAGAGCCGCTGGCTGGCAGTGACGGAGGTGAGTGGGGCAGCGTCAGGGCTGTCGGCAGCGACACTTGGCCTCCTGGGCGCTGCACTCTTCCCTACGCTGCGACCTGTGTGGGTGGGTGTGGCCTGCGACGCTGCAAAGCCTGGGGCTCCATCCTGGCAGAGATCCGATCCCACACAAAGCCGCTCCTGAGGACACGAGACAACCCGGACGGGGGCCCTGGGAGACCCGGAGGGTTTGCAAGTGGCCCGTGGCGGGCATGTTCCGGTCCTGGTTCTCTGAGCACACCTGTGGCTTGGTCCACCACACCGACCTGTGTGCGCCTGAGCCGGGCGACTGCGCGGCTCATCTTTAACCAGGGCCCAGTGGGACGCGTTTCTCAGTGACCGCCAGACCCGCCCGCCCAGCGGGGCGCGAGCTAGGGCCCCTCACCCCCGAGGAACTGGTGTTTGGGATAGTCGAGGTGCTTTGCTTAAGCGTGTCCTACAAAAGACATGCCCACTAATACCCAAAGTCCCAATTCCGTGGGCGTTTAGAGATATCATTGTTTTATAGACCCCCAGCAAAAGGTGTCCCGTGAGTGCGGGGACAGTTCCTTGGTTCTGGGGGGCATTGGCCACTGGCAGGAGGGGTGGGGCGCGCCTCTCCTTAGTGTTTCTCTCTGCTCTCGGATGGGATGAAGGGCGCCTGCTGCTGCCCGTGCGGCTCTTGTGTTGCACAGTGCAGCCGTGCTGTGTCCGTTCCCGTACGGTGCGCGGCGGCCGCGGCCACCACACCTTGGTTTTTGAGTTTTCAGCGAGGCTTTCGCGTTTTGCTCTTCCCACTGCGAGTTTCTAGGATGTTACTTTGGTTCTCCGTTGTACCAATTCTGTAGAGCCTGCACCCTGTCTCGTCTGTGGTTAGGGAATATTGCATGGTTTCTGGCTTGGCGCTTGGGAGTAGAGGCCCCTGGACTCTGTGAGCTGTTTCTAGGGGGCTCTTCTCTGTCACTAGGATATTGCATCCCTCTGTCCACGGGGACACGTCTCTGTCCCCGTCTACGAGCCATATGTGGCTCTGTGTTCAAGCCTGCGTCTCGCCGTCATCCCGTGTCACAGCCACCGCCCCGCTGACTCGTGGCCTCAGGCATTACAGGGAAGATGGTGACCGAGCCAGTGCACAGCTGTGGACGATTACGCACACAGACGCATCACCGTGTGGGACTGAAAAGTGTCCCCGATAGTGCGCCCCTGGGAACGGGTTTAGGAATTGGTCTGTGCGGGAGACCGCCAGGGTTTTCAAACTCCTCAAGCCTCGCCAATGGAAAGACTGACGGGAACGAGAAATCATGGCCTCCCGATGTCGGTTTACGGGCCTGAGTCAGGAGTTCGTGGCGGGTTTCGTACAGTCCCTTCCCTTGTACAATCCCTTCCTAGGGGTGTGGGGTGAGGGTACGGGACGGAGGAGGAGAAACCCGAAGCCTCAGCCCCTGTTGCTTCTGCTCAGAAGCTGATTTCTGGGTCCTGCAGAAGCCTTGTCCCCTGCACTGGGTCCCGGAGCTCCTGCCCCACTCCGGGCCCCTTCCGGAGTCACCTCTATTCAGGGTCCCAACCAAGGGCTTGAACGGAGAGAGGCCACAAAGAACTCACAGGAATTCCCCAAAGACATGGGTCCCGACAGAGGAAATGACAGCTTGGAAGTCACTTCCCACTCACTGGGAGCCTCGCCCCAGAAGAGCACGTGGAATGTGACGTTTCCAGCGGAGTCCGGGCCTCAGCGAGAGAAGGCGGCTGTGTGTGAACAGGTCCGGGATGTCTTTGGTCTCCTGCGTGTGGTCCGCAGGGACACGGACGTGTAAACAGCGTTCAGTTAACATAAACAGCACCGTCTTTAAACAAGAATCTGGCTGGGCTTTTTTTTTTTTTTTTTTAAGGACGAGTCAGTTTCAGAAGAAGGGAGGTGTTTTCAATCTGGACCTTTGTCACTTCGGTCCCCTCTCTGCATGTGACAGAGAGCAAAGGGTTTTTGTGTGCACTTCTGCCATTTTTGAGAGCTCTTTTGGTTGAAACCAATGACGTGTTTACAATATTTAAAATTCAGAATGGGGAAACAGCACTTGGAAATGAAAGCTCAGTCTTCCCCCTCCCTCCCTGCCGCCCCCTTCCTCCCCCCTCCTTCAGTAGTTAAGTTGTCTTAGACTGTTTTCCTGGGGGTACAACTTCGGGCTAATACCTGTATTTCTGAAGATCGAACAGGGAATAACTTATCCATGGATTAAGTGACTTCTAAAGACTGCGGTAACTGTATCCTTCGAGCCCGTGAGTGCTGAAACTGTACACGCAGGGAAGTTTTTTCATTCACACAAATTGTCCCTGCTCCTGGGGCTGGAAGCTCTGGCCCCCGACCACCCGCGTGGGCCTGAGGTCCGCCCAGCCTTCTTGTGTGTGAACACACGGAGCCTCTCGAGAGGGTCTTCACACATATTTGCTGCCCCAGTGGAAACCCTTTCCGCTGCCCCCGCCCCACATGGCTCGAGGAGGCAGCGGCGGACCAGTGATCGGCTGCCCTGGAAGACGTCCACACGGGAGCCTTTAAAAATGCTGCTTGTAGACATCATTAGAAATCTCGAACTACAAAAACGGCGTGGTTTGCCAACTCAACATGTTTTTTGTTTCAAAGAGCCACATCTTTTCTGATTATAGAATGGTAGCTCTTCACTGTGCGGAGCTCAGGACGCCAGGAAAGTGTAGGGGACCGTGGCTCCCGTGGCCGCTGGGGAGCGGTGTTCGCGACCCTTCGGGTCTGTTCCGTGAACAGGACACGCAGGTGCACACGTCTTTCTTACCAAAGTGGACCAGTTTCCAGGGTGCCCCCACCCCGTGGTGGTTGTTCTGGGGCGTCCCAGGTTGCTCCTCGGCTCTGGCGACCAGACGGGGGTCCCAGACAGGGTTTCCTCAGACGTCACTGTTGCCCCCACGTCCTCGTGAGTGTGGACGCTCACTGCAGCCTGCAGGGCCCCCCCCCTCACTGTTTCACCAGAGGGTGGTCCAAATCAGGCTGCTCACAGGTGTTTCCTTTAAAATGAAACGTACTTTGCCGTTCAAGGTTATCGACAGCCCCCTCCCCCGCATCGTGTTCCCGCTCCCGCTGGGCTCTCAGTGTAGGGCAGAGAGAATGGATGGACGCGCAGCCAGACGTGCCATGCAGGTCAGAGCGAGGGCCGCGGGCTCCCGTCCAGGGAAGCTGGACGGCCGTCGTGTGCAAAGACCTGTGCCAGGGAGGAGCTCAGTGAGGGCCGGCCACCGTCCCTCTCTGGACAGCGAGACGCTTTGCTTTGCTCCCTGTCCCCAGCATGGCTGTGGTGGCGTTTGTAGGCACGCCTCGGGCGAGGCCGGTCCACACGATGTGTCTCAGAAGCCATGATGACGAGGCTCCTTACGAGCACGGAACCTCCCATTTTCCTGCTTTAAAAATGGAGAATCCCAGGTAGTTGTCTTGGAAGAGGGTAGGGCCCTCACTGATGGATTGCTCTCGGTTTCCCAAACGTCCGTGTGTCCACAGTCACGACGTCCTTGCGTCCCACGGGTAAACCAGACGGGGAGCTTGCAGCGACTCTCGCTGAAATAAAGGATCTCACAGGCGAGAAGGCCAGTTTGGCGCTGGGCGATACGGTGCAGGCTTCCTCCAGGCCGGCGTCCTTGGGCCCAGGGGCGGTTCCCGTCTGTGGCAGAACACACGGAGAGTGGAGGCAGTAGCTAAGCACAGACGGGCCGGACTGAGTGCGCCTGACAGACAAATCGGACAAACACGGCCATTTGGGGGGAGAAAGGACAGGGGCTGCGGCAGCCCTTTGGCCAGGGCCTCACGCTCATGGGGAGCCCACCGGTAAACAAGGGGTGCGTTTGGGTGGCTGGATCACCTTGCTTTGCCCAGTCCCCTTTGTGACATTCCAGGCTTTTCCTGCGGTCGTTGGCACGTTTGAGAGAAAGACATTGTTTTTGTGAATTGTTGTCATTTTTTTCTGCCTCTGTGGGGCTGCCCGTCTTTGTGCCGGGGTGGCAGCCGCCCCACCCTCGCCAGGGAGGGTTTCAAGATCAGCCTGGGCCCCGCGTCCTGTGTACCCTGGGGTCCGGTGCGTTAGGCGGCCCCGTGCTCTGCCTGTGCACCGCGTCTCCCTGCGGGTCTCCGTCAGAACTGCACCCGCGGACCCTCACTGCTGCTGGGCACCCCACTAGCTGAGGAACGAGGCCCCTGGGTGTCAGCCCTGCGTGGTGGGGGCGGCGATGCAGGCACATGTACACCCACACACTTGCACCCCCCCAGACTGCACACACATGTGCACCTGCACACACACAGACACACATGCACACACCCTCACAGACATGTGTTCACATGCGCACACACAACACATGTGCACACCCACACGGGCATGTGCACACACATACCCACTCACAGACACCCGTGCACACCCACACACAGACTGTGCACACACATGTACACAGCTACATGTACACATGTATATCCACACACTCATAAAGGATTTTTTCCTGCTTTAACTTTTACTGTCAGTCTAGTCGGCTTGTCGTGAAATGTTCAGCCTTATTTTTGAGCTATATTCTGACAGAATTAGTTGCTATTTTGCCAAGGAGTAGAACATTCCAAGGTTCTAAAACTCGGTGTCTTTTCTGGGGACTTAGCAGTGAAGGGACCGGAGAGCGGGTGGCCCGGGGCCTGGGAAGGGAGATGCTGTTCACCTTACGTTCAGTTGCCTGTGACAAACAAGAGCTGACGCCGGGGGTTGGGGGGCACATCACCCCGCCCCTCGCCCTCCGGCCGTGCTGGTGCTCCCGGAGACCTGGGCGGCCATGACCCCCGTTTGCGGCATTGGGGTGCTGGCGGTGCGGGGGTCCTTCCCTTCCCCGCCCCCCCCAGCCTGCGACTGGCCCCCAGCCGCTCAGGCTGGAGCAGGAGGGAGCGGGGAGGGGGGCTGTAACGGGCGCCGCCCCCTCTCGCCCTCGCAGCCGTGTGCAAGCTGCCCAGGGAGGAAGGCACGTGCAGGAAGTTCGTGCTGAAGTGGTACTACGACGTGGAGACCGGGAGCTGCGCCCGCTTCTGGTACGGCGGCTGCAGCGGGAACGAGAACAGGTTCAACTCACAGGCGGACTGCGAGAGGGTGTGCGCGCCCGGTAAGCCAGCGTCCTTTTTTGTTTGTGGCCTTTGTCAGTAAGGTAAAAGCCACCCAGGTCAATGACTCACCTTTTTAAGATACTTGAATTACAAAGGTTACGGTAGGTATGAACCAAAAAAATAGATTGTATCTTCAGGTGAGGAAGACATTCAAATAAAGCCCCTGAAAGGGATTTCCTGAATGAGTATCGTTTCTTAAAAACCTACTTGTATCTTTGAACTTTTGCCGATGAAGAAACACGGGGCCGACAATTCCTCACTGTTGAGTTACGCAAATCCCTGTTCTTCACATGATATTGTTAACGAATAGCATCCTTGGGGGAATGACGAACAATTGTAGATGACACCAAAGATAACTAACCCCATCAGTTCACCTTTAAATAACTTTGCTCCCTCTCAGGGATGAAAGTTCGTATTGGGTCCACTCAGTGTGTCTGTTATGTTGGGCAACTCGATGGGTAGTAAAATGTGCCAGCTCCCCGACAGCCGGGCCCTGAGGGACCGGAGAGCTCAGTCTGCACGAGGACCCAGCCGGGGTGCAGGCGAGACAGGCTCAGACTGCAGGAGAGCGCCCCTCCCCCTCTGCTCCCCGAGGCCAAGAAGCCTGGGAGCGGGTGAAGGTTCTGAGCCCGAAAGTAGAGGTGGCCGGGGAGAACGGGAAGCCACGGGGTTTTGTCGAGAAGCACAGGGTCCTTTCCAGTCAGTAACATGCCTTCTCCTTCTCTGCCCTCCCTGCCCGCCCCTCCTGTGACGCTCAGTGCTCGTCAAACCCGGCGTCGCCGCTGCCATCGGGACCTAGGGTGGCTGGCCAGGGACAAACACCTCTCGAAGAAGAAGGAGTCAGCTGTCTCCAAGTCGTCTTCGACGAAGCTCTGGGTGCAGGCTCCCTGGCACTGTGCCATGGCATGCTTTGAGCTACACTCGAACTTGGGAGGGGCCGCCTGCCGCACGACCCATCATATGGTGCTAACGGGGTTTGGGGCCCCTGCGCCCTCCGTCTCCGGCAGTCAGATCCTGTGCTGCGGACGCCGTGCAGCAGTTACGCACCGCTGGCGTTTCCGCCAACCTCCATCACCTCGCACTCCCTCCGGAGCTCCCACCATGCCTGCTCCTGGCAAGCGTGGGGTCTAGAAGGGAACCCCCACCTCCCCCATGGCTACGCTCTCTGCTCGTGCTTCGTCCTCCCCTCCCTCTCAGTTAAGCACCACTTTAGATGGAGACCCCGCTCCGGCGAATAAACGCGTGGCCCAGCTTTTCCGCTTTTCTCCCAATACCCTGGGTTAGGTGTCGAGAGAACGCTCTTCTCCTAAAGCCTCTGACCCGCGGTCTCGATGGAAGGAGGCGAAATCTCTGTGCGCCGCCGCGGGACCAACGCTTTAATTAAACAGTGAAAAGAAAGGCAGAGAACATTTTTGGCATTCCTCTAACGTGTGGGGGTTTTTTGTGCAGGGGTGGGGGGGACCTAATTTTAATTTTAAAATTTTTAGGAAATTTATACAAAGAAACTTTTTAATAAAGTATATGGAAAGTGACTTGGGTTTGGTGTAATTGGCGTCTTGCGGTCAGAGGGCAGGCATTGGTCCTGGGCACCAGCCTCCTGTCCTCCAGCGGAGGGGGCTAGAGAGCTCTGGGAGAAGGTGTCCCCCAGGCCACGGCCGCCCACCGGGACCTCGGTCCTGGCTGAGGACCCCAGGAGTCTTTCTGGTCTTAAGAACCAGGCTGCCTTTCAGCCTGTCCTCTAACGTCTGGTTGCGCCCCAGCGCCTTGGCCTCCCTCTCTGCCTCTTCAAAGGGTTGTTTCCCGGGGTTTAGTTTGCTCCCCCCAGCGGGGCTAAGAGATGACGGTGCAGGTGGCCCGGGAAACCCCCCATCCCTTTTCTGGAGTCTCAGAGACAAAGCAGAACATCTTCTCACTTCTCCCTTGAAGACCTCGTCTCCTGTCTTCAGAAAAAGCGAAGAAGCCCGTCTTCCGGTGGTCCCTGGACTCCGCTTCGCCAGGACCCTGGGTCTGTTGCACAGGACACGCCTGCTCTGACAGGTGCCCGCGACCTGGGTGTGGGCAGAACTGTGCTGTGCATGACCGGGGAGGACTCCGTCGGAGAACCCAGTGAGGGGGGAGTGAGGAGGAGAGAGGGCGCAGAGCCATCGAGAGGAGGGGAGACGGCAGCTGCACCCCATCTGGGAGGGCCGCGCCTCAGTTGTCACCCTGCACCCGCAGTGGGGCACCTGCACAGGCACCGGCGGGAAAGCAGGGCCTTCTGTCCCAGGTGACGTGGGAGAGAGTCCAAGTACACTGACCGGTGCAGGGAGGGGTGGCAGAGCCACCTCTGCAGGGAGTTGTGGGAGGAGTCAGGACCCCACCGGGACCCCGCCGTCCATGTCTGCGGTGGGGGTTCGAGTTTGCCGGCACCTCATGAGGACTCAGAGGCCCCGGATGGACCTCAGGGCGGCTTCAGGGGAACTCAAGCTCTGGGGGCTCCTTAGAAGTTTCCACAGTCGGTGGGGGCCCTGGACCACTGTTGTCCCTTCGGTAGTGCCAACCCCTCCTTACCTTTGGAGGACCCCCTTTTTAGCGTGTGACCAGCCCAGGGGACCCACAGAGAGCCCAGCGCGGTCATGACTCCCTTGGAGTGGGTACGCATCCTGGGTGGGAAGTGCGTGTTCTCTGACGCCCTCGGTGACGGCTCCCAGAGTCTCCAGCCCCGTGAGAACAGTCCCCCTCCTCATAAACGTGCCTTCCGCCTCCCCTCAGGCTGGGGTGTTCAGGCCGAGTTCACCCCAGGGGAGCAAGGACACGCTCATAGCGGGGCCAGGAGAGGGGCATCCCTGGTGCACTGGGGGGCCGTGGTCAGGGAACTGTCTCTTTGCTGGGCTCCGTCACCGACTCTCACAAACGGGGCACCAGAAACATCTTCTCTCCCAGTTCTGGAGGCCGGAAGCCCAGAGGCAAGGTGTCGGCGGGGCCCTGCTGCCCTAAATCTTGTGGGGTCCCCCTTGCCTCTTCCCACCTCTTGGTGACTTCTCGGCTCTTAGCCACGCGACTCCAATCTCTGCCTGTGTCTTCACGTGGCTTCTTCCTGTGTGGCTGCCGGTCTCCTTGTATTGGATCGGGGGTCTGGTGATACGGGATGCGGGCCCCCACTCCAGTCTGACCTCACCTAATCTGATTGTGTCTGCAGTGACCCCGCTTTCAGAGAAGGCCACATCCTGAGGCCCTGGGGGTGAGAACTTCAGCACAAGCCTTCCCCACAGCTGTCTCAGTCCTCCTCCTCCTCCCCTTCCCTCGTCAGATGCTGAAATCCAACCCCGCCCCACGCAGCAGGCCCTGGACGCAGGCACTTCCCCCTGGGAAACAAAAGCCCGGGAAACAAAAGCCCGGGAGATGGTGGGATGGTGGGCGTCTGGCTTCCTGCCCCGCCCACAGGAGAGCTGTTCACTCCCTCCCATTAAAACCCTTAACTGCATCACCATAAAGCCGTCCATCCACACCCACTGTTTGGTGAGCTTTGGCCGTTGCAGGCCTCACACTCACGAGGTATGACAGGTCCCTAAGCCCCTCTGGCCGTGTGTGTGTGTGTGTGTGTGTGTAAGAGCACTTACAGTTTCCACGGCTTTTCTCCCGGCACCTTTACACGCAGAAATGTTTCCCAAGGAGCCCACCGGAGACATACGAAGGTCTGTGTTAAGGATTTTCGATCTGCCATTATTCGCGGTGACCAAAAGCGTTGGGGGTGTGGAAATGACCGACAAGGGGGGTGCTCAGGTACATCAAGCCTCCCCCACAATGGATCTACGCCATCCGTTGGTGAGCGCTGCATGCGATCTCAGTGTCCCCGCCCACGGGAACACACTCCAAGGCCCCCCCGGATGCCTGACCCCATAAATACGATGTTTTTTCCTCTACGTACACACCTGTGATGAAGCTTGGTTAATAAATCGGGCACCGTAAGAGATCGACAGTAATAACCAGCCACGAGACAGGACAAGCATAGCAATACACCGAAAAAGCTATGTACACACGGCCTCCCCTTTCGCTAGATCTCTGGGCGCTGGGTTCGCCCGCTCGGGAAGAAGTGAGGTGACAGATGCCCACACGGCACGCTGAAGCGAGGCCCTCAGAACAGCACGCAGCTTCAAACTGCCCGCGTTGTTTATTACTTCTGGAATTTTCTGGTTCACGTTTTTGGGCCAGTGGCGTGTTGTTCGGGGTGATGACAGCGGCTGCGGGCAGGGAAGGCGAGGCTGACGGTGCCCTGGTGGGGGGCCGCTGTGTTTCAGCGGAGTGGCCTGACCCTCCCTGGTGAGGAGATGTTGTTGGGACCCGAGGGCAGACGGTGAGGGGTGGCCAAGCTGACAGCGAGGAGAGAGCTGTGGTCAGTCAGGGCCCCAGGGCAAGGAGTGTGCCCCGAGGGAGGGGGACACCGAGGCGGGAGGTGCAGGGCCAGAGGGGGCGTCGGTGGCCTGGGAGGGTGGCCGTCACTCAGCAGCTGGGTCAGGGGCTGGCGTGCTCTTCTGTGGGTTAGAACGGGCCCCCCAGTTGCTGCGTGGGGGCAGCAGGCGGGGGGCACCGGCCCCGAGTTGGTGGCAGAGGTTCGGGAGAGGGGCACCGGTGGCCAAGCCCAGGGCGGCAGCAAAAGAAATGGAGGGTGGGCTCTCGGTGCCTTTTGATCCAAACATGCCAGAACCGATACCGTCTGTGTCCTGTTCAGTTTTCCACACTCGTTCCAACGAAGGAACTACAGCAAACCCCGGTCCGCGTCCTGACTCTGTTCTGCCAGGCGAGGCCCGAGTGGCAGGCCTCCCGCCCTGCAAACCGTGGACAGACCGTCCTTGGCCAGATCACGCCTGGACTCCTCGTCCTTCCCCGAGCCCTGGCGCGCCCCGACCCCGCCGCCCGCCCACTTCTTTCTGGGGAAGACTCTGAGAACTTCCAGCCTGGCTGGGTGGGAAGTGGCTTGCCAGGAAGGAAGGCCCGTTTTGGATTTTGTGAGCAAGAACTACACTTCCCCTGGGGTAAGACATTGAGGGCTTGGGCTCCCGGAGCAGCTGCCGTGACCGTAGCTAATCCCATTCACCTTTGGCCGAGAGCGGCCGTGGGTCAGGCGCTGTGTCAGGTGATTTACTCCCGTGATGCCCGGGAGCGGCCAGTTCCTAGTTTTACAGATGACTAAACAGAGGGTGGGAGTGGTCCAGTTCCTCCAGCTGTGACCTCTTGGAGGCTGTGTCCGAGCAAATCATCATACCCGGAGCGCTGCCAGGGCTCCCAAGGATGAGCTGGTTCCTGTGGGACCCACAGTCCCTCAGGGGCTTCGGGACGTTCCCTGGGGGTCAGATGTGAGCCTCGCTCTGTCCTCTCCCAGCACGAAGCGTGCCCAGCCCAGCACCTTCCCTTACTCCCAGCGCTCGGAGCCGGCCTCTGCCCCTCCCTCTGAGTCCGGTGTCCCGTCTCTTTTTCGCTGTCCGAGGAGAAGCGGACGTCCTGGCTCTTTTTTTGGGCGATGCGCAGGGCGGCTGCTCGGGGCTGCATCACCAGGACATCGGTTTGGACCCAACCGCGAGCCCGTTTCAGCCCCTTCATTGTCTTCCCTGCTGCATTCGTGACTAGGAGGGCCTCCTGCTCCCCTGCCCCACCCCCCACCACCCACCCTTTACAACTTTGCGTAAGTTCTGAAAAGTCACGGTGAGCGTGACCGGGAGCCAGCACCATAAACCCTCCGGGGCAGTTCTGAGCTGCTTCTCTGACAGCGGCTCATTTTAGGGGTAGTTCGGATTTCCTGCCAAGCTTCCCCCCTTGCTGTTGGGTTTCCAGCTGGACCTGGCCGTCCTTTGGGAGACAGGCTCCCTGGGTTCCCCCGGAGAAGCTGGGGGCTCCCTGGTGTGGAGCCGCTGGGCCTCATCCGGGGTCTGCCCGAGGGTCCGCTCCTTCTCCGCTGTTGGTTCCCTGCTCTGAGCTTCGGTGCTGCCTGTGCTCCCACCTCCCCTGGGGGCCATGGTGCGGGTGCTGCCGGGCAGCTCTCAGTGCCGTGAGACCCCTGAGGGTCTTCCTGCGTGTCAGGAATCGTGACTCCAGAGCCAGACTGTCCCTCAGAAGTCCTGAGGCTCGGTGAAGAACCAGGTCACGGATCCTTCCCCACGATCCCCGATTCTGTGACCCGCCGGCCGAGGTAGAATCACCCAAGAGCGCAATGCCGGGGAAGGGCACTTGCAAACCCAGTCATCCCAGCCCAGAGGCATTTGGCGATGGGAGACAGCCCTGGTGGGACCCCTTCCACTTCGCAGAGACGCAAACGGCACAGCACAGAAAGTCAGTGGGGCCTCTGTCCTTGGGGAGGGGTCCTCTGTCTTTTAAAGACTCACAGCTGAGTGTTTCTGTCACCCCGTCTTCACGAGGGTTCCCCTGAAAGTAGGTGCCGGCCGAGCTTTGGTTGCAGGGAATTTGCTTAGGCGGGAACGTGGGAAGCCCAGCAGAGGGGCTGGAGAAGCAGGACGGAGAAAAGCCCACGAAGGTGCGTTGACGTGGGGCAGCTCACCAGCCTCGCAGCTGTGGAGGGGCCATGGGGCGGGGCAGGGCAGGGCGGGGGCGCAGTGTGGTGGGGAAGGGGACCTGCGTGCCTCTCTCTCGAGGCTCCTCTCCTCTGGCTGGGGTTTCCCTGGGGTGTTCGTTAAGTCCCCACACCTCTGGGCTCCACCCACACTGTTGCTGGGGAAGGGCCTTAGGTCCAGAAGCAGGGAGATGAGGGCCCTGGAGGCAGAGAGCTGTTGGCACACCTGGAACCATCCTCTGGGGCCACCGGCCAGCTCTCAGGTAGACAGAGGAGCACGGCACAGAGAGGGCCGACTTCCTGCCCCCTTGGACATGAACCCACAGACTCAAAGTGGAGACGTGAGACCAAGTTCATGAGAGAGGGTGGTCCAGAGAGGTCGGGAACAGACACCATGCTCCTCGCCACCCTGGGGGGCAGAAACAAGGAGACTCAGCTCTGCCATTGCCCACAGCGGGCCCAGCCAGCCCACTGGTGGCAAACTGCTCTGGTAAAGGACAGTCACCGAACACAGGTCCCGCTGCCCACCGCTCTGAAAGCCAATGCTTGAGAGGCAGGAGCTGACATAAAGGAAAGTGGTTTATTTTCAGGTGCCGGCCACCTGGAAGATGGGGGACTCGCGTCGCAGAGCCCATCTCCCCCCTCAGAGGAGGAGGAGGTGTTATAAGGAGGGAGGGGAACAGAGAAAGAGATCACGGGAGGGGCTGCCAAGTTCTCCCCCTGCAGACGAGCACAGTCCATTCCGATAAGGACACGGACGCCCGGGGCACGTCATCCGGGTTTAGTCATCCTGGCTTTACATCATCCTGTTTCCATGGTTGAAGGTCAGCAGATCTCCAGGAGCTGGGATGCTTGAAGGTCAAGGTCTGTATCTTTTGAAGTTAGTTCCTAGGATTCCTCTGCAAGCTACACGTTAGTCAGAGTCCACATGTGCAGAACAGTGGCGTGGGCTCCGATTCCTCCCACCCCGTCACTATTTCCTGCTGCTACAGGCCCCTGGCGTCCAGTGGTCCAGGGACTCCAGAGAGAGCCACAGTGCCCGAGGCCTGGCTGTGGCGTGGATTCGGGGCGTGGCTCTGGCTGCTCAGCTCCCTGGTTCCTGTCATTTCTGGAAACGAACCTGGTTCTCTGGTCTTCCCAGTGTGGCTACGAGCTACTCAGTAGCCTTCCAAAAAATAATTTCCCGGGCACGCTAACCTGCCCCAGCATCCCACGGGTCCGACGGGCTCTGGCCTTTCCCGAGCCTGTCATCAGCCAGGTGATGGACAAGCAGGCCCACCGGTCTTCAGGCCGGGGCCTGCGGGTGGGCAGGGCCTGGCCAGGCAGGTGTGGGCTGACAGGATCCGTGGCTGCAGACAGGTGTGCACGTGTGTCCGTGACACTCACTGGCGTGTGACAGCTAACAGGCTTGTGTGTGGCTCATCTGAGTGTGTAAGCTTCGTGCATCCCGATGAACCCTCGGGCTGTTTTCCGAAGAACACACAAAACTACGGGGGGAACGGAGCTACGTGGGGAGGAAGCTGTGCAGCAGCCCATGGACTTCGCGACATGAGCGGCCCGTTGTCCTCCATGGGCCAGGAGTGGTGGCCCCCATGTGCCTGTCAGCTCGGCCACTTCCCCGAGGCCCTGCTGGCTGCCTCTCTGGATCTGCACATCGGCCGCCTCTGCCCGACCCCCAGCCCACCCCTACTTGCCCCCTTCTCGATCTTCTGGTGGACTTCTCCAACTCCCAGGCCAGACTGCAGGAGGACTGCGTATGCGTTCGGGGCTGGGCGGAAAGACTTCGCCAGCGTCTCCGTCTTCGCTGCCCTGCACTGAGCAGGCCGAAGGGGATTCCGCAGTGGGCTGCTTGGCCTTGTGTTGGACACAGCAAATAGCGGGTTGAATTTCCCACCTCATCAAGGGAACTAAGCCCGCTCACGGTGAGGCCCAACTTCACTAGACCTGTCCGGGTGGCTCAGTCAGTTGGAACGTCACTGCTGATCCTCCCAGGTTGGGGGTTCAATCCCGGTCAGGGCACACACATGAATCAGCCAACGGACGTGTGAATAAGCAGGACAACAAATCGACGTCTCTCTCTGTCCCTTTCTCTCTCTCTCTCTCAAGTCAATAATTAAAACAATTTTTTAAAAGACGAAACTTCAGGAGAACAAAATAAATATTAACCATTTTCTGCCCGATTCTGTTCTCTTCTCTCTGGCCGTTTGGGAGACTCTCAGGAGCCGCGCCCGCCTCGGGAGGCTGCCGGGAAAGGCCTGAGCTGAGGGCAGGGTCTGTGTAGCCTCAAGCGCTGACCAGCCGCCCAGCAGCTTTGATTTGTGAAGCAAATGTCTGAGGGAATTTGGATGCATGGGCCTGGGAGTCACCCAGGGGCCCTCTTTCCCCGGAAGAAGGGACAGCAACCTATCTGTCAGCTCTGATCCCTGTCCTTATGTGAGTTTCGAAATGAAACCTCGTTTGCCCTGGAAGGGTGCCCACACGCAGGTTCCTGCGCCCCTCCCCGCTCCCCTTCCCAGAGCACTCCTGGATGGAAATGCCTCCCCCTTGGGGTCTGCAGGCTGGTTGGTCCCCGCAGCCATCCGATGGGGCTTTCTCCTGCCTTTTAAGGGAAGCGCTGGGCCAGAGGGGCGTGGTGGCCAGGCCTTCCAACTCGCACACATGGAACCCCTTGCCTGCCACTGGCGGGGTGCTTTTGCCAGCGTGGCAGGGAAGAGGGCTAAAAATAGCCGGGCGAACGCTCCAGGCCGGCTGTGGCCGCCCGTTTTCATCGGCTGCAAAAATATAGGAGCTGTCTGCGGGGTCCCACTGGGACTCTGTCCTTCCCAGGCCTGGCAGGGGTTCTTGCTCCAGCCCCACCCCAGATTAATTTTTGGTTTGCAGACAGGTACTCCACCCGCTGGGCACGGCTCAGGCCACTCCCCCTTGTCGTCGCCCCAAGTGCGAGTCTCATGCTTCCTCAGGCTCCTGGGCCTGGGACCCCTCCCTCCTCACTACACCTGCCAAAGGGGGTGGATGGGACCGCACCTGAGAGACCACAGGAGGGCTCGGTCACTGTGTGGGTTTGGAGCCGGTGTAGGAGGCTTGGTTTAGGTCACAGACACGATGTCACCCAGGGCTGGGCTTCCAGGGACGAGTGCGGCCAGAGCAGGGACTGCTGGGGCCTGAGGCTCAGGGGAAATGCCACCCGACAGGCATCCAGGTTTGAAGGGTTTATACCTGATGCCAAGTAAGTGCCATGTAGCCCATTTGGACGAACCTTTCGTCTGCATCAAGCACAGCGTGGGCACGGCAGCTGCCCTCTCGTTTGATGACAGGGTCCTCGTCTTCTCAGCTGTGTCCCACGACCACCAGCCTTTCGTGACTTTTATTTTATTTCTCTCGAATCCTTGGAAGGCTTTACTCGGGAAACCGCGAGTCCTTTTCTATGGCGTCCTTGTTGTTTGTAACCTCAGATTATGCTTTTTGCCTTTCTAGACTTACACACTTTTTAGGTTCTTCTTTTGGTTTTGTTGAAAATTAACTTTGTGAACTTCAGGGCTTGTATCTTTTAAACTTACTTGTACGGCTATTAGCTTATTTTCTTGAAAGACTTTTTTAGTTGATCATAAGACAGACACGTGGAGAAGGCGTCTGGGGACCAGCTGGGAGGCCGTGCGGCGTCCCTTTGATCCAGCACAGCAGCGCTTCCCACCCTGGATGCGGGCGAGCCGAGAGCTGCTGGTGACCAGCCAGGACTCAATGAGCCCCAGCGGCGTCCCTGTGATGTGGGGGCCCTTCCGCATCCCTGTGAGCACGGTTCTTTGGAAGCAGCTGCTGTCACACTAGTGGGTGACAGGTGGCCCTGCCACTCGGGGGGCCAGTCACACACCATATGTGCCCCAGCCCACTCAGCCACGGAGCCAGGTGTGGCACTGAGGGAGCTTCTTGACCTCTGTGAGCTCCCACGTTCCCGCCTGCAAATGTGTTCTCCGAGCTAATGCCTGTGGAATGTTCCTTGTGCTGCACCGTTCAATGTAACTCTTACTTGGAGCCTTTAGGGAGCATTTGCCTTTGCTACTCTCGAAGGCTGTTTCTTCTCATTATCAAAAGGTATTGAAAACATTGCCATTACAGCCGGAAGCTACTTTGCATCAGTTCATCCTAGTCGAGAGTGAATGGTCTCACCGCACTGTACTTTTCTGAAAATTATTTTTCATCCTTCAGTTCCAGCTGACAGTCAATCCTGTATTAGTCTCCCGTGTACAGGACGGGCTTAGACATCTACACACCTTCTGGAGAGACCGCCCGAGACCTCCGGCGTCCCCCGCCGGCCCCAGACACAGGTACCACGGTGTTGCCCGCTGCATTCCCTGTGCTGTGCCTTACATCCCTGCGGCTGCTTTTACAACCGGACATCTGCACTTCCCAATCCCCTTCCCCTCTTCCCCATCCGGCAAGCTTCAGTTTGCCCACTGTGTCTATGAGTTTGCTTTCGTTTTGTTTGTTCATGTTGTTCTCTAAATTCTATTTACGGCTGAAATCACATGGCATTTTGTCCTTCTCTGTCTGCCTTATTTCATTTAGCATAATACCTTCTAGGTCTATCCGCAATGTCGCGAATTACTAAAGCTTGGGGAGTCCGTTGCTGCAAACACCGCCGTGTTGAGTTTACTCCGCGTGCTCACGCATCGTAGAAGGCCCTAGTCTAGCCGGGCGTCAATGTGCGGGGGGCTGCGAGGGAGTGGGGGAAAGCTCTGACAGCGTGGCAGATGCTGAGCTCAGATCAAAGGCGCTCTCCACTCATCGGCGGAAGCTGGTCTCGTATGAGTTAGCTGTGATTCATCTGAAGGGAAACGTTTGTTGCTGTGTTAGTCATGGAAAGTCCTGTGCTGTAGCCTGGCTTTAGAGCGGGCAATTGCACGTACATTATTTCACTTAACCCTCACAATAGTTTCCTAAAGACGTTGCCATGGTGAGGAAGATACAATGGTGGGCAAGGTGCAATGGGGAGAAGGTACAATGGGGAGAAGGTACAATGGGGAGAAGGTACAATGGGGAGAAGGTAGAATGGGGAGAAGGGAGAATAGGGGAAAAGCTACAATGGGGGGAAGGTAGAATGGGGGCGAAGCTACAATAGGGGAGGGGTACAATGTAAAGTGTGGAACGGTGACGAAGGCACTGGGATGAGGAAGTTGACATGGTACAGGAGGGAGGGACAAAGAACTCATTTTACAAATGAGGAATTAGGCTTTGGGACTTGGAGTGGCCAGGTCAAGGTCAGAGACCTGGTGAGCAAAGCGCACTGGTCTTTTGCCTGTGAACTTGGCTTCACCGCATCTCGCACACGGCCAGTAAGCTGCTCTGTGTGCTCGGGTGGGAGGGGAGGAAACGCCCTCGTCCTCTGAGTGGGGCGTCTCTCTGGTTACAGAGTCGCAGTGACCAGCAGGTATGACAAAGCGTGCCTGAGAAGCGTCCTTTCCGTGTGACTGGCTGACGCCTTTCTGCGGGAGAACCGTCCCCAGGACCCCAGAGCTCTGGCTTAGCCCCTCATCAGTACGAACGGGGTTGTGAAGCCTGGAACTTGTTCTGTTGGGATAAAGTGGCAGTGACTTCCTCTGGGGAATCGTACTGTGAACGTTTTCAGCTACAGGAATGGTTCTTCACCTCCAAACTGCCCACAGGTGGTAGGTGCATTTTGAAGAAAGTTTTCGCGACTGGAACTTCCCCGAGCTTTGTAGCCAGATGTGTGGCCTCTGTGCATGTGTCGGGGACATTGAGGTGGGGCCACGAAAGGTGTGCTCAGGTGGTGTTGACGTTGCTTCAGATACACAGCGCTGGCCGGCTGGGCTTCATAGCCCGAGGTCCTTATCTCAGCTGAAGTGATACCCCAGCCCAGAGAGACAGGAAGAGCGGACACCGTGTTTCTGCCCTTGACAGGCCCCCGCGGCTGCTCTGGGACTTGTCCAAAGGCACAGAGAGCAGACCTGGTTATGTGACGATGCTCATGGATTCTTCCTGTTCCCACGGTATTAAAGATGATCATCGTCGCCGTGTGTAGGTGCCTGGTTGGCAATCGTCTCTATAGCTGCGGTTTGCTCAGTGGAAGATTTGAGAAAATGACTCTAGTTACAGCTGCCTCTGCCCACGCAGCTCACTTCCTCCTTTCTCAGGGGTTCGGCTGGGAAGTGCGGCTGAGGTCGGCCTCATCTGTTCCCCATCAGGGCACTTGACAGGCTTTTCGTGGTTTGCTCGCCGACGCGCTGGAGGAATACGGGGTGGAGCCTGGTGTAAGGAGACGGCTCACTAACTGGCTCACCGCCCAAAGGAATTGTTGAGTCAGTGACCCCGAGGTTTTGATCTCTGTCCCCAGTTACAAACTGTTCAGCATTTTCATTAGCCCAGGGACACGGACACGTAGTCGTGGGTTCCACATTTACGGGGGCGCGGTGTGAACCCGGGAGGGGGAGGGATCGGGCCTTGGTTGGAGGGGGCTGATTCTGTGGAAATACGCTTCACTAAGCCTGAATGTATGGTCTGCTCACCCAAATCCCACAAATGAATTGCCTCCCGATACAAGATTAAAAAACAGCATGTTAGTGGTGGGGTGTCGCAAATATTCTAATCATGTCAGTGTTGGTTAAATTTGGGTAAACCCTCTGACGAGCTAGTCTGACCTCACACGAGTTTATAGAAATGTGGCGTCGGGGGAGGGCTGAGTAGACAACACCTAAGGAATGGTCGCTCTGTAAGGGGCTGCCGGGAACTCTAGTGCGTGCAGGGGAGTGCGTCCTGGCCTTGCGTGGGTTGAAGGAACCAGAGCTCCTCCGCGTGGCAGAGAGAAGACACGGGGGTGAAGCCATCGCTCATTGCCTTCACAGGTGTGAGAAGCTCTCCTACAGAAGGAAGATCATGCGTGTCCTCTTTGTCCTAAGGTTTAAGACCAGATGGGTAGAGGCAGTGACGATGAAGGCCACATGGGGCTGGGGTCAGTTTTTTTACCCCAGACGGGACGCGCCCCTGAAGACTGCGCGGGGTTTGAATGCGCACCGTGGCTGCTCAGAGGAGTCTACTCAGGAAGTGCTCCACCGCAGAGACCAGAGTCACGCTGCGCTTTGGAGAAAGCGGGGGCTTGGGGGGCAGGGGTGTTCCAGGGTCTCGAGAGGTAGCTCAAGGGGCAGAAGGGCGGCGGTGTCATCGGAGGAGAGGCCGGAGAACGGGGTGGTTTGGCCCGTGAGTTTTGTGGTCAGACTCGCGCTAGAATCCAGTCTCCGCTGCTTGCGAGCTCTGCACCCTTGATGTAGAGGGAGAGCTGGGGCCTCCCGAAGCGGCCTGTGTCCACTCCCCAGAGCCTGGGGCTACATTCCAGGACACAGCCAAGGGGAATTAGGTTTGCTAAACAGGAGGGAGGGGGATCATCTTGCATTATCTGGGTGGACCCAGGGTAACCACAAGGGCACTTAAAAGTGGAAGGAGGAGGCGGAAGGTCAGAGTGAGGGGGGAGGGCGGGCAGGGCTAGAGTGAGGCTGGAGGGTGCTGGGTGCTGTGTGGGGGTGGAGGAGGAGGCCGGGAGCCCCGGATGCTGGCAGCCTCCAGAGATGAAAAGGGCGGAGACACAGCATCTCTCCGGGAGCCTGCAGGAAGGGACGCGGCTCTGTCACGCGTGAGGCCCGTCTCCAACTGCTGACCTCCAGGAGTGTGAAACAATAAGTCTGCGTTGTCTTCAGCCACTCCTCTGTGGCATTTGTTAGCACACCAATGTACCCCGAATCCACTTGGGTTAGTCTGAGGTCTGTGAGCCAGTTCTCGCACGTGGAAAGGGGACATACGAGTAGTATCTACTTCTAGAAGTTTTGCAAGGACTTGTAACTTTTGTAAGCACCCACCGGACAGCTGGTGTGTGCAGCACAAAGGCAGTTGTGTACATTGCTACGAAAGGCGGGTTTCATGTGCGAGTCTCCCCAGCACCACTTAGCTGTCCAAACAAACACCGTAGAGGTAATCCATACCGCCTCCCGCCCCCGCCGCGTGGGACCTCTGAACACACCGTTTGGTGTGCCTGCCCCAGGAAGTCTCACGACCGGGATGTCTGTGTGTCCATAGCTTCCTGGCCCCCTCACTCCGGTTTTACCCACAGCGCCCTGCTGCCCAGTTTGGGTCCGGTACTGACCTACCCACTCCTAATACGACCCATTGCACGGACAATGGGAAAGGGGAATTCGCTATCGAGGATTTTCAGCTGGAACGTGACCCGAACCCTGGGAGGGACCCGCAATGGCCAGCTCTCCCGCCAGGATGCAGACAGCCTGAGGACATCGCCCACCTCTGTGTGGGCCATGCCCAGGGCTAGGACCAGTTACTGATACTTAAGTTCTGATTCTCTTACTTATACATATTTTGCTTAGGAATAACAGAAATCACTAAGCCAAGGAGGGATTTTTGATGATTCTTGAGTTGGCTTATGAAGTGAGAAGACCAGCTTCACAGACGAAATGCCACCTGGGCACTGCCTTGCTGTGGAAATAACTGAACAATCATTCTCTGCGTTATTCTGCACATGCATCCTTCCCAGACGCACACGCCCCTCTGAGCACTGTTCAAGGGCACCAGCGGCGTGAAAGAAACCACGCCGATGAAGAAGGTATTTTGCAAAACAAGAGAGAGACCGAAGAAATAACGATCAGGATGGTGGCATTCGCCGAATTTTGGGCCACCCCTAGCAGAGGAGAGTGGGGGAGTATCGATGCCGTGAATACAGAACCCCCCCCAGCGGGAGCACTACCCGCCCTGCCTGCAGAGGCGGCTCCCAGCGGAGCTGCGTGTGAGGGAACAGTGCGGGCGCCGGCGTCCCACCCTCGGGGTTCCCAGGCCAGGGTCCCCACGTACGACCTGTGCACCCTTCCTCGGGGAACATGTTTCCCTCCGTGGGGCTGTTGTACGGACTGCAAAATATAATGCTCACAAAGGACACGTCCAAGGGCTTGGAATTTACAAGTAATGTATTTAATTTCAACGTACTTTAGAATGAACGTCTCCATCGCATCACCCCTCACAGGGTCTCTGTCCGTTAGCTGTCCCTGTCCCTAATGGTTCTTTCATCTCTTCCTCCGACTCCAGGGAGTGTAGAGAGAAGGAGGCGAGCGACCGGGCCTGCTATTTTCCTTTGTCAGGGCCTTGGCTTCCCTCCTGTGCACACGCAGTGGGGTTCACCGTCTTGCAGGTCATGGGTCCAGACAGTGAGCTCCGGCCAAGGCAGAGGAAAGAGCGTTCTGCCCTGTTGAGGAGGTGAGGAGACGTGTCCCGGCTGTGAACACGAAGGGCTGTGGAGGCTTCATGAGCCCGGGTCCCTGAGTGACCGCATGGAGCTGGGGCCCGAGCCACACCACACAGGACAGGTCACGTGAGTAAAAGTCAATTTTCGTTGTATTAAAGCTCCTGAGATTTTGGAGTGGTTGGTTACCAAGCGTAATCTAATCTTTCCACCTCCTGCACCCACGGCCCCTCTAACACACCACTGGAAAAACGGTGGGGAGAGACTAGCTGACCCCTCCCAATCAAAGAATCGACATTTCTGCAAAATGCTATAATCGATTCCAGTCTCACATCTGCTTCTGCAGGCTCCACTCTTTGCAGGGAGAGACATTAGCTACTGTCCCCTTCCCCTCAGCTCCTGGCCAGCGTTCATTCCTCCTGGACATGCAGTGTGGCCCCTGAGAATCCCTTAGACTACGTACAGCTCAAGGGCTCACATAGGACCTTGTGCCCTTCACCTTAATTTACTTTTTAATTTTCTTATTCAAACTCCTCTACTGTCAGGTAGTATGACCATAGGAAAATCATCAGATTGACGTGATCAAATTCTTTATAAAAGTATTTTGACCTATTTGTTTTTCCTACGATACAAGTCAGCTGAGAGACAGCTCTGCAACCACGTGCTTCTGAGAAAAGCGGAGAAACGGGAGTCACTGCAAACGAACGTGGCGCAGCGTTGAAACGTGCTGGACGTGCCAGGAGGAGGGACGGTGTTTGGGAAAACTTGAAAACAGCTGTAACGGTTTTGTTAACTTTTCTGTGCCTCGATCTCCTCGTTTGTGAAATGGGAATCAGCTCGTGGACTCTGGGGCCAGACTGCCTGGTTCTTCTCTCAGGGCAGCCACTCCCGAGCCGTATGGGCCAGTCAGCTTTCCCCTGCCTCAGCTTCCCCATCTGTAAGGCCAGGCCCAGAGGGCTGTTTCGTAGGTGGCTGTGAGAACGGAGTGAGTTGACGTTTCCAGTGCGGCCCGCACAGAGCTGCGATTGCGTCAGCCACCAGCACTTCTGCAAAGTTTATTTAAAATATCAAATGTCACATCTCCGTAGTACAATATGTGCACTTCCAGTTTTTCCACCGCTTTTATCTTATAAACTCCTATGTTTTACTCAACTCTAATTTTTACACAATTTTTCAACTGTCTTATCTCAAGTAAATTCCCCTTTTGTCTACTTCTCAAAACTAAACATTGAGAAAATTATCAACTCAGAAGATGGCAGCCAACTTGCACCGCCGTGGAAGGGAAGCGGTTCTTCTAAAAAAGGAGATGCGCTGAGTACACAGTCCCGGGAGCGGCCCCGAGGGTGCTCCAGATGCGGGTGATTCATGGGCAGGAAATGTGGGTGGGCTGGGCCTCGGTTAAACAGTGCGGCCGATGGAAACCAGATGTCGGCCCCTCGTCTTGGGCCCGCAGAGCGGGCAGCGTGGAGAGGTGGTGAGAGGAGGGGCCGGCAGCCTGGGGACAGGAGAAGCCCATGTGATCGGGGAGGGGGGGACCCACAGAGAGAGGACGGAGGATGGGGAGGGCCCCGGGGCGGGGGGACCCAGTCAGCCAGGCAGGCACTAATGGAAATAAAACGCCCTCCAAAGTCAACTCGTAAACCGTTTCATCGGCCAGGAGCCTGGAGCTGCTGAGAATATACGTTCTGTTTTGACTCTCGTTCCCAGGGAGACGGGCTGCAAGAGGTCAGATGTTCTCATTCACTTGGAACACCGAGACCGCATGTGTGCAAGTGTGTGAGAGGACACACGGCGTGCTTCACGATGTACCTCAATGAAATACCTCTTCTGTTCCAGCACACTCTCCGCAAGGGCCCCGCTTCCGGCAGGCTGGAGGCAGGACCGACCCGTGGCGTGCCTCTGGCAGGAGAAGGACGCTTAAGTGCACATCCCGCTCCACCGCCAAGCTGTCTGATGCAAAGGAAATCGGCATCTGGAACGGGGTCGCGGAGCTGTCGCCGGGGGCTGGGTTTGGCTCCGAGACTGTTTCCTGCTGTGCGCGAGCTAAGCACTCTCTTTATACCCTTGAAGGGGTGTGGGGGAGAAGAAACAGGGGGACTGTGAAACGGGGGTGTGTGTAGCCCGCACGGCCCAAACACCCTCTCTCCCATCCTTTGCAGCAGGGCTCGCACTTCCCTGGTCCCGTGGACAGCGCCACGCAGGGGAGCTGGCGCCTGTGCCTGGCCCTTGATGAGAATTGCTACAAACAAAACAATTCTTAGACATCGGTCGCAGACCCAGAGGGTGCTGGGGGTGGGGGGCGAAAGTTCACTTGATCACCTCATGCTAATCACTGGTCTTTGTCCCCAATGTGGGCAAGGCTAACACTCACCCCACGCCCATGGAGAGGGGGAGGGGGAGACTCCCAGCTGCGTCGCGGGAAGGCACGCACTGTTTTGAGTGGTGCAGGGCTGTGCCCGCTCCAAGGCTCCAGGTCCAGACCTGGCACTCACCTTCCCAACCTCACACAGGAGCCCCGAAGCCACAGGGGAAGGTACCCGGGCTTCGGACGGACCCACGGAATTAGACACCCAGCAGACGCAGTCACCAGATCGCACCCTCGCTAAGATGAAAGTGGCTGATCGGATAAAGACGGCGATAATAGTGTAATACACAAAACCAATAACTATGCTAACGGCAACTGAAACCGGTTGGGTGCTGATGGGCGTGTGGCACTGGGCCGAGCCCGTCCCCCCAGTTGTCACGTTTAAGCCTCACTGAGACCTGGTGAGGGTGAAGGAACAGGCTCAGAGGCAAAGCAACATCTCCAAAGTCAAGTTCAGAGGCAGAGCCGTGGTCGGAGAGCAGACCCTTGGCCGCCGCCTTCGCTGCTTCTCACAGGGAGAAAACTCCGTGGCAAGTGTTCGAACACAAATGCGCAGGTGCAGACGGAGTGGAAGATAGACCTTTAGGGTTCCTGTTTTACCTCCCTGTTCCTAAAACCACGAGGATAAAACCCCAAGTATTGGGGTGTGGCCCCGAGGTGCCTTCATGCTCAGCGATTCCTGGGCTGTATTGGGCAATGGGCCTGGAAGAGCTTTCTTCATATTTATTTTTATTTCCAGAACCTCCATTTGACTCTTTTCTCAAAAAGTAGTTTCTCTCTACTGAAATTCTCCATCTGCTCATGCATGTTGCACTTTTGTTCACGCATTCATTTATTCATTCGCTCGTTTGATGAATTTTTTATTAAAAGCATCTTCATTCGGATTCTCTGCTGGGTGCTGAGGATTCACCGTGAACAACAGACCCAACGCCTGCCCTCATGGGGACTACGGTCTAACTGGGCAAACAAATATTCCGACCAGTGAAAAACATTAAACCTCGGACGGGTGTTGTGAAGGAAGAGAGGTGGCTGCTGTGGGAGCCCTGAGCTCACCCATGGACGTCTCCCTTAGGGTCGGCAGGCTGTGGGGACTGTGGTGATGTACCCCTCAGACTCCGCCTGCGGGACTTGGGGGCACTGGCGTCCTGGGTGCTGACACGGCCCCCACGCTTCCCCGTGTCTGGGCCCAGCAAAGACACAGGGGCACACTGTCTGGGCAATGTCTGGCTCTCCTGCTACGTGCCTTTGCTTCACCAAATTCCCCTCGGCTGCACTGCAGGCCACGGTTCTTCCTGCAGCCCCTTAGCCTTTCCTCCTCTTCTGACGGTGTCGGGCCTGCTGCGTGGTGCTGGCCCCCGGCGTCGCCAGGCCCCTTCCCCACTCCCCCTCGCAGGCATTTCCCCGATAATCTGCACTTTCCGTCCCAACCTGGCATCTGCTCCTCAGAGACACAGACTAACACAAAGGCCAGCACCTGAGAGCGGAGCAGGTGTGAGCCAGGAGACCAGGAGACCAGGACGGGGTCAGGGGTGCCCGTTTTGGGCCGAGGGGCAGCACGGCCAAAGGCCAGGTGGCGGAACACTCCCTGAGCTTTCAAAGGCCGAAATGCCAGTCCACACCGGTCAGAGCGGCCAACATGCAGAACACTGACCGCGCCTAGCGCCGGTGAGCCCGCGGCGCTGCAGGGAGCTCATTCACTGCCGGCAGGAAGGGAACAGTGCAGACACTCCAAGAGACATTGAGCAGGTCTGACAACACTGAACACACGCTCACCACACGCTCCGGCCATCGCACTGTGCGCGGTGCTCGCCCGATGGCGCTGCAAACCTGGTTCCACAAAAACACGCACGTGGGTGTTTATAGCAGCTGTTTTTATAGTGGCCAAAACCTGGGGAGCCACCGGGCTGTCCTGCAGCAGGAGGTGGACAAAGGCCCTGCGGTCTGTCCAGACGGGGGACTACTACTCAGAGCTAAAAAGAAACGGGATATCAAGCCATGGAGAGACATGGAGGAACCCTAAATGCACATTGCTGAGTGGGAGAAGCCAGGACCACATACTAAGTGTGAGGCCGACTTAGGACAACCCGGAAAATCGGCGCCGTGGAGACAGTGAAGAGCTCCGTGGCAGCCAGGGCTCGGAGGGCAGGGCGGGGGACAGGCGGAGCACAGAGGGGCTCTAGGGCAGTGAACCTGTTCTGCTTGTTCCTGTGATGGTGGACACGTGGCGTGACGCATTCGTCCAGACCCACAGAACGCGCCACACCAAGAGTGGACCGAACGTCCACTGGGGACTCCGGGTGGCGGTGAGGTGTCCACATGGGGTCATCGGTTGTCACGAGTGCACCATGATGGTGGGGGGTGTGGACAGTGGGGGCGGCCGTGTGCGTGGAGGGCAGGGGGTATTGGGAAATCTCAATTGCCGCCCAGAGCGTGCGAGCCAGTGGGCCGTGAGACTGCGCTCGAGAGCCGACGCACGGCCCTAGGGATGCGGACCTGTGTGCCGAAGGGCTCCGTGCAGGGAGGGGTGTGGCTGGCTTTTCGCTTTTACAAGCTATTTGTAGCACGAGGGTCAGACTGGATGGGCGAGGGGACGGGGTCTGCGTGGAGACCCTCGAGGAAGCAGTATCAGCAGGGTCACAGCAGAGACAGTGCCCGGCATGGACACACCCGCTCCTCATCAGGGGCTCCACCTGCACACCTGCCCCAGGGTGCACGCACCCTGGCTCCCTCACCGGCATCCCTGGACCGCAGCTGTGGGGCCCATGCCGTGCTTCCTGGTGGAACCCGGCTGTCCTTGGCAAGAGGTGCCTCTCTCGTGAGCTCTAGGTGTTTCTGCTCCTCCACGTAGATGCTCACAACTAGGTGGGATGTTCCCTTCCTCCCTTCCTCCCTCCCTTCTGCTCTCTCTTCCTCTGTCCCTCCCATAGACATGTCAACATCTTATGTCCCACGTACTAGGGGTCCGTCAATGAACAAACAGACAAAACCCCCCGCCCTCATGGGATCTGTACGCTGCCCTGGGAGGAGATTCCAGGGGATCATGGGGTGGACTAAATTTGGGCGTCTTCCGTTCTGGTGGATCCGAAGGCCTGCGTTTAAATCTTCTCTCCGGCCACTTCCTGTGTGAGGGAGGCGCTTCACGCCTCTGAGCTGCACTTCTCAAAATGCCCGGTGGGATTAAGTGTCCCCCCGCCCCGAGTGTGCTGCGCCCGTCCCCGTGTGATTGCCCGTGCAGACGGGCCGCAGCCGCAGGCCTGGCGGGCTGTGTGGCGCTGGAACGGTGGCTGGGTTTCCGAAGCCTGTGACCCAGGCCGAGTGGGAGGCCTCCTCGGTCTATGAGAAGAGACGTGAGTGGTTTCCAAACTGAGGTCAGGGGACTTGGCAACTTGGAAATGCATTTCCCGGGCTGCCCCGCGCGCGCCCGCCCGCCTGTGAGGAACGCTGCGGTCTGAGCCGTGGTCAGGGGCCGCCCGGGGAAGGTGCCCAGGGCTCAGCCGCCGCCTGTCCTCTGCCACTGCTGCCGGTGTCCGCGCGTCAGAGCGGTCGGAGGCAGGATGACGGCACCTTGCCCACGGACCCCTTATCAGTAGCAGGGTGTTTAGGTGACTCTGCCACTAAGGCAGGGACTCCTGCACACGTGCACGAGGGGCGAAGTTTCCGTGGCCGGGTTGTTGCCAAGTTACGGGAATTTCATCAGGGTTTGACTGGATGGTATCGGACGGGGCAGACAAGCTTCCTCAGGCCGTGGGGCTGGCTCTCCTGGGAGCTCCTTCGGTGCCGCACTTCGCTCGTCTTCACCGTCCACGGGCCCGTAGCTGGTGCGTGCCCGCCCGCGTTTCCACGGGAGACCCTGGCCCCTGCCCGCAGGACGGTGAGGGCCCGACGTCAGGCCCTGCTGCATTCAGAAGCTTTTAATTCACTTCTCCCATTGGTTTACGCAGACAGAGTAATCGATGGTCACTCTCTGAGGTTCTGACTCTCCACTCGAAAATTAGCAACTTGTGAAGACGGTACGAACCTAAATTATTTCCACTGATTAGAATATCAATATTATGAATTGTTCTCTATTTGGGAAGAAAAAAGAACAAGATCACTAGCAGGAGCTTCCTCCCGTGACACACGTTTGTGGCGCCCCTGCTGCAGGGAAGGTGTGCTGGGCACCGAGGGTCCTGCCTTCACGGGCTCAGCCCTGTGTGCCCGCACTCCACGAAGCGGGCACAGAGCTGCCCCCAGGTGCTGGTGCCGAACCCCGGAAGTGGACAGTATGTCAGATGCCTTTAAGCATCGGTCGCAGTGCAAAGATTTGATGAACCCCCAAACTAAATGAACCAGAAACCCATTCCCAGTGTATTCTAGTCAACTGAGACAACAGCCCGATTATCCAAACGGGCTAAACAAAGCTTTTGGGGAACGGTGATGTCTGCAAAGCCTCAGAGGTACTTTCCTTGTGCCTCCTGATGGCCCGGTGAGGTTGGCAGCACGGGAATTGTCGGTCCTATTAAATGGCTGAGCAGCAACATAGCTTTGAGTGTGTGCTGTGCGGAGGCCCCGCTCTGCCTGCCAGGGGGGTTAAAGCTGAAACTGAGACGAAAATTACTGAAGGAGCGAGCTAGATCATGCTGTTGTTGCAAAAGGGAAGTCGGGGTGAATTCCAGTGCACAGGGCATGGGCCCCTCCCTGCTCGGGGCAGGTGGGGGTGGCCCCATCAGAGACCGTGGGTCAGCTGGCTTCTTAGGGCCGATTCTTCATCTCAAACCATTGGTGCGGTGACCACGGGGTTTCCTACCAGATGCAGAGGGTGGGCGTTTTGTGCAGTTTGTTTTGGGTGCTGCCAAAGACGGCGCACTGCTGGACCGTTCATCGGGAGAATCCGATCCCACAGGGAGTGCGGTCCCTGGTGTACTCACCTAGTGGGTCTTCCCAATGGGATCAGCAACAGCCCCCAGGCCCCACACGAGTTTCCTCTGACTCCAACACGCGCAGAAGTAGGTGTGAGTTTTTAACTCGGGTGCAGACATTTATGTCCACCCCTTATAAACGCCACCTGGTAAGTTTGGGCTCGATTTTCTATGGGGCGGGGGGCTCCGCGCAACCAGGGGGTCAGGGTGGGGTCTGGCAGCTCGGACTCTCTCCGCTGTGTCGCTAGGCCCCGCCACCTCCCGAGCTGTGAAGTGAAACGCAGACGAGACCCCGCTGAGGGTCACCCCCTGGACCCTCCACTGAGCATGGGCAGCAGCCCCTCAGGGACAAGACTGCTTCTCGTGTTTCCTGCACGTGTGGCCAGGTGTCCGGCTCAGGACACACGCATGTGTCCACAGCCATCCCTGGACATGCTCTGCGGCTGGCGTCTGGGACCAGAGGCCGTCCCCGAGGCATGCCGCCCTCCTGGCCCCCTGCCCCACCCCTCGCCCACCGTGGACCCCTGCGCCCTGAGCCCAGGCCTGTGGCCCGCATCCTTTCCTCTGTCCTCCAGGACCCCAGACCCTGCGGGTGTCTCTCTCCTGCGTCACAGTTAGCATCCCTCCTCATCCGTCCTTCCATCAGCAGCGCGAGCACTCCCGGCTCCTGCCCTGACACAGGCAAAGCAACGAGACCCACAACCTGTGGCACGTTTCTTAGATTCCAGGAACTTCGCAGCCCCCCGGCCGCTTCTCAGCTCTGCAGTGATCACCTGCTCTCATCAGGCTTCCGCGCCCACTGCTCTTATCTCACCCACCTTGCCCGTGGCTTGTCGTGCCCTTGACCTCCCAGAAGACCTTTCTCCCTCAGCTGCCAGTACAACTTGGCTCCCTCCTGGTCTTCTTCCCTTCACCTGGGCAGCCCCAGTGTTCAGCTGAGAAAGCTGTTTCCATAGAAACGGACTCTTTACCTAAGAAACTGCCTGAGGCCGCTTGGGACAGAAATAGAGCTTTTTTCACCTTATTCGTTCTGAATAAAGTGGCTTGCAGGCATTTCTGTCAGTCACTAGAAGAATAAAAGTTTCCCCCCTATGTATGAAGATCAAGGATGGAGATTCTCATTGCGCCTGTGTATCGGAAGGGTCTTCCCAGAGAAAGTGATTAACCTGCTTTACTGTACAGATGAGGCAGGAAGGCTGAACGGCGAAGAATGGGACGCACAACAATGTATCTATCACTGGTGGCATGCAAAGAAAACTATCAGCAAATGCAGGCAGGCCGTTTCCCTCAATTTCCCAAATGCGCTCCGTGTCTTTTACCAGGCTGTGTCCTTCCTTTTATAAAGAGGTGGGGCAAAGCGCATTTTTAACAATGTTTCCACTAGTAACAAACACTCACTGAGGAACACGGAAGAATAAAGAACAGGAAACAGAACACAGAAGCAGCCCAGGTTCCCTGACTTCCGGGGTCCATTTGAGGCCCCTCCTTTTATAGTTCATTTTGTGTTTATTTATTTATTTATTTTAAAGAAACCAGTAATAGTTCACATGTCTTGCTTTTCTTCTCTTAAGATTATACTTCAGATCTTGATATTATGACTATTCTTAGTACTACTTTTAAATAAAACTGTCACACTTGTATACCTCTAAACAACATTCAAGTATTACTAAATTACAATCAGTTATAAGTTCTGTGCCACTGAGCCGGCCACAGCCTGTCTCCTCCCTGCAGCCGTCGCGGGCGTCGGGGGCGGACCTTCGGGTGCTGGTCCGCACACGGACGCCTTCGGCGTTGGGAGGCAAGTTTTTCCTGGAGCCAGGGGACCTTTCTCTGCAGAATTCACACAATGCTGCGTGGAACCCCATTGCTTGCCCTTCAATTATTTTCATTTTTGGTCATATGGACTTCTCCCGATTTTTCACGACTACACTCGTGGGGTGACTAACAAGCACCTGTGTGACCGACAGCCCCTCAGAATTTTCCCAGAAGCCTCTGAGCGGCCACCAGGCGTGTGAGCAGGCTGTTGCCTAAAAATTCACGCCAAGCTGTCTCCCCCAGGAGCAGAGTCCACCTCTCTGTCTCTTTGCCCACAGGAGTTTCGTTAATCTCCTTTTCGTTTCTCATCTAGTATTGCAGGATTTGGGGAATGAGAATTTTGAACTGTTTTAAATTGAGTCAGTTACATTGAAAGTTTTTAACGTATTTATCAACCCCTTGTATTTCTTCTTTGTAATTCCTCAAGCAAATATTTTACACCTTTTTTCAATTTCTAAATATGACAGACCTGGGCAGGCCTAGCAGGGATGGAAAATCCCCAGGTGGGAAAGCTGTACAGTGGGAAACTGGAGCCTGGGAAACTGCCTGCTGACCCCACCCAGGACACACAGGTTCCCGGCTGAGATTGGGGTAGACAGTCGGCCCCATTGGTAGACGGTCGGCCGATCCGACAGAGCGGGATGCAGCTTTAACCTGAGGCTGACAAGATGCATCAGGAACAACGGTCAGCAGAAACGGCGCCCAGCAACCTGCTCCAGCCAATCAGACTGACACCCCAACCAGTTACCCTTCGCGGGTTTTTGCGCTTAAACACCCTGCCCCAAGAACAACTAAGTGAGTCTTAACGTCCCTTGGTTGGCTCCCCAACCTCCCTAGGTTGGCCCCACTTTCCCTCTTATTCCCGCTAACAAACCCTGCTCCTTAGCCTGCTGCGTCCGTCTGGTTTCTTGAGCGGCTCCTACCTAACAAAATACATATTTACCCTTTTGCAAATGATTTGTAAAAGTTTCTCTGTCTGATACAGCGAGAAAATCACACCATTTTCATTTATCTTTTATTTATCATTTATTTTTATGATCTTTTATCATTTATTTTTCATTTCCTTCCACTCATTATTTGTCACTGAGGACACGCTTTCAGGCGCCCTGGGCGTTTGCACACCTCTCCTCTCCAGGGGAGGGAGGGAGAGCAGGAGGCAGAGGCTGAGTCCTGGACCTGCCCACTTCAGAGGAGACCCGGTTTCCACTTTACTTCTGACAAGCCCTGTGGCTCCGGTCAGTTGCCTCCTTTTTCTCAGGTCCAGACCCCTCACCTGCCAAGGTGAGAGGGGCCGCCACTGATACCTCGGTTCCCCAGGGCTCTAGAGACCTGGGATGCCGAACCCTGGTAGACCGGCCAGGTGGGCCGGGGGCTCAGCTCAGTGCCAGGCCCGAGGGGGCTGGAGGAGCCTCCAAGCAACCAACTGGCCAAGAACAGGCTTTGGTCTGGGCAAACAGATGGGAGGTTAGGACTCTGCAGCTGTACCACTCCCAGGAAGTGACCCAAGCGCTCGGGGGTGGAGCCCGCAGCCGCAGGTACGGAAATGCTTCTCATCTAGCAAACCTGCTCCTCCCTGTCTTACTCCCCTCTCTCCCCTTGACTTTCTCCTCCTTTGCCTTTGAAGGAAATAGCATGAGAAACACTCTTTTCTAGGCAATCCTTGGGCTTTGGAGGTGAGATACCGCAAGGGCCCGCCATGGCCGTGGAAGCCTGGCCCACGGAGGTTTCACCCCAGTCCCCGCTGGTAAAGCCACCCCCACCAAAGGCAACTCGGAGACGACCTTGTCGGAAGCACCCGCCTGAGTCATAAAAACGCTTCCCGGAGTCTGGGAGAACCACGTATTAAAGTTTGACCTCACTTTGCCTGATTTACTCTATTCTCCCAAGTTGTGACATGAAGTATGATTACAAATCAATAAGTTAATCTCAGAGCCTTTGGTTTTCTGCAAAATTTGGAGGTCACGCTTGCCTGCCTGGTGGGGTCATGGCGATAAGATAAGCTGGTAGATGCAGCACTAAGCCCATAGCCTGGGACAGGGGCCCTCCGGCTTCTCATTTCACGGGCAATGCATTCAGAGGGAAAAACACAAGTTTTAAAATGAAAATAAATCAGCATTGCATAAACAACATTCTGACGCTGACACATTCTTGAGCGATTCGCACACTCGCTTTCTGGGACTCTGTTTCCTGAAGGAGCTCCGCCCAGGGATCTAAGGCCGGGCCCCGCCTTAAAGGATTCGCCGCGTGCTTAGAATGAGGGGCCATGGTCCCCTGGACACAGGGGTCCGAGAAAGACGCCGACGTCCTGTACTTGGAGTCCCGATGTCTCGGAGGCTCAGGCCCCCAGGTGAGGGGCTCCCACCAGGGACATGACAAGGTCGCCACCCATCTGGGAGAAGAGACTCACCTGTGGGCATCCTGAGTTCCCGAGGCCCCAGGGCCCACAGCCTGGAGAGATCCCCTCCCCGGGCTGGAGTTTGTGATTGCAGTTGTCACAGGAGGCGGGGCTGCTGGGACCCCGGTGGGGGCTGGGGAGACCGGGCCCTCTGAGCGCCTCCTAGCGCCTCTGCATGAGAACTGAGCCGTGTGTTAAAGTTCAGTGGAAAACTAGAGAACCCGATGAAAAGGTAGGACTGCCAAGGACTCAGACCGTCTGGGAGTGAAGACGTGGGCTTTTCCACCACATGGGGCCCGGGCAGCCTCTCCCCTGAAACAGTGGGAGGTGGGAGACACAGGCCACCGGCATTGGTAGACGCCAAATGACCGAAACACGGACAGCAGGTGCTCTGGCCATTTCCTAGTTGCTCATTCCATGTAAGAATTTTTTCTGTGTTAACTGTCTTCCCCGTCTTTATTTTACGTACAAGTTGTTGGCAATTAACTGGCAATTATTTATGCAAAACACTCAGGGAGACTGTGGCTGAACCGGAGAAACGACTAACACAGGCGACAATCGGCGCGACCCTGGGGGGCGCGTCTCCGCACTGGGGGGGAGACACGCACAGCTGCGGTGCGGTTACATGGTGCTGACAGTTGTGTGGGAAAGCTGGGCGGCCCAACACGGGACCGTGTCATCTGTGGATCGGTGGCCTCTCAGCTCCAAACTGACCCTTGCCGGGCCTTTTAAATGCTTTCCCCTTGCTGGTATTTACCACAGTATTTGTCCACAGAGGCCCCTGGGGAGACGTAGCTGGAGGAAGGGACTTTCCTCGGTGGCTCTGGGGTGTCTGTCGTCTTGGCAGCCCCCGCAGTGTGTGTGGCTTCAGGCGCCTGCTCCTGCATCAGCGGGGTGGTCCCGCTGGACCTCTGCACCGCAGGGCTTTGGCTCCACAGCTCCGCAGCCCCGCCAGCACCCCGCTGTCTGTCCCGGACCCATTGCCCTGACCTTGAGAGGACACATGTCCAGCCAGTTCCAGAGGCCCGAGTTCCAGCAAGTTCCGCGGGCACACAGCACAGCAACCTGCCTGTCGTCCAGTGAGACGGGCCTGCGTCCTCTCCAGCTGATCAGAACCTTCTGGGCCCTGGCGGGGGCTGGGGCTTCCCTGAGCCTGGACCTCAGCCCTGGGGACAGGGTGGCCTCTCCGTCCGCCAGTCCCAGAGTCCCCAGAGATCCTTTTCTCCGCCGCAGCCAATCCCTTGTTGCCCCACCCCCCTTTTCACTTAATTCTGTGAACCCGACTTTCCCCGTCGGGATTTCCGTGTGGTTTCTGCCTCCTGGTTGTGCTGTCGTCAGCGTAAGCACAGGGCTGTGTCATCTGCTGAGGAGAAGAAATACAAGTGTGAGCATTTCAGAAGCCGGCGCTGCCCCTGGAAACCCACCCTTCCCCGGCTCGTGCGGTGGGTTCCTGCGGGCCCGTGGCTGCTCTCCCCAGGACGGTGTCACAGAATAACGGACGGGATTCGCCTTCTTCGGCGTCCGTCAGCGGGATGCGGACCACCCCTGCGCGCAGCGTGGCCGGGCTGCCACCGAGCGGGGCCTTGCCCGGCCACGGGGGTGTGGAGGGTGCACGCATGTTTGCAAATTCCTCATGTTTCGTTTTCTGCCCTCGAGCTGTAACCCTGAATGAAGAAAGCAAGCCCGGGACTTCCACGGGAAGCGGCCTTTTAATTTCTGGGTGGACGGCAGTTGAGAGCGAAGCCCGCACAACTGTCCGGGTGTGGATCTGGGCAGTCACCCACCCCTGGTGTCTGACTTCGGAGACCGGTGCTGTCGGAAGTGGTGGCAGGGGGAACGCCCCTCTCTGGGCGGCCAGGCCGGGCACAGATGTCTGATTTTGATTTCTGGAAGTTGTTTTCCTCACAGGAAGGCTGGCGTTCCTTTCTCCCATCTGCTCAATAAAGCATTATCTGCTGCTGTTGTCACTTGACCTTGGAAGGGATCCGTGTCGCGTGGGGACTGCACGGGACTGAACTGGGCCAGGCCCTCTCCCCACTCTCCCGATCGGCTCACAGCCTGGTCCAATCAGGAGCCAGGGGCCACGGGCTCGTGCACCGTCTAATCTCGAGCTTGGGGCCCGGCTGTGCGTGACCAGCGAGCTAACCCACAGGAGTGGGGACAGCGCCCTCCCGGGGAAGGCCAGAGAGCTGCCCGTCCACGTGCCTTCTGCAGCCTTGCCATTCTTCCCACTGAGTCTGGGGTCTTTCTGGGGAGAAGAGGCTGCGGTGTGTCAGGAGGAAAATACGAATTCCCCCGTGGTGACCTCACCGTGGGAGCCCGGGAAGCGAGCTGCCCGCCCTGGGCTGTCTCCTCGCCAGCAGTGAGGCGGGTCAGGGCCCCTTCGAGCAAAGGGACAGCGTGACCTGATGTTCCTTCTGAGTCCCTCGTAAAGAGCTCCGCCCTGGAAAGGCTGAGGTGGCACCAGCCACGGTTCCTCCGGCCCAGGGTGCACACAGCTGATGCCCGTGTAAAATGCCACGCCCGCCATTCCAGCCAGTACAATAAAGATGACCACGTTTTCAAAGGACGTCCCACAGACACAAGTCCCACAAGATGGTCCGCGCAAAACAAAAAGGCGAGGGGTGTGACCAAAGCTTGGAGGTTTCCCGGGCAGGGGGCTCTGAGCAGGTCATGGGGGCGGATGGGGACAGAGGGAAGCCAGCCCCCAGGTGTGAGTCCAGCGTGGGGGGAGGGGGAAGGGCGCAGGCAGGTGAGGTCTTTGCCATCCCCACGTGGACAAGCACAGTTCACGGGGACGAGGAGGATCAGCTGGAGACCCTGCAGTGTCTCATTTCTCAGACGCTGAGTGCATACACCTTGGAAGTACACCAGCCTGCCCAGGAGACGGTGAGACCCTCGTCCCCGGGAACCCTCATAATCTAGCTAGCACCCGCCGTTTTCCAAAACAAGAAACAGGTTACCCAACATGGTGGTTGGGGACACGGGTCTCCCGATTCCCAGTCATGTGGGGAGAGGCTGCCCCTCCTCCAACCCCATGGCCACATTCTTACCCGCTCTATCTCAGGCTCGGGCTTTCGCACGCTCCACACCCTGCCGGGTGGGAAACACCAGGGGAAGCAGGAGGTGTGGGGTCTTGCAGGGGTGGATCGGGTCACTCCAGTGAAGCTTCCCTGAGCATCCGGCGTGTGGCTGGCTCTGCGCCTGCGCCGGGCGCTGCTGGCTGTGCAGTCTGCGGTGGGCGCCCTGCCTTCCCGAGTCTCAGGGTTCTCATCTGCACAGTGGGCATGATGCTGACTTCCCGTGGGGTGCTGTGCTTGTTCGTGAAGCGAGGCATCAGGGCTGAAACCTGCTCTGTGATGCTGACCTGTCGGCTCACCACCGTTCCCTGAGCTTTCTCTGTGCACCTGGTGCTATCACACAGCGGTGCACGGCAGGCGGTAAGGAGGGGGACACGCCACCCGCCCTCAGAACCCTGCTCAGATGGCGCTCACACAAAGCAAAGGCACTCCAGCTCGCTGAAGGACTGTGCCACTTCTAACGGGCTTTTGAGAGGCAACAGTTTCCGAACCGGTCCTAGGACTGAAGTTCAGGACCAGAGGGTGCCAGGACCCCCGGCGCCAGGACCAGGCTCGCCCTGACGCAGAGGTTGCTGGGCCTCCCTCCCTCAGTTCGCCAGGCCGGAGGAGCCAGCGTTGGGTGGAGGAGCCGTTGGTCAGATCTCAGTGTGCGCGCTTCACAGCTATATTTTACCATCCCAGAACCTGCTGGGTTTACGTGTTCGGACGTTTAGCCCTGGCCTGGTGGCTCATTTGGTTGGAGCATCGTCTTGGATGCCAAAATGTTGTGGGTTCAGTTCCCAGTCAGGGCACCTCCCTGGGCTCCAGGTTCAGTCCCCATTCGGGGTGTGTACGGGGGGCAACCGCTGGGTGCTTCTGTCTCACGTCAGTGTTTCTCTCCCTCTCCCTTCTTCTCTTTCTACCATTGATAAGCACACCCTCAGGTGAGGAGTAAGGAGTTATTTTAAAACGTGTCCGAACATTTAGAGACACAAACCAACCATTTGGGGTCAATCGAGGTTCAAACTGAATGTAAGGTTTTATTTTTCTGCGTCCGGCGCTCCTGGTGCCGCGAGTCGTTTTGGCTTCGACTGGAAGGCATCTCCGCACATCGACAAAAGCGGCGTGGCCGCCAGAACACCAGGGCGACGGGGCAGCGGGCGGCAAATGGGAGCGGCCAGCTTCTCCCGCTCCTGCCTGAGATCGGCCGGCTCGGACAACACGCAGGACGCCAGGGGAACTTGGTGCGCTTCATCTTTCCACTTTAAAAAAGGAGACTCGAGAATGCCGTTGGCTTGGAATTTCCTGGGAGAAGAAAGCCAGCACATCTCGTCTGGTGTTTGTGCCTTCGAACCACGGGCTAGTTTCTGGCCGGAGCGATTCTCGGGAGTTTTTCTGTAAAAGCGACATGGCAACTCCCACTTACACACCAAACACGGATACATTGTTAATCACTCGCCAAGTCATGGCACTTGGTTTAAAAATAGCAATGAACGTAATGGCGGATGCCTTGGAAACAAACATTCATTTTTTAAAAAAGGAAACAATAAATTGTTTCTAGGACATTTAGGGTTTTAGGAGCAGAGGGCTTGGCATTTGGCTAATGATAATCAGCGAGTTATTCAAATTACTGTCAAAATGGCCTATTTCCAGAGATTTTCTTTCATTCGATTAAGTCTGTTTTGGGCGTGAGCTTCCAGGATAGCCAGCCCGGGGATTCCCTGCTCTCCTCCAGGGGCTGTGCCGCGCCGTCTGGGGGTGTCTGTCGGCTTCGCTTCCTGGAGGACACGCCCGAGCTATTGTTTTCGAAATTATTTTGTTATTCCAATGTATAATTGGGGATAATAAAAGGATGTGAATTATTATTTATAATTTGGTTGCTTAAGTTTTAGTTGGATCCTAATTTGCATGGCGAATTCCATGAACAGTGGGACTCCACGGTCAAGCCGGCCCAGAGGACGGGGGAGCCGACATTGCGGGTCGCTGACCAAGCAGCAAGCGAGTGATGGGGGTCGTCACTAAGTTCTCACAGCCACCCTACAGCAGGCCCCCCACAGGTCTCCGTTCACGGGGCCCTCAGCACCTCAGTCATTTCCCCAGGGGCCGAGAACAAAAGCGGCACCGAAGCGTTTTCTGTGCTCAGGTCTAAGCGCCCCGGAGGCGCAGGTCGGGACAGAGGCCGTGATCGGCAGGTAGCAGGGGGACGTCTGCCAGCAACTGTCGGAGCCCACGCCGCGTCTGATCGGCATCTCCACGCCCCTCGAGGAGCCGCAGCGGCCTTCCTGAGTGTGCAGCGGCTTCCAGGGCCTCGGCACACAGTTGGGGAACCGCGGCCCTGTGAGGTGCGTCCTCTTAATATATGCCCGTTTTCTCGAGCGGAGACCCGAGTCTGAGGAAGTTCAGGTGCTGAGCCAGGATTGCGGCCGGTGAGAAGCGGCGGGGAAGGCGGCAAACTGGGGGCTGGCCCCAGAATATGACGCTGTCAGTGTCTGCTCACCGCCCCCAGGCTCCTCCCTGGGGGGAGCCTGTCCGGGTTCTGAAGTCTGCATGGCATCGGAAGGAGGAAGGATTTGGGACGAACATCAGGGGTGTCCGAGGCCCCCGGGTGACCCAGAACCGGTCCACTGTCCTTCCATCTTTCCCTGACTCACTCGCCGGTCCCTGGGCTGTGTCCCATGGAGCTCACCGTCCACGGAGTGACGAGAGTGACAGGAGCTGTCCCGAGGGCTCTCTGTGGGGGCGTGGGGGGGCACAGGAAAGGGGTCTACCCAGGCTCGGGGCTCGGGGCAGGCTGGGGGACAGGCAGGGCTATGAGCAGCAAGGACAGACCGGAAAAGAGCAGAGTGGCCTCTGGAACCGGCACAGCCCTGCCAAGACTCTGCTCGGGCTCAGGGGCCCACGGCCTGGGCCCGGCCGACTCACTGCCATTGTCTCCCTTCCTCGGCTGTCCAATGGCACGCTGGTGAAGGGCCAGCTCACACGATCAGCTGTCTCTGAGGTGTGTCAGCTTCTGTTGTTCCACGGTGGTCAGTTTCACACTTGGCTCCGCACAAAACTTGAAAATAGAGATTCGGTCCCTTAGCAACACTGCCTGACGGTTGCCTGTGTGTGTTTCTTTTCGGAACCCGGCCAGCCATGTGCAGCTCCACCCGTTGACCCAACCTGGCGTGAGTGCTCTCTGTCGTCAGCTCGTGCTTCCCTGGGGGTGGGGTGGGGGGGGGGTGCTGTGCTTCAGAGATGTGCCATTCAGCCCAACCTTCCAAAGCACTTGTGTGTTTGGACACTCAGAAGAGCCCCTCCTCCACCAGGGCCCCACCTGGGGAAGCCGTGGACCTACAGTGCAGGGTCCGTGACCTTGACCGGGGCTGTGGGCTTCAGCAAGGTCTTGGGGACAATGTGAAGGACTGCCAGGCCAGGCACTGTGACAGCTCCTGGGACTCCGGCTCGCTTTTCTCCCACGTGCCCTCCGGCATGGTCTTGCCAGGCCCGAGCTGTCTCCTGCGCCCGGACACGGCCACCCAGCTCACACAGGGCCCGAACTGAGCACACTACCTTCCACACCCAGGTCCCCCCATGAGCCTCCCCGGCTGCCTCAGCCGATGCTGGAGGTCTCCCTGATTGCTTCCCTCACTTCCCCACGATCAACTCTCAACTCCACTTAAAAGACTCTGCACCTCCCCTGCTCCTCAGTCTGCCTGCGCGTGCCCAGTCCAGATGCGGCTCCCGCGGGGGGGGGGGTTGAGCGATGACTCCGGAACCTGGGTGCCGCCTGCGGGGTCCACCGTGCCTGTCACCACGGCTGCCGGAGCCAGTGTCGTTGCTCCGGAGCCTCTCCTGTATCCGTTCAGCACATGTTTATCGATTTCTCGTCTTTCCGCAGCAGCGAAAGGAGACAAAACCTAAACTCCTTGGCTTGGTTTTTCCAGAATGTTCACCAGCAGGCCCCTGTGTGTTTCTTGGCATCCTCCCAGCCTGTGCACTCACAAGACAGCCCCGCTGAGCTCCGGGGGCCACGGGGCTTCTCGCGCACGGGGTGAGCGAAGGAAGAGGTCTCTGAACCACTGCGGTTCTCAGACGTCAGATAAGCGGCTTCGATGACGACGAAACGGGATCGCCAGGGAAAACCCACTTCGGCTAAGACGGGGGCAGCAAATCGACCAAGGGGCTCAGGAGGGAGGGCTGGGTGTGACATCACTTCCTCCACGCAGGGCCCGCTCCCCGTCCCCCCCCCGCCCCCCCGCCATGCACATCCAGACGTCCTACCACCGGGGTGTCTGCGGTGTCTCTGGGTCCCCTCCCACGCCCCATGTCGCAGCTCTTTTCCGCTTCTGTGAGCCACCCCGTGCTTGTCTGATGAACTGCCTTCTGGGTGGAGGCAGGCGGTCAGTCTCTGTTGCCTGTAATCAAAGAAGCTAAAGTGACGCAGACCCCTTCTGCCTGTGATGCTCTGTGATTTCAGGCTCCAGAATGTCACGAGGATGGTGGAGGCTGTGCCTCGGAGGGGTCCTCACCCAAGAATGTTTCTGGAGGCGGGGGCCTGCCTGGGCCGTGCTCTGCCTCCCCCTGTGTTTTGTCCCCAGCCGCCCCCCAGCATCGGCTGCCCCAGGGACACTCCTGCCCGGGTAGCCTCTCTGGAGATGACCGTAGTCTTCAGAGCAGTGGCTCATTGGCTCTAAGGTCCACGCTGGTGCCTCTGGGGTGACCTGGGCAGAAGGGCTGGGGACCGACTGATCTCCATGCATTGCCTTCTCTTGTTGAAAACAAAGTTTGAAAGTCGCTGCTTTGATAGTTTTCCCAGATGGAGAGTCCCCGAGAGCCTGGTCTACTCTGTCACAGCCGTGGGCTCCCCTGTGGAGGACGGTCTGCTGGCAGCAGTGTGTGTGGGCGCGGAAGCTGCTTTCCCAAGAATTGGAGAGAAGAGCCCAGCGCCAGCTCTGTCCCACCCCGTGTTCAGGAGTGACTGGGTGAGAGGGTCCGGTGAGCGGAGCTGAAATGCGTGCAAGCCTATAGCCAAGGGAGCTCGTGAAAAGCAGCCACTTCTGGAAGGACACTCAGAGCCAGCTCGCAGGAGCCCACACCCCGAGGCTCCTGGGTGGGGTGTGTGACCTGGACAAGCACGTGAGCCCCGGGTCAGCTTGCCCTTGCCTGGGACAGGAGCCCGAGGTGAGCCCGGCCGTGCTGTCACCAGGGAGTGGTGCTGAGGGTGAGACGAAGGGGCGGGAAGGCGTGTCAGCGGAGGGGAGGCCGCCGGTATGGGCCGGGCAGTTCAGCTGGACGTGCCCCAGCCCTGTGGGTGGGGTGGGAAGGAGCATTTACGGACTGAACCCTAGTGGTCCCCGTTCAGAGCTGTACCCAGTGGGGCAGTTAGCTACGGCTGCAGGCTGCAGTCTGTTGCCCCCCAAATCCATGGGTTGGACCCAAACGCCCAAAGGGGTGGTGTTTGGAGGTGGGGTCTTTGAGAGGTGGTCAGGCCCTGAGGTCAGAACCGTCTGAGTAGGGTCGAGGTCCTCACAACAGAGACCCCTCACAGGCCCCTCACCCCTTCTGCCACATGAAGACACAGCCGGGAGGTGACCATCTGCGAACCAGGAAGCTCTTGCTTCTACCAGTACCATGACCTTGGACTTCCCCCCCTCCAGAACTGCGAGGAATAAATGAGAAGCCAACCATTCTGTGCATTTTGCTACAGCAGCCGGGACGGACTGAGAGCTGCTCTGCACGTGTGTGCGGTGCCTACATGGGCCCCGAGGCGCTACCTGCAGTGCCCCGTGGGCGGTGCCCCAGAGCCGCCTGGTGCAGGCCTGTGCCGGGTGCTGTGGGTGACACGCGGACACGGCTGATCAGAGCCTGTCTGCCCCTCGCGCAACTGGGTGTCGCCACGGCACCAGAATGGGGCTGGGTGCCTCGGTCAGGTCCAGAGCCCAAAGTCGGTTTCTGGCTGGGCCGTGCAGCACGTTTGGCTCCAGTTCTAAAAACGGATCCCGCTGCCTGTCTCGGGACAAGACGCCCTCACTCTGGTTGTGGAAAGAGGGGAGGTCTGGCCTAACCCAGGGCAGCGCTCATTAGATATGGTGGCCAGACCCCGTCTCTGCAGACTGAGGACAGCGAGGGCTCCTGCACGGCCACTGGCGCCGCCCAAGGGTGGGGCACAGCCGATAACGCCTCTCCTGTCTCCATAGCTCAACTGAGCGGCATTTCTCTCCCCAGACTGAAGTGCTCTGGGGATCCTGCCTGCTGGCCCGGTGGGGTCTCCGCCCCTCAGCAGACCTGCACGTGACAGGTGACAGCGGCTGTCACCGTCCTCTGACAGTTGCCTCTAGGGAACCCTGGCAGCACCAGGCCTGCCTCAGCGCACACCCAGCCCCACCCCACTCCACCCCGCCTCTGTCCCTGGGGCCAGTGGCTCCCAAAGCAGGTCCTCGGGCCTCCGGCGCTCCCTCAAGCCCCGTTCAGAGTTCCGTAACTCCAGACCGGTTTTCAGGAGAACACTCAGAAAACATCCTCTGTCTCAGGGTTCCGAGACACCCATGTGATGCTCTGCCCACAAAGAGGTGGCCTGCGAGTGCCCGCTGCTTCAGGGTGGGCTGCGCACAGCGACCCTGCCCCAGGAGGACGGCGCCGAAAGGGAGGAGCCTGAGAGACACACCTCAGCCAGCTGAGCAAGGTCGGCATCAGCACTGGCCAGTCAGGCGGCTGGTGCGGACCCGAGAAAAGGCAGGACGAGAGCAGTGTTTTAGCTCTGCGGGCTTCCTCCCCACACACCCGCAAACCCAGGCTCACAAGAGCAAACATCTGACCTGCCCCAGCAAAGGGACGTTCCACAGGGAATCTCAGTGGTGGTCCTCAGAACTGTCCAGGCCGGCAGACCCAGGAAAGCCTGAGGGCCTGGCCCAGCTGAGCCGAGACACGGCAAGCGAGTGCCGCGTGGTGTCTCGGATGGGCTCCCGGGACAGACAAAGGACGTTCGGTGACAACCAAGGACATCCGTATGCAGTGTGGATGTGAGTTATTACCCACGTCTCAGCACCGGTTCCTCGGGCGTCGGAGTTGGACCTGCCACGGCAAGATGTTACTGGGAAGGTCCGTGGGGTGGGCCCGCGGGACGCTCTGTGCTAACTCGCTTCTGTAAGTCTCAAGTGCTCTCCGATAAAAAGCTACTAAAAACCCCCAGCAGGACACTTTTGGCCTTTTCCGCCATGCCGACGTGTTCCCTGATGTGCAAAACAAGGGCGCCAGCACCTTGGCGAGAATCCAGGAGGGGACGCCGACTGCCAGTGGGGACCTTGTCTTCGCTGTTGCGTCGCCACGGCACACGCTGGTGGCTTCATTCACTCTTCAGCTTGAGTAGCCGTCTTGTGATCTTGTGAGCAGCAAAGTGAGGCGCCCCCCGGCGGTGCCGCAGCCCAGCAGGGAGGAGGGCGGGTGCCCGAAGAGCCCCGTGTGGCCGTTCGAGCCCTGAGCGGAGCCAGTCTCTCTGTTCGCACGGAACACTGCGTTTATTGAAAGAAAGTCTGGCAGACAAATTGGGGTTATTCAGACTTGGGTACTTCTCAGAGTGTTGCTGAAAAATAAATGGGGTGAGCCTGCTACTTCAGGGAAAACATTTACAGTGTTTGGGGCCAATGGTACAATCTGAGCTTCCAGCACGTTCGAATTTGATACAACGGTCGGGAACTCGAGTGGTGTCCCGGGGCCTGGTCTTTGTTGACCAGCCCGTTTCTTTTTAGAATTTGTTTTCAACGTCCTCACTGTCTGTGAGTTTTGATAAATAAATATCACTGCGCTGTTATTACCCGAGTGTGTCTTTAAAGGCACGGTTTACGTGTGGGGTATTTCCGTCCGCCCGGCAAGGCTAGTCAAGTGCGAGCGCTGGGTCTGCCTGCTGAGGGCGATCGCACCGCGGGGCAGATGGTGAAGGGACTGCGGCTGTTCCAGTCTGGAGGGCGAGGCTATCGTCGCTGCCGCCACCGTCTGAGGGGTTTGCTGGTCTGCGTGGAAGGCGCTGGATGGGTGCGGTGGTCCGTGGAAAGACAGGTTTCTGCAGCAGAGCCGAGCAGGGCGTCCTGGGAGAGCGACTTACGGAGGGGGCACCATTAGCATGGGGGTGAGGGCGGCCAGGGAGGCAGGGACGGAGCTACACTGCCACTCCATCCTGGCCGGGCCCAGCTTCTGCAAACCCCGCTGGAGCTCTAGACCGTGAATCCTGAGTCACACTGCTGAGCTGGTCCCGCTCTGGGCAAGGGCTGGCCTTTGGCAGTACCCGGAGACTGGCCTCTGGCTGTCCTGCATGTGGGTGAGAACTTCTGGGCCAGGAAGCTGTCATTGTTCCCAGGACACTTCTCTGGAAAAGGGCAGCTGTGAGTCCTCAGGGGCCAACACTCACGGCAGCGGGCGGCTGGTGCCCAGACATCTGGCCAGGGCTCCGAGAGTGTCCCCACATGGGCTCCGTATGCCCCCGTTTGCTCTGAGTGACCCCGGCGCACTGCACCTGTGTGTACTTCCTTCCTGGGTAACGCCCGCACGGGCTCTGGAGGCCTGGTGGCAATTCAGGGACGAGCCGGGTTGTGGCGCTTCGTCACCAGACCGGGCCTGGGGACCGTGGTGCTGCAGTCACCCTGGGAACGCTGGTGTGCCGCGTGTGTGCACGTGAGTGCCTGCGTGCACGGAGGGCAGATACGCTTGTGAGCAAGGCATGGGACGTGCAAATAGACAGCTTTTAGCCGATTCCAAAAATTCATGCGACTGCAGGGAGCTCTCCTGTGTGGCTGGCCCGCGCGGCCATGCCTCTTGCTGTGGAGCCAGGCGTTGGTTTCCTCGCTGGGGCCTAGTGTGGACCCACCAGATGGGGGAGCCGACGGCCGCCCCCACCCATCCGGGCCGTGCACGTCTGGGCAGAGGTGCACGCTGAAATGCACCCCGACTTCACAGTGTCTCCCAGGTTGTGGCGTTTCAGGGGAACGGAGGAGGCAGTCGGCGATGGTAGCTGCACGGGCAATTTGTCCCCTAATCAAAACCAGGTCCAGGCCCTTCAGGGTTGAGAATCATAATACCGGGGCATTACTGTTTTGGCAAAACCGCCCTGACCGTAAATGAACTTGGCCTGCGAGGTTACGTTATAACAGGACCTTTATTGTCCTGGGAATAACAGCACATGGATGTTTAATCAATAGTTAGTCAAGCCAATCAGTTTTTCATGAGACAAAAATGTTTTAATAGTAACCTTCTGTCTCTGTAGTCTGTTATTTTTCCTTACCCGAGGAAGATGAAAAAGAATATTTTCTCCGTGAGCAGCACGCTCATTCCCCCAGGGCTTTGTCAAAGAGACATGTGTCTTCCATGGTCGCTTTTCTCCTCTGCGGGCAGCAAAGCACCTGCATCCCTAACTCAGGAGCCGTGTCCCCGTGCTGCTGCCCCCTGAGCTCAGGGCAAGTGTGGCTTTCGGTAAGCGGGTGGTTTTGTTAAGAGCTGATGACAAGCATCCAAATGCCAACTGCAATACTAAGCAGAGAGCCAGGACTTCTGAAATAAACAGTGTAAAGTTGACTCGATAACAACAGTTCAGCAGAATAAAACTAGAACACCTGATCTTTACTTCCAACGTTCACTTACAAGCCGTGTGCTGCGTTCCTTGCGTGGGTTAGCGCAGTTAACAGTTACAAAGTCCCTGGGAGCCCGACACCGTGGCTCTCATTCTCAGGAGGAAGAATTGAGGCACAGAGGGGTCCCCCAAGTAGGAAGTGGCAGAGCCAGATTTGAACTCAGGTAGGTTGGGTCCAGCGCCCAGGTTGGGGAGTCCTATGGGAAGGTCGGGGAGCAGTGTCTGATTCTCCAGCCAGGTGGACCTTCTCTCATGGGACATGGCTTCCCAGAACAGAGCCCAGAAATCGGAACAAAGTCACACTCCTCTCTCCCACAGAGGCGGTGAAGGAAGGGCCCCTGCCCACAAGCTGGGTCTCTGCCCGTCCATCCAGACAGTGGTTGGGGCGCTCTGGTGGGGAGTCATCACTCCACACCTCATGGGAAGCCTGGTTGGGAGGTAGCACAGCTCAGGGAGAGGATACTGTCCCGGCTGGGTGGGGGTCCCATCCAAGCGCCGCCCCACACCAGCTGTGTGACCTGGGCAAAGCGCGGTCCCTCCCTGGGCTTCGTTTCCTTCGTCTCCAACGAGATGCTCGGTGGACAGAATCCGACGGAGACGTGAGTGTCGGTGGGGACGGTCCCCCACGGGACACTCATCTAAAGCACGTGACAGAGTCGGCTCCCTTAGGGTTTGGGAAGGAGGGCTTGCCCGACGCGAACCACTGGGTGGTATAGATCGGAAAGGAGCCGTGTGTTTGTCCTTCACGAGGACACCGCGGGCGGCCCTAAACGGGCCAAGGGCTCCACGTGGGAGAGGGTTCCCCTGAGAAACAAGCACGTGTTACCTTCAAATAAGGAAAAGCCTTATGCACAAAAGCAAAAGAAGAAATTGTGAAGGAAAAGTATGTGGCAACACCTGAATTTAAAATGTTAACCCTCTAGAAACTTGGGGCAAATATTTAACAGGAACAGTCGAAGTCTCTTGGGAATTTTTCAAACTGCTATTAAGTTGACAGTGTTTCAGGGAAATTAAACACTTTCCACTGATTTTTGCAACGACTTTTCCTTAATATACCATCGATGATGGAGCTTCCTTTCAACTGCTCTTTTCTGCTGACTGACAATTTCATATATTTGGACCATTTCTTTCCCTTTCCAATGTTTTGGGTTTGAACTCACTCTGCTGAATATTGGTACTGACTTCACTCAAAAACAACTCTTCATTCTTTTATGATTTTATATTTTGCTTTTAAATATTTTCTCCATCTGGAACTTATTTTAATATTAAGAATGATCCAAAGATGTAGCTTTATTTTTTTTACAAATGTGCCAAAAGTGTCTGTTGAATAACCCGTTTTCCCTCCCGATTTGAAATGACGCTATTATCGTAAATTATATTCTCGCACACGTGTGTGTCCTCGACTCGCCTTTCAGGCCATTGATCCGCCTTCAGTTCAAGTTCAGCTCCGACTTCCGCTGTCACTTCCCAGCGCGCCGGAGAATCTGATGGGGTGAGTGCGAGTGGTCTCCTTTCTCCCTAACCCCAGGTTTTCTTAGCTCTCCTCCCGCTTGTTTCCCCTGCCAGGCCAGCACGCCCAATTCCCGTGGGAATCAAACAAAATGTTTTTCAATCCTCACTGATGATATGACCACTGATTTTAGAGGGAGAGGAAAGGGGTTGGGGGGGCGGAGAGGAACAGCAATGTGTCAGAGAAACATCGACTGATTGCCTCCTACTCATGCTCCAACTCGGGACTGAACCCACAACCCAGGCCTGTGCCCTGACTGGAAATCGGACCTACAACTTTGGTGTTTGGGACAATGCTCCAGCCAACTGAGCCGCCCAGCCGGGCCCCACTGGAATTTTACTGCATTGCTTTGAACTTACGGATACATATGGGGAACTGCTCCACGTGTGGGAAATGTGGCCCAGCCCCCACTCGGAAAAGCCAGTGGGGAGCGAGGTTGGCGGGCGGGACCCACGCCCATGGAGAGGTTCTCCCATGGGGAGTCAGGCCTGTACTGTACCTGGGCTGCTATGAGACTTGCTTTTGCTAAAACTCTCTCACCCTGAATTGAGGCAGCAAATGTTTACTGAGTATCTTTAACTTCCTACAGTCTCTGCAAAACCACCCAAGTATGGAGCGTAACCAGTTCAACCAGTTTCCCCCTTGAGCTGAAACATCCTTCTCTTTGAAGTAATTAGCAGCATTGTTTCCTTTGTTGTCTGTAAAAGGTCATCACCTGCAGGGAACCCGTGCATGTGCCCAGACGGTTGGCTCTCTCTTGGGCCCTCTCTCTGCCTTAGAGAGCGGCCATGCCTCCCTTTTCCCCACAGGACTCGTAGTCCATGTGTATTGGTCTGTTGCCGCCACAACCCAGGATCCTGCGGGCGGGGTCCGTGTCCGATGTACTTAGAGATCATTGAGATTCATAATCGGTTCTTCTCTACAAAAACACGGCATGCGTGTTATTTCACACTTTTCTTTAAAATGTTATTTTATGCAGTTAAAACATGCACACAAGTTAAAAAGGAAAATACTGCTGCAATCTTTACGACGAAAACCATAGCCCCTTAATGTAGTCATGGGGGAATACTTCGGTGGTGTTCACGCTGCCAAGTCCACGGGCTATTACCGTGGGAAATGCGGAGCGGACTGTTTCAACAGACGCAGAGAAAACATTTCAGGGAATTCAGCACCCATCCATGATTTAAAAACACACACAAAACAACTAACAAATTGAGACCGAAAGGGGACCATCTTATAATAAAGGATTAAAAAACAAACAAAACCTATAGGTTCGCTAGACTGACCAAGAAAAAAAGAGAGGAGTCTCAGAATATGAAAATAAAAAACGGGGATTGCTAGTCCTGACCTTAACAGAATCTAAAAAATATGCATCGTACTACAAGGGAACCTGTGACCTGAGCAAGGTGGACAGATTCCTAGAAAGACACGAACTACTGAAACGAGTCAAGAATTAATACGAGGTCCCAACAGACCCACATCAAGCAAAGAGATGGAACTGTTCACCCGAAACCCTCCCACTGAGAAACCCCAGGACAAGATGGCCCGACTGGGGGATTTAACGGAACATTTAAACAGTGAAGGCCAGCCCTTCACAAGTGATTAGGAAGCAGACGTGACGGGTCCCTGCCCAATCCACTCTGTGAGACCAGTGTCACTCTGACTCCCAAACCAGGCACAGGCGTCGGGACAAAGCCCCAGACCAGGACGCGGACGTGAAAACCCCTCCGCAAAGCGCTCGCAGCGCCAGTGCCGACCCCGGCGGGACGTGGAGGGCCGGGGGGACTTGCCCGGAGAACGGAACGTCGGCCTCACCCTGGACCCTTCTGCCTGGGCCGCCTTTCTGCCTCCTGGTTCTTTTCCGAGACCTTCTGTCTCTCGGTGTTTGTTCCGCACGTGTTCTCGGCGGCTCCCGGGACGGCTGACTGGTGGCGGCTTTAGGACCTTCGTCAGATCATCCCGATCCTGTCACCTCGGCGCTGTCCTCGGTTTCTGTTCGGCTTGCAGTCTTCCTGGCTCTCTGCACGGTGAGCGGCTGCGGGTGGAAGCAGGACACCGGGGGTGTGATTTCGTGGGAGGTGGTGGAGCGGCAGCAGCGTTAGGCTGGGAGAGGTGGGAGTCTCGGCTTCCCGCCCTGCGCCGGTGGGAGGGGAGGGTGCTTCCTTCCCCGGGGGAGGGACGCCTCGGCTAGCGTGCGCCGCAGGGGCACCGCAGTTGGTGAGTGTGAGTGTGTGAGTGTGTGCGTCCCTATTGCCTGGAGCAACATGATTACTGCCTGAAAGTCTTCTTCTGCCTGGCCACGCTGCCCCGCTCCCTGACGAGAGAGGACGGTATTTGGTGTGTGTGGGGTGGGGGGTTGTCTGCACCTACCAGAGTTCCCGGGTCGCCAGCCTCTCCGGCACCCAGAGGGGTACGAGGCATGAAGCAAACCCAGAGGACTCGCCGCCATACAGCTCTTCGGGTCCCACGGTCCCTGGCCGTCTGCCCGCTTCCCTCCAACGCCCCGTCTTCCTGTGTTGGTTTGTGTGCCGGCATACAGGACCCCGCTTCACTTTTCCCTGGGCACCAGATGGGAGTCCCTTTTCCTTCCTCTCGTGGTCTGTCCCTTACGCTTCCTTTAACACATTTTAGTGCTGTCTTAGGGCTTACGGTAGACATCTTTAAACAACCTGCAGCCACCTCTAATGACGCCGCTTCACCTGGAGTAGGGACCTTCCACAGAGCGTCTCCAGTCCCTCCCCCTGCGGCTGCCATGTGCGTCACCCATGGGACATAACCCCCCAGGGTTGGTTGTCTAAGGAAGTCTTGATTTGTCTTTCCCCTCTAAAGGATAATTTTGCTGGGTATAGAATTCTAGATTTGTGTTTTCTTTCAGGGTTTGCTAAGGATAGTCTCCCAGGCCGCCCCGGGTAGAGCTGCTGAGTGAGCCACAGGGTCGGCAGGTCACGAACTTCGACCTGCATCGCATGTGAGAGGTTCCACACTTCTCCCCAAATGCCTGAGTTCTCCAAGACTTGTTCAGAATCACTGGCTTTTGCCTTCCGACGGGGTGAAATTGTATCTCACTAAACTAATCTGCACTCCCTCCAATCATGAGGGAGTTTGGAAATCCCTTCCCGTATCTAACGACCGTGCAGGTTTCCTTTCCTCGCTAATTGCCTGACCACACCTGTAGGTCATTCTGGGGTCATTTTAGGTTGCTTAGTCATTTTCATACTTATTTTCAAGATATCTTTATGCATTTTGCCAACCAATGCCCTCTCGTCATTTGCATGGCAAATATCTTTATTTTCACCCCGTTTTGGTGTCTGCCATTGTGCAGGTTGTTCATTTTTCTGATGTCCGATTTATCTCCCCCCCCCCCTTAATGGCTTATGCTTACAGCTTGTCTGAGAAATTATTTTCTCTGTAATGTCTTCATAACATTTGCCATTACTGATTTTATCACCTTGCTTTGGTGGGTAATTTAGTAGTTATTTTGCTAAACTTTTAGTTTGATGCTTAATTTATTTTTATTCTTTTAGTCTTTACCTAACAGCAGAATTTGTTTAGGAGGATTCTTAAAAATTTCCATAAAGCAAGGCTTTTGGTTTTTGTTTTTCTTTCTATTTCTGCGTAGGTTGTTACATTGATTTTACCGTGTCATAGCCAGAGAATTCGATAGTGTTTCTGCGTTTGTCTCCGAGCCTGGATCTATGACACAGGGTCCCGGCGTTTTCCTGCCACCCACGTGGTAGGGGGGCCCAGGCACAGCCGGCACGTGTGTGTCTGACACGGAGAGAGGAGGTTGCACCGGGCCCTGGGGGGTCACACACAGCTAGAGTCCTGCTGTGCGGCTGAGAAACATGTCGCATTGTACTTGACCCCCGAACCCACAGGGACCCTGGCTGCTCCAAAGCCCAGCTTGTGTCTGCCATGTAACTGATCAGGTTAGTGAACTGCCCCTCGACCTCCCCTGCTCCCCACACGTCCACTGCTGTATTGCTGGCCCAGAACAATCCAGAGCCACCCAGCCTGCTCCTGAGAAGCCCCTGCGTGGGAGAAAATGGGGCACCAGTTCAGTGGCAGCCGCATTTGCTCTGTCTGCGCATTTCATGGAAATTCGCCCCCCCCAAAGCTGGGGTGCCGGTCAGTCCCACTCAGAAGGGGAGTGCGCAGCGAGCACCGCCACGCGGCAGACTGCGTGATCTCCAGGCTGGACACAGCACGTGCCCCACGTGTTAAAGATGTGGGCTTTCTTCAATGGTTTCATCCCTGGAGAAACGATAGCATCAACCGTACGCCGTCCCCGCTGGGCAGTGAGTGCCCTCACCTGAAATGCTCTCGCCCCCCTAATCTCGAGGAAGCGAAGGGGCACCCCAGGTTACCCCCCACTGATCTCTGTTCCTGCACGGCCCCGGGCGGACGGCCGGACCAGGGCCACGTCCTGCGGCTGCGCGGCGCCCCTGGCTGGGCCCCAGTGAGCAGCACAGGGAAAGGCGGCTCGGGCGACACAGACCCGGCTGGGCTGTGTTCTCTGTCCCCCCATCTCCAGGGTACCGCGTATTCCCAAGACCTTGAACCCCGCAGAGTGACATATGGCATGTTGCTTAATATGTACTTACTGAAGGTCATTGATGATAAGCAGCTGCTCCGCTTGTCTGCCAAGTGCTGCCTTATCCCCTGGTCGGAAAGGCAGTTGATTCACCCAGCACAGACGGCCAGATGTAGGACATCAGAGCGAGGGCCCCTGTGCCTTGTGAAACCTCCGCGTTCAGCCAGCTCTGGTTTCCCTGCCGTGCTCCCAGACCCCACACGCCTGCGAGGACGCTGGCGCTTTCTGGAGACGTTTGCCTCTGAAAGAGGAAGAGGGGAGAAAGCCCCACATGGCCCTCGGAGTGAAACCATCGGCACCACTTCCCTGAAGTGGCTGCGGTCTCCCTGAGGGCCACACCCCTCTTGTCTACTCCTCCCCCTGCACACACGTTCTCCCAGTACTGCCGGTACCGGGTCCTGGACGCTTCCCCAGCGCCGGCTCAAACCCTGTCGGCCTTCAGCCCCACTCAGGAGAACGAACCTGGGCCCTGGACGGGCCCTGGAACCATCCTGGCGAGAGCCGGGCTCTCACCACCTCCCCAAGGTCCGTAAGTACAGCAGATCGGGTCTGTGTGCCTCGCCGAGGGCCAGCACACTTCTCCCCGGTGCGCTCGTTCAACGTGGCCACTCACTTTTCTAAGGCCGAGCAGTTAGTGGTGCGAAGGAGCCACAGCATGAAAAATATCGGTCACTGAACACGTGTGTCCCGCCCAGGCAGCGAGGTGCTCGCGCCATCGAGTTTAACATTGTGATGTCCTCCTGGGGATCGAGACCCTGAGGGACGGTGACCGCCGTTTCACCCTCGGGAGGGCCTGTGCCGCTCTGCCGCCCGGCGCGGAGGACTCGCCTGACAGGCTCTCAGACACCCGTTTGAGGAGGCTGCTGTGGCTGGACGTGAACGCTCGTCCCTCACTCTGCTCAGGCCGCGGGGGCCTGCGTTTACTCTGCCACGGGTGGGCAGTGCACGTTTGAGAAAAGTGTCTTCAGCGCTCGAGGCTCCTGCTGCGTTACGAATGTCTAACCACGGAGCCCTACAGCTTCTGTCCACTTTCTTCACTTCACGGAGGGACTGGAACACCAGACGTGCTGCCCATTCGTGGTGAGAGGTGGCAGCTGGGACAGATTCCTGAGCGCAGGGCCACTGTGGCGATGGCCTCAGTCTTCCCAGCCCACCTGCAGCGCCTGTGCGCTCTCCCCTCTTTCCGAGGCGTCCCCCCGGGCTCTGGGGGTCTCCCGCTGGAGGCAGGTGTAGCTCGGGGGAGGGGCAGAGCACCACAGATGCGCGGGCCCAGGAGTGGGTCCCTGAACGCTCTCTCCTCCCGGGGCTCTGCCGGGGCTCTGCCGAGGAGGCCGTCCTGCCGGCACGCACTCGTCTGCTCCTCCGGGACCTTCCAGCCTTCCATTCCCTTTTCGTGGCTCCTTGCCAGGGCCTTCTGCGCACTCCCCATCGGGGTGGTGAAGTGGGCATCCTGGCCTGTTCTTCAACACCGCTCCCCTGTGTCTCCCTTCCCTGAAGCCCTTCCCGGCCCACTTCTGTGCCACCCGCCCCTGTTTACCTTCAGGTCCTGGAGAAGGTGGGGGCACCTCTGCCTGCCAGCACAGAGGGCTTAATATATTCACACTTTCTGCAGTGCACTTCCACGTGTCTTCTTCTGCGTCCTGGACTGTGCCCTCCTTACTGGTGAGTGAGAGGGACAGTTAACTGACCTAGACTCAAAACCCTCCTTTACTACTTCCCAGTTATGCAAATTATTTAATTTAGCGGAGCTTCCTATATGTCTCTTACAGAACAAGAAGAACAATAGATGTCTTAAAGAATAGTTTTTAAACTTACCCCCAAGGAAGTGGAGGTCAGTGAGATGACCCACTCAGGCACGGAGACCACGCATTTGCCACGGGCAGGGTGCTGGGGGGGTGGCAGCCCTGCGCCCCGGCCCCGTCCCAGCCTCTGTGTTCCCTCCCCAAGCTGAGAATGTGGGCGCCAACGACAACACTGTTCATTGCTACAGCCCTGAACCGAGACCGAGGCAGCCCTCACAGGTGTTTGTTGAATGAATGAACGCACTTTACGGCCCAACCGTGGCGAAGCCTGGACCGGAGAGGCGGCCGCGCTGGGTGCCATGGACAGGCAGTTTCAGCTGCCAATTGGTGGCATCTGCTTGCAGCGGTTGCGCTTGTGAGAAAAGGGAAGGACAGACTCCACGGATTTTCCCACTGAGCCTTCGGGCTCCAGCTCGAGGCATCTGTGGGCTGAATTTTGGGATAAGTTGGGGGAGGGAAGGGCTGTCAAGCATGCAATAGGAAAAAAGTGGTGTTCTGAGCAATTAATCGGAAACATCAAGGAAAAAGTCTACTTCTGCACCTCAAGAAAGCGCTGGGTCACACGGGTGTCGCCCTCCCCGTGTGGGGGCCTGTCAGTGCCCAGCTCCATGCCCAGCCCCGGGCCCGGCACATGGACGTACCTCCCAAAGAAGCACATAGAATATTCAGGGTGGAACGAATTCTAATGTTTGGCCACGCATGACCACGCATGACCATACAGTAGCCTTGCCCGTCGTCGGCCCATCGTCGACCCGTCCGTCTCTGGAGCTCATTCCTCTGGCGCCTGCAGATGGCAATCAGCCCTCCATGCAATTACTCGCAGGGGAAGATTCTTTGCTTAGTGATTAAGGAGCCCTCACCGGCCCAGAGCCCCAGCGAGGACGGCATCACGCTCCTTCGTCGGCTTGGTCTTCCAGGTCGTTCCTGCGAGAACCTCCCGTCCCTTTCCACCGAGGCAGTCCCGCACGCCCGGCCCTCGGCGGGCCCGCCTTGTGCATGCCGAGGCAGCAGAACCTGCCTCCTGAAGTTATCCCTGCACTGCTTCTCTCAAAGGAACCGGCCCTGTGGCCGCTTTGGTCTCGGTCAGGGCAAAGAGGGTCCAAGTGGCCCTGGGATGTATTTACCCTTCTCTGGAAGGAACCCCTAAAATTCAGCCAACTTTCCTTGGGGCACACTCTCTGGAGACACCGTCAGAGAGGGTCCCTCGTCCCTGGCTGTTTGTGTCCTGGGGCGCCCCGAGCACCCCCGCCCCCAGGCCCCCACGCCATTCATGTGAACTGATCAGGAGTCAGCCGTTTGTCCTCGGGCAGCAGGGTGTGTGACCCCACCCCGACGGTGCCCCATCCCTCTGGGCTGTCTGTGGCGTAGGCGCACCAAAGCTTTGGCTGCTCCCACGAGGGTGTGCCTGTGGAGGCCTGGGGAGTGTTGAGGGGCACATGAGGACCTTTGTCAAGGGAAGGCGGGGACGCAAGAGAGACCGGGCCACTCTGAGAGCCAACATTCAGAGGACTCTGTGCCCCCCACCCTGCCCCCTTGGCCAGCTCCGCCAGAAGAACAAAGGCAACCACCTCCAGGCCGGACACTGAAATTTTTCCATAATGGGAAAATAAAATCCAAAGCCGCAGATGACATTGGGTTTGGAGCATGTGTGCCTGCTAAGTAAAGCCATGTGCTTGCAGAACGTGACTGCAGCTGAGGGGGGGGGGGGGGGAGGGGGGAGGGGGAGGGGAGGGGGAGAGAACAACTCTTCATTTGTTTCTGGGGGAAAGGCGGGAGGACCCCTGTGCCGTCCTTCCAGGGGGCTCAGGGGACAGGCGACTTTATTGGCCTCATCAGCACGAGTTTGCAGGTTCCAGAGGTCACTTCCTCTGTCTGGGGGCAGCGCTGATCAGAGCCGCCTCTGGTGTCTCTCTGGCCGGGCTCATGTCTGCGTCTGAGCAGAAGATAAAACTGAAAGCCCCAGCCAGACTCTTCAGGCCCCTCGGACGGAAGGCAGACCTCGTACTCAGCACTCCGCGGTGCCAGGGGGCGGAGTGGGGCTCTCTGTCCACGCACGCCGCTGCAAGCGCCCCACGGCCGTCACTGCACCAAGGGGCAGGCCGTGACCCTCCGATCCCCTCCTCGTGAGGCCCAGGACACTCACAGGCCGGCACATCCCTCCCGTCACGGGATCCGTTCCAAGAGACAGACTTTATTTTGCAAGATGTCTCCTCTCCTCCCAGAAAAGAGTCCAGCACAGAGAGAGCCCTGCGGCCTTGCTAGGAGGATTTCACAGGCAGTTTGCCAGGAGAGTCGCCTCGGTTTTACCCGGACTCCTGGGCCTGCGAGTCCAGCCGTGCGCACACTTGGTCCGAGTGTCCCGCGGGGCAGCGGCGCTGTCCATTCTGTGACCCGGAACCTCGGGGGAGGCCCCACGGCTCAGAGGACACTGTCGTCCGTGGCTGGACTGTGAAGACGTACTTCCTCGAGAGTGTGCAGACGGCTTTTCGTAGAAACAGGGCAGGATTTTACACGCCGTGTCCCCCTTTGATTCAAGGAATATGCTAGAAACGTCTGTCCACGTAAAGCGTGTGCTCTGACCCCTTCACGTCCAGGGGCACCCCGAGGGCTCCGTGTGGGGCCACCGGTGGCTCATGTGAGCCGGGCTGCGTCTCCAGCGGCTCGCAGTGCTGAGGGCTCAGGACCTGCCCTCACTGCCGTGCGCCCCGGTTTACATCGCTCTCGTTCAGCAGGGCCCCCGGGCGCATCCCAGCCTGTGCCCCACTTCACGAGTGCCGGTCTCTACGGTTCCTTTCCCTCTCAGCCTTAACCAAGCCCCTGCCAGCCCCGACCAGCTGCCTCTGGGACACGGAAGGGCCGACTGTTGTCTGACCATTTTTGTCCCCCGCAATCCTGAGTTAAACCCCACCCCCACCCCCCACCACGACGATATCAGGCAGTGGGGCCCCTGGGAGGTGGGTAGGTCAGGAGGGCCCTGCCCTCTCAGTGGGATTAGGGCCCAGTGGAAGGAACCCCAGAGTGCTCCCTGACCCCTTCTGCCTGTGCGGACACAGCGCCAAGACGGCCAGCTATGAGCCAGAAGCGGGCCGTCGGCAGGCGCCGAATCTGCCTGCGTTTTGGTCTTGGACGTGCCGCCTGCCGAGCCGTGAGGAACAAAGGTCTGTTGTTTAAGCCCCTCGGCCAAGGGTGTTTTTGTGCCAGCAGCCTGGACACACGAAGCCCCCGTCTTTACTGAAGTGCTCCCGTGTGAGGAGGAGCCTGCGCCTCAGACCGAGAGCCCCAGGACCCTGGGCCCCCAAGACTCCCTGGGGTGCTGTCAGAACCCTCAAACCCCGGCCTCGCCCCAGCCAAGCAAACAGAGCTGCTGGCGTGGGGCGCAGGCCCGGAGTTCTTTAACCCCCCCCAATGGTTCCCATGGTAACCGAGGATGAGAACCTTCTCTACATGAGACCCACCAGCTGCAGGGGCAAGCCATTTAACACTGGTTCAGAGTGGTTCAGAGCCGACCCATTTTAACACTGTCCCCGAGAGAGCGGAACAAGGGACAAAGTCAGGGTCCCTGGCCGAATGTCCCCTTCCAAACCCTCCCGAACTTTCCACAAGGAAGCTGAAGGGCGGCTTTGTGGCTGGAGGGAGAGAAGACAGCAGACGTTCTTGGACCTTCCCGCAGCCAGACCACGGTCTCTCCTGTATTGTTACAACACTCAAATTTTACTGGGTCTTATCGCCGCTTCTGAACGACCAGGAGAACCTCGCTCCAGCCCCGGGAGCAGCAGGGTCTGGCCAGCCTCGGAGAGCACAGCCAGTCCAAACAGATTTTGCTTTAAAACAGCATGAAACAGTCTGCCACTCCACCCATATTTATGAGTTTCTTCCCTTCTCTACGACCAATTATCAAAGAGCTTCCGATCTGTGTCCACATGGGTTTGCAGTTGGCCGCTGGTCCAGGCCTTCGGTGCGGGAGGACCCAGGAGCCGGCCGCTGGCAGGGTGGAGCCTGGGGCAAGCCCCTTCCTTGCGCACGGCTGCTGTGCCATTGCAGGCACCCGGAGCTACACACATTTTGGCTGGCGAGCACTCCGCACCCCGGAGATCGGCCATGTTGATGTGGCCTCGGATTTGTCTTAGGATCCTGAAAAATCAAACCAGGGAGAAATAAACAAAATGAAGTAGGCTTTTCCCTGAAAATGAAAATCCTGCAGGTGTGGTCTTTGATTCTCAGGCAGAACTGTGTGTCCAGTTTCCAGTGGCCATCGCTGGGGCCGCCAACGCGGCCACGCGGGCGAGGAAAGCTCTGCGTGGGTCGGCACGCTGGTCTCACACGTGGCTGAGAGCACACTGGCCGGCGGTGAAGCCCCGTGGGAGTCAGGATGGCCGGGGTAACGACCGGGGTAACGACGGCCGTTCAGCCCCGCGGGCTTGGTGATGTTCCCTCTGCCGTGCGTTCTGTTGGCGAAGCATCAGGACGTAGGAACCAGGAAGTTTGACAGCAAACGTTTTGCTCGTGTGAATCCCGAACAAGCAGAACCAGGCTTAACGAAAATAACTTTCCACTATTTCCGTTTGGAAGCGACACCTGGTTCTTGCTGAAGAGAAACTGGTCTGGTGACGCCAGGGAGGTGACAGGGTGGCTTCCTTGGCCTTCCTCTGCCATGTGAACTTGGATAGTTCCCTCACGCGGTCCAAGGCGGCTGTGGCTTCCTTGTGCTGAACCCCCAGAAGTCACCGAGCCGTGAAGTCTCACAGCGCTTTGTCCTCGGCCCCCGGCCTCTCCCACGCCCCCACTCGCATGCCAAACCCCTGCCTGGCCGGAGACTTCATTTCTGGTGAGGGGCTGAGCCTGCAGAGCCGATGCTCCTGTATCACCCCGGGCTCCCGGGAGTGGTTGGGCCCCTGTTTGCAAAACCATGCCAAGGGCCCCTGGCAGGGCCCCACCACCCCCGTGTAGAGTGATGGGTCAGAAGCCAAGGGCTGTGGCCGCCGCCAGACACTGGAGATGAACCAGGACCTGCCCTGGAGTCCCTGGAGGGAGCGCAGACCTGACACTGCCTTGACCTTACTCAGCTCAGGGATACTGCTTTGGGCTCCGGCCTCCTGAACTATGAGAGAGTGAATGTGTTATTCTAAGCTGCCAAGTACCTTTGTGACACCAGCAGCCACAGGGCACCGGCAGAGGGGTCATCAGGGACAGGGCTGCGGATGGCCCTTTAGAGAGGACTTGTATTTTGCAGGGGCGGCGGCACAGGGGAGAAAGCTGGTGTCGGAACCGAGAGGTCAGGAAGGCAGACAGCCAACAGGACCAGGGCTGGGGTCCTCCCCTGGGGGACCCAGCCCTGCCCAGGGCCCTGCGCAGCCCCATCTGCGCTTCTTCTCCTGACGTGCCCAGGGGCCGGCTGACTCAGGATCCGGTGTCTCGGGCTCCAGCTCAACCCAGACATGTGCGCTCTGGTGAGTGGCACCCCTGCCTCCACCACACCTCAGCTCCCGCCGCGCCCACAAGGAGGCTGGTGATAGCAGCAGCCCCTGTGAGTCCTTGTGACTCAGTCTCGCACGAGGACCTGGTGAGCAGCCTGCAGATGGCAGAGCAGGTCACCGTGCTGCTCCGATGCTGACGGGGCAGGAGTGACGGCTGGAACACAGCCTTGGGGAGAGCGGCCACCTCACTTACAGCCCTCTCTAGAAAACTCTACCCATTCGCCCACATGTGTCTCTCGTACCTTGGGGTTGGGAAGTCATCTGACCGCTACATGCCATCCATGGACTGAAGCTTCTGCCTGACCAAGCTAGCATTTTGCACCCAGCCACCCAACGGACCCCGGCAGGGGCTGCCCACCCCAGGAGCGGCCCTGCTCTGCCTTTTCCCCTGTGGCTCCTGGGCCTCCCCCAACAAGACGCAGGTAACCACTGTCATCGGCAGCGCGGTGAAGAAGGTGGGTGCGAGGGTAAGCCCTGCCTGAGAATTCCAGGTAAGACAGGTAAGATGACCACAGGAAGGGTGTCGCCGTCCTTCGATGTCTTAGAAGCGGACGAGGCCCAGCTCAGGGGGTCAGTGAGCATGGGTTTCGGCCTGAGGCCTGCAAGCGAAGGTGGGGTGGGGGGGTCACGCCCAGTCCCCAAGACTCGTGGAAGATTCAGGGAGGACCCTTGCCTCCAAGGCACAGCCGTGGGAGTCTACTGCCCCTTACCCTTCCCCATCCCGGAAACTAGAGCAACTGATCTTTGTCCCTCTGCCCCTGTGCTGAGTTTCTCGGGAGCCTTCGGTAAAGAGGCCGCGGAGACGCCGTCTGATTCCCAGAGCTAATGGAATAACTAACCCACACCGTCCCCAGAAGACGACTCATCTCTCAGTTCAAGTGCCAAAATATAAGTACTTCCATTCTCTGGGCTGAGAATCTTCAAAAGCAAAAATAGCTACTCCTTAGGTCAGCAGTCCTTAGCCTGTGGTTTCACCTCCCCGGGGGGATGCTCCAGTTGCTTGCAGAGGTGGGGATGAGGGGCAAACTGGGAACACATGTCTGGCTGTGTGGCCCGTCAGAGCTCTGGAGGGGCCGAGGCAGCCATGCGATCCAGGGGCAGCAACAGGAGCAGAATGTCTGGCCAAGAGGCAGCGACTAGGGTGACTCAGCCCTGGGGCCCCCTCTGCCCCGGGCATCCTATGCACCCACGGCCTCCTGGTGAGGGGCGCCCACACACCGCGGGCCGAGCCCAGACGGCACCCCAGACTGTGTTTCCCACAGTTCGGAGAGAGCACCCCGGAGCCAGACTTGGTCAGACGGCGTGTGGGTTTCCTGATCATGGCTTTTTTCCAAGGAAGGCGAGTGCTCGACAGCCGTGAGCTCAGGCTTGGCCCGGTTAACCCGGGTCAGGGAGAAATGGAAAACCGATGACTGTATGTAGAGTTCATTTTATTCGCCTGCGCCAAATGGCCCGTGAAGCCTCCAGATTCAGTCCATAGAACTTTCTAGAAACTCCAATAGCTATCATGGCAGCTGAAGGAAGGACAGTGCTCCTCCTGAAACAGTCTGCACCGATCCCCCTAGAGAGGTCCCAGGTCCCAGCTCCCTCACTGGCCGTGTGGGGTCCTGGGGAAGGAAGGGCACCAGGGGCTTCCCTGGTCTCTCAATGCCAAAGCCCTGGCCAGAGGCGCGCATGGAGTGTCCGTGAGTGGCCTCGGTCAGGCTGACACCCCTCCAGGGTCTCCAAGTGTGTGTGGGGCACCTGTGACTTGCCAGCTGGACCCTGCGCCGAGGGAGCAGGTGGGGAAACCCAGACTGAGCCTGGCCGGCACAGAGCCCCCCCTCCAGTCAGCGAAGACCGGTAACAGAAACAGCGATCGTGACAATGACCGGGGCAGTATGACGACGAAGGACACTGCACCCTTGTCTGCCTGTCTTCCTAACACGCCACACGGCTCCTGCAGGCCTCCAGTGTCCTTCCCAGACGAGCTGTCATTGATGGGGGCCCCTCCCAGCCCCGGCGTCTGCTGTGCTGGGGTTTGGGAAAGGACGCAGCAGCCCCGCCATGGCCCCGGGGGCGGCAGGGACGCTCACTCCCAGCCGCGTGTCCAGCCTGCGTGCTGTGCCGGACACTGGGCCCAGGCCATCTGCCCGGTGCGCTGACCTCCCCTCCAACCAGGGAGATGGATGAGATAATGACACACTGTGACCGTCACTCTGAAGGCCTGGGGTGGGGACTCAGCAGAGAAGGGCTGTGTCCCTTGGGTTTCGACGCAGCCCCACTGCTGGGCACTGAGGTGCTCAGGTGGGGTGACGGGCCGACGTCAGAGTGACCATCGGGGCCTGATCCTGACGCCACTGTGCCAGCCACAGGCAGGGAGAGGGCTTCCCCCCAGGGTCCCGTTTTCCCTGGGGAAAGGTGCTGAGCAGGCACCAGGTGGACACAGGGCAGGTGGGCCGTTGTGGGGGAGGAGGAAGGTGAAGGGTGGAAAGGCCCGGCGCAGAGTGGGGGGAAGGGCCTCGGTCACGGTTCCCGAGAGCGGCCTCCAAATGGCGGCTCTGCTGGCAGGTGGGAGCACGGCTGGCCTGGAGGGCCCACATCCGCAAGCGCGGCTCCCTCGGGACGACGGTGAGGGGCAGCCTGCTCCTCCCCCAAACCCACCAGGGCCGTGGGGCAGAGCTGCAATCCATGGCCTGCGCTCCGGCCTGGGAGGCCACGGCGTCTCCAGTGCCGAAGGGCGGTTTTCGGGGTCACCATACACTTAGGGTTGGACATGGTCCCTGTTAGAACCAATTGTCCTGGCATCACGGTGACCAGCGTCCCAGTTCCTCTGGGGGGTGGGGCGGGGTGGTGATGGGACCGAGGACGGTGGGGCGGCCTCAGCCACAGAGAGGAGTGAAGACAGGTGAGATTTTGGAGGTCACCATGGGGGTGTGCTCACGTATGGGATGTCGAGGACGGAGGAAAAAGAATCATTCGGAGCAACCCCTCCATCTTTGACTGACCCGTTGTACATTACGTAATTCTACGACCCACAAAGACATGATGTCACAGGCTGCCGGAGAAGACGCTCAAAGTTCTCCCTCAGTTTGGATCGGGACCCTTGGCCAAGTGTCTGCTGGCACTGGCCTCCTGGTGGGGGAGCTACGTGACAAGGAGCATCAAGTGTCCCCTCCAAGTGGGGACAGTCAGGCTCATTTGAAACAACCTGTCCGTGACCCTGCCACTGAGCCATGAGTAGCTCGGCTAATGAAAGGCAACAGAGAAGGAAAAGCAAAACCCGCCGTCTTGCATATCTGTTAAACTTCTCTACCCATAAACCCCCTCTCTCCAAACACCAAGGTTTTCCTTTGATTTCAGACAAGGAGGCAAATGGGCGGAGCCTCACACACCTCCCTCCACTTGATCGGCTTCCAGTCGAAAACAGAAAGAGGAGAGCTGGACCAGGCAGAGTCCAGACACGTGGTGGAGACATGGCCTGGACTGGCGGTCCTTACTGACCACAAGCTGGCCCCACCCCCAGGAGCTGCCTGTCCTGCCTCAAGGTCAGAGCCATGCCCGAGATCCCGGACTCTGGGAGGAGGAAGCAGCCTGGAGTTGTGGGAAATGCGTGGAATTTCGAGCCAGCCACACCTGGGTTCGGTGTTGAGCCCCACCCCTTATTAGCTACACCTCTGGGGAAGTCCCTTCTCTGAGGCTCATCTGGACCCACAGACCCTCCCGCCGCCCTGGGGCCATCAGGGCGGCCCCCTCAGGTGCCACACGTGGGCCCGAGGCTCAAGGGTCCCGTCCGCCTCTAGAGAACTTCGACTTCCCGGTAGACACCCAGGGACTGCAGAGCACGGGGGGCAGGGGGCGTGTTTTATGTCTTTTCAGGTGGGAAACCCTTTTTTAAAAATCCAGAGGATGCTTCAGACATGTACACAAAACATTTCCTAATGGAATAAAAAAGAATCAAAGTAACTATTAAGGGACATCTGTTTTTCTACCATGATTCAAATACAAAAAAATGTATTTTGTATACTTTTGCTTGTAACAATAAATTCTTTTTCTCGAAGTGATAGAGAGGATGGAAATTTGACACCTCCCCCTCGCCCCCCGCTAGACTTCAAGGATTACTTCATAACGCACTTTCTGTCCATCAAGCGCCTCCCTCCACGGAACCTGAAGACACTTCTGGCCCTGGTCGATGCTCCGCAGGGAGAAGGGTGAAGATGAAACCGGAGTTCGGGCCCCAGGCCCGCGTCTCGGGGCGGCCTGCCTGAGCCTGTGGGTGGCAGGGGTCTCCTCGGGGAGAGACACAGTGTGGTGGTGATGACTCCCTCCTTCTCAGCTTCCCCACGGGCTGGTGTTCATCACGGAGACGTCCTGGGAACCTGTGAGTGGACCGGGCCGTGGGCCTCCGCTGGTGACGGGGTGGCAGCCAGGCCTCAGCTGCTCTGGTTCTGCGAGGCCGGTGGAACCGACACTGCCCTCCACTCCCCGGTGTGGCCCACTCGGAACCCCAGGTCCATGCACCAGAGTGACGCGGCTGAGCCCTTAGCTACGGGCGCTCTGCGGAGCAGGCAGTTCCCTCTGGTCAGACCGGGAACTCGCGGCCCACCGCCCCCATCTGCAGGCACGGGGCCTGACGCTCGGGCATGCGTCTGGGAACAGGCCCTGCACCGTCCAGCCAGGGGCTTCAGAAGGGAAGCGCTGGCCTGACCCAGGCAGGCTTCCTTCTCCTGCTGCCCGCAGGCACGCCGGGGACGCGACGCAGGCGCCTCCCCACGTTTTAGTTTCTGGGATCCCGTCATAGTGGCACGTTTTACTGAACTTGTCTGACACCTTAAAAAACAGAAGTGACATTAGATACAGAGGGAACAGCGAAGGGGCTTGAGGGCAAGAGGGAAGGCTGTTGGAGAAGGCACCTGCTTGGGGACGGGCCTGCCCCTCCCGCTGCCTTTCACCCCCACCCCGGGAAGCAGGGCGTCCTCCTGCCGCAGAGCCAGAGCCACACCTGGCCGACCCCCAGCGTGACCCTCCGTAAACACATGAGGCCTCCCAGGCAGGGGAGCCACGTTGTCCCTGGGACCCCGCACCCTTGCCGTTTTACCGCTGGGGCCCCAACCCGGGAATCGTGGGTTCTGATCCCGAGAAAGATAACGTGTGGGTTCTGGGAAAAAGAAGGCCCAGGTTAGACCCAGAAGTCCCCGGACAGATTGAGGTCACAAACCTGAAGTGCCCCCTGCAGAGGGGACTCCAGACATGCCCAGGGAGGGGCTGCCTGTGGCTGCTCTGGCCATCAGCCTTCGCCCCGTCTGTCCATGCCCGTGACTTGCCGTGACCAAAATCCTGGGGGACCCACCCCAAGAGCAGTTTCCACTGGGCCATCTCCCCTCTCCGCAGGCGACTCTGGCCCCTGGGCTCCGGGATTCATTCTCCCGTTGCCTCGGTCGCCTCGGGGAGGCATAGTGTACACCCCCCCTGACCCAGATCGGCCCTCTGGCGCCAGGCAACCGAGCGTCCCCTTCCGTGGGCAGGCCGCGGGCGGGGCCTCCTGGGTCCGCAGTCTCTGCGGGAAGATGATCCTCGAAGCGCAGCCCGGCCCCTCTCAGCAGGCGAGAGAGTGAGGACCAGACTTGAGGCTTGCCCGGAGTGACACAGGGCACCGCAGGGAACACAGAAGGAAGCTTGACCCCGGGCGGCGGCCCAGGGGGCTGTTCGCCGCCTCCTCTCATTCGGAGAGGACGGGATTAAAACCCATCCACAGAGCCCTATGAAATCTCCCAGCCCGGGAACGCCCCAAAATAACACGGAAATATAGGAGGTTGTCCCTGGGAAAGAGCTTGCTGATTTGCAGTGTATTTACAGAAGTGACATTAGATTGATTTCATAAAGAAAAAGATTTTGTGCACTTAAAGACTGCTTAATTTTTATTTATTCTCAGAGAAATATTTTCCACTTCCTTTTGTCCACAAAACATCACCTGCATAAATGTGTAAAATTCCTTTCCCAGATTGTTAACACTCACCTTCCAAGAGGCACTCACATGTTAGTCATACATGGAACTCACACACACACACACACACGTAACATTAGAAATGAAGAGAGAAAAAATAACCATCAGAAAACATTTTCAGTCAGAAGGCTATTTTTGCACAACTCCATCAAATAAATGGAGGTTAATGAGGTTTTGACCTCAGAAACATTTTTGCCCTGAGGGTATTTTGAGTAGAAACATTTTAACCAGGGTTCTGAGACCCCTGATGAATTTACGGTAAAATTGTTATTTTCCACAGTAAATTCCATTAGCGGAAATAAGTAATTTTCTTTGTTCAACTTCCTATACACCAAAGTAAATATTTCTCACTTGTCTCCACTTCATTTTGCTGGAATAGATTCCCTCAGGGTCAATGTTCATGTATCAGGAAGCGTTCATAGTAAAAATCAGTGTCTGGGAGTATCAGTATCTCGGTTATTGTAACTGTAGCAGCCACGGCTGCGGCCGTTACCCGTTATCCCTGCCAAGCCCAGTCTGGCTGTCAGAGTTTGAACACGTGGGTTTCGGCAGGAAGATTTACTTTTTGACAACATTTTAAATAACTTTCACTCTGGAAGCTCAGTCCTTGTCAGTTTAATCCTGTGCGGACTTTTTCCCACAGATACCGTTGGCTGTGAGATGGAAGGCTTCTGTGACTCGAAAACCTATGATAACATTTTTGAGCCAGTTTTTTTTTTTAATTTTTGAGATGGGAGGAGGGAAAATGAAGAGGGGAAAACGAGAGCAGAGAGAGGAGGGAGCCGGAGAAGACGGGAGGGATGCTGGGGCTAGAAAGCCTGCAGATGCGGCAGAGAAGGCGTCGGGGTGAGAAGCGCAGAGGTAGACAGACGCCGCATGGTTTCACTTATGCCCGGAATCCAGAAGGCAAACCAGGAACAAGGGAGCAAACAGGATGAAGCAGAAACAGAGCCGTAGCTACAGAGAACAAGCTGGGGGCTGCCCAGGGGGAGGGCTGTGGGGAAGAGGTGGAGAGACTTAAAAATATGGACTCAACCACCCCATCACAGCTTTTAAAAAGTACTTAGGGCAAAAAGAATGGGCTTGAGTGTTGGGTGGAGAGAAGGACTAGGAGGAAGGCATCCTGTTCCACCTGTGGCCACCCGGGCTCTGAGATGCCGCCTCCCCCTCCATTTTTGTGGTGACACGCTCTCCTGGTTTACTGTCCTCACGGATGCTCCTCCTCGCTTCCTTGCAGGCTTGTCTTCTTCTGCATGAAGATTCGCCGTCCGGGCTCCCGGGTGTCTGGCTCCAGTGTCTCTGCTCTCCCACGTGCAGGTCGCCGTGGCTGGGAGCGTCCACGTGCACGGCTGCAAAAACATCGACTGCGCCTGGTGAACATTCGGTAGTCCAGAGTCTCCTCACGGCCATCAACAGCGCCCTGGCCAGGGTCACCCGGCCACCTCTCAGCTGGGTCCTAGGCGCCAACCTGTGTCCATTTGCGTCCCCTACTATCCTATCCACTCTTTCTCCAGGAGGATGCGAAGACATCTTATCAAAGTCCCCTTTGGAGCCCCCAATTGTACGTGTATTGGAAAAAATGCTTTAACAAGTAGTGAATGAAATTGCAAAAACTGGATGAAAATTGAGACGCAAAAAGCTCAACTACTCCAAGAACAAGAGACACGAAAAGCTCTCCAGCTGAACAAGTCACGGCCAAGGTCACGGCCAAGTTGCTCACAGCCAGGGATCGCACATGTCCAGAGGAAGCCAGCTTTTCTTGTCGGCCGTGACCATCCTATGCTATTTCTAATCGCTTCCCCAGGCTCCTGATCAACCCCCCCCCCCCCCCCCCCCCGGCATGAATAGCGCCTTTGTCCTGCTCCTGCTTACGGTTATCTTTTACATGAGTAACTGTGTGTCTTGAAAAGTAGGAAGGTTGGTAGGAATAGAGTGTCTTCAGTATCGGGCGCCGTGAGGTCCCTACGTGAATGACCACATTAAATCTCAAGGCAACCCTGTGGGGAAGATCAACTGTCGGCATTTCATTGGGGAGAAAGGAGCCTCAGAAAGCTTCAAACACACGGTCGAGGCAGCCCCAGGGGAAGTGCCAAGTGTGTGTGGAAACCCGGGTCTGCGGACTCAGAGCCTGAGACCGCACTCTTCCCCCGGTGCGGGCTCAGCACCGGCGGCTGCGCCCCCGGGTTCTGTGGGCTTGCATTTGCAGACTCTTCTCGGATGTGTGGGGAGTCAAAGTACTTCTCTGAAATACTCGGTTAAATTCCATTTGCTTAACGAGATTTTCACAGCCAACATCCAAGTTCATCTGCCAGAAAAGAAGAGCAATGCCCCCTAAGAAACCCCAGCCCACTGCGTGAGCCCCACTCACACCCCTTCCTTGCTGAGCCCCTCGTCCTGTGGGTCGTGTGGGGCGCGGTGCCCGCTCCTGTTCTCTGTGGACCGGCGCTGGCTGGCATTCCTGAGTAGAGACCAGCTGCTTTCCTGACTGAAGCGACAGTATTTTGTTTTTATTTTGTTTTCATTTCCGCAGCTTGGATACTCCCCAGCTGATGAGCAAAGCCATGTGCTGGATGGTCTCTTCTGGAATAAAGGAAATGGAACAGATGGACAGATGGACAGGGCTTCAAAGGGAGGCTGTTTATCCTGGCCGGCCGGCCCGAGCTGTCACGAGGGGTGGGCGCTGGTCCCCGGCACACACAGCAACCGCCTCCGTCCCACCCTCTCTGCCACCTTCTCGTCCACAGAGAACCTGGGGACAGAGATCTGTAATTCCAGCGGACCCCACTGCTGTGCCCACGAGGACAAATGCCGTGGATGGCCTTCTTGGCTTCAGCGCCCGTGGGTGACCCAGGAAGGCCCAGCACACGTAGAGGGGAGGCTGGAGGACGCTGAGGGGAGGCGGTGGGAGACTTGAAGGTGTGGATGGACGTCGGGGGCCCTGAGTTCCGTGCTAGTACAGTGCCCAGTGCTGTGTGGGGGCCCAGTGGAGCAGCCCACGCTAGTTGTTCCCTATTCTTCTGCCCGCTGGTTAGACCGCAGAGGGGGAGAGGTGGTGTGGGGTGAGGAGACCTGGGAAACACGCACCCCTCAGCCCGCACGCTCTCTCAGGAGATCTGCCCCCAGGCGGCATGCACACCTGAGTCCGTAGTCTCTGGGCTACCTGGACACAGGTGAGAGTGTCGAGTCTGGGCCTGCAGCCTGCTGTTTGTTTGGACAATAAACACTGAATAGCCAGACTCCTGTGAAATCCTTTCAAATACTCATTTGCTTAATCTCCAACCCCTGCGACATTACCCCCATTCACAGAGGAGGAGACAGGCCCGGGGAGGTACCTGGCTTCCTGAGAACACAGAGCTGGTGAGCGGGCCTGCGACCAGAGCCCCACGGGGACCCACCGTGCTGGGCTGCCTGTCTTGGTACTGGGTCTGAAGGCCTCTGCCTGCCCGGATAAACCTGTCCCCGTCTGCTGGCTGGCAGACGGGCCTTTTGGACTAATTTGCCTGCAGATAGGTCAGAACTGACTTGGTTACGCTGAGGCAACAACCCTAATCTCCCAGTGAGTTATGACTCAGTGCCTGGCTCCCTGGCTAGACCAAGTGTTGAGGCAGAGCCCCACACGGGGGACTGCAGGGCGCGGAGCAAGCCGCTGGTCCTCACTCTGCTCCTCTCGGCTGGCACTGACGGCCCCTCCCCCAAGCGCTCGCTGCCCAGGAGCGCACCTGGCCGGGGCCCAGGGCAGGCAGGAGGGCCGGGCCTTGACTCCCTGGAAGCAGCCCCGAACCAAGGAGGGAGGGGGAGGTGGCTAGCGGCCCAGGCGCCCCGCCCTCTCAGGTGAGAGTCTGGGGACTGGGCCTTGGAGCCCACAGCAGAAATGTGCTCGCTCACGGGCCCTGGGGTGGCTGCCTTCTCCCCAGTTGTCCTCAGTGCATTCTGAACTCCCGCCCACTGCACCCGTCCTCCCTCTGGGGGGCTTTTCTGCTCCTTAGGTTGGTGTGAAGGACTTTGCTGAGGCTTACAGCCTCCCACAGCTCATTCCGGAGGAGCTGCCTCCTTGCCCCGCCCACCCGTGGCCACGGTTATTGCCCTGGGAGCTAGGGAGCTCACCACCGGTTCAGAACACCTTCCCCTGAACCCTAATCTCCAAACCGGCATCTGCGTGCTTCGTTCTCCAAAGTGCCGCGTCCAGGTTATTTCCCGGAAACTGGCGCCGAGGCCCGACTTACTGACTGCGGACACAGCTGTGCTTCTCCTGGGGCCCACCCACCCCACCGAGCTGGCCCGGGGCGGGCGGGCCATGCTGCCCAGCTGGGGCGGGCAGCTACCGCACGTTGCTGCCCCGGGGGCCAGCACCATGGTGTGTCGGTCCAGGAGCGCACGGAAGTGTGGGCTTTCTCTCCCGTGAGAGACTGACAAAGGCCTATCAGCACCAGGCATGACTCAGCGACTGGGTTTTTATATCCTCGGCCTGGGGGGTGACCTCATTGAAGGGGCGCAAGCCTTCTGTGCGACACAGAAGCTGCGGTTCTCGCCCAGGGCTCGCCCACGCCTTCCCCGGGGACGGCCGGCTCTCCCTCTGACGTCACAGAGGGCCTAGCCGAGACTCCTCGGCCCTCCGAGTCCTCTGACCTCCCTCGGCCTCTGAGGCCCTTCCTCCCTGAGAGTCTTGGAGGACGTTAGTGACCTTGAGCTCAGGCAGAGCTGCTCAGACCCCTGGAGACCTCGGCCAGACCTGCCCGGTCCCGACACTGTGTCCCTGACAGCGGAGAGCAGAGCCCGGCTGCAGTGGCAGGCGTGGCACGTGCAGAGAGCCACGCCTCGGCGTCCGTGTCCACAGGCCATTTCGGCCCCAGTAACGGGCTGCAAATCCCGGCATCTCAGGGACATCGAGGAAGCGTGCCCCTTCACTCTCCCACGGGCCCCTCCAGCAGGGGTCTCAGAGAGTGGTTTTAGGGGTTGGCACAGATTCTGTAAGTGCTCTGTTCTCATTTGAGGCTTTTGCTTCTGTAACTTTGGTGAGGTCGGGTCTATTTCTCCACCTCTTTGATCTGCACTCCGTCTCGTGGTGGCTGATGGGTCACTGCCAACTGTGACGCAAGCAGAAGCTGGAGAAGTGCTTGTCCGTTAGGACAAGCTGTCTTGCTGCCTCTGGAACCCACTGTCCATGTGAGGAAGACAGGGCTGGTCAGCTAGGGGCAGGGGACACGTGACTCCCACATCACCCGGCTGACTGCCAACAGGGAGACAGGCCCCGGGGAGGCTGTGGGGCCCAGCTGACACTCCAGCTGACCTGGCCGACGAGGGAGCCACACGAGACTAGCGGGAGAACCACCCCACCGAGCCCAGTCCAAACGGCCAGTCCACAGAGTCGTGAGCCCATCCAGCGGTGTTGTTCGGGACGTAGAGTTTCCTCCGGAAACCCTAATGGACAGTGACAAGGAATGAAATTAGCGTGTGCATCTACATCCCGGCCATCTGCGTGCTAACTGCACGCGGCCATGGCCACGTGACCTCTGTGCCCACGTGTGACACTATTTACAACCTTACTGCTCACCTTCCCTCTGCTGACGAGCTAATGAGAAAAGAGCCAAGGAAAGAATGCCTTTGTTCTGACGAAGGTGGATGGACCCCTGGCCCTTATGTAGTGGGGCCAGGGGTCGGAGGAGGAGACGGGGAATGTGGAGGGAACTGAACCTGGGCGGCGGGGTGAGGTGTCCGCTCTGAGCATGCCAGGCAGGCGCTCCGCGGCCCCGACCCCGGGCACATCTCCCCGGCTGGGGGCTGCTCACGGCTGTGTCTTCCCGACAGCTTGCTCAGCTGCCCCTGCCGCCCCCCACCCAGGCCCTACTTGGAAACGACCCAGCAGAGGCAGGGCGAGCAGAGGCTGCTGGGACGTCAGGGCACCCGGGTGAGGGGGTGTCGGGAACACTTGTGCTGTGACAACACCACACCACAGACACAGCTGCCCCAGGAACAGAGGGTCGCAGTCAGCACCGGGGCGGGGTGCCTCGGTTACCTCGTTTTGAGGTTGAGGTAAAATGCACACACACAGTGAAATGCAAATGGTAGCGACTTCCGACAGCTGTCTGTGTGGACGGGCGGAGACGGTCCCAGCCCCGGCCCCCACACGTGCCTTCACTGAATGTCTCGGGCCGCCGCAGCCCGACTCCTCTCGGCGTGGGGCTAGTTGGCCTGTTTCTGAGAGGGTAGATATGTTCCAGATCTTCCCTTTTCTAATTCAATTCTGCTGTGATTGTAGAGCAGACCCCACAAACTCTCACTCTCGAGAAACCCACCTGACTTCCTCTATCTCGGTCAAGTCCACGTGCGGCCAGGAGCCACGTTTCTGTCCTCACTTGACAGAGCGTTCTGCCAATGGCCGTGTTCCGGGGCCTGGACAGCGCAGCCCCGCTCACCACGCCCTTGCTGCCCCGACGTCTGCCCTGCCTGCCCCTCAGACTCTGGCCCCGAGAAGAGCAGCTGTCCCGAGGTCCCGGGTTCCTCAGCGTGCCCACCAACGCCACCCAGCCCCCGTGTCGTGTTTCCGTGCGTTCAAGCCCCGGCCCTGGGCCAGCTGCTCCCAGGATGCCGTGCACCGAGCCACTGCGTCGTCCATGGCGCCGCCCTGCAGTGACTCAGAGGGACCGCTGTGTGCGGGATCCAGAGCCAACCGGGAAGCAGTCGAGGGACAAAGCGGGTGAAGGTGGGGGGCCGGACAGGCTCCCCTCTGCCTCTCGGGCCGCGTCCCTCAGACGACCCCGGGCCTTCCTCAGCGTCCGGGGTGGGGATCCTCCGCCTGGTCGTCTGCACCCTGACGCCTAACCACACCCAGACCTCGGGACCAGAAGGCCTCGCAATGCTTGGCAAACACCCTAAGATGAGAGACGAATGGCGCCGCCTCGGAGCTCCATGTCTCCCCATTTCAGACGGTCGTTAGGGGCCGGGTTTTAACAGGAGCGCTGAGCCCCCCGTGTCCGCGTGACCTCGTTGTCTGTCCCCCTTGCCCGTGAGAGATGACGTGAACCAACACGTCCTTTCGCCCTTTGCCTCGGGGACGCCCTGAGCATCAGTCCGCCCGACGCAGCACTCGGCTCGCTGCGATGAACCACTCTCCTCAAACAGCTGGCTCGGCTCAGCCTGGCTCCCGGCTCTCGCCCCTTCGTGTCCCACGCGGTGGGCTGACCGCATCGCCAGCCTTGCCCAGACCCAGTCGGTTTCCTGCCTTGGAGTGTCCACTGCGAACCACTTCAGGGCAGACCTCCGCAGACTGGGGGTGTCTGTCCCCAGGTCCCCTCCCCAGATGCTGCGGCGGCTCCGTCCAGGCTGAGTCCCAATAACCTCAGCTTTGCTTTACTAGCACCTTTTTGGTGATATTTTGGGGAGTTCAACAAAACATCTAGTTAAGTCATTAAGCTTTCTGTCCCGTGCAATTCCAACTGTGAACTTGGTGTGTGACCTTCAGCAAGCGCACGAACCCTTCTTAGAAACATCGTCCTTTCCGCAGGGAGAGACGGTGCACCTTCCTGGGTCACCGTGGAGGGGACAGCAGTGTGCGGGGAGCCGGGCACTTCAGAAAGTGGCTGTCCCCCTCGGGCAGAAACATCAGGTGTTAAGGCCGAGCTGGAACTTAGGGCCGTCGGGGACGGCTCCGTTTCGGTGTTGCTCATAGACGCGAGAGTAGCTCCTGCCTCGGGATGGCAGGGAATACTATTTGTCAGAATTCCTCCCGGGCAGAGGGAGCACTGGGCATGTTGTTTCCTAGCAGCTCACGGTTTTGCTCAAATTGGATTCCATCTTAGTCCTTCGCACAGCATGGAATCTTGAAAGCCGAATTTTAGTATGTTGCCCAAATGCTGAGAAATTGCTAAATAAAAATTCTCAATGTTCAAATATGCTTTTGATTTTTTAAATGGGGAGTATCGTGTTCTCCTTAGCTAAGAAATTTGTGGGAAGAACCTGACAAGCAAAGTCTTTGCAAGGGAGCGCTGAGTGCACCCTCTCCTGTCGCCTTTCCATTTCCTCCGCAGCACCAGAGGCTGAGAAGACGGGCCCCGCCCGCCCACCGTGCTGAACCGCCTGCGGGGCAGGAGCGCCCACGCCACGTGCCGGCATTAGCCTGCTACCCACCGTCTGCAGCGTGTACGGCTTCAGGCTGAGACTTCAGTGGAGGGTTGGAAAGAGTGATGGACCCGCACAAGATTTCAGGGAGACAGTCGTCTGGGACTGTGAGTCTCTGCCTCCGCCCATGGGGGGCGGTGCTGCCTTTCACCATCCTGCACCCGAAGCCACTCTGCCTATGAGCCTGAAGATTCAAATAAGCACCACGCTGCAGGTCACTTCCCAGCGGAGGGCTTGCGGGACAACTCGCAGAGGAAGCCACGCCCATTGACGACGAACCCACATAAAAAGTAGGAGCTACACAGGGGAGTTACCGCCGTGCGGAGGGGTCAGCATGTGCTGTGGGTGGTACAGTGTTTACCATAGGCGACAGAAATAACAGGACAATATTAACGATGACACAAAAGGGGCTATTTGCCCAAGAACCACGGGAGACCCCACACTAAATGCTGAAGTCATGGAAATGTTCTCTTAAATTTCAGAGACAAGAAAAGACTCTCCTATCACACTTTCTATCTATCATGTTACTGGAAGTCCTAGCCATTGAAATAGCAAAAGCAAACTTAAATAAGAGTTTGTAAAAGACTTTGGAGAAGAAGCCGAATCGCTACCATTGACAGAGCCTCTGAGAGCCTCTGACTGCCGACGCACAGCCTGCAGACCATTACTCGTAATGGACGGACTCGCAGGGCTCCCTGCTGCACAGTCGACACAGAAGACGCTGCGGCCACCCTCCCACCAGCGAGACCAGGTCCCGACATGAATCAGCTAAATACTGATCTCGCGCATGGAAACAAAGTTATAGCAGCCGGGAGTAAGTACAAACAAGCTGCTTGGAGAGGAAATAGTCAAACTCCATGGGAGAATGTAAAATAGGCTCTAAATGAATGAAGAGAGGAAAAGCAAAAGAAAGGGAGAAGGATCACAGTCACTCACAGGAAGACCCAAATTCTCCCCAAATTTAAAGTGTAAGTTTAAGCAAGGTCAATATAACTCCTAAGAGGGTTTTTAATGAATGTGAGAAGCTGATTTTAGAATTTGTGTGACGGAGAAAATGACCCCAAATGGCCAAGCTGTTTTACAAAGAAAAAAAATGGAGGGTTCACCCCTCCAAACAGGGGGGCCTATGGTACAGCAGTTACCCCGGGGAGTCACGGCTCAGGGAGCACAAGTGTGTCCAAGGGACGGCACCGGGCCCGGGAGACACGCACGCGTGCGGGGAGCCTGCCCCCGACCAGGGCAGTGGTACGGAGACCGGCCCTCTAGGAAGAAGGGCTGTCTGGTCGGACCGGGGACCTCCACACGCAGAGCAGCACCTGAGAACTTTCGGCAGAGGCTGCTTATCACGATCACTTTAGGAGGAAGGAGCATTTCGCAGAAGAAGCTCACGGAGACAAAGAAGAATAAACGACAGACCAGAGACAGAAAACTCCTGTGCGAGGGCAGACGCACCAGCGCCAGGAGCAGCCGGCAGCCTTCAGGGCATGCGGGGGGGGGGGGGGGGCGCCCCAAGGGCCTACAGGGGAAGCCTTCACCGAACCCCAAGCAGGCAGAGAGACAGACGCACGGACTGAATGACAAACACCCTGATAGGAAAATGGGCACACAAGTTGTCAGCTGATAGCAGGATGTACCCAAACGGCTGATAAATTTTTGAAAAAACATTCAGTTTCACTAGTAATTGGGGGAAATCCAAATTAATGTCAATTAGGTTCATCCTCGTTAAAAAAAAAAAAAAAAAGTACCGTTCTGGGAGTGATGTTGATGATCGGGGGCAGGGATACCCGTGTGCCTCCCTCTCAGTTTTGCCTCTGACTCATGGCCACGCGCCCCTGCACGGAGGCCCCGCTTCTGACTCACGTCTCCACGGTCACCCGGGAAACAGGACCGTGTGGACAGCCAGCTGCTGGAGCTTGCTCACCCCTTCCAGGGCTCCCTGCTGGGCGCTGGCGGGAGGTATGTGGCCTGTGGAGGCCAGCTGACCAGCGAGCGGGGCTTTCTCCCACGGAGGCACAGCCGCCCACGGGTCCCCTGCGTGGGTGCGGGGCTGGTGCTGGGCCCTCACATTCCCTCTTTTCTGTTCTCTGGGGCAGCTGTGGTCACACACAAACCATGGGGCATCCTGCGGTCTTCATTCGTGGTAGGAGCTCCTGTCCACGGCGCTCCGCGGCCAGCGTGGGGGAGGCGGTGAGGATTCCTGAGCTATGACAGTCTGAGTGGGGGGGGGGGGCAGGGGCTGCCAATGTCCTTGGGAAATGTTCTCTGGGACTCGCAGCTGCCTGCTAACGGCTGCATTCCTCTGTCGTGCAGATGTGGAAAGAACTTTCCAGTTAAATTAAGCGTAAAGGGGTGTTTTTCATTTCTAAAAACAAAAGGAAATGGTCCGTACATCCTGAAGCCAAGTCCAGGTCCTCCCCAGGTGAGCCCCGCGCTGCCAGCAGGCCCTGGGCAGGTGGGGCGCTGCCCCGAGCTTAGGTTGCGATCCCGGCGGGCCTGGGGGAGTCACTTGCTGCGTGCCCCTCGGGTCCCTTCCCTGTGACGTGGGCAGGACTGTGACTTGCTGAGGCTGCTGCACAGACTGAATGCTGTCGTCCTCGGAAGGCGTAGGAGCCTGGCCTGCTGCCCACTCTGGGCCACTGTGACCAGCGCCTCCGTGTGGGGTGGCTGCGGGCAGCTTCTTGTGCCCTGCCCTGTCCCCTGCCAGATCTGCACAGCGAGCGGTTTTCATGTCAGATGTGCGTGACTCACACATCGGTCAGAGCCCCCCAGAGCTCTCTCCCTGTCCCCGCGTGGGGCCTGAACGCCACCCCACGATCTCGGCCTCCACAGGCCTCCCCTCAGCCCAGGATAGCGTACCTCGCACCTGGGACCTGACCTCCAGACTCCACCTGCCTCTCTGTCAGCTGACCTGGTCCCAGGAAGGCTTCTCGCCCCTGTGGCTTACACCGTGGTGTGACCTTGAGCAGACATCCCCCTGTGGTGGCAGCGGGGTCCCCGACTTTCACAGGACAGAGATGGACCCTGTTGGACAGGCCAGAGGCTAGAGCAGAGAGGGGGCCTGGGAGTCCCAGGGGTAGGGGTGAGAGAGGACAGAGCCAGGATTCGGGCCGTGAGAGCGGGGGCAGGCCTGGGTGGCTGATGAGCAGGGAAGCAGAGGCTGCAGCTGGGAGCCCGCCGGGGTGAGGGGCCTGCGTGGTGGGGGGTTGAGGGTCGGTGGGGGAAGGGAGGGAACGGGGCTCTGTGTGTGTGTGTGTGAGCCCCCCCACCTGGGGTGCCAAACGTCTGCACCCTCTCCCCTCGCGTCTGCTCCCACCACTCCCGACAAGGACCGGACCGTGCCTTCTGCACCCCTGATGCCCCATGGGGGGCCCAGAGCGCACCCGACAAGGAGCCCTGACAGAGGTCTGCAGACTCAGTGGGGAGCCTTGGACTCGACTGGATTCCTGGATTTGCGATCCTTCCTTTCAGACGGCCTGCTCGGAGGACAGGTGATGCTGCTGTGGGGAGAAGTGAGTGAGGGCAGCATAGTCTTCCCACCCTTCTCAGGGACGCGCTGGCCCTTTAAGCCAGGCCCATCCTCCAGCTGCCTCCGCGGGTCCCCTAGAGCAATGCTGCCATCTCGTGGAAGCAGCGGGTAACTGCAAGCACCTAAACCGGGCTCAGACCTCCGCGTTCAAGGCAGTTCAGGGGCCTCGAGCTCTGCGTGCTCCGAGGACGTCGTCCTGCAGTCTCAGGCGCCGTCGGTGTCCAGAGGGCTCTCACACGCTGTCTCCCAGCTCCACGACACCTGGCCCAGGGGACGATCATCCCCTTTTCATTGTCGCAGACACGAGCCCAGAGAGAGGGGTTGCTGATGGACCAAAGTGCCTGCACCTGCGGAGGGTGGAGCCAAAGTCCTCCTCCAAGTCCTCCTGTCCCTGTGCAGCTTGTCACCGGGACTGTGATGGCACTCCTGTCACTGGTTTGTCTGGGAGGACCCCGGGCTCTGCACCCGAGGTGCATTTCCTCTCAGGTGGCGTGGCCCCGGAGCTCCCAGCCAGAGCCCTGCAGGCCAACCCCGGCTGCCTGGGGCAGATGGGAGCCCCACAGCTCGCATCCCCCGGGTGGCCCTGGCGTGGTCAAGGGTGGAGAGTCCGCCCACTTGGGAGTTTGCTACTTGGAGCCCCCGGGACAGCCTGGCCTCTTGAACGGCCAGCTTCTGCCCAGACATGTCCCAGGAGAAGGACACCTCTGTCCCTCCCGACAGCCTGTTTAGTGCGGTTTCACTGTTGCCAGGCTCCTTGTTCTGCCCTTCCAGAGCCAGGGGCCAACACATGTAAATATTACTGATCGGACTAGTGCGTCTCTCGACTACATACTCCTTCCTGGAAAACCTGTGCGGCTCACTCACACCCGTGCTGCGTGGCCCCTGCAGCACCGCTGGGACCCGAGAGGAGGGGGCGGCTTTCTGTCCTGGCAGAGGGGCTGTTCTGTCTCCGAGCCGCCCGTCTCTGACTTCAAGGGCTGGGTGGCGGAGGGAGTGAGGAATAGCACCATTGCCAAGACTAACGCAGGGTCCTGCAGAAGCAGCACTCCGAACACTGGAAAATGCCCCCAGCCGCCCCCGTGGGCTGCAGCCTCGCCCTCGCAGGGAAAGCGGACGCTAACTGCACCTGCTGGAGCGTGACCACGCCAATCCGTGACACCCCCTGCTTCTCCTTCCAAGTTCCCCGCCGATGGAGAACTAAGGCCCAGGTGTCAGACGGGCATGAAAACATCAGCTTTGTGATTCACCACACCCCAAGGGGTGCTGCCTGATTGCAGGCGAATGCCTCCAGCCAGCCCATCAGAAGCAGATGGACCGTGTGCCGAAGGGGAGATGACCCCAAAGGAGGGCTGCAGTCAGGGCCGGAACCATGGGGGTTCATTTCCTTCTCAGAGCAGATCGATGAGGAGGAGGATGCGTGAGAAAGCCCAGCACGCCACTGCTGGGGAGAGGGGCGGGCCCCAGGCAGTGGCTGGGAGGAGCCTGCTGAGAGGTGAGCGGAGACAGGCTGAGAGTCCCGGCGCCTGGGGAGTTTCTGTGCTCAAAGACTGCCCTCGAGGCTGGCGCGTGGGAGCGAGCGGAGGTGTCGCCCGGACTGACTGAGGACAGGGTGGAGACTGGAGACGGTTCCCACGGAGCTCTGTGGGCGGAAGCTGGACCAGAGGAATGGAGAACAGAGTGTGACAGGAGGAAGCGGCCAGGAGTGGGGACAGTGTTGCGATGGGGACTGTGTGCGTTGATTCAACTGAGCTACGGCGCTACGGGACCCAAGGGGTCCGTCCGCCTGCACGCGTCAAAGCCCAGTCAAACGAGGACTGGGGTGTGCAGCCGAGGAAGGGGCACCGAGCCCAGAGTCGCACGGAGCCCGTGCTTGCAGCCCTGGCTGCCCTGCGGCTTCCAGCAGGCAGGCTGGACGGGGGCCATTCGTCGTGGTGGCTGGTGGACGTGGCTGCGGGCTCCACGGACTGGCTGGGGCCGGGGCGGGGCAGTGGACTCCTGATGTCGGCCTGGCGCTGTCGGGGCTGGTCTCACAAAGGTGTGGGCCGCACGGTGGTTCAGCGTTCATGGCCTGGGGCTGAAACGCACCTGTGGTCGGTCGCGGTGTCGTCTTTAGTGTGACCAAACTCCGTGGCTGTGGTCAGCACACCTGGGGCTTTGTCCTTGAGACGGTTTGGTGCTGAGCAGAATCTGACATCCTAAGGGCTTGGTGACTAAGGAGGGGAGTGGACGGACAGAGGGGAGACGGGCCATGTTAAAGAAATGGAGGTTCTGCAAGAAACCATGGGACACCCAGATGTGTGGCTAGATGTGGCTTCCGTGCGCGTCTGCAGGCGTTTGCGGGTGAGGCCAGCATTTGAACCCACGGACTGAGTGTGGCGGCAGACGGCCCTCCTCAGGGTGGACGGCCCTCGGCCAATCCGCTGAAGGCCTAAGGGCAAAGGGGCAGAATGAGAGGATTCGCTTGGCTGGGACATGGGTCTTCTCCTCCCTCTGACGTGGCCTGGGACTGGAATTCCACCCTCGGCCCTCCTGGGTCTCCAGCCTGCCAGCCGCAGGCTCAGGGACGTCTCAGCCCCAGTGAGCCCCACCAAGTGGGCCAGCTCCTCGTTATGTGTGCAGGTGCAGGCGTCCCGGTACACAGGTGAGCGGACCTACGTGGAGCACCGCTGGCTCTGCCGCGGGGCAGCCGGACCGACACGGGCGTGCACAGAGAGCCGTTGGTGCGGGCGGTGGTTTGGACGGGCGGTGGTGATGGCGATTCTGTGTGTGCTTTTAAAGGTGAGCATGGCATGGAAGGTCACAAAGGAGACAAGAAAAGCAACCTGTCAACGAGGCAGGTGGCAGTGGAAGTCGACATGTCAATGGCCCTTAGTGTGGGCAGGCTGCAGAGTGGCTGGCTGGGTCGGGCAGGGCCCGCTTCCACCGCCGCAGGCCGGCAGCCCGATGGGATAAAAGCGGACCAGTCGGGATGCAGACTTGGCGGTGTGAAGTCAGAGAGCCCCCATGACGGGCGTGCCTTCTGCAGGGAAGAAGGAAGCAGCGCGGTGGGCTGGGAGTTGGGGGTGGAGCAGGGTCAGAGGTTTGGGAAGGGAAGGGAAGGCCACCAGCTGCAGGGGGAAGGCTCCCGCCACACATCCCCGGAGCCTGTGCTCCCCCCCGCCACCCCCCAAGCCATCGTCCTGGGCAGTGATGTCATTGATGCCCATGGCCAGGCTTTTCCCAGTTGGCAGAAATTATGCCATAAAATATGTAAATTCAACAGACTCTTGAATTGTTCTTTGGTGTTCTGTTTTTTACTCTACTCACCAACCCAGCCAGTTTTTCCACTTTTATAAACATCTCCAGGCAGTCCCTGTACAGCCCAGAGTTTGACAAGAAAGGTGCCCTCTTCCCACAAACGCGACAGACACAGCGGTCTGGGACTGCCTGTGGAGTCTGACGGGGGTGGGGGGAGGGCCGCTCCCTCAGTTTCTAACAGAGCAACGACGTGTCATTGGGTGCCGAGGACAGAGGTTCATATCCACGTACGTCACTCCATTGTGCACAGTCTTCTACAGGGGGACCGGGACCCCGCTCCGCCAGGCGGGTCTGGTCTCCCCGCTCAGGTCGGGCAGGCACGTGGCTGTCTGGACCGGTGGGGCAGAGGGCTGACGGTCCCGGGTCCCTTGCACTAAGTCATACAGAAGACAGCGCTTCCTCCTGGCCCTCTCTCCCCCTCGCTCGCTCTCTGTTAGGATGTCCACCATCGGAGTCCAGACGCCGTCATGTGAGGAAGCCCCGTCTATGTCTACGTGGAGAGGCCCTCGGGAGGAGCACAGGGCCTCTGGGAAGCACCCAGATGCTCACCGTGCGAATGAGCCAGCTCGGAAGTGAATCGCTGCCCAGCACGGCCTCAGGGACCGAGCTCCCAGCCGGCGTGGCCTGCGCAGCCTCGGGGGCGAGGGCGGCCAGAGCCCCGCCTTGGGCTGCTGCTGGACCCTGACCCACAGGAACCGCGTGAGGCCCGGGTCGGCGGGCGGGTTCGGAGCGGCCATCCTGAAGCCCCCACACTGGGGCTCTGTGGAACCACCTCGTGGAGCCTGCCCAGAGCTCGTGTCACTGCCGAGGTGGCGCCCGCGTTACAGGTGAGGGAGCTGGGGCCCAGCTCACACGGCGGGCAGGCCTGGGACAGGCACCTAAGTAGCTTGTCTGTGAGGCCACCTTCAGGATGTCCATGCATGTGCCCCCCTTTCGTTTCCGTCCTCTTACCCCCAGCCCGGCCCACTCAGGTCGCAGGTAAAGGACAGCCCTGTCCCCATTAGGGAGAGAGCAGCCGGGTGTTTCAGGCCAAGTTGCTCCCTGCCAGCAACCTCGCTGGCCCTGTCCGCTGACTGCCCACAGCTGGTCCTCCTCTCGACGACGTCGGGTGTGCGTTTGATCGAAGCCCGAGGGGACCACACGGAGAGGAGGCCGGCCTCGGCTGGAGGCTGGTCGTGCACCATCCCCAAGGCACTTCTTGTCCTGGGTGGTGCTTGTTGTAGCCGGTGTGGGCTGGCTGCCAGAGCACCCCTCGGCCCTGCCCACCTCCCCAGGTTGTCCCACAGCCGCACGCGCTCAAGGCCCTGCACTTGACTTTGAGGCTCGTCGGGGCCTCTGCTAAGACTTCGCAGGGGAGACTTTCCAACACTTGTAATTATGCTGGTGAGCCCTTCCTTCCCTCAACCCTCGCATCCTCAGCGTGTTGGAGACACTTCCAGAAGCTTCTGGCTGTGCGTCTCCACCTCTCCCATTTCCGGGGCTGGCTCACGCCTTGGCACTGCTCTGACACGTGTCCACTCGTCTTCCATGGGGGCCTCGGAGAGAGAAGGATGACGTGGGGGTTTCTGTCTGGGCCTCCGGATGGGAGACTCCCCACAGTGAAAGTGACTCTGCAGTGTGAGTTAGGTCATGGCGGGAGCAGGGTTTGGGGCGCCTGCACGGAGGCGGGGGGTGGGGGGAGGCTGCCTGGGCCCTTCTGACCCCACGCCTACCTCGTCCCTGGAGTGTGGTCCTCCCAGCAGAACTGGGGACCTGGTGGCAAAGGCTCGGTGTGTGCCTGGCTGGAAACCCTGGATCTCTACGTGAGTTCGGCCTTGGCCTCATGGTCGGAAAGGACAACAACTGAAGAGGACGAAGTATTCTCTGTCCTGAAGGGCAGCCTTCCCATTACAGCAAGGCTGCTGGCCAACCGTTCCCTCGAACCACGGAGACAGCGTGTGGGGACGTGAGTCATGGCCTTGGCCTTGGTCTTGGGAGAGCTGAGGCTCCGAGGTTCCAGTGAGGATCACTCAGCCTGTCTCCCGCCCACGCATCCTGGAACGGACGCGTCAGGAACCACAGCTGACACAGCCTGAACGACAGCAAGTGGGTCCCCAGGAAGTGAGGACTGCAATGTGGGGGCCGGGCCTGCTGGGCGGGGCCCCAGCGCCATGGGGGCCAGGGTCGCAGGCTCAGTCCCTCACTGGCCAATCTGCCGACCTGGGGCTGAGTCCTGGTCCGACCACCAGGTTCTGCTGCTTAAATGTCTGCAGCTGCTCCGCCCCCTGGCTCCACAGCCGCACGGGGACTGTGGGGCCGACTCGCAGGGACAGAGTGGAGCTGGCCAGGGCAGCCCCCCGGCTCAGCGTGCAGGCTCAGCATGCAGACTCACCGCGCACACTCGCCGCAGGCCTTGCTATGACGGTGCTAGAGAAGCGGCTGGTTTGCAGCCTGGCCCTGATCTCAGAACTTGGAATTCCAGGCCTGCTTGAGGAGTCCTGGAGGCCGGGTCCCTCGGGCAGGGCCTGTGGGGGCTGCCACCCCCTGAGAGTCAGGCTCCTCCCAGGTCCATGGGGTTGGTGTGCCAGACCTTAGGCCTGCCCTGACCTTGGCCTGTGGCCCTGCTCCAGCTCTGTGCCCTTATGCTCAGCACTCGTTTGGAGTCGTCTGGGTGAGGGCAGATGGGCACATTTATGGACGAGGTCAGGAGCCCGGCCACCGTCCACAGGGCCGAGGGGTGGGCTCCCAGGGGGGCGGACCCGGCTCCTGTGGGGGTCTGCACGGGGGCGCTGGCCCAGGGCTAGCAGACATTCAGGTTCTCTTGAGACGTGTGAGAGACGGACTCATGTGAAATCTCCCCCTTTTCAGATGCTAACTTCTTAGTGTTTTTAAAACACTGCGAGATCCGACCAGAACACTGCTGGTCCACTGCTGACCAGACGTGGCTGTGGACTGCCAGTTGTGACCTCTGCTATGACTAAAGCCGTTTCTTTAATAATAGTAGTAGTAATAATAATAATAATAATAATAATAGAGGTATCGAACGCTCGCGTGGATCACGCACACTGTAAGCACCTTTTACAGACACCTGCACCCACAGGGCAGCATCGTGAGGTGGGAACTCTCGCCACCCAACTTTATTCACGAAAGCAGACCACCTCAGAAAGGCTCCCAAGGTCACACACCACAGCCCCCGAGCCCCTGCCCGGACCACGGAGCCGCCCGGCCTTCCCCAGCAAGACAGGTCTAGGGAGGGTGGCTCTTCAGGGCTATGAAACGGTTTTCAAAAGCACCGCCAATAAAGTAGGTAAAAACGGAAACTGGCCCTTGCAGCCATGCAGGACAACTAACTTCTTTCTTCTCTTTAAACTTCTTTCTTCTCCTTTTTAAAAAGCACATTGAGCAGAGCTGCCAGCACAGGCCTGCGTGAGCCCCCGTCTGTCTGTGTCCCCAGGAGGGGCACCTGCTTCTCAGCAGCACTGTTTTCTCCGCCCGGTGGTGGCGCCTCCTCGTGGGGGAGAATGGGAAAGCCACACTCCTCTGTCCCACGACCGTGAGTGCGGGTGCACACGAGTGCGGATATGCATGTGGGAGCGTGTGCAGGCATGTGAGTGTGCACGTGTTGGGGGTGCTAGAGCGGGGTGTGTGGCTGTGTGTTTTGGACAGCTGTTCCAGATGATTCTGCCACTTGCCTTTGTGGTTGAGAATGGCTGTTAACAATTTTTGATGTTACCGCTGAGCTTCCATCCACCATAACCGGATCTGCGAGCCACGTCCACCCACTTCCTCCCACTACAAATGAAAACCCTACTTTCTCCACACGTCAGCAAACTGGTTTGCGCCCCTTTGGGGAGATTTACAAGATGCAAAAAAGCAGCAGAAGAAAATGCACTGAGTACAGGCTGGTACATCTCCTCTCGGTCTTTCAGACGTACAGAGAAAAGGTGTGTGTGAGTGTGTGTGAGAGAGTGTGTCAGTGTGTGTGCGTGCTGTCCAGATGTCCGGCTAACCTGGTGTCCTTTTGAAACTGGAGATTTGGTCAGAAATTCCTCCCTTGTCACTAACAGGATTTACTGGGAAAGCTGTTCAAGGCTCTGTAATAGTCCGTCACATGCATTTGTAGTAATTTTTCACCTTTCCTATGATTAAACATTTTAGGGTTTTTCTCTCGTTTAATACTGTACAAATGCTGAACTGAGTCTCTGCCTCTCCCATGCCTGCGCTGTGGTTCAGTCCCCAGAACAGATCCCCGGGAGGAAATGAATGACCAAAGGGATGGGGACATTTCTCAACCTCACAAAATGTGTCACAAAGTTTATTTCAAAAATTTTGAAATTATTTTTTCCCCCTAACGGTGAGAAAAGTGCCTATTTCCCCGCACCGTCTTTGGCGTGGGGGATCTCAAGCGCGGGGGGGCAAGAGCAAAGCAAACCCTGGGCTCTCTTAAAAACGGCCCCGCCCGCAGAGACACGAGTGGCGGGTGGAAAGACCCACCCCCACGTTTCCACGGGGGATCCCCGTCCCGGTGACTTACAGGTCACCTGGAGCTGCTGGTGCTGATGACGGTCCCGGCGGGCATGTCAGGTGCTTATGCCTGCAGGCACAGCAGGGTGCTTCTGGCAGCATGTCTGTGCTATTTTTGCAAGTGTTCCGTAAGGATGAAATTGTTTCAAAATAAAAAGCCAAAAACCCCCACAAACCCAAAAAGCGATGGCAGGATTTTACAGGATTTCACAATTTTTCGCCGGGAGTTTCCCGTATTAATGACGTTGGGAAAACTGCTGCTTTAACGACACGGGGCCCTCACGGCTTGGCCTCCTCCTTAAACGCTAACAGACCAACGACACGGCGTTTATGCGAACGTCTTGGCAGGACAATCAGCCAGGAAGGGTCTGTCTGTTCGTGATGAGCAGCAGAGATAATCGTCATCCAAAGTCAACAAAGCTGACTAGAGAGAGGTCAAGTTGAACCGATCGTGTGAATCCTGGACGTGTTCTCCTCGTTACAAAGGAGCCCACACCAGCTTTTACAGAAACGCTTGGCGAAGGACGAGAACCCTGCAGAGGTGCCTGTGTAACCAGGGCGCTTTCAGAGCCACACCTTGGGTGTCCTCCAGCCGGATGGGGAGGCAGGTCAGTCAGCTCTTCTAGTTCACGGCCGCCTTCAGTTCATGGGCACCAGGCCGGGCGGCCCCAGGGCTTGAGTATGATGTGAATTGCTGTGATTTCAGCATGAGCTGACGCGGGTGCTCTCCAGCTGGCTGTGGGGTTAGCCGCACAATGAAGCAGCAGGCGAAGGTCTGGACGTGAGGCTGGGTTCTGGTTGTGCTCTGTCCCTAACCCCCAAGTTTACTGTCTGGCACGCACCCCGGCAGACGACTTTGCTCAGAACCTCCCCCGCACGCAGCTGCGCCTTTGGGTGACACCTTAGCCTTCCGTAGCTTTTACATCTGCTACGCAGCCACGCCCCCACCGTGGTCTGACAGAGTAACAGGGACAAGTCTTCACCATCCCTGGGAACGAGGGAGCGCGGCCCGAGCTCCTAAATTCCTGATGATTTACACTAAGGAACGGCACCAAAAAAAGGGGGAATAAGGGACAGGTCGCCCATCCCACCACTAAATGTCCAGAGGGGCTGCAGTGTGGTGGCTCTGCGGACAGTGCGTGGACTTCCACCTTGCAGCAGCCCCGCAGGGCCAACCTCGCCCACAACGACCACCCACAGCGAGTGGCGAGAGACCCTGCTGCGCCTGCTCCCCTGACGTGTGTCAGCTGGCCCTGGTGATGCTGGCGCGGTGTCCCCAGCTGACTGTGGGCAGCCACAGCAGACAGCCGGCTGTGGCAGCAGGAGACCTGCCCCGGCCCCCAGGTCTGTGCCGCCTTCCGCAAACACGGTCCTACTCGCACACCCACTTGTGGCACATCTCCCAGGAAGAGGCTCAGAATTCCGCAACTCCCCGCTGGGGCTGACCCCCTCTGCAGGCCAGGGACGCCCTGGGGACTCCCCAGTGTCGGCAGCTAAAAGGATGGGGGCCAGTTGGCCCACCAGGGGGTTCGGACCTCTGGAAAACGGGTGTTTCAAGAAACAGGAGGAAACATAAACATGAAAAGAACCTGAGTGAAGGAGTTTGAAGCATGGATTCCACGGGAGGTTTGAGGAGACTCATGACCGACGGACTCCGAGGAAGAGAGAGAGTACGTACCCAGCTCAGCTGCCAATGCAGGCTGAAGGCAAAGTAAAGACCTGTCACCATCCAAGCGGTCGGAACACCGTCTTAAATGCTGGTCCTGCTGGGCCCAGAACCATGCCTGGGAATAAAGCTGAGCAAAACGAAAGAGGAATCTAAGGAAAAGGACACACCAATCGCCGGAACCCGGGGAAATGGACCAGAAGAGTGACGGCCGGAACCTCAGGACTCGAGCACCGAGACAGGAGACGTGGGCGTGCACGGCAGCCCCACCGACGGGACAGGGACTCCCGACGCGTGTTTCGGGCAGAGGCTCATCCTGGAACACATGCAGAGCTGCTGAGAGTCAGCAGCAGTCAGGCAGTAACACCCACCAACGGTCAAGTGGGCAAGAGCATGGCACCCAATGACCAACGGATGCGCAACGATGCTCGACTCTGCGGGCCGTTCAAGCAGCAGAAGCGGAAGCCACACATGCATCAGGAGGACTGAAGTAGTAGGAATGTAGAAACAGACAGTGCTGAGTGCTGACAAGAGTGTGGAGCCACCGAGACTTTCGTACCCTGGTTACGGGAGTGTAAATGTACCACCAGTCCGGGAAATGCGTTAGTGAACAGAGACCCTCGGGTCAAGGGTTTGGACCCCCAGACCCGGGCTCTTCCTGCTGATGGCCGGGCGCGCGCTGGGCTCTGCGCACTGGGAACCGCTATGAAAAGGGTGCGTCAGGGCCCCACCAGGAAACAGGTGCCACTCTCTGGCGGGGGTGACGTGAGGGAGTGAATAAAGGGCCGCGTCTCCCAGGCTGCACGCAGGGGCTGAGCGGGCCGCTGCAGTCGGCGCTGTGTCCCCGTGTCCCCAGCAGGACTGATTGGCGTCAACCCCGGGGGGTCTGCATCTGGCTGAGGTGCCACTGGACTGCAGGCACTGTGTGAGTGCCACTGAGGTTGGGGCCACCGCCCTGTGGGGTTCTTCATGCCAGGGGACCAGCAGGCAAAGACGGGAAGCGCCCGATGGCCATTTTGAGCCGGCCGTCCTTTGCAGTGGGGGCTGTCGTGCGCTGCAGCCTCTGCGCTGCCATAACCGCCCGTCACACCCAGAAGCATCTCCGGACGCTGCCCAGTGAAGCTTGGGGGACGAAGCTGCTTCTGGGTGAGAACTGCCGAGTGAGGGGGTCGTCCTTAGCACCGGGGACAAAACCCCACTTTTGGACAAACACACCCAAGTTCTGATCCTCACAAAATGCCCTTGGCTTCGCTTTCTAGCAGGGGACTGTTTTCCTGCTGGGCAGTGGATGCCCGTGAGGTTAGGGGTCCAGGTGAGTCCACAGGTAGCTGCCTCCACTGTCCGAGGTGACTCTACCAGACAACCTCAGGAAGGGGGCGGGGCGGTGGGGGCGGGGCAGGGTGACAAGATCGGCCTAGGACTGTCCCAGGCCAGGGGCCAGCGCAAAGAGCCTTGTTTCAAGACCTACCGATGAGAGAGCAGCTCGGGGAAGGTGAGGTGGGGAGGGAGGGAAGTGGGGGGAAGCCCGCGTGCACGCACACACACAGCGCCCACACAGACAGGATCACACACTCACAGGGTCACACACACACACTGGCTCACACACACAAGCTTACACACACACACAGGTGCTCTCCCCAGTTTTCACCCCTGAACAGTTCAGTGGCTCCCATTCCTGCCACCCCTCCCCCACCCCCATGACTCAGTTCCTGGGGAGGAGGGCACATCATGCCTGTGGCACTTGGTCTGCCCCCCGTCCCAGCCCCAGTCCCCAGTGAGTCACAGTGTCCTGCTTATTCAACCACTTCACAAAGCTGGGCCCCTTCCAGGCCTTTCCTGGGCTGCAGGACGTGGTGAGGGGGGCGGGGGGAGGCTGGGAGAGAAAAGCAGGGTCCTGTGGGCCCAGCCACATAGGGTGGGGGAGAAGGCCCCGCAAACCCTTGTGTTTCCCTGTCCCCGCCGGCCCTCTAGGTGTCTGCGCCAGAAGCCACAGTGCCGGGTGCCTCTCCCCCACCCCAGGGCCACAGCTGCCAGGAGGTGGATCTGACTGGGTGTCCGCACCCCGGAGAGCAGGAGCCCAGCACACCTCCTGCTGGTGCCACCAAAGGAGCTCAGGATGGGAGCCGGAGCGATGTTGTCCTCACAAATCCCAGGAACTGGGCCTTTGTCTCAGGGCTCAGGTAAGGCCCGGGGACAGGCTGCGAGACAGCCTCCTCCATGCTGTCTTCTCGGGGTGTCCGAATAGTTTTTAAGGCAAAGGGGAAAGTAGAATGTTCGAGCTGCCAGAAATGTTCGAAACTAGGTTAGTTTTAACGCCTTCCCGAAGGAGCTTGGCCCCGGTGACTTACAGAGGCGGGGACACAACCGCAACTACCACATCCCCTCACCAGATGGCTGCCCGCTGTCTCCAGGCCTCCCCAGTGAGGCTGGGGTCCCCTCGCTCATGCTGATGGGTCCGGGCTCCCGCGTGCACTGACACAGGCTCCAGGGGAGGCCGCCCCACACCCGGCCCTTCACCCAGGGAGGGTGCTGTGGCGGGCTGCACTTTGGGGGGCGCAGACCGCAAGGTTGTGGGGACAGGGAGGGGTCTGCAGGTAGAAAGGACAAGGGAGATGAGGGAGGGTGGGTCAAGGGCTCCCGAGGCACCTGCGCGGTCAGCAGGCCACCCGTAGCCTCGAGGGGTGTGCGTCCACGTTCCCGTGTGAGAGCACCCACGACCCCGTGTGTAGGCACCCACGCCAACACCGTTACTTCAAACGCACACGCACCTGGAGTTTGGACGGCAGCAGGCTGGCTCCAGGTTCACACCAGCTCGGAAGAAGCAAAGCCCTGTTCGTGGCAGACAATTTTTAACTAAACCAAACGCCAGTTCCACCTTCCCCTTGAGTGGCTGAGGAGAGGCGTTTCCAGACTCGGGCCTCTCAGTTTTCAGTGTTTGTGGGGCTGCGGGTCACGCAGCGCGACAGCTCCCACCGCCCTTCCGACCACGTGAGCACGCAGACCCGCGTTTCACACCCCACCCCACTCCTGCCCAGCGAGACACGGCAGAGGACGACACGGTCATTTGGTCTACGCCTCGGTCTGGCCATACCAGGGAACCTTGTATCTTGTTTTCCATTCCGGGCTGCACTGGAAATGCCACAGGTCCTAGGTATGTTTTGAAGCCAACTGAATGACTCCCTTCCCCAGGAAAGCGTTTGTTCCCCGACAGGAGAGAGGCGGGGCCGGGGTGGACCTCGGCCTTGATGATGCTGGTGGCCCTGACAGCCGCTGTTCTGTCGCAGCTCTGGTCTCCCTCCCACGTGGAGGCGAGGCGTCGCTGAGGGGAAGGGTGGCGGGGGTGGGGGTCAGTGGGGGCGGCCTGCTGGGATGTGGGTGGGCCACACAAAGGTGGGTTTTAGTCACACTCTCTGAACGGCGGGGCCTGGAGACAGGGAGGGGGTGTGGCTCCCCCCCAAGACAAAGATGCCCTCAGCACCCTGACTTCCACGTCCTCACCTCCAGCTGGCCCCTTTCCCCTGTGGGGCCGGGTGGGGGCTCAGACGAGGGTGCGAAGGCTGGGCCCCTGCAGCAGGCAGCCCGCCCAGAAGGAGGGAGCGGTGGCTGCCCTCCGCGTCAGGGCGACAGATGACAGAGCAGCCGAGGGGGGCCTTCAGGTCCCAGCCACCGCCCGTGGGCCCCCTCGGCACCAGAGGGTTCGCCCCAAGGCGATCTTTCCACTCAACGTATTAAAGTGAGACACACGTACCCTTTGAGCAAGAGACTCGACCACATGAGGTAGCCAGGTTTCCAACGCGCCGTTTCAGGCATGGGGTCCTGGGCGCCCCTGCCGTGCGCGGGGAGGGCGGGGGTGGGGTTGGGTGTCCCGCACTTGGATTACCAGTTGCCTCTGAGGGTGCAGGGCAGCTCCACTTGGGGCCGGGTCCCAGACCTCAGGACCCTTGGTGAGGAGCTGGGTACAGTACCCCCAGATGCTCAGACCAGGACAGGTTTAAAGCTGAGCCCCTTGAGGCCTTGAGACACGAAGGGTGTCCAGAAGAGCTCGCTGACCTCAGTGTGAGGCGACCCCCCACTCTCCTCCCATGGCCTTGAGCTCCCAGTGGAATTGCATTAAAACGTGTAGGCCAGTCCCTGCTGGGCCATGGGGACCGGGGGCAGGGCAGATGGGGTAGACCAGAGTGCCCTGTGAAGGCCAGGGTGATGGCAGCAGCACCTCGGCCACCTTCCAAGCGAGGACGGCTGGCCAGTGGCGCACGGTCTCGGTGGGGAAGGCTGGCCGGTGTGTGGACAGCATGCGGGGACCTCAGTCACCTCGGTCACACTGCCTGCTTGGGTGGGCATGAGGGCAGTCAGCGCAGCCCCGGGAGCGAAAGTGAGTCTTCTTTGCAAAACGCGATCGGTAGGCCCCTGCTCACTGACGTATCAGCTTCCTTTAGTTCCTTTAGTTCCTTCCTTTAGTTCCTAAGTGCCCTTTAGTTCCCAAGTCACGTGGCGACGAACACTCTTGTTCCCAAGTCTTCAGCTGCCTCCAAATCACTTCTTGACAGAAACGCGGAAAAGGACTCCTGGGTCAAAGGGACAAGCGCCCACTCGGTGCTGGTGTGCGTCGTGTCCGTCTGCACATCTGCAGCAGGGTTCCAAAAGGCTGTTCTGACTACTCAGTCACTGTCACCCAGGGCCCTCCTCCAGCCTTTACGGAGGCTGCCCAGGGACGGCGTGAGAGTGACTTGCTACTGCAGAACGGGGACACAGAAGCGACCCTCCACACCCGGGCGGGGCAGGGACGGTGCTGTGTGGCTGCACCCCACAGACGTCTGGCCGAGACATCTGCTTTCCACAACTCACTGCGGGGTGTCCAAGCCCAGCGTCAAACCCGTGCTTGCTGCTCCTGTCGGAGCCCTCTGTGACCGTGAGGGAGGGACGGTGGGCCCGACCCCCAGCTGCTGTGCTCAGATGACAGCACAGGACAGCAGCTGTGGTCACAGGAACGGCAGGCACAGCGTGGGAACGAACGCTTGGCCGAGATCACGCAGGATGATGTTGGAAGCTGAAGCCAGCCGCTAATCTTCTGAAATCGACCCACAGTTAAGTGCCTCTGGCAAAACTGAAGGGCCAAGAGCACATTCCCGCATCGCCACCCACACTGTGTCATGCAGAAGCGCTGGACTGCTGTGTGGTGTCAGCCAGAAATGGAGACTATGGGGAGGCAACCAGCAGGCTTACAGCTGCCAGGTGGAGTCGGGACTTCTGGACCGTTCTCCTTTGACGTCACTCCCCTCCAGACTCACGAACCCACTCGTCCTTTTCAATCAAGTTGTTTGGGGCCACAGGATCCCTGCGGATGGGTGTTGGTGGCTGTGTGGCTTGTCATGCGCAGGGCATTCAGCTGGCTGTCCTGAGATGCTCTTGGCAGAGGCGGGGCGCTGGCCAAGGATCACGAGGCTATTAAATCAGTCCTGGCTTCCGCCTGCTCACCATCAGGTGACGCGCAGCCGCAGCCCCGCCTGGTTCCTTTCCTCTTGGAATGAAACTCTTCCTTCCAGCCCCGCCCAGGAGAAAATCGTGGTGCACAGGCAGGAGCACGTGCCCTGCTCAGGGGGCACGCACGATGTGAGCGCCCAGGTCCCTTGGTCCTCGAAAAGACGTCTGAAGAAATCTTGGCTCCCACGGTCTCAACTGTCCCCAGGGAGCGCCATCAACCATTTAAATCAAGATGTCCACCCTGGTTTTAGCTTGTTGTTAGCTGTCTTTCCCACCGCATTTTGAAGGCTTCCTTCCCTCACAGAAGCAACATCAGAGGAAGGTGATCACTCTGCTTAACTCAAGAAAACACTCAGACTACCCAAGGTGGTTGACTTGGTCAAAACGGCCAACCTCCAGCCCCCCTGCAGCGGTACCGGCGGCCCCCAGTGAGAGCGAGTGCAAGCCCAGCGCTCGCTAACCGGGGTGCACTCGCTCCCACTTGTGAGCTGCCCGGCCGGAGTTCACAGATGCCTGTTGCCCTGCTTTTCAGTGCAGTTCAGTCGCAGCTCGTTTTCCAAAACCCCCAACATGCTGAAGCTGGGAGACCCCCAGGTAGCTGCTTGCCTCCCTGGGGCCTTCCTGCCGGAGTTACTGTGGGCGGAGGGAGGCGGAGGGAATGGGCTCTGTGGGCTTGAGTTTTGTTCTCCCGCTTTTGCTGTGGAAAGTGGAGATGGGGTGGGGGTGAGGGCGAGGGGCAGTAAAGTGCCCCTAATGCAGCGGGTGACGGCGGCTGAGCATTCCCGGGGAGTGGCTGCACTGGCTGCTGGCCTCTGGCGGTCTGAGCCGCCCCAGACCCCAGCTGGCTGACACGGCCTGGTCACAAGTGGCTGGTTCACACTCAGCTGTGCTCCAGCGAGGTCCGCATGGGATTTCTGAGATTAAGTATGAGAAACGCAAAATTCCTCGCTCATATTTTTGGTACTGATGACAGGCTGAACTGAAAATACCCTGGACAGAGCTGAATAAAATACTATAATTAACTTCTCATTTTCCTTTTTCATGTTTCTGTCATGGCTACTCCAGAACTGAGGGTTCCGTACATGCCGCCTTCTATTTCTGTGGGGCAGCGTCGGTCGGTCCGGCTGAAAAGCTCCTCTCTGTCCTAAGTCCGAACTGGTCTTTCGTCACCTTCACCCGCGTTTGCCTGTGGAAGCTGCAAATGAAATTCTGCCAGACGGCAGCGGCCAGGCCGCCCCACCCTCCCTTCTCACGCCAAGCCCCTGCAGACACCGCCGTGGTGACACGTGTGGGAGGTCATTTACCAGGACTGAGAGGATAGGGGCTGCTCCCTTGCCGGATGCTCTTCAACAGCCCTGTGGACCCCGGACAGCCCCCCGGGGACGAGGCCTTGGTTCTGGGGAGCCGGCACGTCTGCCCCTCCACAGTTGTGGTTGAACCTGCAGAAACTCGGGGACCAGGCCTGTTCTTAGAACCTTCGGCGGAAAGCAAAAACTCCGCAAACAGATCGCTTCCCGTGAGTGAAGACATGGACCACGTGGTCACCACTGCACAGGGGGCTTCTGTTTGGTTAAGAAACTTCTACTTTAGGAGACACAACAACAAACTAGGACGTCAACAGAAAAACCAGGACAGTAAAACTTCTGGAAACTGCCTTACATGAAAGAGTTGAAGAATTCAATTAAATATTTATTGAACAAGTGCAAAATAAATGAACTCAGCGGTGTTTTAACCTGAAGGTACAATGAACAACTTCAAATACTCAGAGACCTGTTCAGCACTTTCCCGAAGGCAGGACTCGAAGCAGGGGTGAGCGGGGGCGGCCAATAGGCCGCGGGACAGCCGTACAGAGCGGGTCACCTAACAGCGTCTCCCCAGCGCAGAGCACTCCCCACGGGCACTCCCCGCCCCCGCGAGGAAGCGCTGCAACCAGTTCCTCTCACGACCGCCTTACGTCGTCCCGTGCTCACCGTCAGCCCTGCGCCGCCAGCAACGGGCGCACACTCGCTCTCTCTCCCAGCGAAGGGTCTACGGTCAGCACTCCCGCTCACCACAGGCTGATGACAGGCTGAACTGAAAATACCCTGGACAGGGCTGAACAATAAAACATCCGGAACAGCTTCTGCTCCGCACCTGCACTTCAGCGCCCTGTCTCAGCCACCCGTGGGAGGTGAGGAGGAGGGAGGGCACGTTCTCCAAAGAGGGTGCGGCAGGATCGCCCACTCGGACTCAGACACTGCCCCCGGGGACAGTCCTCTTCGAACCCCAGGTGGGTCCCTGCAGCTACGAGCCCGAGGCAGGTGGCGGTGAGCCGGGTGCGGGCGGGACAGACAGAGCCTAGCACTGCACACGAGCAGGGAGCTGCATGTCGGCGTCCCCGGGAAATACAAACTGACCGCATCGTCCCGACGGCTCCACCCCAACTGTCACATGTCCCCAAAGGAGAACCGCCTCAGCAACTATCCAGCATGATGTTTAAGGACAAAACATGCATAATGTGCTTTCTATTACGTATGTATTTCATCACATGCCTCAGTACAGAAGGCGGAGGTGCTGAATCCAGCCAATGAATTGAACACGCGAAGCCTATGTCTCCAGGTCTGTCGGGATCCAGGACGCTGCAGGCGGCTTGAACCGAATGGACGTCAGTTCTCGAGGAAAGCCACATAATCGGTGAGCCGGGCCAGCTGCTGCTCGTTGGGGATTGGTGGGACGGGGGCGGGCTCTGTGCGCGCAAGAGTCACAAAGTCATGACCAGTGTAACACGGCGTTGGTTCCGCCACCCAGCACCCAGTACTTAACCTAACGGTAAGGAAACGCCCCGATGTGCCCCTATTTTGTACACTTTTGAAAAACAAGACAAGATGTCTTGAACTCTTACGAGCAGTTTCCCCAAACCTGGAGTAAAGCCACGTCTGGTTTGCTGTTACTGGTGCAATGTCCCTTTGAGAGAACACAGCTCTTCCTGGGAGAGCCCCCACCACCTGGCCTTCCACTCTGTGGGTGAGTCACCGAGCGCTCACCGGGTGGCAGGCACTGCTCTGTGCTCTATCTAGGGGAGTCTCTGGGACAGGTGCCTGGGAAGCCGGGCCCCAGGTGCGGGTGCTCAAGGGGAGCTGCGGAGGGGAGCCCACAGTGCACTCTTGTAACGTAACTCGGGGATTATCGCAGGTACCAAGTAAGGAATTCAATCTCTTTGCAGGGTTAGCACAAGAAAAACACAGACTACAGAAAGGTCAAGGACAGAGCCCATGTGAAACGAGAGCAGGAAGCGACGTACCTGATAAAGGGATAAACCTGTTGAAGGGAACGTCCAGGGCCCCTGCAACTGAAGAAGCAAAATTCAAAGTCCAGTTTATAGACGTCACTACAAAGGACTTGTCACCGACAGCGTGTGTTAGCGCATCACGCACGGACAGCCACTCATTTCTCAACAGAGAATAGCCGCGCCCTATCTGGCTAGGCTTCCCTCTGCACCTCGCTGGGCCGGGGCTGGGGCTCCCCAGGCAGCAGGACCCTCCGGGGCCAAGCCCTGAGGCCTGCGCAGCACTGCGTAGCGGAGACCACAGCGTGCCGCGGCAGGACCCGAGTGGGGACAGGCTGAGTGTGTCAGGAGGGCTTCCGAACGCCGGTGTGGAGCCCGCTCCACTGGCCTGGCAGCAAAGGGCCCCTGGCCAGCAGTTGGGAGAGCAGCCTGCAGCACGTAGTCTGGCCGGTCAGATGCAGGCCGCGGGCCTGGGAGCACTGACTGAGACCACTCGGCCAGCCCAGCAGGCACAGAGCCTGCAGAGGAAGACCAGGCCCTGACTCTGCCGGTTCCAGTCACAGAGCGCCCTGTTTGGAGGAGCCTGCGTGTGGGCAGCGCTGGAGGGGAGGGTGCACCCGGAGCTAAACACGGGCACAGGGGGCGAGCACAGCTAGAAACGGCTGCGTAAATGGAGGGGGGGCGCATTAACATTCAGGAGAAATTAACTTGGAGTAGGGATTATAAAGCACACACGTGACATGGTTTTTTTAATGTAAAAAATGAATTTTTAGCCGCTAAGGTGAAGCTGGGTCACCTTTAAGAGCCCTGCTACCCCGAGTGTCTGTCAGTCTGTGTTCACAGGGCGGTCACCCCCCGTTACGTGATGAGAGCAGAACTCTGTACCGAGTTACTCCAGCTGCACGGCTGCGGCACCAGAGCGGCCACACGAGCTCGCGAACAGCTCCACCTACCTGGCTTTTTGGGCATCACCATCCTCGTGGTGGAGTCGGCCTGCCAACCCTGCTCCAGCACACCTGCAAACGGGCAGTGACAGGAGGATGAAGGAACGGGCAGCCCCACGTCTCATCTGCTGTCACAGGCAGTGCCTGTACGGGAGACCTGCCCGTGTGGTGTGACCCGCCACAGGGAGCTCTCCCAGCACGACAGGCTACGGACAGCGTTCTCACGTGGACGCCATTCTGCAACACGTCTGACGCATGTCGAAGCTCCGTGCCCCTCCCTGAGGCTGGCGGCACCCCCAGCAGAGTAACAACGAAGCGATGGAACGACGGCAGCAGCTCGCTGGCCAGAAGGCTGACCAGGGGCCACGTGCCAGGCACTTCCACAGGCCGGTCGTTCAGGCCACGGCCTGATGGCCCCCTGAACTGGGAGGTACAGCCACCACCTAACGGAGGTGGGAGGTGAAACTCAGGGAATCCCAGCGACATGTGGCAGGTCGCACGGCCGGCACGGGGCGGCCCCCCGGCACAGACTCTGGGGCACAGTACTCATCAGATAACAAGGCACGACCGGCTCCGAGAGGAGCGTCAGGTGAACAGATGTCTGCAGGAGGGCGTTCCAGCATGAGTCGCTCTGAGAACTTTCGTAACCTGCCTCCTGTGTGTCCAGAACCACGCTGGGCCCTGGGAACGTGAGGACAAGACGCGGTGCTGGATGGAGCCCCGCGTGGCTGGAGAACAGAGACGCCAATCGCTGTAAAACAAGGCCACCGGGCGCTGCAGCGCTGGCCCGCTCTCCAGCCCTCTCTCCGGCCCACAGAGGCGGAAGTGCAGAAGCACATGTGGGGACCAGTGGGCCGGTGCAGGGGTGTGGGGGGGCGGTGGCGGGTAGGGGTGGCGAGCTCCAGCGTCCAGGGACTAAGCAAGGAGTGGCGAGGGAAGAGGGGGACTGGAAAGGGATCCTGGGGTGAGGGCACCTGTACCGAGTGGGAGGGAAAGGGATTTCTAAGCGAGAGGAAGGGGGTCAGCTGTTCTCCTTCACTAACTGGGCGGCAATGGCCGTGTTCCTGGGAGTGGCCGTGCGGGCGCTCACACGCGGCCCTGCCTTCCCGCCACCCAGGCCCTGCTGGGTGCTGCGCAGGGCGCTTCATGGCCCCTTCCTAAAGAGCACGCACAACAGAACCCTCCGCTTCCCATGCTCCTGGAGTAACAAGTAGGCCCACGCTACCTTTCACAGCCTCTTCCACAGGGAGCCCGACGAAAGCGGCGAAGTCGTCGGCGACAATCGAGGTGTAAGCCTGAGAGACCAGGGTGAAGGCGCGCCGCCTCGTTGCCTCTGTGGTGGGAGGGGAGGGTTGGCAGTGACCCAAGAGCTGCCGTTTTCAGAACGCGCAATTAAGTGACACGGCTGTCCTGAGTTTTACACGTAAGACTAGACCAACCCAGAGCGTTCCGTCCTAGCAGGGGCGAGGTGCCCGAGTACTGCAGGGAAGCAAATGCACTGCTCACGTCTCCTCTTGGACAAGAAGTCTTTCTCAGACGACAGCGAACGTTACGGGGAGAAAAGTCAGTGCACACAGACCGAGAGCCTGAGGATACCACACTCACGTAAGCTTACGTGGCTGCGAGGCAGGTCTTTACAGGGCTCTTCGGCTCCACTGACAAACTCTGAGTGGGCGGAGCAGAAAACACCCGCTACAGCATCCGCTGTCCCCTCTCCAGAGGGCCACCCACGGGTCCCCCGGGGCCAGAGCACTGCCCCAGGCTCTCCAGCCTGCTGTGCTCCCACTTCACTCAGGGTCAAACCCCAAGGTCAAGCCCTAGTCATCGGAACCAAACAGAAGAGCCGACATCCCTCCCAGCAGCCATTCAATTCTAGATTAAACACCACCCCCCCCAACCCCGTCCCAAGACAAGGTATGTGGCGTCTCCGCAGGCTCCACTCCCCACCTCACACAATGGAGGGCTGAGCCGGGCAGTAAATGCAGGGTGCCCGGCCCCGGCCCAGGGCTCCTCCACCTGGCTGTGGACGTGCTGGGAAGTGCACCGGGCTGTACTTCCCGGGTGATGGGCAGGTGGACACGCGTGGAAGAGCCCGTGACACACAGAGCGTCCTCTGCATTCCCTGGACGCTGCCCGACAAGGACACCGACCCCTCTGGCACCCCTGGCTCTCAGGCGAGCTCCCCCCCTTCCCCTCCCAGCTGTGGCTCACGCTGCTGCGTCTCCTGTCACGCCCTCCTCTCTGCCCTGTGCTGTTCCCAGGTCCGTTCACACACTCCCTGCAGCACCCACACCCACTGCTGCTGCTGAGGAAGGAGCCAGGACACCGGAGCCCATGTCCTGCCCTCAAGCCAGCCAACGCGGGCAAAGGCACCTGGCCTGCCCTCGGGCTGCTGTCACGAGATGGAACCAGGCCCACGAAAGCCCACGACTGCAGATGGGGAGGTAAGGCTGCCCCTACCCCATGTGCCACAGCGCCCCCACGCTGCCCTGTCCGCCCCACACTCCTCCTGCTGCCCACCTGCCCTCCTGCCTTTCCTTCCGGTCACCACCTGTGCTTGCCGCCTGGCGACTTGCACCACTTAGTCATACCACCCTGAAGGAATCACCACACCGCGAAAGCAAACTTCGCCTCTGCTGCCCCACGGAGCTGCCGGCCCTCACCGGGGACGAGCACCTAGTCAGCAGCTCCCGTGCGCTGGCTCCCCCGAGCAGGAGGGCAGGCAGGGAGGGCAAGTGCCCACTACAGGCAGGCGACAACAGGAAAATGGGGCGATGGCCTGAAAGGAGGTGCTCTGACAAGAGAGTGGCCCAGGACGACTGGAGGCGGGTGTGGGGTGGGCGGATGGGGAGGCGGAGGCAGGCATGAGCCTTTGCTACACTGCGCCAGGCGTGCGACCTTTCAGCATCTGCAACAGGACCGACTCGGATAAAATCCGGCAGCTGTAGACAACACTGACCACAGGCTGAGGTTGACAAAGTTCAAAGCACAGTCTCTACTCTCAAAAACGGGTTTAAAAAAACCTGGACACCTACCTTGAGCTTATGAGTATTACACTCAGTGAAGATTTTACTTCACTAGCAAAAGACCCTGACCAGAGCCATTCCAACTCAGATTTAAACAAGACCACGAGGCCCCGAGCCATCGGTGACAGCAGCAGCAACAGGAAATGAAGGGGCAGGGTTTTGAGACCTGCCCGGTCACCTAGCAGGAAACACCTGCTGGTGTGGCTCTTAGCCACAAAGCAACACTACCTCTGAGCGCTTCCATGATGGGCTGGACCGTCTCGGACCACTGGTGGGCGCTGATGGTCGTGTAGATTCCGGGGAAATCCCTCTGCCAGATCCTCTGTCCTACTGACCAAATCGCCCCAAGTTCGGAGTTTGCCTGCAACCGATATTGTTATTGCCTTTGAGGATATTCACTGTGCAGATTCTAACACCTGCATCTGAAAACATAATCTGGCGTTTCTTTTCAGAGGTGTGACAACTTTTCAGCTCAGTACTATCAAAAGGGTTTTTAAACACTGTGAACAATAACGTCTATTCACGTTCAATAAAAATATTTACTGTAACAGCAAATTAAGGCACAGGAATGCAGTGCAAAAATAGTACAGACTTAAGTCTGAGAATTCTCTTACGCGTTGTGTTTAAAAGACATCTTTGTATTTCACGACTACATATATGTAACACACAGATCCTGTATTACCGATATACACATACAAATGTATTTCTCTAGGACAAAAGTAACAGCAAAGCGGCTAACAACGCAGATGGCGACCTCGGCCGCCTCCCCGAAGCCCAGGCCCCGCCAGCAGGGCCCACGCTGTGCGCGGCAAGAGCCCCGCACGGCGCTGCAGAAGCTCTACCCGGGGAGAGTGGAACGCTGCCAATGGGGCCCGCTGCTGCGTCAGTGCCGGCGAGACAGTTTCAGCGACTTCTCGGTGATACTCTGTAAACGCTTACACGTCTCACTTCACGATTGTGCTAGACACAGTGAAACAGCTGAAAGTAAAAATTTACTTCGTTCCCCCTCAGAAAAAACTTTTAAGAGGTTATTTCATCTAATCTCCCCCACACAATAAGAAACCTAAAATCTTAATTAGCAAAAAAGCATCTCAATGCTGTGAGCAGCCACCAATTTTAGAATATTCTTCTACACATCACTGGGTTCGAGACACGCCCGGTGCTAGCGAACCACAGACACCGGCTGAGAAACGACAAGCACCGAGCCTTTCTGGAGAGCGGCACAGGCGTTCCGCAGGTTAGGCGACCTTCGTGAAACGTCTCGAGAAGCCTGATTGGAGGGAGCTGAGCATCTAGAGCAGCCCAGGGAAACCAAAGCTGCTGCTTAGAGGAGCGTGAAGACCCGTTTTGCACTTCAAAACCAGTTTAACAACAGTTGCCATGACCACGTGGGAAAGAAAACAAACTAGGAGGCGGCCATTTCGATGACTGTCGCTCTTGTATTGAAGCAGTGAACAGAAAGGGTACTCACCGATTTGATAGCCGGCGGTATTCTTTTCCACAGATACCGTGCATTATTCCTAATTTGCATCCCCCAGAGAAAACAAAGAAAAAAATTATGTCAGCAAATGTTAAAATTCTAGATCCCAATACAAACATGCAGAAGCATACTTCAGAATACAGGAATTAGCCCAGGGAAAGTAAGAGCAGACATCCAGGGTAAAAGACACGAAACAGCTGAACCGAAGTAACATTCTGCCGTTCGCATAGTTTTTATTGATGACCCAGATCTTCCACCGAGGCAGCCAACGGCACACGGCACACGGCACACACACACCCAGCAGAGCAGCCCGGCGACCTGCTCGTCTGTAAACAGACACGCACCCCGCCCCCAACCCCAGCAGTGGGCACACAGCCACCACGGCCTGAACTACAACAGACACAGGGTGGGGAGACTGTGATGAATGAAACATAATTTATATGGACATGCATGTAATAAAAATCTTGGCTTAGGTTTTTAAAAGATGAAAAAAAATTAGGAGAATTTAAAACAACATTTAACAGTGCTCATCGGTGGGTCATAGAACTATGAGACCCTCTTATTCCTTTGCCCAGTTATGCTTTGAGCTTTGAACATGAATTAGGAATAATTAACAAAAAACTTCAAAAAAATCTCATACCTGCTGGTAATAAATTCCCTTAGCTTTCCCAATCCTCCCTTTCAGTGTCTTCCACTGAGGACACACGAGGTGACGTAAATGAGGGTCATGTGAAGGGTTTACAGGAAGACGAAAGGGTCAACAAAATTAAAGGAATTTGTGGGGAGTGGGTATGAGGGGACCAAATAGTAATGGGAAAAATACAATAAAGATTACAGATTTAAAATAAAACACAGTAACTTATGGGGTTTCCTCCAGGTTGTTCAAATAGTCTGAGCTCCAACTTTATCTGCAGAAGCAGCCAGAACCCGGGCCAAGTTGTGAGTAAAGTGCGTGATGCAACCCAGTGGGCCGTGACTACCGGAGAGCGGCCGCGCACCCCTCACGCGGCTGCCGCACTCGCTCCCGCAGCGCTTCTCTCAGAGGCTCGCGGAGCTGTAGTGCGATGGTTGGAGAGGGTGTGCTTTCCCGGAACGACAGCTTGAACTGAACAATTTTATTTCAAGTACGCTATTCTCTGTGTGTGTGTTTTCTGATCACGTTCATTTAATAACATAGAACCCCATGGTTAAAACTAGTTAAATAGGGGAAAATGTCTGTAACCCCACCACCCAAACAAAGTTAATGTTTTAGGTTGTTTTGTTACGTAACAGTCACTTCTCATAAGGTACTGTTATCTATTTACAAGACAGAATTTTATTTAGAGGAATGCACTTCAGCCATCTGAAACCCCACATAAAAAACAGACAAATCGAAAACCAGAAACAAACAAAATATCACTTGTTTCAGGCTGGAAAGACTATTCATGATTTGCTGCTCTTTTGGATGAGTTAGCAAATGCAAAATTGTTCAAAGTAAAAAAAAAAAAAGATGAAAGGAATTTGAAAGTAATATTGTAGTTTCTCATAACAAACTGGAGTGTTTTTCAGAAGGTTTATGTAAAACACGTGCATTTTAAAATACCTCAGCCTAATCATAATTTATGGCTCACCATTTGACGCTGATGCAGAAAGTACCACAATAAGAGACACAGCGCCCTGTGCCTGCACTGCAGGGACGATGCCCCAGTGCAGACCCCCTGTGTGACCTCAAAGCAGCTGCTGCTCTTAGCTGCAGGGGAAACGTACTTACATGTCGTTGTGGAGCAGATACAGGGCTAGAAGCTGCCCGTACACGGGGGGTGTAGCAATTCCTCCCGGAGCCTAGAAGGCCAACATGAAAGAGAAAAACCTCATGTTCTCACGCTGAAACACAGAATATTAAGTCTAGATCTGTCACTGGCAGGGACTTATCTCCCTCTGGGCCTCAGGAACTTTACACATCAGGAATATTTAAATGGGACCCCCCCCCAGGTCTCAAATCCTTATGTAAATAGTCTCACCATGATAAGAAACAAGTGTTTCCAACAGGTTCCTAAACCGCTATGACTCTGCCTGGTACGTCAAACAAGTTGAGTAAACGATGAATGATAGACAGAAACAAAAATCACAGTCGAGATACAGGCATTTATAACCTCATTCAACTGTAATTCATTCAAAAACATCTATTAAGTGCCTATTAGTAAGCTGCTGTTTAAAAACTCATTTTTGTATATACTTTTTAGGTGCCTTTCTAAGGAAAAACCTCAACTCTGATAGCCGCATGATGTGACTGTCACTTCTCAATGGAGACAAATGGGTAAGCTCCCGCGCTAACATATGTTCTTATGCGCTAATAAAAGGTTCCAGTGGCTACTACATCTTCTGTGGGCGTGCGCGCACGCGTCTTTAACAAAATCCACACGCCCCCCACCTCCCCCACGACGGGGAAAGGGGCTTAGTCTAACACGGGCAGCACAGGGGGCGCTTAAAGAGCAAGATGTACAGGACTCTATAAGAATCACTCACTGAAGACAAAAGACAAAAAGCTCCCAGCTAATCGGGGGGGATCCAGCCAGATCCTCAGCCTCCAGACCAGCCCGCGGCGCCAGACTCGAGGCGCCCGCCCCCAGCCCCGCCCCGAGGCCCCAGGCCCCGTTACCCTGGAGACAGGCGCCGCCCCGGCCGGCAGAGACCCCGAGGTTTCTCTTAGCTCTACGCGAACGGTTACCTCGAGCTCCTGGTTCTCGCACTGATCCAGCAACTTTTTGAAACTAAAGGCACCTTCTGCCATCACGGCCACGGGCATCTTCCCAGCCGGTCCCACCGCCGCACCTTCCCGGTAGTCAGACCCCAGACTGTCCCTCGGGGCGTCGCGCCCGTGATGACGTGAGCCGCAGCCACCGCCGCCGCGTGTGCCCCTGCACAGGCGCAAAGTCGTTTCCGGTGCGTGATAGGACGTCGCCGGGGCTGGCTGGGAGGGCAGGTGGAGGGGGGCTGCGCCGCTCTGGCCGGCGCTCTCGATGCTCTGGAGGACTGCCCGGGCCTCAGGGGAAGTTGCAGCACAAGGTGCGCGCGTACGAACCCTTGAAGAAAGGGCTTTAGGGCATGTTTGAGGGCTCTTCGATGTCTCTCTTTGGGGCCAATTTAAAGGTTCAAAACGGAGCTTTGGTTCTGTCCCCAAGCCTGATCCTCCAGTCCACGTGGGGGACCCCTTCCGAGGGCAGCCGCCCGCGCCCCCCGACCTGCGCGACTGCCTCGCGGAGGCAGCTCCCCACCCTGCCGCAGCGGCCACGTCCGTCAGATCGTGTTACCCGTCTGCTCAAAGCGCTAAAATCCAACGTGCTTGCCTTCGCGCACCCTACACGCCAGGTCTAACTCGCACCCCTCTCCGGCTCGCTCCTGGCCCCCGCAGTTTCGTGTGCAGTCCTCGCCGCTGGCCGACGTCAGACTGCGTGTCACCTGTTCCCACACCGGCTCGGGCGCCCCCACCCGACCGCCAGGAGAGGCTTAGATTCGTTCTCTGCTGAAGTTGCCTATGTGCTTGGTGGGCGCAGCGCCAGTTGAAAATGCAAGACCCCTGGCTCGGAAGCGGAGGGTCGGGGAGGTGCCATTAAACGTAACAGATTTCTCTTTTATTTTCAGTGTCTCCCAACTTTTCATAGTGTTTTTAATTTGCTATTTACAATACTCTAAAAAAAGGAAAGTTAAAAATTTAAATTATAGCCGGAATTTTACCACCCATGTTTATATTGTACAATGCCGGTTTTAAACACAAATACAGGTGCATTTTAACTCCCATGTGCGATCGCAGAAATCACACCATTTGTATTAAATACCTAATACGTGTATGTGTTTTGTTCTTATCAGAACCATAAAAATGCTGCACAAAACTGTTTTTATGCGCTTCATTTCACGCACCTGCCATACCAGCGCTTTGCTCCTTAGGCTTTCTGATGAGCAAGGGAGGACTGGAAGGAAAGGAGCCGTCCCTCCCCTGCGGGGTCATCGTTGTTAGTTCAACCAAAGGGACAGTTCAGCACGCTGCACAGGAGTAGCCTGAGAAAGACAGAGTACGACAGGGTCCCTTGGTTGGTAGCGTTTTCAGGATGCCATTGTCTTTGTCACACGTTTGAAGCAAGGTCAGGTTCCAAGGGACGATGGGCCTCAGGGCTGTCACTCAACTGTCACTCAACTGCACACGCAGCGGGGCACCGTGCCCCCACCTTTTGTTGTGATTCGAGCAGGACGTGTGTGCACGTATTAGGTGTTTAATAGAAATCATGTGATGTCTGTGGTTTCGCACGTGAGTGAAATGCTCTTATATTTGTGCTTAAAACCACCATCGTACTGCATAGAAATGGGTGGTAAAAGTCTGGCCGATAATTTAAAGGTTTTGCTCCAGGAACAGTTTCCATGTGGAAATCACTGTAGCTAGCCATTCTTTGGGTGGAATATAAAAATTTAAAAAATCACTACAATAGCCCCTGACAATAATGCGACAGAGTTTCGTCAATCACACAAAGACGAAGACGGGAGGCAAGTGACTCTAAGACCCTCTGGCATCCATCTGAGGGGCAGGACTTGGAGTTTTCAACGTGCATTGATGGCCCCCGGCCCAGGTGGGGTGAAGGAGGATCCAGCGAGCTCCGTTGCCCAGAGGTGGGATCATTTAAAAAGAAAAATGATCGCTGTCGAGCTTTAGTGGGGACTGGGGCTGCTGAGAGGTGAAGACTGCTGGTTAGAGGGTCCTGGGCCAAACAGAAACCCACGGGCAGCTTTGGAGAAACAAGCACAGATTAGGCTGAGTGTGTGGGGATGTCTGAGAGGACCCACTGTCCTTAACAGATCCCGGAACTCTGGGGTTGGAGGGCAGAGCTAACGGGGGGTGGGGGGGAGAGGAGAGTCTTGGGAGAGAAGGGAAGAGGGTGTTTGCGGTGGGGTCGCAGGGAGCAGCAGTCAGGCCTCAGGTGAGACCGTGGCCTGGATTCGGAGAACTCCACGTGGCGGGGGTGCTGATGGAGTCCCAGGGACGTGCAGGCTGGTGTCAGTGTTGAGCTGCTACCGAGCGGCGCTGCACCCATCTTCGCCCCCACAAAGCCACCAGTAGACGGGGGAAGAAGGGGGCCCCATCAAGGTGGAGTGGTGGCAAGGCGGTCGTTTCAGGAGGTGCACTCAGAAGACCAAGGTGTTACAGAAGCAGGGCAGGAGAGAAGAGGCTGCCCGAGGAGGCTCTGCTGCGGGGAGAAGCCAAGTGTGGGGGCAGGAGCCTGTGGTCCCCACTGTGCTGGAACAGTGGCGGGACGGCGTGCGGAAGGGAGGTGTGGGCGCCTGAGGCTGGCAGACGCAGGTCTCACACTCGTGCTACCGGCCTAGCCGCCTGTGCCTGCTGCTCCTGCCCTCTGAGCTCTTGTTGGAGGCGAACCTCCATGGGGGAGGCTGGGAATCGGGGTGTGGCCAGTTCAGAGACCTGCAATTTCACTTGGCTCCTAAGAAACCCCCTAAAAACTATCAGAACGAAGGAATGGGTTAAGCAAGCTTTCAGGATAGAGGATCAATAGACACAATCAATTATATTCATATACAGTAATGATGAATAGACTGAAATTAAGAAAACAACGTCACAATAGCACCAAAACAATAAAATAAAAAATTTAACAAATAATTTGCAAATTGTATAGTGTGAAAAACCAGGAAACAATTGTTCAAAGAAGTTAAAGGTGGCCCACATAAATAGAGATACATTCCTTGTTCATGAATTGGAAGGTTTTACATTGTGATGGCAGCACTACTCACATTCTGGTTTAGTGCAATTCCTATCAGAATCACAGCTGGCTTCTCTGCAGTTAAATCATGAAATTCCTATGAAAATTCAGAGACACAGAACAGACAGAACGGTCTTGAGAAGAAAGACTGGTGAAACTCCTGCTTTCCATCTGGGTCAAAACTTAACTACACAGCGCAGAAGCCAGAGAGGGCGGCTGTGTGGCTCAGTGGTGGTAAGAATAGACACAGAGATCAGTGGAGTATGTCGGGAGTCCAGAAAAAATCCCTTGCACTTACAGTCAAATAATTCTTTAGTAAAATGCCAGCACCACCCCAGGCGGAAAGAACGGTCTCTTTAACAGATGGTATTATCCATATGCAAAAGGAGGAAGTTGGGCCCCCCTCTCCGGCCACATAACGTAATGAACTCAAACTGCATCGTACCCTCCAGGTAAGAGCTAAAACTAAAAAACCCTGAGAAGAAAGCATAGGGTACCTCGTCACGACCTGGCATTAGGCTCTGGTTTCTCACATATGATACCAGAGGCGCAGCAACAACAAGAAAAAGTCAATACGTTGGACATCGTAAAATGAGAAACTTCTGTGCTTCAAAGGATGCCAGCGAGACGGCAAGAAGACCACCCCAGAATAGGAGAAAATTTTGCAAATCATGTCCTGGACAGAAGACTTGGATTGAGAGTAAATACATGAGGCTTACAACTCAAAAACAGAAAGACAAATAACCCAATTTAAAAATGGGCAAAGGACTTCGTTATTTTTCCAAAGAAGAACATGTGGCCGATGAACACATGGAAGGGTGCACAGAGCGGCGGCCGGTGCCCACGAGGACCTGGAGGGTCGGAGCCCTCACGCACTGCGGGGGTTGGGGGGGGCAGTCACGGGGTGGGGGTGCGGCTGCCGTAGAGAACAGTCTGGCAGCTCCTCCAAGTTTAAACAGAGAGGTGTCATATGACTCAGAAATTCTACACTTGGGACTGTATCCAAGAGAAGTGAAAATATGTTAAAAAACAAAATCTTGCACACAGATGTCCACAGCAGCATTATCTATCGCAGCCCCACCATGAAACTCACCCCAGTGGCTAGCAACTGACAGACAGACAATAAAATACGGCCTGTCCGTGCCGTGGAATATTGTTGGGCAATTTGGCAATGAAAACAAATGAAATACACATGCTGCAACATGGCTGGATCCCAAAAACATTGCTGAGTGAAATAAACCAGTCGCAAAGGACGAGATGGTGTAGGATTCCATTGATATGAAATACCCACAGTAGGCAAGTCCATGGAGACAGGCAGTGATTGGCAGGAGGCAGCAGACGTGGGGCAGCGGATGGGCCACAAAGGGCCGGGCATGGATGAGGTCTCTGGGCAAGCTGGTCTGGGTCAGAGCTGCAGGGACAGGCCAGCCCTGGGTCAGCCCGCCTCCGTGGCAAGGACCCGGGCTCCCAGCTCGGGGTGGGGAATAACCCCAGAGCACGGGCAGCTGCCCCTGTCACGGGTGGGAAGACCAGGCAGGGAGGGGAAGGGACGCGTTGTTAATTTCCCAGGCAGCAAACTCTCAGCAGACAGGGGAGCGGGCTGAACGGTGGATGAGCCAGGATCCGGGGAGAGGACGGGAGGTAGGTCTCAGGTACCACACACCACTGAGCCGGCGACTGGGAAGGGCATTTGTTTGTGTCTTGGACTGGCAGGTCTCAAATGGAGCTTTGGCAAAGTCACCCCGTAGGTGGCGAGGCAGGTGAGGTTGCGACGTTGGAAAGTACACCGAGCCACGACACAGTCTGAGCCGCCAGTGTGGAGTTGTACCTGGGAGGTTATCCTGAGAAAGTCCTTGCAGGCGAGGGAGTTACCCAGAGCTCAAGAGCGCATGCGATGTCTACGCAGCTGCAGAAGCCCCATAACTGGCCTAAGTGTCTGAGCGGAGAGAGGCGCCCCGTGTCACTGCCAGTCAAGGGGACGTCGTGAAGCCATTAAATCCATGAACATAAAGTCTGTGAAAAGTAGCCTTCCGGAAATAATGTTCAGAAAAAACACGGACAGTAATATTGGACAGTAAAACACGGAGTAGTATGTATCTCTTAGTTACGACTATGTCCAAGTCTAGATTTGGGGATAAATGTTGGAAGGAACATAGAACTGAAAGCTATTGTATAGTAAAGGGAGTTAGATTATGGGTGAACAAAAATACTTTCTTTAAAACTTTTTAAAATACAGTATTGTAAAATTATTTTAATGATGATTTCTTTGCCCTAAATCTTAAATGACTTCAATGATCCAAACTTAAAAAAATAGGACATGTCTCTTTCTTTCCCCCCCTTTTGACTGTGCTTGTGTTCACAGGTGAATAATAAATGAACATTTTGCAAGAGTTCTGAAAGCGCCTGGAGTGAAGGGCAGATACCCGTCTGGGGAAGTTTGGAGGCATAGAGAGAGCTGTGGGAAGTGAGAGCGTGGAAGAAGCCGTGGGGTTACAAAGGAGGGCGGGAAGGGGGACGAAATGGCATCATACACCCCCCACCCCCCCGTCCCACTCCTCAGTAAAGATGCGTCCCTTGGCTGACAAGCTGAGAGGGACACAGAGAGGGCCGTTATGCTTTTTGAGGGAGAGAGCAAGAGAGGGAAAGATCAATGTGTAGTTGCCTCATGCGCCCCTCCTACACTTGGCCCGAAACCCAGGCATGTGCCCTGACTGGGAATCAAAGCGGTGACCCTCTGGTTTGCAGGCTGGTGCTCAAACCACGGAGCTACACCAGCCAGGGCTCCCTGGCCCAGCTTTCTTTTCCTTGTCTATCAGTCCTTGCTTCTTTGCCTTTTGCTTCTGCAACTCTTGGCAGCAGGGTGCTCTGGTGTCTCAGCTTCAGGAGTGATTTAGTAAAGAAGACCCTGTTCAAGATAAAGGGGTGTCTGGATGCTGCTGTCCTGTCCCCTCCGAGGGGGACTCGGCTCACTGTGTGCTCCCCACCCTCATACAGGGGCACGGCTACAACCTGTCTTCAGAGAGCCACAGAGAGGACGGGTACGTTGACCACCACCCAGAAGTCCCTCTCCTCCTGGTGCCCTGCTGAGTGGCAGCCAGTGTCAGCCTGCGACATCTGACTTCTGTCCTGCCACACGTCCTCGCATTTGTGCCCGTTACTTAACGCTCTCTTCACTCTCGCAGGCCTGTCGGACACCCAGAGCCCGGGTCACCCCCCTTGGGTTGGGACCCCACACTCTGTCTAGGCCTGTTGCATCTTCTCCCCCTGCCTGAGGCGGTCTCCTCCGCATCGGGCCTCTGACAGCAGCACACATCACCAATCAATCAGACTTCTTCCCCACGGGACCCACATGGTCTCAGAGCCCTCCCAACCAAGAACTTCAGCCAGCCCTCGGGAGGGAGGGTGGCAGTCGCGAGCCCGGTGAGCCTCTCGGACGCGTCCGTGCTGGAACAATGGCTGCTGCCCGGCGCTGCCTCCCTTTGCCGGCAGCTGCCGCGCGCTGGTGCGCTGCTGGCCTGCAGGCGACCCGCCTGAGCGCTTCCAGAGGCCGGCTCTGGATCGCCATTCCTCCTTCCGCAGTCCTCCCGCTGGTGCCTTCTCTCCTGCGCTCTGCTTGCTCAGGGCGCCCCCGTCCCCGCAGACTTCGTGCCGGAGCCCTTCCCGGTGCCCCCAGGCCTGACCCGGCGCGTCGCGGCAGCCGCACACTTGGCAAGGAGCCGGGGGTTTGGACTTCTGAGCGCGCGGTGTCTTGCCACAGCCTGCCACTCAATCCCCAGAGCGACCTGGGGCGGCGCTGTGCCCGCTGGGCTGGGGGAACCACCGCGGGGGGTGGCCTTCTGCCCGCTGACTCTCCCATGGCCCCTACCCCGCTTCCTCGGAAGCAGCACCAGAGTGCAGATTCTCCCCAAGGGGTAGTTTGTCGTTCCCTAGAAAGTGATGGCGCGCAGGAGTGGCTGAACTGGAAGACAGCCTTCAGCGGGGAGAGAAATGTGGAGATTTGGGAAACCAAATCAGAATGCATTGTCCATTTTGGAGGAGCCGAAGCGGACACCTCTCGTGTTCTTACACCATTGTTGGCTGAACCCTTAGAGCCCTGACCCTGTGGCCTCGGGTGAGCCCATCACGGCCTCTCTGAGTCCCCTGCTGCACCTGGAAAACCGAGGTGACATCCAGGTTGCCCCGGGAGGCAGCTCTGCGGATTGAACGCCGCTAGTCTTAGTCCAGTGTCTGCGCTAAGACGTGGCGATGACCCTTAACGGTACGAAAACAGGCAGATGGATGCTAGGTTGGGACGTCCCTTATTCACACAGGGTTTTAAGACACATCTTTTTAAACCTTTGATAAGCAAACATTATACTTAAGTTTTCTGGAGGTAACTTAGTCCTGAGGAAGCGATTTCCAGTTTTCTCCTCTCCCAAGTCCAGCACAGGTGAGGCGAGATGAGGCTGGAGCCCTTCCGGTGCGATCTCAGACCTTCCCACCAGGGGGCGCTGCGGCACCGTGCATGACCTTGAACTTCCCCACGGCGTGGGAGCCCAAGGGCCTTGGTGTGAGCAGTTAGATCCTGGCTTATTTCATCGCGTTTTCCAGCTTGGGGCCCTTAATTCCTCCTCCTCCAAATTGCTTTTTCAAATGGAAACCTGGGGCACTGCCCTTTCCTTTCTTCTTAAAAACAAATGATCAGTGAATGTCTGGCCGCCAGGGAAACACACTCAGGATGCAAGAGGAGTAGCATAGTCCCCGAGCGAGAGAGTTCGGTAGCGTCTGCTTCAGTCTGAGTACGAGAGGCAGTGGAATCGGTTTCAGGACGTCGCAGAATCTGGCTGCTTAGTCACACCCCATCCCCTGATACGCGAGGCTGCCGTTCGACAAATAACTCTCATACCCCACGGAGTGTTTGATATAGGAGCCAGTGTCCGATGTTTAACAGTTCACATTTTTGTACCACACGAAGGAGAACGTACCAGCGAGTAAGAGAAGAGTACATGGGAAGCGGGAGAATATGCGCAGGACAGCCTGTCGTTGAGCTCTCCTGTCCGAGCCGTCCGGAGTAATCGTATAGGATCCAACCTTCCCTGGAAGTGGCAGCGGTCCTTCTTGGAAACGAGATTGTGTAAAAAAGCCAAATGTTGTTAAAATATCCACTTTTTTTTCCCAGTTATTCAATCAACATCAGGCACTGTGTATGGGAACTATTACTGATTCAGGGGACATTTCCAGTGCGGGAATGTGATTGGCTTTCTAACAAATGCCGCTGGCACGATTAGGTGGCTGTGCTCCGCCCCCACAGAGCAGTCAGCTACACGTGAGCTAGAAGTGTAAGTGTGAAAGGGGAAGTCGCACAGGTTCAGGAAGGCGGCATCTGCGCATCCCTCTGTGGGGAAAAGCTTTTCCTTATGACTCGAAATCCACATGCCGTAAAAGACAAGGTGGGTAAAACAAGGTGGGTAGAGTGAGCGAACACATAGATATTGAAAAGATCCCTACGCATCCCCCAAATACCACACGCAACATTTAAAAACACAATGTGGAGGCCAATATTTTAATACAGACCAGGATCATGGGGCCGCTCTCAGTCACAACCCGAGAGGTCTCAGAGACTGAGGGGAGCCGGGGGGAGACAGCCGCATTGCCGGTGGTCGCGTTGTTCGGGTTCTCTCAGCACCCCCTGGAAGAGTGGCCCGAGCAGCTGGTCAGGGACACTGAAACCTACCGACACTTTACAACAAAGCTGGGTCCCAAGGGATTCGCAAGAACTCCAAACCACAAGGAGATCGAACAAACCGGGGGCGGCAGGAGACCTGCGTGTTTTGGGGTTTGTGCAAGAACAAGCAGAGGAAGAGGAAGTAACAGCATCTAGCCGGCCCGAGAAGAGGAAAGGCCCACGGTAGCCACGGTTTTCTCTATCAGCACAGACGGGTGATTTGGGCGGTGCAGCGGGGAGGGCACTGCTGGCATGGGCTTCGTGGGGTGGCCGTTGTCCCCGGGGCAGCGGGGACGAGCCAGAGCTGCTGAGACCCTGCTGACTCTCACGATGGGCCGACCCAGCTTTCTTCCAGGGTGGGGCCCTGCGCCCAGGAGAAACTGCTGAGGGCGGAGTGACAATTTTTCGGACAGGAGAAAGCCAAGAAATAGGAAAGAGAGGGTCCAGAGGGGACTGAAGAAGGGAGCGGAGCCAGGAAACCGCGGACGCCAAGCTGCCACATGCTTCAAACACTCCACGGACAGAACAGCCAGGCGGGCCCTGAGGATGAGAAAAGTGAGGGAGAGCCACGAGTCTTTCTGACATGCAGGAAAAGGGCATCACACAAAACTGAGCAATGGGCAAGGGTCGCGGGGACGTCCCGGATGAGTTCCATCGAAACAACTGCGGGAAAATACCAAAGCCCTTTAGAAAAATGGGGAAAGATACGAACAGACCCCCTATAAATTTCACAGATCAACTCATAAGAAAAAATGCTCGACTTTTTCTGTAATGAAAAGCAGAACAGGAAGATAGCGTTTCCCACACATCAGGCGGGAAAAAAGGCAAAAGCCAAGGGCACACTGTGTGGCTGGGGGGTGGAAAACAGGTGCCCCCAGGTATTGCTAGGGATGGGGGAGCAACAGGGAACCACCACCCCCCCCAACCGCCATGGCCAGGAACACAGCGCAATACCACCAAACTACGGATACACTCACAGTCCTTGGTCGAAGAGTGTCCCCCCAAAGTCAGGTCCACTCGGACCCTGCGAACGTGACCTGGTGTGGAAATGGGTCTTTGCAGACAGAATCAGTGAGATGAGGTCACAGCGACTTCGGGAGGGCTCCACATTGAAAGACCTTATAAGAAGAGGACAGACACCGGGAGCGAAGGCCAAGTGGTGGCTGAGGCAGAGCCGGGGTGATACGCCCATGAGCCAAGGGCGCCGGCAGCACCCAGACGTGGAAGAGGTAAGGGGGGCACTCCCTGAGCACCTCCCTGGAGAGCGTGGTCCTGCCAGCACCCTGACTCTGGAATCCCAGCTGCCAGCCCTGCGGGAGGGTCCATGTCTGTGGCTTAAAACCACAGAGTTCGCAGCGCTTCATTGGGATGGTCCTGGGCAGTGGGCCCAGGGCGCTGTGCCTCCAGTGGGAACTCGTCCTGAAGACATGCCCCGAAGGGTCTCAAAAGCATCATGCGCAATCTCGCTCATCAGGACATGGAGGAGCGGGGATGGGCTGAATGAGCCGGGGCGTGTACTCCCCATGGGATGGTCTCTGAGCTACACAGCTCGGGGAGGGCCGGCTCCAAAGAGGGCGCCATCAGCCCCTGGTTCCCACTGCGCGCGTGCAGCAAACCCGTGGGTCTCACTCTGCCGGAGAACATGGATGGGAATGGTGCCGGTTCTTTAAGAGGACCGCCGCCCTCTGTCTCCTCTCCTTCCAAGACCGTACAGGAGGTTGGCAGTAGACAGGAAATACGGCCGGTGCACCCAGCGATGTCTGAGGTCTGAGGGGTGATGTCATCATCAAGGTCGCTGAAATCGTCGTCCCTGTGGCAGGTCTGAGTCTTAGGGAAGGCAAGAAGGCCCCGACTCTCCTAGCCAGGAGAGAGGGGAACAGTGAGGGACTTTAAAGTCCCCGCTTCCTTCCCTCCCACTCTCTGACCCCACAGGGGCCTTTGATTGCACGTGGGTTCCCAGGAAGCCGAATGGACAGTGGTCCCCACCTCCCTCACCGAGGGGACGAGCCGGGAGAAGCTGCTGAATTTCGGGGTGCCCAATGACGTAGCTCTGGCAAAACAGGTGGTCTTCAACAGAATTCGATGCAGATATTAATTATGAGATTGGAAAAAAAAATAAAGTCACTCACACAAAGCAGGTAGGCGAAATGGCATCATGCCTACGATTACGGGCTTGCGATTTTGCTCTTTGGTTCAGTACTGATCTGGTGCCAGGGTTTAAATGTGAGCACCTGCCCCGGAGTCCTAGCCACCCGCAGGGGTGTCAGAGCTGATTGCAGGAAGGAATCTGGCTGGCCTGCATCCTTTGCTCCTGGGAGGTGACTCCAAACCTTAGGAATTTCCCCAGGGACAGGAGTGTCTGTGCTTTCCTGGTGGGCCCCTTGGACCACACCTGGGAATCTGTGCCAGCGAAGTGACTCACAGAGGCCCGAGATGTTTTGCAGTAATGAGGTGGCTGGGGACGCAGGCTGGCGCAGCCAGAAAGACCAGAGATGTGATTAGAGCATTGGGCTTTGAGCCACAAGCTATAAGCTCCACATCTGGGGGCCAGTGTGTGTGTGGGGGGTGGGGGTGGAATTCAATCATGCAGGTGGTGAGTCGATCAATTCTGCCTCTGCAATAAAACCCAGTAATCTCCGGGTCCTGAAACCCTGGGGACCTTCCTGGCTGAGCCCCGGTCTGTGGGTACTGCCAGACGTCAGGGGCGGCAGGGCACTGCGTCCCCAAGGACCTGGGAGCTTCCCGTTTGGAGCTCTCCCCAGCCCAGGTCTGCCCCCTGAGGCTCTTTCCTGGCTGGCGCTGACTTACCTCCTTTTGCTCTAAGGAAACTGTCACCACAAGTAGGGGCTTCTCTGAGCTCTGTGAGTCTCTCTAGTGAATTGCCGAACCGACGGGCGTCCGTGGGGACTTGCATTTGTGGAGAGCCGGTCTCAGTGAGGGTGGCCCTGGGGACTCTCAGCTGGCAGCAGGTGTCTGAGTCTCAGCTGCCACGCGTCACCTCGGGTTTGGCAAAGCCCGCGTGGTGGTGGTGAAGAACGCGAGGTCAGAAATGGCATGGAATAGAGAAGGGGCGACCGCTCCAGACCAGAGGGTAGGTGGGGTGGCCTGGGACAGGCCGTGGAAGGCGTAGGCAGGGTTCTGGGCAGCTGCTGGGGGAGCCAGGCCCCCGCCTCTGTTGTTGCCCCAGGTGACCTCACAAGTCTGGGCAGGTGGGGAAGGATCCCGGATGGCCCGGGCCCCACAGACCCTCTGGGCAGGGTTAGAGACTGCCGGGGCCACGGCTCCTGACCCTGCACACAAACCAGTGGTGACCTCGGCACACGACCGAGCTCTGCGCACAGTGGAAGAGAGGCTGTGTCCCCTCCTGGTGCCCGCCTGTGCTGGGGGGACCGGTCACTTAACTTTCAAGTCACGTCAACAAGTATCCAGGAATGGCCCCTCTGCAGCCAAGAGAACAGAAAAGCGTCAGGAGTCACTTCCTGCCTCTGTGGGCTCTCACCACCCAAGTGACTCGGGCCCCCGCACGGGAAGCCCAGGGGGAAGAAGAAAGATGGGGGTCACTGCACAGATGGCAGAGACACTCAGGAATGCTGAAGACCTCGAAGGGGCCTTAGGGACGGGCTTGTCTGAGAGCTGGGTGGGCACAGGGCCAGGGGCACGTCCACCAGAGCTGGACCCAGCAGTCAGAGAGAAGATGGGGAGGGCGTGGGCCTGAGACCAGGCTGTGGCTTCGGGCTGGTTCCGGGCTGCCCTGCAGGGTCCTACTGGTGAAGTGGCTCCTGCATGCCGGGCCCCAGGTGCATCATGGGTCACGAAGCCCCTCATGCCTCGTTCTAGCGCCTCCGTTTGGGGATGAGGGGGCGGAGGCCCCTACGGGTGGTGAGACTCACCCAGCTTGTCCACAGTAGAGCTGGGGTTTTTATTCTGTTTGCCTTGTTATGTATCTATTTACTTCTTGAACTTTTTTATTGAACTTACTGGGGTGACTCTGGTTAATAAAATGATATGGGTTTCAGGGGTACAAGTCTATAATACATCATCTGTATATTGTGTTGTTATATGTACTTTATTATGGTAAAATACACAACATAAAATTTCGCATAACTGTGGACTATGTCACGTACCATTTCAAAGTGTACCATTGGTGGCACTAAAGTGACTTAGTGCTGTGCATCCATCGTCTCCACCCGTTTCCACAAGTGCCCCATCGCCCCAAACAGACACGGGGGGTGGCCATGAAGCAATAGGTCCCCCGTCCCCTGGGCCCCAGCCCCCGGCGCCTGTGTCTGCTTCCCGAGGGGGAGCTGGCCGGGCTCCCCAGTGCGGCTTTGGGAGGGATGCCTGTCCTGCAGACAGAGGCCGGGAGGCACAGACTGGGTGGTGTTGTATTTAAGGCATCCTGTAGCGGGGTAAACCAGATTTTCTCAGGAGGCGACTTCACCCTGGTTTTAATTTGGAAACCCTTCTAAATGACATTAATGCTTTTCAGGTACAATTCCGAAGTGCCCGAGGATGAGCGATACCCCCCATCGCTCCAGCAGCCAGAAAGCGTTAACAGAGCTTCCAAAGCTTTGTGACTGACAGCGCGGGAGGCACTTGCACACCCAGAACGTGTGACTCCGTGAGTGATGGGAATCTGGTTTAAGTCCCAAATAAAGCTGTTATCATAAGAATTTATGAACAGAGGAATAAAAGACATTTAGCAGAGTCTCCAGAGGCATGAAAACCAGACCCTGCACGGCTCTGTTATTTATCGCGTCTCTCTGTCTTCTGTGGGCAGCGCCAGAGGCCGGGCCTGCCGTGGCGGTGTTTTCGGTGGGTGGGGCGCAGGGCCGTCCTCCCGTGGGGGTGGGAGGGCCCGGAGAGGCAGAGGGGGCGCCGCTGAGACGCACACGTTCCGCTGCCTGTGAGCACGGGCCACGGGCGGTATATCCAGCTCAGGTTCAGTACTTCAACCTTCTTCTGGACGCTTAACACCAGGATTTTCCATTCAATCAACCCAAAGGATGGTGGGAAGTCAGAGGAAGCACTCCACTCTGCCCTTCTTCCCACATGCAGCCCGAGACCAGCGGGCTCACTTGTGTGCAGATCAGCAGAGCTCGGCCCCGCCCCCCAGTGGTCCTCCGCGAGAAAGGTCGCCATCAGGGCTCCGCTGACCCCACTGTTTTGCCGCTGTCTTCACTCTAACGCCGACCCCACAGCCATCACGCCCTCTGGCTGCGTGAACTCTGACTCTGAACACCCCTGACTCCCAGGGGAACCGACCGCTCCGGGGTGGGCGCCCCTCCAGCGGCCTCCATTCCCAGCGTCGACATTCCCATGATGGGTGAGCGGCTCCCTGGGGGCAGATCTCCCAGTGCAAAGGAACCTCGGGAGGTGAACAGAGGCATGGCAGGGCATGGGGACAATGTCGGGGAGACACAGTGCGGGACGGGAAAGGCAGTAAGTCTGCTTCCCGGAAGCGGGCGACCTGTGGGCCGGGCTCTCGTCCCCCAGGAGAGCTGGATCTGAGTGACGACCCTGAGGACCAAGAGACAGAGGGCTCCCCAGGCTGAAGTCAGAGTCCACGGTCCTTCATGTGCAGGTCTCGATAACCCCACTTGTTCTCCAGAAAACGGGAACAGCCCCCATAAGAAAAGGGGGTGTTGGTCCTGGCCCTACAACCACAAGGCACTGAGTTCAGCCCACGACCTGAAGGAGCAGGAAATGAGCTCCCTCGAGACCCTCCTGAAAGGAATGCAGGCGGCTGACAGCCTTCCTCCCGTGAGACTGGCCCTGAACTTCTGACCCACAGAGTCAGATGGGAAGTCTGTGCTGATTGAACTGCTACACTTGTGGCACTCGCCGCAGTGCCAGTGAAGCACCACGTTGGGGTGGCGGGGAAGGCGGTGACTCTGCTCCCGAGTGGCCAGAGGCTCTGGGCAGAGCGCGACCGAGCCGTCTTCAGGTGAGACCCGGGGCAGCAGGCGTGACGTCCAGTGGAGGACGGGATGTGTTGTCCGGTGGGGAAGGAGTGTGGCCTGGCTGCAGAAAGCAGCACGGTGCAGGCTGAAGTGTTACCGTAGGGAGTTAGCTAATCGTTAATAAGAGAGGGAGCAAAGGGAACTTGACATTGAGCTTAATAAACTGGGGGGCGTGAGCCTGCGTGCTTGGCCAGGAAGCTGCAGCCCTTGCAGATTCACTCACACGCTCCAGGGGCTGCAGCCGAGGGCACTTGACCCATGGAGCACAGGAAGTCTCCCAGGGAGCACTGTCCGCCCTCCAGGACCGGATTGGTAGTGGGGGGGGGGGTGGAGGGGGAGGGGCTTGACATCAGGCCTGCCAGTCTAAGTAGGGGGTGGGCCCATCATAAGCCTGCAGACGTGTGGGAAGTGGATTGGTTCTTCTGTGAAAGCACCTGGTCCATCCCAAACCCGAGTGACTATAACCCCCGGGAAACAAAGAAGTGCTCTCTCTTTCTCTCCCCCACCCGGTAATACACTCACCCCGTGTGCTCACGTGTTCTCACTCACCCAGGAAAACGTGAACCCGGTAACACACTCATCCTGTGCACTCTCACATGTTCTCACTCACCCAGGAACACGTGAACCAGGTAACACACTCACCCTGTGTGCTCACGTGTTCTCACTCACCCAGGAAAATGTGAACCCGGTAACACACTCACCCTGTGCACTCTCACATGTTCTCACTCACCCAGGAACACGTGAACCAGGTAACACACTCACCCTGTGTGCTCACATGTTCTCACTCACCCAGGAACACGTGAACCAGGTAACACACCCTGTGCACTCTCACATGTTCTCACTCACCTAGGAACACGTGAACCAGGTAACACACTCACCCTGTGTGCTCATGTGTTCTCACTCACCCAGGAACACGTGAACCCGGTAACACACTCACCCTGTGCGCTCTCACATGTTCTCACTCACCCAGGAACACGTGAACCCGGTAACACACTCACCCTGTGCGCTCACATGTTCTCACTCACCCAGGAACACGTGACCATGTGGCTCTAGCAGCTACGAGGGCCCGCGGCAGACGGTGCAGGCTCCAAAGGACTGAGCTCTAATAATAGGAAGCAGAAACTCTAGACTCTGGCTTTTGTCTCGGCCCTGCTGAGGACACGGTTGGGCTTTTTCCATGGTGGGATGGAGGGAGAGGGGCCACTGGAGACCCAGGGGCAGGTTCCCACTGAATAAACCATCTCGCCACACCACAGTCTCCCGCGCGTAGGTTCTCCGAGGGCTTTCCTCGCGATCCCGAGGAAGAGCCTGATCTCCACGGACCAAAGAAGGAGCCCGGCGCTCTCGGCCCCTCAGGAGTTGTCCAGAATGTTCTCCTGGAGCACACCTGCAGCAGGGACGTCGACGAGGAGGGCCAGGCGAGCCGAGCCTCCCAGATACAACCAGGGGGCCTCCGAGGGGGTCCTGGGTGCTGCTTTTGTTTGAGGGGGGGTCAGAGTTGGTAGAATCTGAGCATCTCTGACAAGGGGACCTCATTTCACAGGCTGACAATGTCTAGGGACATTCAAGATAAGCAACATTTTAACCTCCCGAGCCCCAGTCTCCTCATCTGTAAAATGGGGAAAATAATTGCCCCCCCAAAGGGTTGCTGTGGGGACGGGTCAGCTGAGACGAGCCCAGTGCCACACGTGCCAGGTGATGGTGGCCCCTTTGTCCCTCCCACCGCCACCTCCTCCCCCTTCGCCTGCTCTGACCCTGACCCTGCTTCATTCTGCGGACTCCACGGCGCTGCCTGTCTGCTTCAGGTCTTTTCCTGCAGCGTCACGGCGCACCTGTGGTGTCCGACATGCAGCCTCCTGGGCCTACGCCTGGAAGTGGCCTTTGCTGAGTCACCTTGGCCACCCCCGGCCCGCAGGATGGGTCTGAGGGTTCGGGGTGCATTTAGTAGCCTGGGGGGATAAGGAATTGCATGGTGGGCGGCAGTTTCAAGTCAAAAGAAGCATGTGGTGGGGAAGGGGGGTGGGCACTGTGTGGTGTCAACCTCAGAAAGCAGAGTGACCTGGGGCACAGCAGTGACCTGAGCCTGGGGCTGGAGCCAGCGAAGTGACATTCAATCTTACTTTTATAAAGGGGGACAAGCCTGCAGGGGCAGGTCTGAGGTGGGTCTGAGTCCTCATGTGGGAAGGTGAGGCACACCTCTCCAGGTGTGATTTAGGGTGGGAGGAGGAGGCAGGCCTCTGGACCTGAAGCCTGGGCACCTGTACTTTGTGTTCTTGGGAAAATTTGGAAGACGAGCCTCAAGGGGGCGCTCCCTGCAAAAGGGTTCTAGGCCGATGAAGCTTCATGGGAATTTAATCTTCTTAACTGGCAATTTACAAAAACAGTAATAGGAACAAAAGAAATTTGAGACTTTCCTGGGCATTCCTTTCTTTTCTCCTTTTCCAGAATTTCCAGCTTGACCCGGACAACTCAGCCCTGCGTGGCCCCAAGGTCCAGCCCAGAACAGGGGCTCAGCCTCCTGAACTCCGGGCAAGGAGAGCTCGGCCTTCACAGGGAGCTCCCAACACGGCGTGACGCAGACACAGGAGCTCCTGGGTGGGTGGGCGCTCTGCCCACCCCATGCTGGATAGGGGCAAAGCCGGGCGTCGGGCAGGGCAGCCTTTGGGGGGGGGATGTCATAGTTTTGTCCCGACCCGGTAATTCTAGACACAGGGAGGAGTTGGCTGTTATGCAGAAATGAGTCCCCTTCTACACACTTGCATATCTCGCTTATTTTGAGCACCACCCTCCGTTTTTCCCAAGGTCCCCACGCACCCCCGTCACCAGAGCGAGGGGGCCTTTGGGTGCGGCGCGGGTGGGCTCTTCTCCAGGATGGGAACCAGGCCTCTTGGTGGTAGGAAGCAAGGTGTTCTGTGTCCTTGTGGAAAGTCACACGAACGGCAAACTCACAGAGTTGTCCCTCCCATGAGCCTCTCGCTGTGTTGCCTGTATGAGAGTATGTGTAGAAGGAAGATGTTAATTTCAGGAGCTGTCTGAAGTATCCTCCCTGGATTCTGCCCGCCTTCCACGGCCAAGGGGGGCAAGCCTCGTAGGGTCCAGCCAGCCTGTTCCGACCAGCCCCGGGAGGCCACTGTCCATGCACGTTGTCCCCAGGACTGTCCACGCGGGCCACACGATCTCAATCACGCAGTGGCGCTGGTCAAAGGGCTCAGCGCCCCGTCTCCCAGGACAGGCCTGCCCTGCTCGGTCATCGCCGGGGCCACTCGCGGGACGGGCGGCCTCTGTGAAAATGTTTAGTGGACAGTCAGGCACCCGGTCTAGAGAAGCACATGGTTACCAGCCGTCTGAGGGGGACAGGCGGAAGCGCGGCAACTGATAGGAAAGGGCTCTTCCAGCAGGGAAGTCTGCTGACGTCAGGATATGGGTGTCTTGGTGTGAACACACACAGTGGAATATGAAGGCGGCTTCAATGCCAAACAATGTACCATTACACATTATTACATATTACACATCACAGTGCACTATGAAGGCGGAGAGAAGGATGTGAACATTAGCCTGCTTCATCTGTTAAACAGTCGACACTGAAAAAGACCCGAGGGCATGAAATGAAGGCCTGGAATGAAAAGAGCTAAAACCAGTAAATTTAAACTGTTCACAAACCCTTTACCAGCGGTTATTTCTGCACAGTGGGTTATAGGTGATCTTTGATTTTTATTCTTTTTTAAAAAATAAATACACTTTAGTGGGTACTTTTAAAGCCTGGGTGTCCAACCCGCGGCCCGTGGACCACGAGCGGCCCAGGATGGCTGCGAACACAGCCCAACACAAAATCGTACATCGGCTTAGTTACGAGATTTTTTTGTGATTACGTGTCGTAGTGTACTTAACGTGTGGCCCAAGATGACTGTTCTTCTTCCAGGGTGGCCCAGAGACACCAAAGTTTGGACACCCCTGGTAGAGTTTTCTTGAGGACAGCAGGAGGCGGTCAGGCTCCCATAGCTGTCCCGACACCTGCGTGTCCTCCACCGGGCGGCAGCCTCAGCAGCGGCTGGGCGCTGGAGGGGGTGTGTCCCCTCAGTCACATTGACGAGAGAACCCCATCCACGTCACCCCAACTGGGGACTGGCTGGTGTCTGCTGTGCTCTAGGCCGCAGACTTGGGCAGGGCATGAGCACTCACGGATTCGACAAGTCCCCCAGCTGAGCCGGCAGCGCTGCCAGGCCCTCCCTCCAGCCAAGGCTCTAGTAACGCAGCTCCGCTCACCAAATCTCCAACAGCCCCTCCTCTGCGGGCTGCGCTTGGAAGGCACGCAGGCCCCCCAGCTTCCACTCCAGCGCTCAGCTCAGAGGCATTGGGCTCCCCCTGGCGCGTCAGCCAAGCGGGGTATCCGGGGACCCCTAACACCTAGGCATCAGGCAGAGCCCTGGGAATGCAACTCCCAGGACCCAGGTCCTCTCTGGTCAGGAGACACCTGAGCGTCTGCAAACCACGACCCTGATCCTAATCTGTTAACTGCTTGTTGGGGTTATAAGATGATCTCCTTGGATGTTTAGAAAACAAACGATTTCTTCCCCGGGGTTTCGAGCCCTTTCCTTTGCTGACCTTGGACGGGGGGGCAGGGAATTTGGCCCGAAGCGAGTTTCCGTTCTTGCTCCCAGACCCACTCCCGGAGGCGGCTGCGCCCGGGCTCACACAATCAGAACCCTCCGCTCCCTCACGGTTTTGCTGCCGAATGACTGCGCCCCGTGTGGCTTAATTAGAGGCCTGGCCTCTTTGGGACAGTGTGTTGCGTGCTCCGTGGTCCACGAATTTTCCCAATGCCAGGCGCTCTCGTTATTTCTGGAAGAGTGAAAGCGATGGTCAGTAATGAGACCAAGCTGCGCGAGGAGACCGCCTGGCCGGTGCTGTTCTCCGACGTTACCGGGCGCCGCTGGGCGGCTGAGTCCTGGCCCAGCCTGGGGACGCGTCTGCTGTGTTCCTGTGTCAGGGGCCAGCGTCACAGGTGATTAAGGAAATCTCTGGGCTGTAGTGGCAGCGTCGGGGGCCAGAAGGCAGGCGCCCTCGTGAACGCCCACGCTCTGGAAGGTGAGCGCAGTGTGAGATAGGTTGCCCACGCAGCCCACCGATGCGGCCTGGGCCCGGCTGGCACCTGGGCAGCCCTTCGGTCCCATTCTCCCCTCTCCATTCTCTTGTCGCCACGGTCCCTTCAGTTGTCCACACACGGATGGTCCCCGGGCTCGACCAGTGGCACCCACAGGCCCTTACAGAGCACGGACGAGGGGTGCTGGGCCTGGGAGTCTTCCAGGGAAAGGGTTCAGAGGTCAAACGGCGCTCTGGCCTTTCAGGCTGCCCAAGGTGAACTCTCTCGGGGTCGATGGAATGTTTCTCAGGGCGCCCGCGGCCGACTTGGTGTAATCACGACGCTTCGTGATGCTGAAAAGGCCTCCACTTCTCAGTCCGTGTTTCCGAAGACCCCGAGGGTGAAGGAAACAGGAGAAAACTCAATTCTTCTGCTTCGTCTCTGCCCTGAGATGGCTCGTGCCATCCTGAGCCCTGGCCCACTGACCCTGGGAGACTGGGCCGGGCTGTGCCGGCTCATGGATGGGGAGGGGTTCAAGGAGGGCTGACCCCTGCGCCGCTGACTGTGGGAGACTCAGAGCGCGCGGAGCTGCAGGGACTCCGGCCGGTGGAGACACGCTGTGAGCCACGCGCGGGTGTGCAGTTTCCTAGTAGCCGCGTGGAAAAAGAACACATGGAACACGTGGAAGTAATGGAGATACTGTCTTATTTAACCCAATATACCCAACACACGACCGACTGTGTGTTCACGTGATCCCCGTCGCCATAGTAGGGCGGTGTTTTCCCGGCCTTATACCACGTCTGCAATCTCGCGTGGATTCACACGCACGCCACATGTCAAGGCCGATGCTGGGTTCTCATGACGAACACGGGACCTGTGTCTACATTGCATGAAATTGACAGTGAGGTGGATTCGCAAACCCACGTGGTTCCAAAATACTTCCAAGCTTTCTAATAATGGAATTATCATTTTAACTCAAAATTAAAGTATAATAAAATTAAAAAAATTCCATGTCTCCGTCGCACGGGCGACCACACTCCGAGGACCCAGCGGTCACCCGCGGCGCGGAGCTGCCACTCCGGAGGTGCGGACTCGGAACCCCGTGAGCTGTGTTTCTGCTGCCTGCAACAGCGCAGCACTTGTGTGGGTCCCTCGGGAGGGGCCTCGGGAGGGGCTGGGTAGACCTGCTGGCCCCCCGGTCATTTTGTCCACGGAGGCTGGAGTTAGAGAAAAGCACCAGAAACTGCTGGTTCCAATTCCTTATGCCCTTGGTCGCAGAACCACTGCCGCAGAGACCCCACCCCCTCTCCGCAAGCGCCTCTTCTCCCTCTCAGTCCTGCCACCGCTCAGCTCACTCTGTGGAAGACCTGCTTAAAGGAGTCTCTCCTTAGGTAAGAGGGAGACCTCCGCGGGCCGCGAGGGCTTTGAGCCTTTGAAGACGAGGCCAGGAGTCCGCCCTGGGCCCGTTTGAATGGACGTGACGTTGCTTCCTGGTCATTCCAGGTTTTGTAAAACCTTCACGTTCCTACAGACGTTGGGGCAGGTGAGAAGGCTTTCGGCCAGACCTGATAGCTCCCTGGGAGAGCTCGCCGTGTCTGTGCGTGTGAGCGAAGTCATTTCGGTGACTGTGTAGAGGCACCACTTCCACGAGCAAATAGCTCGCTTCTGAACACTCACGCTGCCCTCGTCACAGTCCAGCCCAGAAGAATCGACCCTCCGTCTCGGCTGTGTGGGGGGCGCCGTCTTCCGTGGGGAGAGGCCTGGGAATTGATGTCTTCCCACTGCAGCACGAGGGAGGCGCGCCAGGTGTTCAGCCTGGGCAGACAGTGTGAGCCACTCCCGAGTCACCTCCCCTGCCTCCCTAGAGTGCGTGACTGTGGCGGACCCACAGGCGATCCAGCACCCCAAAGCAAGCACCCATCTCCACACCATTTCCTCTTGGAGAACAGAGGGCAGCGGGTGGCCCCACCCCAAACTCGCAGACTCTCTTGGACCCAGGGAGGGCGCTGTCTTCTCCAGTGGCCTCCCGCTCTGGGGGCCACTTCCCACGGTAGGGGGGTGGAGAGGGGCCCCAGTCAAAGGTTGTCTTCCTCGCCCTTCAGAACGGCGCCTCACGCCACTTCGCGCTGGTTACGTTTCGAGGCCGAGCACATTTTTACCTCTAATTGGTTTCAGACTTCAATCAGGGACACCACTCAGTATCAGGAATTCTTGAGTGCACCCCTAGGCCCAGCCCCCGGGCTGGGGCTTCTCTTCCAGCGTCTGTGGGGATGCATTTCTCGTGGCCTGTCTGGTAGAGGGTTCTCAAGATTCTGATGTTTTAACTCCTTAGCTCCCTCCGTCCTTAGCTCTCATTTTGTGTGTGTGTGTGTGTGTGTGTGTGTGCCAGGAGGCTCTAGTCTTCTGCACAGTCCCTTCCTTCGTGGGATTCCCCCATGAGCCCAGGAGCGTGCCGGCGCCCGCCTGGTGTTCGCCCTGCTATTTCCCTGTCTGCTCTTAGCTCTGTGGTGCCAGTTTCACAGACACAAGCACAGGATGGCCCAGCAGATTTGAATTTCAGATAAGCAATGAATACGCTTTTGCATAACTATGCACCAAATATTGCAGGAGCCATAGTTACACTAAAACACGATTTGTTGTTTATCTGAAATTCAAATTTAACTGGGCATCGGCATCTGCATTGAATTCAGCAACCACAGGTCTAGAACCATTTCCTGCCCTTTCTCGGCTCTGCCCAACCTCACAGGGTGCCATCCCCAGCCCCCTTGTCCTCCAGATCCCGCATCAGCTTGGGGGGCAGGAGGACAGGGAGTCCTGGGTATCTGCACCTTCCCTCAGGCCTGGCTCTGGCCAGATGTCCCCCTCACAGCCGCAGTTCCCAGCAGTGGCTGGAGCCGGAGCTGGGGCTGCCCGAGGCTGCTCCTCCCTGGGATCCCAGCTCCTGGGGCAGATGCAGCGCTCTCCTGTCTTATCTCCGTGCGGCCCACTCTCCCAGGTGTCTGCTCTGCTGGCCCGTCCCTGCATGAGTGGTGGCCTGCGTTCTGTGTCTCTGTTTGAAACATTGAGGGAGGTTTCTGTTTTCCTGACGGCACCTCGGTTGAGAAGCAGGTTCACTGTTTGCTCCCCACCCCTTCTGGGCCCCTCGCTCTCCTTCTCCCTTCTGTCTTCACTTACTTCCTCTCTGCTCCTTCTTCCTCCATTTCCTCCCCCGCCCCACCCCCGATTTCCCTCACAGCAGAGCAGCTGTGAGCCCTGGCCCAGGTGGTTTGCCACTAACACCAAAGCACCCATGTTACTCGGGTTACTTGGCTGTCAGATTCGAAGTAGCCCCAGGGCAGTCTGGAAGATCTCATCACCGTCCTTCAGTGGCACTCGGGCACTGTGACCCGAGAACGTAGTCACGGTTCTTGCGGGAAAGGCCCCAGAATGAGAGCTGAGCCCCCCAACCCTGCTCACGCCAGGCGTGAGCATCAGCTAAGTTTGTGAAGAAGGAGGCTGTGAGTCCCTGTTGTGCAGCAATCAGAGAGAACGCCAGCACTTTCAAACTTAGGGTGATACGGCTTCCCGATAGTGGTACCCAGGTGTCTGGTCCTTGGCACTCCCTGACCACAAAATAAAATCCCATTTCACACTTTCAACCAGTCACGAGATGTTCACGTCACGTGAGATCCCTAACAGATGAACTCCTGGAAAGGGGTCTCCCCAAATCATCTCCAAGTCCAGGGGAGCTGCCTCTTGGGCTCAGGAAAGCGTCCCGCCATCTTCCACGTGGTCTCTTTGTCATGTGCTAGGCCACCTCTGCGCCTGTGCCTCCTGACACCGAGGCCAGGGCCCTGTGGCCCCGGCCGAGCCTCTTCCAGGGTCCCTTCCACTGTTCAGGGCCCTGGCCCTTAACTCCCCACGCATGGCAGAGACCGGGCGGCAACATTTGGTAAGGACTTATGGGAATCTGGGGAACAAGGGAGGGAAGATATTACTACAAGACAAGCTCAGAGTTGCCTCCAATACGGCTCCACTCAGAGCCCTCCGGATGGGCTTTCCATGTGTCCAAGTTTAGGCGAGACGGGCGGGAGCCCCCATGCGGGAACGGTGCAGGCCTCGCCGCTGGGCCCGCAGCTGCCTCTTCCCACTGCCTTTGACCGTGGGCTCCCCCCACTCCCCCGGGAAACCTCCCACTTACTCACAGGGCTGCGGTCTAGCCCTGTCCTGACCCAACACGATAATCTTGCAATCGTCCTAACGTCAGTACAGATATCAGGGTATTAATTAATATCCAGTAATTGCGTAACAGACATCAGGCCAATTCTATTCCTTTTCATGGCCCGGATGATGAGACTGTAAATCTTCCCGAGTCATTGAGATTCTCTCTTCCTGTTGCCTCTGAGCCAGAAAAATGTGGCACACCCATACACACGCTCACACTTACACAGGTACACACAGATGCACACACGAGTACCCCAAACACACATACATAGGACAGGGGCACACCTAACACACTCGTGTACTCACACACACATGCTCACACCCCACACGAACACACATGTACTCACACCCTACACACCCATACACACATGGGCACACATGGGCACGGACATGGGCAGGGCACACCCACGCACACTCACACACGGACAGGACACACACCCACACGTGCAGGCAGTCGTCTCCCAAAAGCAAGAGAGCGAGTGATAATTCACGCGCGTGGCTCAGTCTCAGTGAATGTTTACCTAAGCCGTTCTCCCTAAGAAAGCACTTCGCAGGGGTGCATGCTCAGACGTCTGCCGAGACTTCGGAACACATCTCGGATGGTCCCCCAGAGCCCCTTACGTCATCAGAACTGTGTTCTGGGGCCGCTTCCTTCTTCCAAGAGGGCCTCCTTCCCCGGGGGGCTGCCTCTGGGAGCCTTTTAATCACGCAGATGTGAGCAAAGAACAGCGAGCCCCCAAGGCCAACGAGACATCTACTCCTGGCAACAGAAGCGTCCAAAAACCTAAACGAGCGGTATTTTCAGTTATGAAATAATCTGAAGACACAGAAAACACATACCTAATTAACCACTGTCTTTCCAGCTGACCATCAGATGTAAGCAATGCTAATGTGCTCCGTGTCTGCGTATTTGCTTGATTTCCTCACTTTTCAAAGTGAGACGGCACGGGTAAAGGTCAGGCCTTTTTCTCACCCCGGTGCTGCCCCCCCCTCCCCGAGGGCCGAAGGCTGTGGCTGACGTCGGTGTTCCTACCCACACTTCTGCTTTTCGTGTGCAGGGTCCAGACGCAGGACAACGTGGTCTATTTTCAAACTACGGAAATGATTTCAGACAGAACGTATAATTCTTCAAATTCGATTTTTTCACGCGATATTAAGTTTCAGGATGATGTTAATGTGTATAAATCTAATTGTGACTCTAGTTCATTTCTTCAAATTCCGTCCCTTCAGATGAATTTGCTCTAACTGCCCTGGGAGGCATAATACAGGCTGGACGTACCCTCCGGCCTGGAACGGCCAAAAGGCCGACCAAATACAGGAAATGAGGACTTTCAGGACACTGGACACCAGGGAATGGGTGGCAGTGGTCCCGTGGGCTAGTAAGTCTGAGAGCCTGCAGGCTGTGGTTGCAGGGTGGGCCCCCAGCAGAGCCCGATGGCCCTCGGGGGAAAAGGCAGAGTGGAGAGCTCCCCGGGCAGGATGCCAGGGCGGAGCGGGCTGCATAGAGAAAACCCCGGAGTGTGCAGAGCATCAGTCTCCAGGATTCAGCTGGATACTGACTGGTAGGTGTGTTTAAGGACCAACCCCGCCCCCCGGCCCCGCCCAGTCTGCTGAAAGGACCACCCCGAAGGATTAAAGCCAGCACGCTTCTGTGCGCATGAGCAGTTTTCTAGGACTTGCGCCCCACGGGGGAATGGATGGCTCATAGGTAAGTGCGTCCTCAGTTGTACCTGTCCTGCCAAGGTGCCCACCCCGGTGCCCCCTGCAGGGCCAGCAGGGCCACCTGTCAGCTGGGTACTATCATCCGATTTAAACTCTGTTTCTCTAATGCATCTGGATGCTCTATTCTGTCGCGCTGGTCGGTCTGCCCGCCTGGGGCCCTACGTACTGCTGCTGAAGTCACGTAGCTCTCTGATGCATCTCTCCGCCGATTATTATCGGGCAGCGTGCGCTGTACTAGCTGTGTTGGTGCCTCCCTAACAAAGCGCCACCACGTGGGCGCTTCCCGGCAGATTTACTTTCTCACGGTTTGGAGACCTGAAGTCGAAAATCAAGGTGGCTCAGGGCTGGTTTCCTCTGAGGCCCACAGGGAAGGTTCCAGACCTCTCTCCTTGGTTTGCAGATGGCCGTCCTCTACCTGTGTTTTCCCTCACGTGTCTGTGTCAGAACTTCCTCTTCTTCTGAGGACACGGGTCTCGCTGGATTAAGACCCACTGCAGTGACCTCGTCTTCATCTGATTGGTTCTCTGAGGACCCTGCCTCCACCGAGGGCCGCGTTCTGATGTGCTGGAGGTTAGGGCTGCAACACAGGAATTGTAAGGGGGATGCGATTCAGTCCTTAAACCGCCTCTCTCAGTTCTTCATCAAAACAGATGTCCAGCATCAGTTCCTAGCATTCCACCACGAAGAGCCCATCGGGACTCGGATTAGAATTACGTGGGACTGACTCGGGGAGAAATCGCCTGTTTGAGATATCGAGCCTTCTCTTTCATAAATGCGGAGGTCTAGCCTTTACGTCTCCCAGCGGCCGCGCGTTAGCTTCCCTGCCCTGGCTTGCTGCCCTCCGCCCCTCCACGGCGTCCACACAGCCTTTACTGAGAAGTCCTTGCAGGCAGACTTCTGGCTCCTGTGTCACTTTCTACACGCACTTCTCACCCCTAGTGACTTCCACTCCCATGCCAAAATTCTTGAGGTTTCTCAGACATCCCATGCTCTGTGGCATACCTCCACGATCCTTCGGCTCTCCCTGCCTTTCTCTTACATTTACCTACTAAGGGAGGGGCTGAGTTACAGACTCAGCTCAGACAAAACCTCCTGCAGTATCCAACTTCGCTTTGCCAGCCCAGATAGTCGGTGCCAATCAATGCCCGCCTACAGGGATTCCCAGGTTGGGGTGCAGAGAAGGAGAAAACTTTATTCAGGGCAAACAGCTCCACAGTGCAACAGCACGCCTGTGAGGCAGCGCTGGGGCCAGGCCTCTACCTAGACAGTTCTGATCTGCTCCTTGCCGGTGCACCCTGCTCCGGGAAGGCATTTTCGGTGTTTCGGCTCAGCCGGGAGAAGCCAACTTCAGTCTGAAGCAGAAAAGGAAAGCGCACCCTGACAGCCAGCGGAGAGCTGGCTTATACAGACAGAAGTCCCTGCCCCTGGTTCCTGACTGGTCATCTTCATGCAAATGAGGAATGCAAATCTTTACGGTTTGATTGGTCCAAAGGCACTGCCCTGATTGGTCGGTGAAGAAACTGATGGGGATGTAGCTGAGCAGCTCTGATTAGATGGGGAAAGCCTCAGTCCTATTGGCTGAAACAGGATCCAGGAACTCCTCTGTAAGGGCGGCTCAGAGGGCAGACACAGGGCAGCTGCTCCACGAAGGGCAGTTTGTGCGCGGGGCCCTGTGCAGAAATGGCCGCGAGGCTCTGGTTTCTGTAAATGTGAGCCCAGCGAGCCACCGGGGGCCCTTATTCATACGGTGCCTTCTTTCTCAGGTTCGCGGCTTGGACCCCTGGGCACACACAGATGGGTTAGGTGGCCTTTCTCCCTGTCCTTCCAGCCCCTCGGCGGCAGTGCCGCAGGGTTTGCGAACGTTTCTGGGATGGCGAGTGCTAACAGAGCCTCCGTGAGGGCTAGGGCTGCATCCGGCTCGAGTCTGGATGCCGTCCAACTGTAGCAATGCTTGGCACGTAGAAAATCATAATAAACACCGATGACATGAATGAAGGAAATAAACTGAAAAGGCTGTCTAACTTTTCATAGGCGATGGTTCCTTTTCAGAGGCTGCCAGCTAGGACCCACTTCTCAGAACTAGGGACCTGGGAAGTGAATAGGCAACAGCACAGTCGGGGGGCAGGCACGAGAGCTGCGAACCTCCCCCCCCTCATTGCCTATCACACTAGAGAGCATCATCGCAGCAGCCAGGGTTTGCACCATCTTAGTGAATGTCCCTCGCCCTTGGAAAGTGCTGCACGAACACCGTCTGGGCCTGTCTCTCCACGTCTCGGCCTCCTGGGGCCCTGACACCGTCACAGCATTGCTCTGGGACGGAGTGGTGGTCTTTCTGTTTGTGCTCATGCTTGGGTGCCCCACACTGAGGCTGTGAGCACCGCGGGAAAGATGCCGCCGTGGCGACCCCGGAGGGCACGTCCTCACTACAGACCAGTCTCTACTTGAGCCTCAGCGTATTCCCCCCCCTCCTGGACTCTCGGGCCAGGCCGTGCCCTCCATCCCGACCCTGGGCACTGCCTCCACCCAACCTCGTCGCCTCGGCGCTGGTGCCGGCCTTCCCTCTGAAATCGGTGAGCCACAGAGGGCTTCAAAACACACCCAAGGCCACCTGCTAAAGGTGACTCTTCAGAGGTGTTTTAAGTCCCCAGCTTTTGATGGCTTTCATCTTCTCAAAAGTGAGTCAGAGCTCTAGACGGAGTTGCGAGGACTACTCAGTACGTGTGAGGACGTGAGGGGCTGGGACACGCTGGAGACCATGTTCTGAGCACTGTCCTGTCTCCTGTCACGTGTGCTGGCCCTTTCTGCCACCTGCAGGGGGTGAATCCGAGGGGCCGTCCTCCTTGCTGGGGAAAGGATGACACGGGCTTGCCCTCCCCTTTGCCCTGCTCTCTCTACAGCAGAGGTGCCCCCTTGTCTTCGCTTGGAAGGTCACTGGGCTCAAGTGTGGCCCTCATGGGACATCCTTCCAGAGAGGGGCAGAATATTCTAGAAAATCACCTCATATCATCTTTGTGGTGGATTTTTGCTCTTAGTTTGCACCCTGTCTTACCTGAGAGAAGGGTCTCTTGCTCCTTCCCTGAGGCTTCGGTGGGATTTCTAATCAAGCCTTCTCCCCAAAGAGCTCCTCTAAAGACATGCAGGAAATGCTCCCCTCGGAGCTGCTTTTGGGGACTCGGAAAGGTCACTCCCCTCGTTGCAAGGAACTTCTCATCACCCTGCACATGGCAGGCACTCCGCCACTCTTTGTGACCTTACTCAGTCCATGCCCACCGTCGAGGGACGGGCAGCGCCCCGCCGTAGACTTCCTGGGGTGAACTTCAGAGGTCCCGCGGCTATCTGACATCTTTGAGAATGTATTACTTCACCCACGAAATATTACCAGATAATTGAATCCAATTGCTATGAACAAAACTTTAAACATTATAATCTTCCAAGAGACTTTGAAAAAGAACAGATTAAACAGAACCTAGAGAAACAAATGTAATTTGACCTTGTTTTCCCGAGTGAGAGCCGTTCCGCACATCAGCCGCTTGCCGCAGTGCTGGGATGCTCGTGCCGGTGTGTGCTGGCCCAGCGAGCTTTGCTTTCCATTCTTTTGGATGCTTTTATTTACATCCCCCAAACGTCTGTCTCTTCCTGGTGGCCACTGACCTTTCTCACCATGGAGGATCTCGCTCTTCCCGTGGGCTCGTGTGTTCTGCCAGGTGGTCGGCTCTGTTGGTGTCAACCTGGAGCCACAGGCTCTGAAGGAGACATGGGGCTGGCAGAGCACAGGCAGCCGCCCAATCCGCCAAGGCTGACCCGTTTTCTCAAACGTTGGTTCACCCACTGAATAAGTGAATGGAGGAGAGCATGGCAAAGAAGGGCTGGGCTTCCCGGCTCTCAGTTTTCATTTGACAATTTCCCTTCACATCAGTTACCCAAATGAGACAAATTTTCATCGGTGGGCTTCTCAAGATCAGTCAAATGGTGAATTTCTAAAAAATGCTAGGAAAACTAAGTATCGTAGTGTCAGATTTTGGGGGGGAAATGTATTGCACCAAAATTCTTATTTCGAGCATTTCTTTGATGAAAACAGGTTGCTGGCATTGGGTTTTTGGGTTTTTCCTGAAAGAGTTTGTTCACTTGCATCTTCTTGTACAGCAGTGAACACCCCCCCGCCCCGCCCCCCAGGAGAAAGAAAGCTCGAAAGTGTACGATGCTAATATCAGGGATGCTTATCTGATATTATTCTAAAGTCAATGCCAGACTCTGGCATGCTTAGGCGAGGCCTCCTGCCCGCCTCCATGTCCTGGTTTGTGTCACTCGTGTCTTCGCTAAGGAAGCTCCCTCCTCGTCCCCTCCCTGCCTCCCCAGCAGCTTTCCTCTGATGTCCGAGACGTGCCTGTGCTTCCCGTCCCGGCTCTGCGGCTAATGGCGGGGAATGCGGCTCGGCAGCGGCAACTCTGAAGTCATTAAATACGGCTGGTTCCCCTTGGGACACATGCAGCGATTTTTAACCAGCTCTGTATTCCCTGCGCCTTCGTGAGAGAAAGGGGCACGTTAAAAACACAGCACACTTCCAAGTCATCAGGCCGTCTAACCGCATCTCACACGTTTACATTTGCATGACTACGGCAGCCGAAGGGGAAGGTGCAGGTGCCGTTCTGAAGTAAAAGTGAATAAATATGTCACGGTGAAAGTAAATATTTAAAAAAATGGTTGTGCTCTGAGATTAATCGCCCTGCAGCCCCAGTTAGATAAGCGAGGATGGAACGTCTCCAACTACTTCCGTGGCCTGGCCTGGGCCGTGGAGGCTGTACCTCGGTTTTACTGATGAAAATGCGCCCTCGGGTGCTGCTCGACCTCTAGTACCCTGAGGGAGTATTAGTGTCGTGACTGCATCCCCTGCCGGGGCCACACCGTCCTGACACTCCTGTATAGAGACCACCAGGAAGTGGTTTGTTAATTGGAAAAGTAGAAATAAAGACATTAATGAAAAGAAACTCAACTGAACTCCAGGTGGCCGTGTGCGTGGAGCGATTTGGTGAATGATCGACTTTCCCAATGAACACCCAGTCCGGGTGGGGCTCTTTCTTGGACTGCAGGGGCACCAGGAGCCCAGGCTGGGGCAGGGACCGGGGCTCCTGTGGGTGTTGCAGTCTCAGTGTGGACACCAGCTGAATGAACAGGATGGTTCCCCGGGCTTTCCACGCACCATCTCCGTTGCCTCTCAACCCAGGTCAGGCCTTTGTCTCGTCTCTGCTCCCTGGACTTTCCCCTGGCTGCAAGCACGCATGAACTTGGAAAGTGGTTGATGAAGGTCTCTTCACCCAGTAGACAGGGAGCTCCTAGCAAGCAGGTATTAGTCTGCCTTGAAATTAGCATCTGATTGTGAGTGGGGGCCGCGCACACCCAGGGGTTCCGTAGTTGTTTGCTTGGAAAGTTAGACGTGAGGATGCTGACGGAAAGCAACTCCCTGGTGCTGTGGGTGGGCGTGTGCCCGCGGGGGTTACTGGGTGAGCAGCTTAGAGCGGACTGATGGCACATGAGTGACGGATGGGGATTTCGCCTGGAGCTGGCAGCCCGGAACCCCTTCCCAGGTGCCCCACGAATGTCTGTGAATGGGTGACTGTCAGTACTCACAGCAGAATAGGGGGTTAGGGGATGTCACTCCGCTGTGGGCCTGAGAAAACGCGGTCTGAGGGAGAGAGGTTCTGTGCCCCGCCCACCGCCGTGCACTTGGCAGCAAAGCCAGGCCTGCAGCTTCTACGGGCTCGACTGCCGCCTCACCTGCTCCACCTGTCCTCTGTCACCGCCTGCGCCATCGTCTTGTCGAGTCCACGCCGCCACTGCTGGCTGCAGGAGCGCGATGCCATTGGGTCTGCAGTAAGACAAGTGCGTCGTCCCTCCAGTGTGGCAGCTTCCTGCGCGTGATCCGCGGGAGGATTTCACGTGGCAGACAGATGAATGTTTTCTTATATATTATTTTAATGTGGCTTAGAGAAACGGTAACTGGGAAATGTAAGTGGAGCATGACACCAGGTTTTTGTTCTCAGGGACATACTGCCAAGGATGGGAAGGAAGGACTTACATTTTCAAGTGCAGATGCCATGTAATAAGTGACTGATGTTTGCAGGGCACGCCAAACGTCTTGAAGGTCTGAGACACTGCCGGGTGACACCCAGGTTCACGTGAGCGGGAAACGTTCTCTTTGATCTGTCCCTCCCTCTTCTCAAAGTGTCAGCTAAGCTACTTCAGCCCATTTTGAAAGCCTCCTTATGGCAAAGGGGGCCCCACCCCTTGAGCAGGGAGACCAGGGCTTTCTCAGTCCGGCACTAGGAAGGCTTATTTTTCTGTCCCGTGGGGAAACCCTAGACTTCCCAGGGCAAGAGTTTGCTGTGACAGGTTCCATTGCAAAACAGCCTCCCCCACCCAGCACCTCCCTGCTACTGTTCTCTCTTTCTTGCAAAATTCCTGAAGTGGGAGGATCAAAGGAAATCGCTTCCCTGCGGTGGGGAAGGGATGTCAGGCCTGCAGAGCCAGGCCTGGGTGGGGCTCTTTGCATTAATATTAAACATTCACGGCGTTTAAGGGCAGGGGCCTTGTGTTATGAATGTTGAAACTCCTTTGCCTCAAGATGTATGCAAATCACGGGTCTCAGTGCCCAGAAAACGCCCACTGACTGAGGAATGAACATTTCTTCTCCTCTTTTACCCCGAAGTGGCAACCCACCAGTAAGACGAGAGCTTTCACGCGGTTAATGGACTTGATGACTTAAGTCCTTAATGACCTGAAACGGAGCCGACCTTCTTGCTAAGGCAGTAAGGGTCTGCTTCCCCCAACTCTCACCTTGGAATGTGACATTTGGGACGGCAAGAGTGGCGAACTTGTTTCTTGTGTGTTAAGCCGTTGCTCAAGAAATAGTTATTGACATTTCTCCTGGGTAGACAAGGGTCGCTTCAAAACTCACGTCGCGAAGAGCCCGCGGATGGAGCTGCTGGGGAAGTGGGCTCACTGCTGACATCATCTAGTCAAGATGACGTCATCCGGGGGCTGGGGGTCCTCGGTCCAGGGGACTGATGTGAGAAGAGGGATATGTTGACGCGAAGCTGCAGACATGGGACGCTCTCTGCGGTGGCAGAGCCGGGATTGGCGCCGTGTCTCCAGAAGCGGGGGCACCAAGGTCTCCGTTCCTGGGTTAGGGGGTGCAGCACGTGACCTCTGCGGAAGTGCCACAGCGGCCTGGCGATTCTGCGGGAGCATGTTACATTTTACTTTCCGTTTTAATGATGCTTTTGAACAATGAGCCTAGAGCTACTTGGGATCGTCCGGAAGCCACTTTCCCGCGTTATTCCCAGGTCCGCGCTCGTGCCTGGTGCGTGGTCTCGAGAAGTCAGCCCAGCGCCACACGGCAGGCAGCACGCTGCCCCTCGCGCCCCGGTCTCAACCAGAAATCCTCAGCCGGGACCCAACCCAAACCTCGCCTTGGCCTGGAGTATTGTCGCAGAGGGAGATGTCCCTTTCCTAGTTGTTTAACAAGCGGAGACTTCGATTGGACATAATCTAAAAGACCTAGGATTTCAAAGTGAGGCTCCTTTTAATGCAAGAGCAGAGACGTATTTAGTAGTGAGGTCACACAGGTGCACCAACCAGATCCCGAGTCATGTTTGACGTCGACGAGAAAGGTGAGCCGACGGTAGACAGGGGAGCATGGTGGGCAAAGTGAGACCTGCCGCCCGGTTCCCTCACCGGGGCCTGTGCCGGCCGACCCCTCACACCGCACTCGGCCCAGCAGCAGCAGTCGCTTAGCGGACAGTGCAGCGGGCGGCACGGCCACGGGGAAGTTTCCATTAAATGGCACGTTTTGATTTTTCATGATTGCATTTCGGAACACACTTGAAAAATGATCGGGCTGTCAACATAACGGATTGGCAGTTAGAAATAACCAGGCGAACACATAAAAACATAATAAGGGTAAGTGACGGCAATGACAATATTGGTGAGTCAAACAGTGGCCACCAAACCAAACAAGGAAACACGTTCTGGCCAATGACAAGGAACGTGAGGCCACAGGCGCAGTGTCTGCCCTCAAACCCAGAGCCAGTGATTGCGTTCCAGCAAAACGTTGCAGTCCCAATGAATGAATAGCGTTGATTGGGATTTTATTTGTTTCAAGGCCTTTTTTGTAAGTTCTCTGTAAAGGCCAGTTTCTCGTGAAGAAGGCGTTATTACCAGCTTTATGTTTGTACATTTTTAAGAAACATTGTAACGGGAGAATTTGCGAACCGTAGGAACCCGAACCCATGAGAATTATTTTCCTTCTAAAGGAAATTACTGCAGTTTGACTAATATAACCCGAATGGCACTGCAGTCTTTTTGGCGTTTTATCTTCAAATTTTGAAAAACAACATTTTCAGTGTTTTCCTGTGGTTATAAAGGAAACATATGTCCATTGCAAAAACCAATCGCTACATCCAAAGAAGCAAACAGAAAATGAATCACTTATAACTCTACTTCCCACACCATTTTAATGCCATTTAGGGGTTTTCTATAAATATTTACATTAATAAAGCAAAAAATGATATGAAACCATAAATTTCCTTTTATATCTGCTTTTACTGCTTAGATATTCCTGACTGTCACAGGACAGTAACAGGACCCCCCTCTGCTTCAGGGTGTTAGCAGAGAGCAGCACGGCAGTCACGAGGCCTTGGGGGACACAGCAGTGGTAACGGAGTGGCCCTGCTCAGCACTCTGCTTGCCCCCAGCCAGGGGCAGCTGAGCCCAGGGAGGGGCTGCAGGAGGGTGAGCTGGGGTTCCTTTGGGGGGGGCGCTGTGGCTGTGCTGAGCGGCCCCACTCCTGTGTGGGATGGGAGGGGATGCTCCCTGCTCACCTGTGCACACCTGGAGCCAGGTGAGGGTCTTCAAGGGGACCCATTGGGAAGCTGGACCCCGTCTTCTAGAATTTGGGGAGCATGAGGGCTGACTCACACAGAAGTCTCAAGGCCTGGGGCTGTTTTAGGTGGGTGCTATGGGCTGAACTGTGCACCCCCCCAAATTCCTGTGTTGAAGCCCTAACCCCCACATGACAGTAATGGAGACAGAGGATGTTAAGGTTAAATGAGAGCTTCAGGGCGGGGCTCTGACCTGATAAGACTGGTGCCCTCAGAAGAAGAGGAGGAGACACGGAGGTCTCTCTACCACGTGAGGGCCCAGCGAGCAGGTAGCCATCTGCAGGTCAGGGAGAGAGCTCTCCCGGGAATCCGACCTTACAGGCACCCTGGTCTCAGACTTGCAGCCCCCAGAGATGTCTGTTTGTTACGGCAGCCTGAGTCACTAAGACAGCGGGCTTGGGAGGAAGACGCAGAGAGCCTGCAGGGCAGAGGTGAGCGTGCCTGAGGCCTCACCTGCCCAGAGGGGCTTTGTGGAGAGAGATTTCACACACTCACTCTCCATGAGATGGACAGAGAGGGAAGGAGGCAACAGAGCTAGAGAGTGAGGGAGAGGACAGGCGAGGCTTCTCTCCCATCTTTGGTCTCAGGAAGGAATTGTCTCGGGCTCTGGTGACATGGTGGTTTCCTGTCCACTAACACAACAGCCTGAGTGTTCTTTGTTCACATTTCGCAAGTCTAGCCTCACCGCTGTCAGAGGCACGGAGACAACATGCCAACTTGTGGAAGCTTCTGAAAGCCCCTTGTCTTCTAAGAACACCTGTATGTTCCAAGAACTCTTTTCTTTTTCTTTCCCCTAAAATAGAGGGAGGGAAGCATATAACTACAGACATACACGTGGCAGGTGGCCGTTTTCTGAATGTGGCGTGTTCTTTGGAGGGACTGAGCAGCTCTGGACACGGGCGTGAATAATAACTTTTCGCCTGCTCAGATGCCGCGGTTTGGGGAGCTTGGTGCTGCGGTTGACTGGGACGGGAAGCCTCAGCCACTAACCTGCCCAGTCAGCAGCAAGCAGCCCCTCCTCGGTGGGTGGAAGGTGCTGCTGGGCAGCTGGTGGTGGTGGGCGCTCCACGAAGTGAGTTCTGAAGCTGGGATTAAACGTGGGGGTGTGGAGCATCCAGGACGCAAAGCATGGGGGGAGGGGTGGGGAGCGGGGACCTGAGTCTGCTTTTTGTTTTGGCTTTTCAATGAATGAAGAACAAGGGGGTCGCGGGAAGCCGGGAACAGTCAAAGGCTGGAATTTCAGGGAGTCCGAAGGCCTCGGGGGACTGCCTGTCCTTGCGGAGTCTGGGAGGTGGTGCTCCCACGGAGGAGGAGCTCCCACGGAGGAGGAGGTCGGGGGCTCCGTCAGGAGGAGAGGGAGCTCTGTGCCGCGGGCAGCCCCTTTGGGTAGGCAGCCCCCTCGGGTAGGCGCCCGGAGGCTGCCCCCATCAGCTCTGCAACTTCAAGGAAGCTCGGATGCACCAACAGGAAGCCAAGGGGTCCTGGCAGGTGACTTGCTCGCCTCCTGCGAGACTAAGAGCGGCTGCATGTGGCCGAAATGAAAACTGCGTGCACACCTAGCACAGAGGTTGTCCGGGGTCCAACGTGCACGCGCAGGAGTCCAGTCCCGGCTGTGCAGCGGTGGCCCTGGGTGGTGATTCACGAGCTCTGACCTTCAGTCTCCGAGTCTGCAGGAGGGGCACGACCACGCGGACCACGTGGGGTCATCACACATCGGGGGAGCCCGTCTGTGGCTCGGGGCGCACACCCCGCCGGGACAGGCAGCTGCTGAGACTCATTGCCATGGTCACTGAATGAATGAATGATAAGGAACCGAGGTAGCGAGGAGGGCCGCGCTGGTCGATCCCTCATTCCAGGCCCTGGGGAGGGGAGGGATGCCGCGCTGGCTGAGGGCTGTGCCGGGAGAGCATGGGACACACTGACTTGGGAGACAGACCACACGTGCAGTGAAGTGGATCCTCAAAGTCTTTTATGGGAGAAAATAAAGGCTAAGGAATATCTTGCCCTACCCTTTTTCTAGGACCGGATTGATGTTTAGCATTTTATTGTGAATGACTGATTCTGTTACTGTGGATGTCGCCACCAGCCAGCACATTCCCGCCTTTATCAACAGCCAGTGACCAAGGACCCCCGTCCTTAGTGTGAAAAGTACCTTCATCTCGTGGGGAAAAGAGAGACCCACTGGTGACAAATAAAACAGGAAAGAGGAAGAGGAGGAAACTCTAAGGAAGCCGTGAGAAAGGTAACGTAACAGGATGAAAAGCACCCGTGGAGGATGAAACACGGTGCGGGCTGTCTGAGCATCGGAAGGCAGGTTCTCAGAGTCTCCGTACTCTGGAGATTACTAAAAAGTTATTAACAGAAATATTTCAGCAAACCACCGCAGTCAGAGGAGAAACACATTTCCCACATACTGAACGCATCAAAACTGGACATGAGCAGTTGCTTAGACTTGGGATTGAACCCAAGTTCATTAGGCTTAAATGACCTTGGCAAACAAAGCTATATATAAATCACCATCGACTTTGAATATTTAGTAAATACCTAAACACACAAGGTTCCTGACTTTGAAAGGTCTAATTAGCAGAGGAAGAGGAGCTGCTCACGTAGAAGCTTCCGCATCTCTGGAGGATGAACCCCCCAGTGGCCAAGCAGAGAGCCATGGCTGGGTCCCAGGCAGGGGAGCGGGGGTAGGGGCGAGCGGGCTTGGCTGGGAATTAGGATACCCCTGGGCAAGCCAGCTGGGGAGCTGGCTTGTGGCTCTCTATGGAGGCTATCTTCACTTAATCTAAATTATTTTGCAATTCCAGACCTTTCTCTCTTTCTTTATTCATTCTTTGTCAATAAAAGGGAAACCAGGGCTGCAGATTCTCTGGAATTCACTCTCTGTCTGGGCGGTAAACGGCCTTCATTCTCGTCCTTTCCTGGCAGTGCATCCCAGCGACCACTGCTTTTTGACTTCCTTAGGAAATAATCTTCAGCAAGTACAGTCCAGTTCTGCCTTAGCCCCAGAGTTGAGTTGCTCTTGGGATAACGGCAATGCCACCGTCCTGTGTTCCTCGCTAGCCAGGGACCTCCTGCAAAACGGGGTCAGAGTGTGACACCGAAACATTTTCTTAGAGGGACTGTTCACCGTAAACGGCCTTTCCAAAAGCGGGTCTGAGGATGGTGGACGGTCGTCGGCACCTGCCCGTATTTTTGCCGTGTGTAGTGCGCACTGTGTTGCCCAGATTTTTGAGAGAAAAATAAGGATGCACATTGTACATGGGTAGTGCCTGAAATACCTTGTATCTGTTGTCTTTTGTAATATAAAATTCCTTGTACCATAAAATAAATAAAATTCCTTTACAATACAAAAAACGAGTATCTAAACATAAATAAGTAAAAACCTGAATTAAAAAATTAAAACGAAAGTTTTTTTTCCTGAAAGTTTGGGCCTAAAACGAGGGTGTGCGTTAGACCCAGCGAAATACGGTCCTTTCAGCAGAAGACTGCCTCTGCTGTAACGGCCAGTGGCTGTTTTCCTGCTCCTTCGCTCGTCCCTGACTGCAGTCCCCGCCCCCCACCCCGCCAACCTCTCAGCCTGCGCCGGGTACCTACTGGGAGGAGAGCGGCAGAGCGAAGAGCACCGTCATTGTCCTGGTCCCTCTGCGGCGAGCTGGGAGGGCTTCCTTAAGGACCTGAAACTGGACTGGGCTTGGGAAAGCCAACCAGGTCCCTTTCTAGAGGCCGCGGAGGGGATGGGTGGGGTTTTGGGTAGAGGGAACAGTAGCCCTCTACAAGCACAGTGGCCTGGCCTGAGCAGGGGGCGCCCCGTGGCTGAGTGTCGGGGGAAAGGATGGGACATTGGGATGGACCTGGAGGGGTGGCCAGGGGCCTGGGCACCCTGTTCCCCAAGGAGCTATACCTGGGATCTGTCAGCAACGAGGGGCCAGGGCATATTCCAGGCAGAAGAGAGGCATTCCCAGGTGTTGGGAGGGAGTGTTTCAGATGCGAGCTCAGCTCTATGAAGACTAGTCGGGCAGCTACGGCAGTCCTTCAGGTGGGCGGGTGGCGTCACTGAATTATGGCTGCCTTGGTGGGGGAGTAGCTAGGAGAGGTAGGGCCTGAAAGAGTTTCAGGATGGACTGTCCTTGGATGTGGGTCCATTGGGAGCCCTCAGTTTCTGGGTGCAGACACTCTGAGGTGTTGGTGCTGCCAATCAAGTCAGGGTGGGGTGGGGGATGTGGGGGTGACTCCATCCGTCTGGTGTGAGACAGAGAAGCCTGTGGGGGGGGGGGGGCAGGCAGGCTTCCGGGACAGAGGGATAGTTTGGGAGTTGGGCCTGGGAAGAGAGAATATTCACAGGACAGTATGGTCACCACCAAGTCCCCTGCTCTGGCCCTGACCTTAGAGCTGAACCCAGGCCCAGCACCCGAATCTGCACCCTGGGTGAGCCCTCGTTCTCCCCAGTGCTGGAGGTCATTCCTCTCCGCAGCCGGGGCGCCCCCATTCTCGGGCATTTTGAGATCTCCGATGAAGCCCGTGGGGAAATTGGGTGTTGGATGTCCCCATCTATTTCTGGAGTGCCGTTGCAGGCTGGCACCTGTGACATAGAGTTTTACCTGATGATGATGAGTTTGAATTCTGCATGTTAAACAGCTGTGCCCTGGGCATGTGACCCCCCCGCCCCCCCCACACCCCTCGCTCTGAGCAGGTCCAAGGCCTTTCACGCCTCCCAGCCCGCCCCTCCCACCCCGTCGTTGGCTCCGTCCCAGGCTGGCCTGGATTCACCCCCCTAACACAGCCTATGCCCTTGGCTTGGGCTCTGCAGACCTGAATCGCTTTATGTCACAGGCACCATGAAATTTTACCACGAGCAGCAAATGCAGCTGATGTTCGGACAAGGGCTTTAGAGGATGTGTGGAGCTTCCGGCACTGCGCACCCCAGACGTAGTCTCACGGGACTCACGGGGCCGTGCTCTGCTGTGCCATCTGAACAGGACTTGGGAAATAGCTGGAGCTCTGAGCTTTGAGGCGGAAATGCCTCTTGTCACAGCGGAGAATCGGGGAGCGACCAAAGTCGGAGCCTGGGCCTTTTCCGCCGCCAGGCGCACACGCAATGTTCGCGGGGTGCCTCGGGCTGTCAGACCTTGGCCACAACAGCGGGAAGTCCCTGTCCTGTCGTGGGACTCACTGTTGCTTAGGGGAGAGATGCGGGGAAGTGGAATCAGGTCTGTAACCAGAGAATCTACGAAGTGCCAAGGTGGCACACAGGAGGGTGACCAGTGTCCCCGAAGGGAAGGAGGGCTGTCACACAGATGGCTGCATGCTGGAGTCAGGAAGGGGAGAGGAGGAGGAGGAGGAAAACTTCTTCCAGGGAGGAAGAGAAATGGAGTGGGAACAATGGGGGGACCCCGGCTACAAGCTCTGTGAGGGTCTCCCTTAAAGGGGGTGGGCACAGGCTCGGGTGGCGGCCGCAGCTGACAGTCACGACTCACCCAGCCTGCTCTCGAGTTTGTCCAGAAAGGCCAGGTCTTCAGGTTTCACTGGATTCAGGTCCAGGGGGCACCTCAGAGTATCAGGAAAGTCCCAACTTCTCCGGTCCTGGGGTGGCAGCTCTCCGATCCCCATGTCATCTCAAGGAGACAGAAGGTCCAGCAGACTCAGTGAGGGGCAGTTAACATGACCATTTCTTACTCACAACAGAGACAGATCCCCCACTCCCCCCTCATCCTACTCAAGATACTGTTGTTCAAAGTGAATCCTTTCCATTTAAGTTTGAGATTAGTTTTTGGTCAACAAGCAAACGTACCATTTCACATAAATTGCACAGAGACAGGAATGGCCATGTGGTCCCTTTGATTTTGCACCAGGCAGGTCCCTTCCTGCTCTCCGGCTTTGTGACCCTTTATGCCACTGCACGCTGGCACCAGAAGGGACCGATGACCTGATGGCCCTGCTGAGCCATCCAATCTGTCAGAAGGAAATTCAGGACGAGAGGGCGGAACATCTCATGGGGACATAACATTATTTCCCAAGGAAGTAGTTAAGTGGGCACGATGTGAGCACTTCGCAGAGCGCTCTTCATCAACATCTTCCAAGGAAACGGCAGACAGCAGACCACCCACAAAGAGCCTCTACCAGCATGTGGACCGATGCGTCAGTGAGAGTTCTGCCTGTCCAGCGGCGACGTGACCGGCAGCGCCCTAATTCTCTCACCGGGCGAGGATGGCGTCTTCCTGCCATAGAAGCTGCGGCACCAAAAGGAAACAACCGCTTAGAGGAGCAGACGAGCAAAGATCTTTCCAGTTGTCTTTTATTATTTTCAGTGGGCCAAGTAGTGCAGAGTAAGAAATCCGTATAACTTCAAATGGATGTAATTTCTTACAAGTCCGATTAGTTATGCGAATATGTCCTTCGAAGACACAAATTTGATGTATTCCTGATTAACATGATGTATTAATATTAACGTGGTTATTAGGACATATTAATTAAAATGACCCAAGGGCAGCTAGGCTGGGGGAGGAAAGGCATTGTAGGGAGAGATCATGGCTGGGGAGGGCTGTGGCTGGGGAGGGGTGTGGGTTGGGGAGGGCTGTGGGACAGGGCAGAGCACAAGGGATGATGACCCAGAAGACAGCTGGCACAGATCTGTTTAATGTTAAACATGAGGGTCCCCAGGTGGAAGAGAAATTAACTGGAAAAATACTCATTCCAAAGAGCTACGCTTATATATACTTAAGAGATATCCCAGAACGTGCTTTAGGCCTGAAGAGCACCGCGCACTTCAGACATCAAAGTTGGGGAAAACGGTGCCTGGAGCCAGCGAGAGACTGGCTACCAAGTCCCTGATTTATAGAACAGCCTTCAAGGGGCAGAGAAAATCCCGCAGCCGCGTTTGAAGTGACCGCGGTGAAGGGCTCCGGGCGGCGGAAAACACTGACGTCAGGTATTTACGGCCCCAGCAGGCTCGCGGGCGAGGGGAACAGCCTCCGAATGAAGAACACCTGGGAGAGACCCTTCCCGCGGAGCCCAGTGACCAAGCGGCTCAAGCGGCCGAGCTGTGTGTGCGGCTGGGTCACCCGGGGGGGAGGCATCCCTCTTCCAGGTGACCAGGCCGCCTCCCTGCCCGGAGCCTAAGGGACACGACTGGGCGCCGTCTGACTGACTTTACGACCCGCAGACGAAAATGTTGCTGCCTCCCATTCCAGGAAATGAAATCATTACTGAGTTACAGAACGTGCAGACGGCCTTGGATTTTAAAACACTAGAGGTCTAAGACATACACACACACACACGTGTATGCACATATATGTGTATATATACACACGCATTCGGGCGGATGGCAGAGTCGATCACTGGGGAGTGCTTTTCTGGGTTACAGGAAAACAAAAAGGGGAGATGAAACCCAAAGAAAAGGCGGAAACCACTCCGGTTTCAGCTGGTCTCCAGTCCCCGCCCCATGGGCCACCAAGGGCTGATCTCAGGCAAGCCGCGTCCCTCCCTTCCTGCCTCAGCGAGCTCGCCTGTGAACAGGCAGGGCTCTGACGGAGGAGAAGCGGGAAAGTGCAGGCCGAGCCCTGGTCGGGACGCCCACTGCACAGAGAGCCCCACATCCGGGTTTCCCCGTCCCCGTTGTCACCACAGCTTCATTCAGAATGGCAAGGTGACAGAATGTGCTGAGGTTTCCATCGGACGACAGTACCCTAGGGAACGGCAGTTCAGAGTTGTCGGGAGTGTTTTGGAGGACAAGCCCCAAAGATGACCTCCCTCGGACGACAGCAGCTGCGCGGCTGCACGGGAGGGGGCGAGGGCCACAGCCAGATGTCACCTGTCGAATGTCTGGTGGAGGGAACATGGATAAAATCCTACATGAATTGACAAGTCCCCCCGCACCAAGGCTCGCCTCTGAGGGCCATGATGGGACGGCCCACGAGGCGAATCTCACACCGTGGCCGGCGTGAATGCGGATGGCTGGAAGGGTGGGTGTTCGTGGAGCCTGACGCCATCACTGCACGTGGCACCCTCACTCAGCAGCCCCACCTCGAGAGCCTCTGTTACCTGGGCGCTGGAAGTTCAAACGCTAGCTGCCGGTCGGGGATATAAAAGTGGAGTCCGGTCCTCCCCTCCCTCTCTGCCCCTCTTTGACATGGAGCCCTAACCGTGCGTTCAGGCCGTCTGCTGGGCCCCGTGTTTGCAGGCACGCAGCCTGCATGGCCCTGGGCCGCAGCTTGGAAGTGGTATCGAGTCAGAGTGGGGGCCAGCCCGGCTCCCTGCAGTGTGTGGCTCTGTGTGAAGTGGGCAGGTGCTGGGAGGCGCTGCTGCAGCTGAGCCTGCCTGCGGGGCTCCGTGCCTCCTCCTCCCGAGGCTTGGCAGGTGGTGACGGGGACAGACCGTGGCCGAGGTTGAGGTAGTACGAGGGCCCAGCGAGGGCAGCCAGTGCCATGTGGGACCCAGGGCTCAGTGGCAGCCTCATCAGCGAGGGGGCAACTCAGAGCTGCATTCGGAGCTCCAGGCCCACAGGGTGCGGAGGGCTGAGCTGGTGGGAACGCTGGACACCAGGGGCGCCGGCGGCCGGTCTGTGAGCGGACACGGTTGTCTGTTCTGCTAGAGTCTCTGGTCTAACCTGGTGAGCTGCTGCTGGGGCTCGCAGGCCTCCTGCTTTGAACCCTGCTCCGGAGGCGCCTGCACCCGTGAGGGAGTTAACTGGAAATTGTACCTTAGCTTCCTTTCTGAGAAAAATCAAAGGGCAAGACGAGGTGGTTCCGTACCAGCTGAGGTCACCTCTGCATGTCTGACTTCCTAAGCGACTTCAGCCAGGCCACGTGACAGAAGCTTGGAACAAGGTGCCATTCTCTATCTGTGGAAGATGAGTAATTCCGAAGAGGCAAGATGACATGACCCGGCCCCTCTGCCAAGATTTAGAGCGTTTCTTTGTGACATTGTCACCGAGTCATCGAGTCTTAATGGTGACCTGTCAACAGCTGTGGGAGAAAAGTTTATTACCCCTGCTGGGCGCAGAGCCCAGCCCCCAGCCCCGCCCCTGACAACGCTGGGGCTCAGAGCCTGGCTTCCCCTTTGGCCTGCATCCGCGCCTTTCAATCTGCCAGTCACTTCGGCTTGGGGTCAGCAAGTCTCTGCCTCGTCCCTGATGTCGGCTAAACATGAGGTGCTCTGCTCTGTGGTGGCCGGTGGCTTCTGCTTGTGCTGTGTGATTGTTCGGTGGGGGCTTCTCCAGGAAGCTCACCCTTCCCCTGGGGTCCTAGCTTGTCACATCATTTTGGCACCTAAATGGCTCTAACCCTCTAGGTCCCCGAGGATGGCAAATTGGGACAGAAATCCCAGCTGGCAGGCACCCCACCAGGAGGCAGTTTCCTTAGGGTTCCCCCCTCCCTGTGGCCTCGGTCCCCTTCAGCTGCTGGGTCCTCTGGATACAGGACCCTGGGGGATGTGGCGCTGGGGGCCCCTTAGACAGAGGCAGGCAGAGGCTTGAGGACCCCTGTCGGTCCTGTGACGGAGGGCCTGGCAATCCCACTTGCATCCCAGCATCCCTGCCCAGAGACCTCAAGGGCCCAGTGTCAGTGGGACAAGCAGAGCAGCGGCTGCCCTCAGGGCAGGGTCCGAGTCCCACCTCTTTAGTGCCTCTCCCTCCCTGCGCCCTGCAGTGGGCACACCGTGCTCTGGGCCACCCTAGGTGCCCGGGCCTCCCAGGTCCCCTGCCTCTGATGGCCTTTAGTGGCCTTGGGGTCCTGTCCTGTGAGCATTTTCAACTATGACCCCGCTGTACGTCCCGGCCTCTGTCACTCCTGTGTGGCCCAAACCACTCCACACACACCTCCTCTCTGTGTGCCAGAGGGACTAGTACTTGAGGTTTGGGTCAGTTATCTGTGTCCCATGAAGGACCTTGGGGATCTGTGGCCCAGCCCCCCAGCCACCAGGCAGGAAGAGCGAGGGAGGGCCAGGGCGAAAGGAGACCATCCGTTCCCAGGCCCTCTGGGCCCTGACTGCGCCATTTCAACTTCCACTGTGATCTGCTCCTGTTTCCGACCCTGCCTGGCCCCCGTGCCCAGACTGGAGCCCCTCAGGGATAACGGTCCAGCAATTCCCTCTGCAGTGGGGTTCGCAAAGCAAGAGCCCCACAGGCTCAAGTCGAGAGGCACCGTGAAAGCTCAGTGCCTGTAATCAGAACACAGTGAATGGCCTTGACCTCAGGCCACCCACCACGGAGGCTCTTTTGTGGCACCAGACAGTAACTTGCTGCTCGTCCGGGAGCAGGGAGGCGGGCGCAGAGGGCGTGTCATCGGCCTGCGGTTGTCTAGTCGCCCGGCGGCCAGAGCACAGCTCACCGCACCGTGTCTGTGTGAGTCTCATCAGCATCTCGGCTTTCCCGGGCCAGGGCAGAGGCATGGGTGCTGGAGGACGCCAGGGGTGTGGTGGCTGCATGCATTTTCCCACGGCTGGGTGACAACTACCCGAGGAACGGGGGCCAAGGAGGCCCCAAAATGGGCCTGCCCTGGTGCCCTTCACAGGCCTCTCCCTCCCTTCCTTTCCACCGAGAACTTTCTCACGATCCGATTTTCTGTATTATCTGACGAAGACATAGTTTTCCCCTCTGGATTCCCGTCATGCTCGTCCCCAGCAGTCCCTCTCTAGTGACAGAAAGTGCCTGGCTGGCCTTGGGGAGGGCCGCGGGCAGAACTGGCCCCACCGCAGCCTCTCGGGGGTCCTGGTTTTCAAAGCGGCCCCCTCCGTCTCTGTCCCAGCACTGCGTACAGTTCTGCAAACCAGACCCAGCTCCACAGGCAGGGCTGCAGGCAGGGTCAGCACCGGCCTGCAAGCGACTGTGCTGTGCCCACAGTGGCGCGCTCGGGGCACATCGTTCACATGGAATCAGGTGACTCGGGGACCGTCGTTCTCCTTCTGGTTGGTTTGGCCCCGGGTCAGTGAAACCGGTCATTTTTTCAGAGAGAAGTTCAGGGTCTGGGGACTCGTCAAGGCCAAGGCTGTTACTGTGGAAAATCACCCTCGGCTCCCCGGAGGAGTAAACTCAATACAGACGAGGCATCGTTAGCGCGCTCTCAGATAATTGCGTCATTGCCAAGCCATGCGGGGACGAGTTTGCAAACTTGGGCAGGGAAGCTCCTTCCTTGGATGGGATTCTGAAGTGGCCAGCCTCCCGTGGGGGACCTCAGCACGGGCACGGCGTGGGTCAGCGTCAGAGCCCTGGGCCTCGCTCGGTGGCCCCCGCCAGGAGCAGTTTCCCCGCACGAACCAGCGAGGTCTTCCACTGCGGCTGCCGCCCTGGGAGGGTTCATTCCGCAGGCTCTTTATTTATGATCTTAAATAATATTCCCGTTCAATTAGTGGAGAGACAGGCCAGGGTGTGAGGGAGTGGGGATTTAATTAAAGGTCCTCGTGTGCCGATGGATCTTCCAGACCGAGAATCCTGTTACATTGGAGACTCGCCGATTCGCTCAGAGCAGCCCGGTTCCTGGAAGCTGCCCCTACCTCTCCAGCAGCTCTGCTCCGAGCTTCCCCGAAGATGAAGGGGATTAATTGGGGCTCGGGCATCACAATGGCCCATTGTCTGCCAGCATTCTTTCTGCCGACATATGACCTTTCCCTCTCGGCTGAGAGTGTGCATTTTCCCAAACCCTTCAAGAACAATGGCCCTGCGTGAAGCTGACGTTTGCAGGGTGGGACAGAGAGGGGTTTTGTGGCTGGAGGTAGAGGGAAAGGGTGTAAATTCAATTAATCTTTATATTCTCCTGAAACTCATACATTTATTTTGAGGAAGACAGCATTCCGCTGGGTGTTTTATTTTTAAAAGTCTTCATCATGCTAATGTTAAAGGAAATTAAAATAAAAGACTCCAGCCGGGTCCCACCACTCCGACAGATTTAATTATTTTCATTTTCTGTGTCTCCCTATCCCTCATCCACACACATACAAAGTTTCTACTCAGATGTCACCGGGCCTCCCTGGGCTTTTCAAAGCGTTACATTGTGGCGGAGGTCTCTCTCTCCGACAGCCCGGACCACTATGACAGATTCGCAGTGCCGTTAATTTCCTTCAGGCTCCGTTAGGTTTGTCGTCTATCACCGCGTCAGGACATCAATCACGTCCCCGGTGCCTCCGGACGGTGGCCTAACGATCCACTGTTAATGGAAATTGGACCGCGGAGGCCTTTCTCTGCACCTGCAGAGACAAAGCCACCGCGAGGGCTGCCGGTCCTTTGAAACAAGGGCATCCTTCGGATGTGTCCTGCCTGGTGCAGACTCTTTTTTAGATCATGAAAAGGAAGGGTCAGAGAAGTCTGTGGAGACAAAGAGAAATGCCCTGTTCTCCGGGAGTCCGGGGGGTGCAGAGCGATGGTGGACACAGGGGGTTCAGCTCCGGCACGCTGATCTGCAGCCCGCCTCGACGCTTGGCTGGCCGCTGGCCAGGCCGCTGGACGAAGCGAAGCCATCCGCTCAGGTTGCAATGGGCCGGTAGGTGCTGGCTCCTGCTGAGGGCACAGTCCTGGGGGTGGGGGGCAGCAAGGAAGCCTGAGAAAGTGGACTCAGAATCAGGGACCCTGGGTTCGGATTCAGATGCACACACGTAGCCAGTTTATCATATCGGGTTAGTTATGTGACCATCCTGGGTCTTGTTTCTTCGTATTTGAAACAGAAATTACATCAACGTTCATTCCATGAATGTTTACTGGGCACGGCACTAAATGCTGGGAACGTGATGAGGCTTAAGCCTGGGGCAGGGGACACAGATTCGGATCTCACTGTCCGTCTGTAAGACCTGCCGTGTGTTCAGCGGGCTGTGGAAGCCGACCACCACTCGGTGAGAGCCGGTAGCTGGGGCTTGACCTCGTCAGCCCTGTTGGAGAATGAGTTACCCAGCGGGTGACTGGAGGGACCAGCACCCCCAACAGACGGAATAGGACGTACGAAGCCTCCTGCTAAGAGGAAGTGCGGTGACCGGGATGCACAATGGTCAACAGGAAGTGAGTGGGGAGACGCGGCCGAGGGAAGGACCCTGGGTCCGTGTTGGGGGTTTCCTCCCTGAGAGCTGGGGGAGCCGCGGGAGGGTTTAGCAGGGCGTCACGTAAGGAGGTACGGACACTGAATGTCCCTGTGGCTCCGGCGCACAGGTGGTGCTCCCGGGGAGCTAGAGAGGACACAGAGAGACAGGGGGTCCCCAGGGAGCTCAGCCGGCCGGCTCCCCACGAGGGTCCGGCGGCCGGCTCCCCACGAGGGTCCGGCGGCTGGCTCCCCACGAGGGTCGGGCGGCCGGCTCCGTGCCGAGAACAGAGCGCATGCTGAATGAACAGGTTTTTCAGCGAGCGAGTGACCTCGGTGGTCATGGCGGAGAGGAGCAGATGCCGCCGGATTGTGGGAACGTTTAGGGAATATGACGGGTGATGATTCTTGTCTGGTCTGCGGAGGGTGCCGTCCAGGCCACCCTGCCGGTTGTGGCCAGGAGCCACGTCCGGGTTCCACGCTGTTGGCTGACCCACAGTGACCTCCACTGGGGCAACCAGTCCCTGGTGGCTCTGGCCGTGGTTACTTAGGCCACGGAAGCCTAGGCAGCCTGTTCTTCTGCAACCGCAGAAGGACACGGGGAGACAACTCAGTCAGGCACATCTCGGGCCTCTGCATTCATCACGTTTATCCTCCTGGGCCAAGCTGAGTCCAAGGTCAGCGCAGAAGTCACTCTAGAGTCGCCTGAGGCAACAGGAGGGAGGGCTGAGAACAGAAGCCCCACTGTAACCTATCCAGCTATAGGCTGAGTGTCCGTCATTCTCACCTTCTCTCTTTTTGAAGGTTTTATTTATTTATTTTCGGAGAGAGGGGGAGGGAGGGAGATAGAGAGGGAGAGAAATATCAGTTTGTGGCTGCCTCTCATGTGCCCCCTACTGGGGACCTGGCCCACAACCCAGCCAAGTGCCCTGACTGGGAATCGACTGGCAACCCTCTGGTTCGCAGCCCATGCTCAGTCCACTGAGCCACACCAGCCAGTGCCATTCTCACCCTCCCTTAAAAAACAGAAGTCAAACAGTTTATTTTTTTCTTCTAGGTCTCTCCTGTCCCCTTCCCGTGTTCCCCAGCTGTCAGCTGGCCAACTTAAAATTAACACCCCGTCCTGACAAAGCCTCCAGATGTGGCGAGTTGTTTCTGATCCAGATCCCACCCACGATATATTTGACCTTGAATGTTGTACGAGTTTATCCTCTGGGGCCACGAACTCTATCCCTTTCATCAGTGCTTCCCCGTGGATCTCCTGTGGGCCGCAGCGTCCTCCTGAGTCAAGGTCTTCGGGACTGCTACATAAACACCCCCATCCCCAAGCGTTCACTTTCAGCCCGTCGATCTCCCTCCAGAATGCCCAACGCTGATGTTCTCAGTGCCGATTTCACAGAAAGCCCGAGGGCTCTCTACTGCCCCTCCCCCAGGCGAGGATGACGGAATCAGCTCCAGAGGGCCTGGAAGAACCCTCCCACCCCACAAACAAGGAATGTATACGTGGAAAGAAGCTCTCCATAGAAAATGAGCCTACGTGCCACGAACTGGCCTTCTGTTTGATTTGTAATGTAGAAGTGTTTATTCTGTCAGTGGTACGTGCCTCCAGTAGAGAACACCACCTTTGGAGCGAAGGGTTCCATTTTGAATTTCCAGGAGCTCGAACTCAGGAGGAGATGCAGGGGCCAGGAACCAGCCTCCAGGGCCGCGGGGGACTGGCGGGCCGCCCCACCTGGCTGATGCAGACCAGTTGTGTAATAAAGCTGAAGCCTCTTAAGGGTTTCACAGTATTCCTGCTCCTTACTTTGAACTGCGCTACAAAAATCCATTTCCCGACTGGAACTTGGCTCCGGAGCTTTCCGTTTGAAAGGCTAGCGTCGCTGTGGGCCGCCTCTCTCCCCAAGTGGAAAATAACGTTCTGTTTGATGTCTAGTGGGATCTGTGACCAAGAATGAGAGAGTGAGAAGAAAGAAAACGCTTTTGAGCAAGTGAACGTAAGCTTTTTGCTTTCATTCGGAATTCTTTTGATGCTTAAATATCACCTGCCAAGACTTCCTGGTTTCTATGCACTTAATGGACATCTTCGAGCTGGCTTTGACATTTAAGAGGGCCTGGTCCTGACGGGCAGAGCGTTAATAGAGCCACAGTATGGGAACATGGGTTGTTTCATAAAATGTTGCGGGGGGTCCACTCTTTTCTTCCTTAATGCAGTTGTGCGATCTGGCAATTTCCTGTCAGTTCTGAGCACCCTCCCCTCCTCCACATCATGCACACACCCCCCCAAGAGGCAAGGAGATGTTGAGGTTCGCCCCCTGCTCTCCACTGTGATGGACGGGTGGGCGTGGGCATCTGCTCGCCTTGGATCTGTGTTCACGCGGCAGATTCACTTTACAGTGCTACACTGTGTACTTGCCCCAAGCTCCCACCCGATCTTTTACGTTACACCTCATGGCTACAAACTATTCCGTCAAGTTAAAGTGCTCGAGGTTAGTTATTTACTTCTCTGTTACTGAGCATTTAAGTTGTTATTTTCTTCCTCTAAAAAACCTTATGTTGACAATTGCCTTTTAAAACATAGCTTGTATCTTCTCTTTAGCCATTTCCTTTAAAGTCTCCTTCTGGATGCAGGGCTGTAAGTGGGGAAAGTGGGCTCAGGCTGGAGTTGCTGTGATTGGCCGTCTGCCGAGGGCGCGTCCTGGTGGACAGTGTTACCCACCGGACATCGCCCCCGTGTGCACTCGGACACGCGCGTGCCTGCCGCCTTGGTCCCCTAGCAACACAGGGGTCATGCAAACTGTTTTTCTGATTTAAGCTGAGAGTCGTGCTCCACATTTACTTTTATATTTGCCGCTTTATCCGGTGTGGGTTTATTATGTTCACTTGCTCTTCTGTGCGTAGTTTTGGTGCACGGCCTTGATTCATTTTCTTATGAGGGTCTTTAAGTCCTTCCAAATATGAGTGAATATTTTCACAGGGTGTTCATCAGTGTTAATTTTATGCGTTGATGTAATTCATATAAACATTTTATTTTACATATTCCTGCTGATTTTTTCTCTATGAATATGCTTGTAATAATTGAATCTTTATTGGGGAATTCTGGTATAAAGTATGAATATAAATTAGTTTTTCTCCAAATTGCTAGCAGATTATCCTGTTATTTATACCATAATTCGTCTCAGTCCCATCACTTTCGGAAGGCTGTGTGATGTTGTGCTATACTGGGTGTATTCTGCTATGCTTATTCTATTCATTTCTATTTCTACTTCTTATAACAATTCCACTTGGCTTCTTATTATTATTACAGGAGCTAATATTCTGGTTTATAAGGATGCTAAGCTTCAGTTCACTTTTCTCTGTTTAGAATATTCTTTAATATACGCACACGGGGAAGACCCCTGGCCTGGTGGAACAGGAAGCTTGTATAATGCGGGACTCTCTTAAACGCAGTAGAGAGAAAGAAGGAGCTCATACCCTTTGCAACAGCATGGATGGAACTGGAGAGCATTATGCTAAGTGAAATAAGCCAGGCGGCGAGGGACAAATACTATACGATCTCACCTTTAACTGGAATATAATCAACAAAAGAAAAAAGCAAACAAAATATAACCAGAGACACTGAAGCTAAGAACAATCTAGCCAGAGGGGAGTGGGGAGGGGACAGTGAGGAGAGGGGTTTTCAGGAACTACCATAAAGGACACGTGGACAAAATCAAGGGGGAGGAGGGAGGTAGGTTTGGCTGGGGTAGGGTGGAGGGGTGGGGAGGAAATGCAGACCACTGTAATCGAACAACAATAAAAATAAAAAAGAAAGTAAAAAAATTTTTTTAAAAAGAAAAGAAAAGTGGGACAAAGTCGCAAGCATGAAACACTCAGCTCCCCCTGCGCAGGGGCAGCGCGCCCGAGCAGCTCTGGGCCTTCTGCCCCCCGGCCTCGTGGGAAGTCCATCCCGTCCCCCCGACACCGCTGTGCTCGGGAATTTATCGTCATTTGGCAGAGTTGTAAGCAAAGGGTTCTCCCTTTAACTGGAATCCCATTATTCCTGTGAAGCAGAACACACCGTCTCTCCACTTTGTCTTCTTTTTAAAAATGTCTTATCAATGTCTTTATAATGTGGTTCACTCATCCGGTAACGGTGTTTTGAGCACCTCTTCTGTGATTTTGCAAGGTGTTTTGTGATGACACCACATGGAGGTAATTCTATTTATTATTATTTCAAGTCATTGAGATTTTATGAATAGGATCTTGAATTTCACAAACACTTTATTTGTTTGTTTTCCATGACTAATGACTTTCCTGCTTTTCTTTCTTCTGTATATTTTTCTTTTCTTTTTTTTTTACAAGGATTTTATTTATTTATTTCTAGAGAGAGGGGAAGGGAGGGAGAAAGAGAGGGAGAGAAACATCAATGTGTGGTTGCCTCTCATGCGCCCCCTACTGGGAACCTGGACTGCAACCTAGGCAAGTGCCCTGACTGGGAATCAAACCAGCGACCCTTTCGTTCGCAGGCCAGCACTCAGCCCACTGAGCTACCAGCCAGGGCAACCCCATCTCGTCTTTAAAGGCTCTATGTCCAAACACAGTCACAGTTGGAGGTGCTGGGGGGTCTGGACTCCAAGGCAGGAATTTTGGGAGCAACAGCCCTACGCAGAGGCCATATCCTACACACTTGCCCTACAGTCACGCCAGTGGTCACTCTGAGCAGCCACGGGGGCTCCCAGTCACGTGGAAAATCCATCTCAAGAACGGAGATGGGTAAGTCGGGCTCTCGGAACTCAGCAGCAGTGTTTCTTAAGATTACCCAGCCACTCTTCAGCCTCAGGTCGGCAGTCCTTGCTAATGGGTCGGTGGTAGAAATTTTGCTTTCTAAATGGGCTGATGGACTTCTCCCAGCTCTGAATGTGGCGCCTACCGACAGTCACAGCAGGGCCCACTGCTGATGTCCCGGAGTGGCTTGTGCTTTGGGGTGGGAGCAGGAAGTCCTGGGCATCATGGGAGGCTCGGCAGCCTCCCTGGCCCCTCACCCGAGAGGCCAGCAGCACCCCCCCCCCCAAGTTATAGCCCCCCAAAATGTCTCCGGACATTATTGCTCAGTGTCCCCTGGTGGGAAGGGGGGCTGGCCCCCAGTGGAGAGCCACCGAGTAAAAGCGTGATGCTCCTTCACACTGGCACATGCGCCATGTAGGGTGTCACCTACGTGGGTGACACCTCCAGTCCTGGGTGAGTGGATGAACTTGATTCTGACCTTCATGTGAATTGGCAATGGTGTGGCTGCACCCCAGGGTGCCTGTATTGCTCAGTGGCCCAGGAGGAGACTGATAGCCCATTATAATGGGGTAACAGGGCAGCCTGGGGACCATCACAGCGTCCAGGCAGGGCTGAGGGAGACCGAGGAGTGACAGCACGTGGGGCCTGGCCCTGGCTGGGAGTGCGATAGTGCCCCCTCCTGAAGGGTCAGAGAGAGAGCAGGTCCCTCGCCCGAGTGGCTGTATGGGAAAGCTGTCTGAGCTGAGCAGTGGCCCTGAGGACAGGCCAACAGGCTTTGGGTCGCCATCTGGCCCAGAGGACCAGGACAGCAACAGTGCCCCATCTACACCGCCCTTTCACCATCCTGGGACCCACCGTCCCCCTCCGTTGGCCGAGCCAACAGGAAGTCGCAGGCGGAACAGCCTGTTCCCACAGACCAATCTGGTTCCTTTCTGGACTCATTGTCTCCAAATTACTCCCAAGCCCTCCCGCATTGTTTATTTTGTCTTCTTTTCCCTAAGTGGATGCTTATTGGTCATATATTGAATCTTATATGTAATAATATTGTCTTTGTTTATTACCAGGTACCTCTATATGTCGTTTCAAAAACTAGTTCCTCCTTATTTTAATTTATGCTTTACAATGGGGTTTAATAGCTCATGGAGCGAGTGGGACGCCTTTTGCCGGTCAGGTTATAACTTCCCCAGAAAGCATCTTCGCTGACAAACAGCCAAACCCTTCTGATTGCACGAGCAGGCCGCCTGGCCCCGACCAGGAATTCGGCCCACCTGAGCCCTCGGCAAGGTGGCTGAGCCTTGCTTTCCCTCTTGTTCACAACCGAAGTTTCCCTGAAAATCGTTCCTCCGCATGTTGCTGGCCTGATGTATTTCCTCGTGGTTCATATGTCGCGCAGCTCCCTTTCCAAACGGGAACGTCCGAGACGTTAAATCGGGCACACAGCACGCACTTTTCCTTCCAGACCGGACATCCCGAGCAGAGCCAAGGCATCGTGTGCGCTCCGACAGGTCCCGAGTCTTCCTGGAGCGATGCCGCTGTGTCGGGGGGAACCTCCTCCTCTGCCCCGGCGCACACCACTCGCTCGGGGTTCACACTTTGTGTTGAATGGGGAACAATTAGAGTCCGTATCTGCAAGGAAAAGTAAGATGCTGAATATCTGGCGTTCCTGAGGACCCTTTGGGACGCTTCAAATGTACAACATCTGGGGGGGAATAACGGGTAATAAAGCCCAATAAAGTCCTCCATGCTTAGCCTCCTCTTAATAACCTGTCTACGGATCTTTTAAATGTCCGGCACAAATACTAGCAATAAAGTTTCAAAACCACAGGCATCGTGAGCTTGTGCGGGCTGAGACTGACTCTGCTGAGGAACACCGAAAGGGGCGTGATGGGAAACTCCCGGCGAGAGGAGTGTTCACCACGGTGCGCGGGGACATGCCGAACGAGGCCTGTGGGCGTTCCGAACGCCCAGATCTGACCGGGTGATTTGTGCTGCCTCTCGAAGCCGCACTGCGCATGGGAGGGTCGCGGCGAGTCCATGCCAACTGGAACCAGGAGAAATGGCAAACGAGTCAGCTTTCCACTTTGCTAACTTTTTTTTTTTTTCATTTTAAGTGTGTTTGGGTGTTGCATGCTTTTTAAATGTACTAAATGATACTCCTGAGAATTCCACCAATGCAGCAAGTAGGACAAGACCATAATTTATTTGGGAAATGGACCAGAACAAAAATACAGTTCTGGAAAAGGTGAAGAATGACTTTCTCCTCCTCCTCCTCCATTCGCCGAATAAGGCTGTGGACTTGGCCAGGGCAGGAAAAACACGCATTGATGAATTAGGTGTTACGAGCACCCCTGCCATGTTAGGTGGGGGACCCGTGGCATGCTTTCCCCTAATTACCTGTCATCCCTCTCTCCTTGGGGATGTCAGGAAGCTGTCCAGAGAAATAATTGCGTCTTTTGATGGGTGGGTCAAGACCCTTTTCAAACGCTCTGGAAGAAAGAATAAAATACTGCCATCAAATATCTGTCTCGCCGACACCCTTACCGTTTGCTCTCCCCGCACTCTGACCGTGCCAACAGGGGGCACGTGTGTGGCAGCCGTGTGTCACCTGCAGCTGGGGGTGTTAACGGGAATAAAAAGTAGAAACACGTGGCCTCTTTCTCAAAGACCCGTGAAGAGACAAGTCTTCCTCAGTCACAATCAGCCGGGAATAGGAGCTAGCCCTTGTGTTTACGGAAGTAAAAACTACAGAGGGTCTGGGCTATTGTTTCTCTTCTAAGGCCCGGCCCCGCTTTGGGCTCAGCACAGTGTTGCCGGTAACAGGAGGCAGGCGCCACCCCGAAGCGGGTCAGAGATGGGCACTGAGGCCCCTCTGAAGGAACCACGGCTCCGTCGGGGGTCAGGGCCAACAAACCCTGACATCAGGAAGGCTTCCAGGAGGTTAGAGAAGGGGCTGTGGGTGGGGAAGCCACCAGGGACACCAACAGGAGGCCTTAGGCACGGTTATGAAATTCTCCACCCCACGCTGCTCCCAACAGTACTGCACCCAGGAAGCTGCTTTGGCACCAAGTTCCCGGCGTGACAGAGGACTGGAGGTGAGGCGGAGGTGGGCAGGGGTCCTGGCAATGCTGTGGGACTCCCAGGGGTCCTGCTTCTGGCAGGGCAGAGCTGGTAAAGATCCCAGTGGGCTCTCAGTGAGGGCCACACCCTGGCATCGCAGGGCCTCTGGCAGAGGCCGCCCTACCCCCACCCCCAGCTGGGGGCCCGTGGGCCCTCAGCATGTACAGCATCAGGGGTGAGAAGACACAGGTTCTGCTCTCTCTGTGCTACTGCCTGGGGCTGAAAGGGCTTGGCAGGACTCCTGGATGATCACGTCCCTCCCCGAGCAGCCAGCAAGCAGGAAATCGTGAGGTACCCGAACAGCACCATGGTTCGGAGGAAGGGGCTCAGTGGGAGGAAGTCCCCTGCCCCATGCAGATGACCTGCTTCCGAAACTGGAGGACAGCTCTGGGACAGCCACCCAGCACCTGGAGGACCTCTGGGGACGCGCTCCAGAGAGGAGAGAACGATGCCCGTTTGGCTGTTTTCAACCAGAGGGGTTAGCAGAGTGGCCCCTGCAGAGAGCTGAACATTGATTGCTTTTAAAATTAGGGGAGGAAACTGAAGCTGTTTGCATTTTGGACTTTTGCTTCATAGGCCTGCACTCAGTCCACTGAGCTACACCAGCCAGGGCCATTTTGGACTTTTGGAAGAGAAGCACATAATTAGACATATCTTTGTGAGGATTTAAAAATTCTAGAAACACCGGTAATTTGCCAAAACCGAACAAGACGAGCAGACCGACACTCCGTCTCCTTCTCCAACCAATCGGGGGAGCGCCAGCTTCCCCGTTGAGATGGGAAATGGGGGTCCCAGCGTCTGACACCACCAAGTGTTGTCCCTTCCTGCAGCCGCGTGTCACTCAGAACTGGAAGGGCTCTCGTTCCTGGCAGAGACGATCTCCTGGAAACTGGGTGGGGATCAGATACGGGGCGACAGTGGGGAGATGCAGTTCAAAACCAGCTGCGTGAAAACACTGGTAACTGGGTCGTATGACCTAACACAAGAGCGAAAAAGTACTGTGCTACGAGGGGATGGTCTGTTACATAAAAATAATTTAATGATACTAATCTGCATTTTAAATTCCCAACGACTTCAACAAAGTCTTGGGAGGGAATTACGGCAAAAGAAAAGAAAAAACACATAACACACTACGAACCAGCCCTTTCATCCCGTGTGGAGGAGCGAGGAGATGCCGTGCACCACGGTTGGTCACAAAGTTAAATCGTTACCATAGTTTTGAATTGTGTTATGAACTGAGCCATTATTGCCGTTTTAAACAAACAGTAAATACATAAATCATGAAGAGACACGAAGGCAAGAATAGCTCTAGCAATACGGAGAAAAGCTGGAAGGGACATAAATTGGAAACATGAGGGAAACATAAAAAATAGATATCGTAAATGAAGATGACAGAATTAAAACCAAGGAAAGCAAAACAAATTAAGAAGATAAAATAAAACCAAGGAGATCAGTCAACATGGCAAAGTAAACACGTCAAACTATCTTATTAGAGGCAAACCCTATATACAAACGTACGAGGTCTGTCCAGAAGGTCTCCAGCCGCGCTCCACGAAAAACAGGCATTTGCGGAAGAAGATACAAGACACAAGAAACATTGTACACAGGACAATGACGCCTCAGTCCCCTTCAAAGTAGGACCTCACCCAGCTCTCCCAATCGCCATCAGCTGTCCCGTTGTATTTTCCCGAATCTCATCAATGGTCTGAGTCTCTTCCCTTTCAAAGGTGATTTTAGTTTGGGGAAAAGCCAGAAGTCACAGGGCGCCAAATCTGGGCTGTGGGGGGCGGAGTCACCTGGGCCATCTGATGTTTCACAAAAACTCTGCATGAGACGTGAGGCCCGAGCAGGCGCGTTGTAGTGATGAAGCTGCCAATCACCAGCTGCCCATAGCTGCGGCCTTCAAATCATACAAATAGTTTCCACAGAGGGATGTTCGAGCTTCGCGCAAAGTTTGATGCAGATCCGTTGCTCTTCTCACTCAGCCATTTTGAATGTGACGGCCACACAGCACACATGCTCACTCAACGGAGACTACCACCCCCACCGACCAGTACAGTGAAGTTGTTCTTGTTCACACACGCGCATCCCAGTCCACTCTCCTTGGCTGCCAGGTGACATCGATGTCGTGCAAACTGTTCTCGTTATATTAACAATGGCTGGACTTTTTCCAGACAGACCTCATATAGCTCCTTCCAAAGTATCTTTTAAAACACAACCATGTTAAGGAAGATTCTTGGGGAAAGGGCTTCCTGACACCTATGAGACAGAGAGAAACCTGCAGAAAAGCACCTATCCACCCACCCACCTGCTCACACACCCACCTGCTCACCCACCCACCCGCCCATCCGTCCTTCACTTGGCCAGTACGTCCTGAGCGTCCAGGAGACATGAGGTGGCTGTGGGTTCCCGACGGTGAGTGAGACACTGTGGCAGCTCTCCAGAAGGTGACGTTCTGCAGAGGAATAAGGTCGTGGGTAGAGGCGGTCACTCTCTGAGGGACACAGACTGTGAAGGGGAAACCAGGGAGCCCAAGCCGCCGTGGCCCCCAGGGGTGACATCAGCTTGAAGCAGACGGTGGCATCCTCCAGTGAGCGCTCACGAATTTCACAAGGAAACAAAGCAGACTATGTAACGGCCGTGTACTTCAAGCGTAACCCAGTCTATGCGCATTTCAGCTCCTATCGTGAATTTGTTCTTCCCCTGACAGGGGCCGCCTTCCAGACGGGACGCTGGCAACTCATGTGCCCCGAGCCCACTTCGCCCCCCTGCGTGATGCCTGGGAGCTGCTTGAACACAGCAGGGCTCTGCGCTGCACATGGGAGCTTTTCCTGCAGCAGGACGGTATAGAAAGATCAATGAAAATGAGAATTCAAGAAATCAATCTGCATGGAACAGGAAATTAAAGCATCGCCCTGTCTGGGGTGCAGCTGGAAGCAAGCATCTGCTTTCAGCTATTTTCACAACTGGCCGGCTGTTCCCCCAGGCCGGAAGTTTTCCCCAGTCAATGAGAGATTGCTAATAATTGTGCACATTTCAGAACCTCTCGGGACGACCCTGAGAAAATCATGACTTTTTACATGCCACACGTTTGTGTAAACGAGCTACGTTTATTCGTGTTGGGGCCTGTCTTTGGTCGGGCTCCCCCAGAGGCTGACCTGGTGACCAAGATGTGAGTGCAAGTCATAAGCTTTGGAGGGGACCCTAAAAATCAGTGTTTGGCCAAGCCTGGGTCTGCGGCCCGTGGGGGCCCTCGGGCGGGGGGTCAGCAGGGTCTTGCCATGAGAAGCCATGGGCGTGACCATGAACAGAGGCTGCCAGGTGATGCTGGGGGGCTCTGCTGCACAGCTGTGCCTCCACTCTCCCTCGTTACCCTCTGCTACTGCTGCCAACCTGTCTTTGCTAAGTCTGTGCTTTGCATCCTATTCGGCTGCACCAGTGTGACCTCACTCTGTCACACTCGCCCTCCCTTCCCTCCCCCCGTCTGCACCTGCTTGCTGAGTGCACACTCACTGTAGTTTCGGTGATGGCAGAGGACCGGGCATTTGCCGAACAGGGCCTTCCCCAGGCTGCACGGGCAGGTGCTGGGAGACAGAGAAGCATGAGAGACAGTGAAGCTCCACAGGAGCTTCCGGAACCCCAGAGGGAGTGTCCCGCCAAGGCAGTGCGCCCGAGGGTGGCATGCTGGGAGCGCGAAAGGTGCTGGTAAAACTTGCGGTTTGGCGACTGCAGCAGGTGGCCGGGACTTGTCGCACTGTGAGAACGCTGGGTCGCTCCACGTTTCCATTGCTTTCCCGGAGAGGAAGCAAGAAGGCAAGGGACCTTTGCTGCAGAGAGGTCGGGCCATAGTGCCTGCTCTCCCAATGGCTTTTCCAGGTGGGATTCCCGCCCTGTGTAGGCAGTTTGAGGAAGCTTGGGGACGACGTATGGCAGACATGTTGTTCAAACCGCAGAAAGGCCACTGTCCCCTCTTCTCAATCCTGGTCCTTCTGAGAGAACCTCCCCCCGAATAGCCTGCACGTTGCCCGTCATCTGGCCCACGGAAAGCCCTTCGCCGACCTCTGTGCATTGCTTGAACTCACACTTCACGGAAACGGTTAGCCCCGGGGGCGTATTACACTGGTGGTCTCAGGCCGCGCTCGAATCCTGCACAATCCGCGTCTCCTCGGGTGGCCCCAGGATTCACGAGTTTAGGCCCTTCCCGCGCAGCACGCTGGCCTTTCTGTGAGCTGGGAGAAGGGATCCATCCATCCAGCTTTCCATCCATCTATCCTCCCATCCATCCCTGCCTCCCACCCACTCAAACATTTATTCCTTCAAAAAATATTCACCAAGCCCTACAATGGGCCAGGCAGAGTGGACAGGACAGAGAAGCCTGCCTTCAGAATGCCGCCCCTCCGGGAGGGAGACAGCAGAGGGCAGAGACAATCAGACAGGCCTGCTGTGTCGTCCCTCAGCGGTGCTAAGCACCACGGGGGCCCTGGAGCAGAGGCAAGGGACGGGGAGCGGGAATGGGCACTGAAGTCTCAACCGGAGAGGTTGGCAGGGTCCCCGAGGTGGTGGTGCTCGCCTTGGAGACTCACTTAGGAGGAGAGGGAGCTGGCCACACAGAGGCTCATGGGGACGGTGCATCGCTGGGGGACCAGCTGTGCAGCTGGGTGGGGGCACATCAGGCAGGCCAGACACGCAGGCTCCGGGGCCCCTGGAAGACTGGGGTTTGCTCTGGTTGGGTGAGATCCCTTAGGGGTTGGGGCTGAGCAGCCTTAGTATTCGACCCGGGTTTTAACGGGATCACTCGGGCTGCTCTGCTTGGGGTAACAGAGGGGCTGAGATGGAGGCACAGAGCCTGGTCAGAAGGCAACTTCCTGGTGAAAGACATGAGTGGGCTACGGGCCATGTCCCCACGACCCTCAGGGACAGCGTTGGCCAAACGTGCTCGACCAGCGCACTGCCATTGCCGGGTGGGGGGTGGGGGATCAGCAGTGGGTGGGGCGAGTGCCAGGATTCTGGGTCTGTTCGGAAGGCCAGGCCAACAGTGCCCTTGACACTGGGGGCAGATCATCTCTCACAGCGTCCCCAAGGGGCTCCTCGCCCAGAGCAGGCCCAGGGCAGAACTTTCCTCTCTGTTCTCAAGAACCAGTGGACTGGCACCAGCTGTCCCTCCAGTTCTGTCGTAGGTCACGGATCTCCCAAGAGCCCAGGGAAGACAGAGGGGAAAGTGATCCCGGAGAGACCTCTGGGCAGAAGGTGCCCATTAATAGAATGTCCCAGGTGGTCCAGGACATTGTAGGAATTTGTGTTTTGCAAAGGGAGAAATACTTTGTGTCTTTGATGGATTTTCTATTTTACAAACAATTAATGATGTTGCAAGAAATCAATCTCTCTAATGGCAAAAAGCATCTACGCTTTGCCGCCTGGGAGCGGCAGTGTTACTGAAGAGCCGCTCTCCCTCAGGCGGCTGTGCTTCTCGGTGCCGGGAGCGGGAGGGCTGGCCGAGTGCAGGGACCCCGGCGACTCGCGGAGGGAGTGGGACGTGCTAACACCTGTGGATATGGAGCGAAAATGTCTCCGCTTGACCAGGTGGATTCTCAGTCAGAAAGGGATTAGACGAAAACAATACAACGAGCACGAACCGGCGACCTCCACCCCTCCGAGCAGCCAGCATTTTCTGCGGAGCATCCTGCCACAGAATTTTCAGACCACGGGCAGAGGTGCGCTTGGCCCCATTCCCATGTCCCTGCGGCCGGACCCTGTCCTCGGTGTCAGGGGTGGGCCCACGAGCTGCCCGCCATTCCCTATCTGGGCAGGCCGCATTGCCAGAAAGTTCTTCTGTGAATCAGCAGTCTGCTCTCCTGCGATTTCCCCATCGGCCTGGTCTGCCCTCCGAACTGCGGAGAATGTGCGCAGCTCCTCGTTCAAAGGGACGAAGACGGCTAACAGATCACCACTCAAATTTCACTTGTCCCCATCCCGACTTTGCCGTCCCTTCATCTGCTGCGGTGACCCGGGGACTTCGGAAGGGAGTCGAGCTTACCAGAGCGAATATCTAAGGTTCATTTTTCTGACACAGCCACAGCCAAACCTTCCCGTCCAGCCTGGTCTCCCGACGTGGCCTTCTGAGCACGTGGCCCCTCCTGCCGCAGGCAGCAGAGGTGGGGTCACTTGAGGGGAAAATTCCACTTGTTTGAAAACAACAACGAAAGGGCTAACACTTGGCTCACCCCCGCTCAGATGCTCGGGCCCTGATGGAAGAGAAAGCCCAGCATCCGGAATCCACCAGGGTCTGGAAGGAATCTCTCAAGAGAGGATGGCTTGATTGTACAATTTTAACTGCCTTTGTCATCATTTTCCTGCCAGGCCTAACCTTTCACAAATGTGCTTTTAATTAAGCCAGAGCTTTGCTTGTCCCTCGTCCCGCCCTCTTGTTTCCAGGGGCCGTGCCAAATAGTCTCAGGCAGCTTCGAAAATGAACATGGGGCCTGCTGGTCAGGGGTGGGGAGGGGGCTCCGATGGGAGGGGGTGCCCTCTGCTTCCCTTTGCTGGTCGGCAGGCTGAGGTCTGCGTCCTGGGGTGCCTTTGGGGCGAGGCCACCCACAGGGTCACAGAACGACCTGGCTGGGTGCTGTGCATTCCGAGGCCTGCCCCATGGCCGGCTCACCCCGCCCTGGAGGGACGTAGAGGACATGTCTCCGGGTGAAGAGTGGTCAACAAGGAAGCTGTGTCCTGGGCTCCAGAGGACACAGCTGGTCGTGGCAAACGGCTGCTGTCCCAGAGGCAGCTCAACAGAGGGTGTCTTCCTCCGAAATTAGAGAGAAAGAGAGAGCTGTAGAAACAGCAGGTGAGCCGAGGAGGAGGAGGGCGCCCAGGCCACAAGCCCGCCGATCTGCCTGAGAGCCAGCGCGGCCATGGTGTCCAAAGCGTTGTTGATGTTATGGTGGCAGTGGTCACACGGGGCCAGGTGGCATTTCTCTGCTGAAATAAACAGTGCGGCCTTTTCTAAGGGGCAGCTGTGTTGGGACTTTCTTCTAGCCAAACACCCAGGCCTGGAGCCCCCCTCGGCAAGGGCCAGCCCTGCTTTCTTCCAAGGTGGGTGTTCACTCTGAACGTGGACGGACATCTGTCCCTTTCAGGTGCCACGAGCACTCCCTGACTGCCTGACAAACACAGCCTGTGAGCCAGAGCCCAGGACGGGGCCTACGCCCAGGCGCCAGAAAGCCCGAATCTCTCAGCACGTTGGTCTCCAACTGGACTTGCAAAGGGGGCGGTCACATTGTGTCCTGTGCCTCAGGGAGGTGACCTGCTCCATATCGCCTGCCCGCGGGCTGGCAGGGCTCGGCTGCCTGCCTGGATGCCAAGCCCTCCCTCGTGTCTAACATGTCGGGAGCCTTCGTGGCCTCCTCGGGCCGGCCGGCTGAGCCCACCCGTCCAGGCTGTGCTGAGCAGTAGCGGCAGGCTCGGTCGCTTCTGAGGTTTTAGGACTGAGTCTCCCTTGTCCGTTCACCTGAGGAAGAGATTCCAGGGCCCCTGGCGGGAGGCACGCCCTTCCTGGACGGGCTGGTGTGGGGGAGGAAGCTGGAGGGAGGGGCACTTTCCCATCTTCAGCCTCAGTTTCTGCACCTGTTTGGGCTCCCTCAGCTTTTATTCGGCACCCAGGCGGGTGGGAGGGCAGCCCTGCCTGCTGTCCCTGCATTGCCCCTCCGCCCCGGACTCTCGGCTGCTGACTGGGAGATGGGCCTCGCCCCCCGCTTGCTGAAGGGCTCAGGTAAGGGCTGTGCCGCAGCAGGTATGTAGGCATCACTCAGGGGTGATGTCAGACTTCTTGAAGGGGTGGGGGCCCAGCCCCTCATCTTCCAGAATTGCTCGGAGAACACAAGAGGTCACCTTTTCCTAGGACAGGGACGGAGTCACCTGTCTCCCTCGGAGGGCCAGACCCAGTTCCGCGTGCAGATAACCCAGGGATGGGTGTTGGCCAACTTTGGTCACCTCACCTGCACACACCTCACCTGCACACGTGGGTCACCTCACCTGCACACACCTCACCTGCACACGTGGGTCACCTCACCTGCACACACCTCACCCACACACGTGGGCCTCCCTCTGTAGCTGTCCCTACAGCAGCTGGGCCCTCAGTGAGTGTCCCACGGGGTGGGTTTGTCCAGGGGCTCTTAGTTACCCAACTCATGTCTACCGAACGGGAGCCTGCCCACCGCACGGTGCCACAACATGCTGGGACGGCCTTAGAGCGTGCCCACCGATGTCACTAGAGAGTGCCCCAAAGCTAATGTGTCCACCCCCCCCCCCCACGGTAGCGACAGGCTTTGTTTCCTAGGATCTGGACGCAGCTGCCCCTGCAAATGAGTGAAGAGCTGGGTGGGCAGCTTCTGCACACGTCTCACAGAAGGAGAGTGGAGTCAAGGCGTCGCCTGGGGTTAAAGGGGTGCAGCCACCATCAGCTGTTTGTGGGTGTTCTTCATACAGGCCCTGCCTCGGCCGTTACCAGCACAGTCCGATAGTAAGAGTGTAGATCAAAGGCCCGAGTGAGCCATAAAATGGCGTAATTTCAGATTTTAGAAGCTCTTTCCATAGAGAAAACTGAGAAAGCACTTTTGAGCCTCCAGGAGTGGAGAGAGAGAGAGAGAAGGAGTCCGGGAGAGAGAGGTCTGGAGCGAGCACGAGCCTGTCCCCCAGCCTTTTCATGCTTGTGGGCCAGGCTGCTGGCCAAGGCCCGTGAGCACAGAGACGAAGGGAGCGCCGGCCTTGCTGAGCTGTGCTGACACACGGCTCTGGGCGCAGCCCAGAGCACAGGCCGAGGAGACAAACCTGGGGACCACCCTGTGTTCCAGGCGGTGGCCCAGGTGTCCGAATGATTTCACAATTCAATCACCCACCTGGGTACAGAGTACAGTTTCTTCTGCCTCCTCCGCTAAGGCAACGGATGTACTTGTCACCACACCACCCGATCACCTGCTCTTCTCCCAAACAAAGGGAAACAGGAGAAGTGGAAACAGACAAGGGTGTGCGGTGTTCGCTTAGATGGTTCGTGTTGACCAGTGACACTGAAGAGGACTGGGGGTGCTGGGGCGGGTGTGTGGCCTCGGCTGCGGCGGCCGGCACGGAGAACACCGGCCTGCGTGAGTCCACGTTGGGGTTTTTCAAATTGTGTTAATTCCCCAGAAAACTTAGTCCCCCGCAGCCTTGGCTTCCCATCTTTAAGCTGTTACGAGAAAAATGGAGCGAAAGTGGACCCCTGAGGGCTCCCCCGTGTCTGTGACGCTCCCCCCGCATCTTGTCACATGTCAGCTCCCTCCTTTCTCCCCTCGGTGGCAGAATCAGGGAATTCCCCGCACGGTCGTTCTACTGAGAGAGAGGGACAGGGGGAGAGACAGAGAGATACAGAGACAGACAGACAGAGAGACAGAGAGACACACACACAAAGAGAGAAGCACAGGATGAGAGGTGAAGTAGGCACAGCTCATTCATTGTCCATGTCCTCTCTGGATGCGAGAATCTGGCCCGGTCTCCTTCCCACCACGAGCCCCGCATGCTGAGCAGTAAACGAAAAGTGTTCTGTTACTGTTGGCCGATAGCGTGTCACTTCAAGGGGGTCCATTTTTCTCTGCTCAGCTCAAATCACTCTGGCAAGTTTAATCTGGTCTCACAGTTTTGCTATTTACTGCTGGAATTCCTGCCTCTTAAGAGCACCCTGGGAGTTTAGCTCGGTGGCTAGGAGGTTGACTTATAGCTCCGTCCAAACCAGGTGGAAGGGAAGATGCACAGAAAATGGACTCGAGGGTGTGCTGCAGCTCTCTTGTCCCCCCCCCCCCCCCCCCCGTGCGGGGATTCACGTCTGGTTTGCACACGGTGCAGAGCGCGGCGGGGACCCGGAGGGTTAGAGCGCGCCAACGCCAGCAGCGGAGTGCTGGGCTGGGGGCGACGCGGGGCTGGGCTGACAGCGCCCTCAGCCCTGTGATTTACGGGCCTGGTGATCTTGGGGGGATTCCTGGAGCTTTCTTGGACTCATTTGCAAAATGAGGTTAAGAAACCCCTCCTCAGAGCTGTCCCAGGGACCCACGAGGTGAAGCTCACAGCAACACTGCCTCCTCGAGGCTCTGTCCCTGTCTGTGTCTAGAGGTGTCCCCACCCCCTTCCCTGTCCAAGCCACTCTTCCCTGCCTTCCCTTTAAAAACGGGGCTACCGAGGTTGGGGTTCTGAGGGAAATCAGAGAGGTTGCGACCTTGGATCTTCCCAGTCGGCGCCGCCCTTGATGACGCTTTGACTCATCCTATTCTTCCAAAAGTCGTAGGACGAGGTCATTACTAGTTCTGTTTTCTACGTGGAGAAGCACCACCAACCGAAGGCAGCAGAGCAGGGACCCAGTAACCTAAGACGACAATGCTGAAATGACCACGACGACAGTGATGCTGAGGTCGATGCCGATGACAGTGACAACGACAGCGATGATGACTTTGATATCAGTGGCAGCTAAGACTCACGGGAGGCTTCCTTGTGCCCAACACTTGCTTGAGTGGCCCTCACAGCAGCTGGTGTGGTAAGACCGTGATAGTCCCTGTTTTACAGGTGAGACCGTCACATGTCAGAGATGCCCACGGTCGCAAAGCGGGTGTGCAGCAGAACGAAGCGACTGCCCACTAATTGTGGAAGAGGTCACTCAAATATGTTCAGAGTGACACACAGAAGAATATCGCATGACAATAAACAAACAACCCTTACCGCAACATGGGTGGCCTCACACACATGAAGCTCAACAACAGAAACACTGAGGTGAGCTGTTCATTCTATCCACGTGAGGCTGAAAGTCTCGAGCAGAGAATTCGTGCTGTTAGGGGTCAGGAGGGTGGTTGTCCTGCGGGGGGTGGGGGGGATGCCCAGGCGGGAGCCCTGGGGGCCTTCTGGGTGCAGGCAATGTTTTGTCTCTTGGTCTGAATGCTGAGTACATGAGTGAGTTTGGTTTGTGGAAACCCATCAAGCTGTATATTATGATAGTTGCACATTTTAATGCATATATTTTACTTCAGTAAAGAGTAAAATAATTAATGAAAGGCTAGTATGACTTTATATTGACTAGTTTGGTTGTATTTCGGTCACGCTGTGGGGTAAACTGTTGCAGCTGAGGTCCCAAAGAATAGCACTTCCTGCTGTTTGAGTTCTTACATAGTTCCCCTCACCCCCGACTCCCGCCCCACAGGGCCTCTGGACGGAGCCATGTGACTAGCCTGGTGGCTGGTTCCCCTGACTGCCAGCATGGAGTGAGTGGGGGCGAGATGCACACTGCAGGTTGAGGCTGCCCCGTTGCGTGCTCCTGCTTCAAGCCCTGCCACCTGCTGTGAGGGAGCTCCAGCAGCCACGTGGAGACTCCCGCCCGAGCTTCCCCATCTGTCCCTTGTGGACCAGCAGGCCATCTTTACCAACCACAGGGTTAATTAACTGAGCTACTGTGTACCAGTGGTCACCCCGGGGAAGGCTGACCAGAAGGATTCCTTCTTCCCTATGAATTAATATAAGTTCTGCTCACAGTTCTCCTTTTCTAAGGAGCCCAGTCGGCACTGCCTACCCGGGCTGTACCAGTCTGCATGGAACCTTTCCGTTCATGCCGTGTGGCTCTGTAGCGTTGAACCCGTGAGTCGGTGTGTCTTCCTGGCACTCGGAAGCTCCCCCCACTTGGTCTCATCTGTGCTCCACCCCGATGCCAGAACTGGCCAGAGTAGATGTTGCTACTGACAGTTCTCCGTCTTTCCTTGGATCGCCCTGTGGGAGGAGTCGTCACATCCGAACCCAGCCTTCTCCTTCCCTGGCTGCCGGATCCTCAAGCAAGGAGCGGTACTTCTGCCAGGCACTTCCCTCTGCCACTTCCTGTCCCTGCTCCCGAGACGTCCTGCAGAGCTCTCAGCGGTGCTGAACCCAAGACTCAGCTCAGTGAGTCTTAGCTGTTACGAATGACCACATCCTGTCCTCCGTGGGCATCGCTCCTCCACAGATGGGACACTCCCGTCACTTTCTGGACACTTATCTGCAGGCACTCTGGTGCCAGGGTGAAGGTACCCTTTCTCCTCTGAGGTCTCCCGTTGTCATGGGGATGGAGGCAGATGGACAAACAGACACCTGTGGCACGGGGTGTTGGACAGGCACACACAGGCTGCCACACGAACCCGCAGGCTGCTCATTAGAGCTTCCCCAGGAGAAGCGGGGCCCACTGAGGGGCGACACGCACCCTCATCTGACCTTTCGAGGCCTTGAGGAGGCGCTGGGCCACACGCAGCACAGCCTGCAGGTCCTCTGCAGGGACTGTGGCATTGACCTGCTCTCCCTTCCCACCACAGGGGTCCAGGCCACCCTCCGTTCTGTCCGCACACACTCCGTCACACCGACCTCTAGCGCCCGTCTGGCCTCCGCGGTCTGCAGGACTCCCTGCGCCTTCAGCAGCATTTACTTCCTTTTTGCAAAACTGCGTTTGACACCAGAGTGTCTTGGTCCCCAGTGATCCCCTATCAGAGCTGAGGTAGCCAATGTGGATTGATTTCTCTCATCAGCCTTGAGCCTAAACAGTGCCGCTTCAGGAAAACCCTCCCGAGGGTCACAGGCTGGACCCCGCCCCCCGGCCCCACTGCACTCCCTTTGTCTGTGACCTGGACCCCGACTGGAGAGAAGCGAGCATGCGGGAGTGCTTTAGGCCTGGAAACTTCTCTTGGAGGTCTGGCAGCTGGGTGCTCTGCTGGTGGCCGCTCCGTCTCACTGGCTAGCGTGGGCTTCCTCGCAGCAGGGTGGTGTCAGGACAGAATCCCACGTTCGCGTCGCATAGAATCCAAGTACAGGAGGTAGGCTCGTTAGGCTCCGCCGTGGAAGTCACACAACATTGTTCCTGTCACATTTCATGTTTCAAGAGAGGTGTCAGGCCCTGCCCAGAGCCAAGGGAGGAGGAGGAGACTCTGCCTCTTCAGGGCCCACTTTGCAGCCGAGCCGGTGAGATGGTGGAGGGCAGATGGCGCTGCTGCAACCCCAGGAGGCAGATCTGCCATTCCCCTGCCTGTGGTCACATCGCCGTAGAGACGGGCTCACTGAACAATGTTTGTATGTGGGAAGGATGGTGTCTGCAGGATTCCTAGCCTACACTGGGTGCCGTGCTGACCCCTTTCACGTGGAAGTTCTCATTACTGCGGCTTAGACATTTCTATGCCTGTGAGTGCCCAGTGAAGACTTGTGCAGACAGAAGGTATTCGAAGGGCGGCACCCTGGCATCCCCTCCTTCTCTTTGTGTGTGAAACCTGCTCCCGGAGCTATTCAGAAACCAGGGACTGTGGGGGTGGCCTGGGATGTCTGCATGAGAGCTGATGACAGACACACCCAGAGGCTCACGGGTGTTTGTGCTGAGCAGGGTCCCACTGGACCCGCTGCTTTATCCCCGTGAAACTCTTGACTATGATTCCAGAGTAAAGAATAAAACAACAAGCTGTTTGTATGCCACAGAGCAGCCTCGCCACCGTAAACCAGGACATGCTGGAACATTCCACCCACTGAAGAGTTACCTGGAGCCAGAGGGAAACCGCGGCCTCACAGGAGTCAGTGTCTCCAGAATCAAAGGGGGACGTTCTGGAACCTTCTAGCATCTCCGTAAGACTTCAGGGGGTTCGCGGAAAAGACAGGGGAGGTCTCTCATTTCCGCTGGTGCAACTGGCTAAGAAACATCTTTTAAAGCAGCCCTGGCTGGTGTGGCTCAGTGGTTGAGTGCTGGCCTGCGAACTAAAGGGTCGCTGGTTTGATTCCCAGTCAGGGCATGTGCCTGGGCTGCGGGCTGGATCCCCAGTTGGGTGCGTGACGGGTAACCACACAGTGATGCTTCTCTTCCTCTCTTTCTCCTTCCCTTCCCCCCCTCTCTAAAACTAAATAAATAAAATCTGAAAAAACAAGTTGAAGACACCTTAGGAGTAATCCGGTGATTTTTAAACCATCACTCATCAAAGAGGGTAACAGGCTCATGGAGCAGGAGGGGTCAAGGCCTGCACGTGGCAGCATCCCGTCCTCCCAGTGGCTGGGGGTGGGGTGGGGCGATGGTGGTGTTGGTCCCTTCCATCAACACGGTGAAAGTTCCTCCGGAAGTGCCCTTGGCCCTGTGTTCTGCTAGCACCTCCACGGCAATTAGCTTGCACCCATAACTCCCGAGAAACCCTTCCCTACACTTCCTGGCCCTGCGTGCAGCTGGGCTGGGACGATGTCATGAGTTCATCCAATGAGCAAAAGTGGCACGTGGCCCTGTACTGCCACGGCAGTTAAATGCTGAAATGCCTTCCCTCTCCCTCCCCTCTTTGGTGGCACCCTCAGGAACCGGCTGTCCCCAATGGTGCAGCCGTAAACTGGGAAAGCCCCCTTGGCCTGGGTCCTGCAGACCATGGGGAGCAGAGACCCTAACGGACCCACGGGGGCACAGAACGTGGGCGGCAAACCAGCCCTGCTGTGTTAAACTACGAGTCCTTCAGGGAGGGATTGTTACCTTGGCGTGGCCTAGCTGCCCTGGCTCTGCAGTGCCACCATCCAGGACTGTGCCACGGGGTCCCCTGGCTGGAGGAGACAGGAGAGGCAGGACCTCACCTGGACACATGCTGACACTCGACACTCACACACACACTCACACACACAGACACACTCACCACGCACACACCCTCCTCACACTCACACAGAGAGTGACAGCGCAGTCTCTCCACCACCAGCGAGTCTGGAAGACGAAGCGCTCATCTCCTGCCACCTCCCTCCACCAGTGGGCCGCCTCCGGCAGAGCCAGGACTTGTCCAGTGATCCTGGGCGGCGCGGCGAGGTGGGCGCCCCGAGCCAAACTGCCCTCCCCAGCGGGTTTGAAAGCCCGGCTCACGTCTGGAATGAGTGGGGAAGAGGGGAGCGAACGAAGGGCTGAGCTGTGAGAATGCAGAGCTGGACGCTCACATCTGCCTCGGATCAAGAAGAGAAATGGGAAGTTCACGACATCTGCGGGGTTAGTGACTAAACCCGTATGCAGGGAAAGACCTTGGGGACTTCAGCAAAATCCTCAATTCAAAGAATTTGAGAAGGCAGATGATTAATGTGGGGTGGAGCTGCCTGAGGCCGGCAATAAGAAACCCTGAGAGCAGATGCGCCCCGCGGAGCTGATCGGCGTCAGGGGCGCAGGGAGGGCTTGGGGTTTTGGGTGCAGAGCCCGGGCACAGGTTACCAGCCAGATGGGTGCACATAGCGCATTTTCCCCCGCCAGGAGGGGCAGAGCCAGCCCACTGCACACGGTCACTTCCTGGGGGCCCTGGTCTCCTGGAGAGCTGCCAGTGAAGCCAAACCAGGAGAGGCAGGCGGGGGGGCTCCAAAGCCATGCCCATCTCCAAGGATATACCCTCCCACCCCCGCCAACACACAAGATTTGCCCCAAGAGTCGCTTGTGCTACCTGGAATCCCTCATGCCCTTCCGAGCCTCTGGCCTAGTGGCTGTAAAGTGGTGTGGGAAAGGGTCAAGGTGAAGGGCACGCTGCTGAGAGGTGGGGTCCAGGAGGAAACACCCCTGGACCCTGGGCCGATGCTTCCTGCTGGGGAGACAAAAGATTTGCGTTTTGTAAGCGGCAGCAGCCCCAGCTCGGGGCCCCCTCACTTACGACCCCATGGTGAGCTTTAAGAAGAGAAAGTGGGGGCATGTTCTTGTCTCTCCTCTCCTCCTCCCACCTCCAGGACACGGGGTCCCCCATGTGGCATTCAGGATGACAGAGGACACGTGGCAGATGTTTCCAGCATAGGCCTGGGCTTTGCCGAGCTCCAGTGTGTGCGTCCTGGCTGCTCGGCTGGCAAGGGGGAGAGGGGACTTGGAAGCAAGCACTAGATGAAGAGCCTCGATGTTGGAATAGAAAAGATGCCTTCCTACCTGGAAATCCCCCTGCCCCACATTCCGCCCTGAAAACCCCTTTAGGGAAACATACCCTGAGACGAGACTGGGAGTGGCAAGAGAGCAGCTGCCATCAGCGGAAAGTGGCAGCAGGCAGGGCTGATGTCACCGAGGAGGGAGGAGGCGCACGTGGCCGGAGGCAGTTTCCACCTGAGTCGGACCCCGGCCAGCTCGGTGACCACTCCGGGCTCTATCAATAACCCGACACATAATCATGGGCTCTGGTCGATAGCCTTTCTCCACGTGTTTAATTCACAAGGTGTTTTCCGGACGCGTCCTCGCTGTGCACCTTCCCAGCCGAGCTGACCTTTGCCCCTTCCCACCTGAGGGCACCGCAGTGGAGCGACCCCAAGGAGGGATCTGTTACCTCTGCACAAGTGAAAGCCGTCACCGTCACCTGTTCTGGGCCTCGTCTGCCAGAGGTGCTCATCTGTCTTGTACGCCATCCGTCGGCCAAGTGGCCCACGCAGCCCACGCCCGCCCGGAGAGAAGGGCTCTGCGCAGCAGCGGGTCATCAGGAGGGGCTCGCAGGGAGCCCCGGGGGTCTGGAGCTCACCGCCGCGCATCCTGTGATCAGGAGTTCCGGTGCTTGGCAAACAAAACGCTGTAGGTTCAAAACCTTCTGACAGCAACACACTGATGGGAAAGCTGCGAACAGACCTGGAGCTTCGCGTGGGGACCCGGCAGCCCGGCCGGCAGCCTGTTCCCACAGGCAGATGTACGTGGTTTGGGAATCAGCTCCCCCCATGTCCCTCGTTCTTTCCGGAAAGGGGCGTCAAAACACACCTGGAAACCTCTCCTTTCGCTTGCCCAGGTTTGAATCTTACCTGCGTCCCCTGGGATTCCAGAACCTCCAAGGTCACCGGAGGGGCTGGTGGATTTTCCCTGTTGGTGCCCAGGAGGCCACCGTGCATGAGGCTGATAGGGTTACTGTCGGCGAGCACATCCAGGGTCTTAGGGTGTCTGCAGTGCCAGCCGAGGCCACCTGGAGGCATCGCAAGAGCGTCGCCCGACCCCGCCTGATCAGGCTGTGGCCCACACCTAGGGTGTGAGTTGGAAATGCCAGCCAGGCCAGCACAGAAGCCTGGGGACAGAGGTCACCGTCCAGCCATCAGAAAGTCCTGCACTCAAGGACCTCAACTCTTCCCCTGCAAGTGCGAGTTCCCACGGGCCAGCCCAGTGCTGTCATGCCTGGAGAGTGGCCTTCAGGGAGAGAGGCCGGCAGGGAGGGGCTTTATCTGAGAAATGCAGTGTGATTCGTTTCCAGGAAAGACAAAAGCAATTGTTGAAATTATCGGATGGAATGAAGCCTTTAAGTGGAATGAACTTTTAGCGATTTCCGCTCCCACCCCAAAACCAGTGAATGATGGCTTAAAGGGTAGATTAATAATAAACAAAAGAGATTTTGTTGCTATTCGCTCCCATTGGTGGTGTATGTGGATGGAAATGCAGGGGGGGGACCCATTTTCTGCTGTCTTGTTTTTAGTGGTTTGGTAGTGTTTTGCCCCAGAAAATGGGGGCCAGGTATCAGATGCGTCCAGTCTTGGCTCGAGAGGGGCCCGTCTGCCTTCAGCTCCTGACCCCCGAGCCCCCTCGGAGTTGCCGGGACGGGGGTGTGGTGGGAAGAAGCCCCAGGGACTGGACGACTTCATCCTTGAAAATAATTATTTAGAACTAACTGGGCACTCCCATTTTGGAAGACATCCTACACACACAGCTCTTTCCCTTTTTACGCAGTTAATATGGAGGTACTCTAGCCAGCAAAACTGGGTGCCAGAACGGATGGCTTCTTGAAGGCCCCACGATTAAAGACCTCAGACTAGAACTTCCCTGGGAGCGCAGTGCAAGGCCGCCTGCCAAGCCCGGAGCTCCAGTTCCCTCCCGTGGCCCCATTTCCCGGTGTCGGTCCATGGCAGACTCAGCGCCCAAAACAAACACACAGACAAAAAGCGAAGCCGGCGAGCTCGCAGAGAGCCGCTTTAGGCTGCTAGACGCAAGACGTCGCTCTGAAGTTTTATCAGTCCTTTGCAGTCATACTATCCTGCATTTGAAGAATGAGCAATTTCATGGATAATTTCAGAGCTGATATTCCAACAAAGACAAGGCAAAGCATTTCGGGTTGTTGGTGATTGGTGAGAAAGTGGCGGGAGAGCCCGAGGGCTGAGCCAAGGGCGCTGGGTTCCATAGCTGGGGGCTGTCCCAGGAACAGCCAGGTGACACTGGACTGAGCTGCCTGGTCAGTGGGACTCCTGGAGAATTCCCTTCAGTCTTTCTGGACAATGCTGGGAAGTGATGGGTGTGGCTGTGTTTCATGTCACACACCTGCTCTCCAGAGATGTCCTGCCTTGTCCCGCTCCACGAAGCTGATGGGCAGGCAGAACCCGCTGCTTCCCATGTTTTGGACTCTTCCCCGGCTGCGGACATCGCAGGACATCTGCTGACCAGGCTGCAGAAGCCATACCAGCTCCAGAGCAGATGCCCGTCCCCACAGAGTCACCCGCCCACAGTGTGATCCCTCTACAACGCCCAGCCCCCTGCTCCACAGGGACCTCGTAAGGCCCAACAGTGCAGACACCCTGAGATGCGCACCATGGGGCGAGCCTGCCTCATGCCCCTGGGGGTGGGGGGAGCCAGGGATCAAAATAGCCTGCGCATGGGCTGTCAAAGCACGTGCTTCCTGCAGCCCGTTCCAGAAATAGGCGGGCGGATTGCTCCTTCCCTGCCCTGTACCTCAAATCCGACCCTTGGTGCAGCCAAAGCATACAGTGCGTGCAGGGCAGGGAGGCCTCACTGAGATGGGGAGCACATGGGACCCCTGGACGTGGGGTGTTCAGGAAGGTGAGTGCAGCCGCAAGCAGTCCTGGGTCACCACGCATGTCCTGGTGGCCAGGAGGCCGGTCAGGGGGGTGGGGCTGTGCACTGGGGCCGGCCCGGCCTAGCCAGCAGTGCGGGGCTGAGGTGCGTGGTGGCAGTGTAAGGGAATTTGAACAAGGGCCCAGACCCAGGGGACATGTGGCCTTGTAGCCCCTCTGCAGGTCGGGTAGAGGTGGCTTCAGGCCACAAGGCCGGGCTGAAGGACACGATATGGAAGGAAGTCACAGCTCAGTGCCAGGAGTCAGGGTGCCCAGGCATCCCCAGGCTGCGAGACGAAGACACGCCCCTTCCAGCTGTGGGGGGCGGGCTCACATGGAGGCCTGAGTGCAGTGAGACTCCTCCTCCTGAGTGCAGGTTGGAGACAGAAATCTCAGGAGAGTTAAGAGAAAGTGTCGCAGCTTTCTGCTGCGACCTCGGGGGACTCAGCCAGGTCTCCCGGCCCACTTGTTCTGGTGTTCTGCTGAGGACTGAGGACTCTCATTTACAGGGCAAACCGAGCCCCCCTAAGGAAATGAGGAACCCTTGAGCAGCTGCGGGGCCAGCAACAGAGAAGGTCCCCATGCACCTCAAGACTTGTGGGCTACGCTGTGGCCCCCAAAGTCCATGTGGGGCCGTCCTGCCCCCAGCATCTCAGGACACGGCTGCATTTGGAGGTGGGGTCTCTAGAGATGTCGTTCAGTTACAGTGCGGCCATGAGGGTGGGCCCTCGTCCAGTAGGACTGGAGTCCGTGATGGAAGAGACCGTGAGACACGGACGCAAAGGGCCCTGGGCAGACCCAGGGGGGAGTGAGGCCTCAGAGGAACCAGCCTGCCAACTTGACCTTGGACTCCCAGCCTCCAGCACTGGTTTACGGGGAACTTCTGCTGTGAAGCTGCCCAGACCGGGGACCCTGGTGACGGCAGCCCGAGCTGAGCAGCACACAAGAGACGTCTTATTTCCCAGTTTGCCGTGAGAAAAGTGTTGCGGCCCTCAGGGGAGCCCCACACTTGATGATGTTAACGTGAAGCCTTCGCTTTTAAGGGACCCCCCTGCCAGGCAGTAATGGCAGCCCCTTGGTCAACGGTCAAGATGTATTAAATGAAGCATCTTTGTCCAAGTCGATGACCGGGGTCACCTATTCCAAAACTTGCACAATGACATTTCCAGGACATCCCAGCAGACCACGTCCCCGCCTAGATGCTGGACAACGTGTGATGGCAGCAAAGATGTGGTCCCCAGGCTGTGCAAAGATGTCAGCACGATACCTCTCTGTGGTGTGGGCTTGGGGCTGGGGGAAGACAGTGTGAGGAGTGGATAATAAAACCAATGGCATAAACACAACTCTCTTGTTCAATGGAAATATTTCTTTGTTAAGACTAGCCTATAGTACATTCAACCTTTGGCCGGAGAAAAATCGTTCAGAGCTTTTGAGTAGCTGTTCGCAAGGCCTAAGCAGCCAACAACAGACGTGCAAACCCAGACAGCCGGTAGAAAGGAAGTCTCGTGGGGTCTTTCCAGAAGTCTCCAGCGCTGACCGGCTCCAAGTCCTCATATAACGAGCCAGGTGGAATCCCCGCAAGGTACAGCTTCCTCAATAACCCCATGAGCAAAGATGGGGCTGTTTCTTGCTGTCAACTGCAGTGTTATAAAAGGAGCATGTACGTACTTATGACTCAAGTGGAGGTTTTAGAGAGAAAACTGTACTCACATCAAGTGTGTGCCCTTGTCCATGTCCCACCCAGCCACTGTTCACATGTGTTCACAATTTTATAGCGATGATAACGGAGCGACGCGCCCTCACCTATCATTTTTTCCTTCCTTCCTTTAAACCGTTACCCTGAGGACAAAGGCAGGGATGGCCAATGAGTGGGAGCACGGCGCCAAATGTCGCCCCATCAGGAAGGGCGTCCTCGGCTGGCCCACCTTCTCATCTTCAGAAAGTGTTTTACTTGTGCTTTTTAAAAATTCCTCTTTCAAGAGGTGAAAGTCGAATCTTAATTTAAAAAAAGTTGCATCTGACATTGTAAAACAGACAGAACCCTTTTTCAAACTTGCGGATGGCCGTGCGAGCATCCTTCCAGCTCACCCTCTACTTGTTTGCCCCCCAGTCTCTGACGTTTTTCTTACAAGCTGGAACGCATTGTTTGTGTGTGTGCCGACTCCTCTGTATTGTTGGAAGGGTTCTTGAAGCCTATTGCTTTTCCTTACTTATTTTTCATTTTAGTTAAGAAACATCGATGCAGTTAAAGTTTGGTGTCTCATTGTAATTCCGTTGTTTCTTCACTGGAGAGTCCCCTGCCTGGGCCAGTCTGGTGAGCCCCCCACCTGCCTCCCCTGTCCCCTCTGCCTCCCCTTCGCCTCCCTCCCCCTCCTCCGTCAGCCTGCTCCCCCTCAGCTCCTCCTCCCCTCCTGTCCCTGCACTTCCTGCTGGCCCTGCTGGCCCTTCCCTTGTACTGGAATGGGGCTGTCCAATTTAGCAGATAAAAACACAAGATGGCCCGTTGAATTGGCTTTCAGACACACAAATAATTTTTTAGAATAAGGGTGCCCATGTTTGGAACACACACTAAAAAAAAATGTGTTGCTTCGGGCCCCGTCTTTTGCCCTGTGTGAATTCCCCCCCGAGCAGGTTCAATGCCTCTTCCAGGCCTCGGGACGACGCGCAGCTTGCCCGAGGTGCAGGGGTGGGGTTCCCGAGCCCTCACCGGCCCGTCTTCTCTGCGGCGTCCGTGCTGGTCAGCTCGGGGGCTGTGTCCAGGTGCCTGTGTCCAGGCGCCGCAGTCTCGGGGCTTCAGCCGCAGACGTGTATTGTCTCACAGTTCTGGAGGCTGATGGCCCAGGTCCAGGGGTGGGCAGGGCTGGCTCCTTCGAGGCCGCCCCCCTGGGCGTGTAGACGGCCACCTGCTCCCTATATCCTCAGGTGGTAGCCTCTCTGTGTCTTTCTGCATCCTAATCATCTCTCCTTGTGAGGACGCCGGTCCTATGGGATTAGGCCCGTCCTAGTAACTTCATTTTAACTCTGTATCCTGTTTAAAGACTGTTTCCAAATGCAGCACGGGCTCAGGTGCTGAAGGTTAGGAGGTCAGCACATGAACTTGGGGGCCACCTTGACCTCCAGAAGCCCCTTTCCCCGGCCACAGATCCGTCTCTGCTGGGTGGGGCTTCCATGGTGGGTGAGGCCCGTCCACTGCGGACAGATGACCCAATGAGGGCCAACACCCTTCTGGACTTCAAATTGGACCGGCTCCTGGAAACTTCTGCTCTGTGGCCTCGCCCCGCCAGGACCGCCAGCCCATCTCACAGCTGTCCGAGCCACCCTGGTGATCGTCTCTCTGCCTCTTGGTTGCTGGGTCTCGGACTCTGGGCGGCTTCCCCGGGACCTGCCTTAGCAGGCAGGCCCTCCTTCTTGGTCCTGTCTGTCCCCTCCTGCCTTCCTGCGTCCCTTCCTCCTCAGGCCATTTTGTCACGGAACCCACAGGTTGCCCACCCAGGTCCACAAGTCGTGACGTCACTCACCTTACCTCTGGCTTATCTGTTTCTTCAAAGCAGTTCGTAATCTGCTCCCTGTGGAACTGACGGTGTCAGGTCAGCTGACCTGCAGCACGGCTGCGTCCCGATACACTTCTAGGTGTTACCAGTCCGCTTATTGATTAAGCTCTGTGTTCCTGACACCTGCTTCCTCCCACACAGGGCGCACAGTGAGGCCACCACGGGATGGCCGCTGCGGTTGCTGAGCCTGTGCAGCGGGGTTGGGAGCCCGCATTTCAGAGACAGAACCAGGCTGATCACACGCAGTGATAGTGTTTTTGACATACTGGGTTAAACAAAAATACACGATCTAAGTTAGCCTCGCCTGCTTTCTCTTACTTGTGCTAAGCGTGGCTGTTAGGGATGTAAAATGCCCGTGTGACTGACTATGCGTCTGTGTGTGACGGCTTTGGACTCAAGGGTTACTATTGTATTCTTTTCATCTCTGCCTTGGGGCTTCAGCCAGAATTTTAATGTTTTAATTAATGTTTCCCTTAAAATGTATTTTAAAGATCTGCTAAGACAATAAACATTTCCCCCCATTAATCTTATTTTTGAGACTGTCTTGTGGAAATGTAAGCCAATTGCTCTTTCAGATAAATTTTAAACTATTTTTGCCAAATTTATAAAAATTCTGTTTAAATTTTTCATCTTTACATCTAGAAATATTTTCCTCCCCTCAAACGAATCATCTTTCGTGACTTCTGATAGAGCTGTGGGCTTTTATTGTATGTTACACATTTTCTCACACTCACCGCTGTGTTTAGCATACTCTTCAGTACTATAGTGGGTGGAATCTACACTGAGGTGCTGTTGTGCTTACGGATTTGTCCTGTGAAGTCTCGTAGCCACGCTGCTTCTGTGCGACAGCAGGTTCCCGAGCGGCATCACCTGTGCCCAGTTCCCCTCCTTGCCTCATGGGCGTTTGTTTTATTGTCTCCTGTGTTGTTACCAGGTCCCAGCGACCGAGGCTTCCCAGCCTTCGCAAATGATTGTGGTGCTAGTAGGCATGCTTCCTGAACACAATCTGCTGAATATTGCTTTTTGAAATATTTGCCCTTTTGAACTTGGCCCTGCTTTTTCCTGGCTCCGATCGCTGTCAAGGACGGACGCGGGAGGGGCAGCTCTCCTTTCCAAGCGCAATGAGTGATCCAGAAAAGCAGAATTTCCTCCTGCTTTCTGCAACCCACCCACTAGAAAAATAAAGCAAAACCGTCATTTTCTGGGTTTGAGACATGTTTCCATAGAGCAACACACCAGATTACAGACTCGCAAACATGCCGGTGAGGAGAGAGGCGGACCGTGTGCTCTTCCCTGGGCTCGGGCATTGGGGTCCGCGGGAGGGTCGGGGTGTAGAGTTAGGAGGAAGGTCAGGGAAACCTGGTTTCAATGCGCTTGTGTGTGGACATTCAATTAAAAAGCCCTCTAAAATTCCATATAACATTTAAAAAGTGAGCGAAGTTGTCCAAACACCACTTAGAGTTGCTGGGTGCTTCGCACTGACAGAGAAGGGAACCTCAGGGAAGCGTCTCAGAGAGAACGGCAGCCTCAGACTTCTTCTAGGATCAGCTACAGGAAAAGGCTCTTTTCCCAACGTGAAGGTGGAGGTGTGGGGTGTCCATCAGCCAAGGCCGGCCTGGCTGGGGGTCCTCTGGATGAGGGCTGGCTGCCTCCAGCTGGTGCAGGGATGGGGCAGTGGGCACCGTCAGGGGAGGGCATCACAGGTGTGTCTGGGGCCGGGTCAGCAGACCGGGGGTGGGGGAGAGAAGCATCGTCTTCACCCTTTGGAGTGTGGGCTGTTGAGGACCAGCCTGGGGCCCTTGGCTCGGGTGGTATGTGTGCTCTGTGAAAACTCGGGGTACGTCTCTGCCCTCAGCAGGGTGTGTCATGGACACCGTGTGCCCCCCTGGGTCAGACGGAGTGTTTTCCAGTGGCCCTAGTTAAAGGAACATCCCTGGGATACTGTTCTGCTGAGTAATACAGGGCGCCCCCCCTCCGCCTCGCCCTGGGCTGATGGTCTCTGCGAATCCGCGTGGTGGCTGAGAATCTGGTTTGGGCCAGATTCTGAGAAGACTCATCTTTTCCCAACTCTCCAGACCAATCTTGCTGTCTTCACAGCCCCCTGGCCCCAGCCCTCTGTGGTCCCCTGCCTCACCGTGACTGTCCTGCAGGGAGGGGCCAGGAGAGAGGACGCAGGAGAGCTTTGGGTCATGGGGATCGGGGAGTGGGATGTGTCAGCTGGACACCCTGGGAAGCAAATGCTGAGGCTGAGTCAGGGGAGTGTGTGGTTCACTGGGGACCGTGGCAGGAGGAGGGAGGAAGCCATCTGCTGTGGCTCAGAGCTGCTGTCTTTCTTCCCTGCCCACCCAACAGCGAGCTCCAGGGGCATCCTGTGGGGGCGGGGATGTCTGGGCCCCCTACCATAGTCTTACTTAGTCCCTGGCTGGGGCCACCCCAAGATCAGCCAGGTCCTGGCTCAAAAGCTGAGGGCACACTCTTCTCAGCCTGAAGGGGATCTGCACCTCACACGTCGAAGGGACTCCTTGGAGCCTCATCAGACATAGACAGGACCTGGTCGCCTGGGAGCTCAGCTGGGCCGCTGTACCGCTAATCCAGAGTGCCAGCAGGAGGAGCCACCCTCCCAGAGTGCCATCCACGCTGGGCTCGGGCTGCCTTCGAAACAGGAATCTGTGTCACTTGCCCCCCGTGGCTCACCCCTTCCGGTGGCCATGCGGTCCAAGACCCCTTTTTCTGACCTTCCTTAGACATCCCAGCTGTGCAGGGCCATCGACTGGGCAGGAGAAGTTTCCAGAAGTCTGGGTTTCCTCCCCCGTTGGGAGTTGAGATTCAATAATCTTCTGAGTAAAGCTGCTCCCACCAGATGTAGTGGGAAGGAGTGATAATGTGCTATCTCTTCTGCGGGGCCCTTTGTAGGCACACTTGTCATTGAGCCGATCCAAGACAAGATAGGACAGGGGCCCAGAGCCCCTTTGAAAGTGGTGAGGGGCCCCCGTCAGGATTCTGGGTCGGTCCTTCCGCTCTGGTTTCTATTAGCTCCGCAACCGCACAGCTCACCCCGTGGCCCTCGAAGGGCTCACTTCACGGCAGGGAAGGGAGGGGCGGGCGGCCTGAAAAAAAGGCGCTCCTGAGCTTTTTTTGGCAGCTCTTCCCAGACCTTGGACGAGGCCAGTGCTTTTGAAGGAAGAGAGAGGTCCCTGGGAGCGAGGACAATCAGAGGCAGGCTGCACAAAGAGATCCTTCCCGAAGAAACTGCTTCCTGACGTGCCCAGGCCACAACGGCTCAGACCTGCCTCTCCCAGACCCCAGGATGGGAGGGCGGGACGATCTTTCCGAGAGCCACTGAAGGGAGTGAGGTGGCCTGTGGATGCCCCAGGTCTCTCCATCCCCTGGGACCCCATGACACTGCCCATTCGAACACGCTGGCAGGAGCCGGAGTCCAAGCCCAGCCTCAGCAGACAGTGGGTCAGGCCGTGGCCACCCCCGCCCCATTAGAGGCACTGAGGCCACCCCTCTGCTGGCCACCCAGCCACCAAACCTGCTGCTGCTGCCTCTCAGGTCTTCTCCCCTGACGGGGAGGCAGAGGCCAAGCTAGACCAGAAGCGGAGCCAAGGTCAGGAGTCTGCCCTTTTCATGCTTCTGTTCCAGGACTTCATGGAGTGCCTGGCAGCAGGCAGGTCGGTGTCCAGCATATTTTTCTTAAAAGGAGTCTTGGAGGGGCTTTGGAGAAGGAAAAGATCCTGCTGAGGCCTTTCTCTTCCAGCGATACATTCCACATTTGTGCTGTGAAATGTCTGAATTCAGACAACCGTTTTTCCCTTTTTTCCCTCACACAGGTGGGGGGAATACTGGGCCCCCCGTCCCTCCACCTTCTGTCCCAGGTCAGCAGTTTGGGTGGCAGTGACTCCAGCTCCAAGACAGCGCATCATGGCCCCGGCACAGCGGGGAGGTCAGGCAAACCCGGCCAGGAGTGCACGCCCCAGTCCCCTCCTCAAGAGCAGAAGGGAGCAAAGAAGAGGCTGTTCTGGCCTTTGGGGACGAGCTTCACCTGGGACGCTCCCCTGTGTGCTGGGAGAGGTGGCGGCCGGGAGATGCTTGTGGCTGTGTCCCTGGGAACGAAGTGGCTCCTGCGGTGTGAGCTTCTGAAAATGTGCCTGGTGTGTAAGTTCTGGTTTCAGGTAGGCCCCTTCTGCGAACAGGGGCCTCTGCCGTGCGCTCCACCCCCAAGGCCATGCTTCCCCGGACGCTCTGACAGGTCGCAGGACTTGTTCTGGTGAAGCCAGGCTGGCTGGTGGCAAAAGAAGCAAAACCAAAGCCAGAACGCTAAGTGTTTCACCATAGAAGTAACATACACTTCTCAGTTTAGAGAATGTGGGCCTGAAGAAGAAAGAAGCACCTAGAACCCAGCAAATGTGACTACATCTTCCGGGGCTTAAGATTGTTTGAAACAAATGTTTAAGTATAATACACACGAAAAAGTACGCAAGTGCTGAGTGTGACTTTTCACAAATTGAACACACTGTGACCCCCGCACCAGGGGGACAGCCCGGGGGGACAGCCCGGGGAGACAGCCACAACCACGGGTTAGGTTTGTCCGTTTCCAGATTTGATGTAAGTGGAACCACACTGTCGGCTCCTTCTGGAAGCTGGATTTTCTTCCCAACCTCATGCCTCTGAAGCTCGCCCACACCGTCACGCTCAGTTGCTCCTTCTCCTTGGTGTGTGGTATTCTCTGGTGTGGTTCTGACACAGTGTATTTACTTTCTATACATCACTGCCGGCCCTCCTGGTCATTTCCAGCTCTTGGCTATGACAAAAAGCGCAGCTAAGAGGGCTTGCGGTGGACACGTCCTTCGGTGGGCGCGCATGCCCGTTTCTGCTGGGTCAGCACCTAAGAGCGGCTACCCTGGGGTGGGCTTCAGTTCGCGTGGTTTTCCCGGGTGGGTGACCGGCCACACGCCTGCCCACCTGGGCTCCAGCTACCGTCTTGCCCACTTCCTTACAAAGCTACTCCTTTTTTTAAAACAATGATTTTTTAGTAGTCCTTTATGCATTCTGGTGGTGACTCCTTCGTCGACGGAAGCATTGCAAATGTGTCCTTCCGCTCTGTGGCTTGCGTGTCTACTCTTCACCGCGTTAAACATCATGCGAATCTTATTTTTTTCTTGATGGCTCAGTGCTTTGTGTATTCTGCTTGAGAATACTGCCTACTTCATGTTGATGAAAATGTTGTTTTCCTGCATTCTTCATTGTTCATCTTTTAACGTTTAGATCTATAGTAAATCTGGAAGCGGTTTCTATATGGCGTTCTTCTGCAGTGGGTACCCAAGGGACTCAACGTATCAATGTATCTTCAGTCTTCTACTCAAAATACTGTACACATACGGGCATGCTTACTTATAGGTGAATGTCTTTTTACAGGAATAACATAGGTGAGTTTATCCACTGATTGATTTTTATGGCTGGCATCATTACGGGTGTCTGCCCTTTACACCCCGACATTGCTTTCCAAATTAACGTTGACCGATTATCCTTTGAATCCACCGAACCCAACCTTCAGTGTCTGCGCGGTGGTCCAGTCTGTAGCTCTGCCAATGGACGCAGCCGTGCCGCTGCTATTGGACACCCTAGGGATGGCCACATCCGCACACTTACAAATAAATCTGGGAAGAAGTAAGGACACATTTTTAAGGCTCCCCTGTGTGCACCTGGCAGGGCCCTAGAAGTGACCCAACCAGACTTGGGAAGGCTATTTGTCGTTACTGCCCAATGGCTTTTGAGAAGATTTACTGGAACATGAAACTCCATGAAAACTGAGACAATTTTGCTCCCCCGGGTCACTCCAATTTGTCAGCGTTGGGGATTGTCACTGAGATCTGTTGACGGTTCCACAGACAGTTAGCCACATCCTGATGTTGAGCTAGGCAGTCCTTTCAGAGTGGGTCAGGACGCTGTGGGACCCCTGTGCGTTTCACTAGCGGGACAGGGTGACGATCGTTCCCTTCCTTTATACGAGAAGCATCACTCTCCTCCTCAGTTTGCCTGAGCTACTTGGAGAAAAGGGGGAAGTCTGTTGCGTCTGATGTAGATGTGTTCCAAGGCCTTTGAACTTGGCCTTTTTGTTTAGGAGTTTTATATTTTTATGTAATTCAGCCTATTCCATTTTCATGGTATTATTTCTGCCATTATTTTTCATCTTAAAAGCTCCGATCAAATATTGACTTCCACAGTTTACGTTTGCGTTTAGTTCCTTCTTGCATCTGGAACTTCCTCTGCCTCCCTGATGGAAGATAAGGATTGAACTGGACGTCCTCTCTCCTAGCCCTGGGCGGCTAGCTGGCTTCCCCACCCACTGGCGTTACTTCCCGGCAACCCAGCAGCGGTGTGGTTTGTCTCAGCAGCCAGCACTGGAGTCCCACTCAGGTAGAAGTCCGGCACTGTTTGGAAGGTCCTCTTGATGCTGTGGCCTAAAAGATGAGCCTGGAGGCCTGCATGACCTCCGTGCTGTGGCCCCCGAGTGGGGAACCAGCTGTGCTGTGGCTCCAGTGAGGGGAGAAGCAGCAAGACAGGGCAGGGAGAAGCTGGGGAGAAGCGTCGGAGATGTGGACGGAGGTCGGGGTGGGAGGAGGTGCCAGCGAAGCCTGTCGGGGATGGGGTGGCCCACACACACCCATCTTGGTGGGGGCTGCCTACAGCGTCACCGCAGTTCGTCACATTTTATCTACGGAAAGCCCTTTTGTCACATGCCAGCTGTGCAGATGCCAGACTCCTCCAGTTCACCTTTTCTGGGTTTGGTTGTGTCTTGTGAGGCCCAGAGAGGTGCCCAGCTCACTTCCGTCCTGTGCACACCCTGAGCAGGGCCAGGGGACGCGGATGTGGTGGGTGCCATCAGGAGTGCAAGGCGCGGGGATGCCACGGACCAGCCTTGGCAGGAGATGAGCTGATTGCACACAGCTCCCAAGGGACAGGGAGGCCCTGGCTCTCATCTGTGGATGAAGTTTGCTGGCCTTGTGGCTTTGCCGGTCATTCAGAGCTCACGTCGTGGGTCCGTGTCATTTCTGCTTGAAGTTAACAGCGCTGAGCTCCTTGCCTTGGGGATGCAGCCAGCATTGTCTCTCTCCTATTTTAACCACCTCCATCATTTTTTACGTGCACAATTCAGTGGTGTTAGCCTCACTTACCTCCCAGTCTCCGGAAATTTTTCATCTTGCAACTCTGTCCCCAATAAACAGCAGCGTCCCCTCCTCCCCCACCCTGGCACCCCCGTTCCACTTCCTGTCCTCATGAATCCAGGAACGTCCTGTGAGTGGAATCACGCAGTCGTTGCATTTCTGTGTCTGCCTTGTTGCATTCAGCGGACGTCCTCAGGGTTCATCCAGTCGCGGCCTGGGTCAGAAGGTCCTTCCCGTGCGAGGCTGAGAGCCATGCCGCTGTGCGGGTGGGCCACGTCTGGTTTACCCGTCCAGTCCTCACGAGTGCTTGGGCCGCTTTCCCTCCTGCCTGCTGTGATCAGGCTGCTCTTAGAGCTCGCTCTGCATCCTGAACACTAAAACCGCGGCCATACTTGGTTCCGGGGGAGGAACCTCACGGCACGCCAGAATGTGGGGTCTGCCTGCGCCTCTCAAGTCCCTTGAAGGAGAAAGACGGTGTCCTGCCTCAGGGTCATCACGTGAGGGCCACGATACTGGGCTCTGACTCCCCACCCTTCTTGGCCCCCACCCTGGTGTGCCCTGGAAGGAGGCCCACCCCCTGCTCTATGACCACGGTACCCTTTAAGGCGGTGGAGTCTGACCTCTGAGTCATCCTCATTCATTCATTCATTCATCCACTCATTCATTCAGCAAATACCGCTACCCATCAGCCACGCACTGGGTATATTGGACACAGATACGAATAAGAAACCTTGTCAAGGAAGAAATGGCCACGTGCCACGGGACCCCCACCCCCACCCCCACCCCATACATCATGCAGCAAGATAAGTCCTAGGAGGCAGGATGGAGAGCGGTACAGTTCAAAGCTGACCTTGGCCTTCATCTTGTTGGGCGTTGACGAGATGCTGAGCTCCAGAGCTTCTGTTCCAAGCTGGCTCTCCCTCTATCTCATTCCTGGCTGAAATGCCACACTGTTTGAGGCCCGCCCTTCCTGATACCCGCCACTCTTATCTCATATCCTGTGGGACAATAGCTGGAGCGTGGCTGCAGGATGACTTAATGGCCAGTTCGCATAAACACAATCCATCAGCCTCGCCCGCCCTGCCTGACAGCTTCGCGCCGTGGACGCCAGGGAAGCTTTGTTATCAGCCGGAGCCTGTGACGCTCTACAGAGAGGACGGTGGGCACCTTCGGGAGCTCCTGCACCTGGGGCCGGGTGCACCGCGTCTGTGTCCCGCCGGAGGCATTGTGATGGACAGGTGTGTTTCTGCTGCCCAGCACCCACTCTCCTTATCCTGGTGATAGGACTTGGCCTCCCCTGGGGACCCACCACCCTCCATTTCCACCACTGCTCCAAACGCGCCCAACACCAGAGATGTGGGAACAGCCTCCAAAGCAGACAAATTTGATTCTCTCTGACATTTGACCACCAAGCCAAGTGGTTCAAGGTCAGAAATCGGCTCAGACTTGTTTGTCGTGAGGGCTGAGCCCCCAGGAGCCTGCCTATCAGTTCTTGCTCCGCAGAGCTCCGTGCAAATGAGGACTCTTGGCTCTCTTTCTGCTTGGGAGACATGCCACATTTTCCTACACAACACGGCCGTGTTGAGCTGTGGTTAGCTTCAGTCTACCCCTGTTACTGGCAGCTACCGAGCCTGATGGGCATCGGTGGCGCCCGAGCAGGCAGCGGAGGGTGGACGCAGCAGGAGCAGAGGGAGAAGCTGAAGGGCAGGGGCAAACGATGGACACAAGGAAGGAGTCAGTTCAGTGCCAGTGAGCAACCGCAGGCAGGGCCGGCGTCGCACTCATGGGAGAGAAAACTCCGATCCAGGGCCTGGAGCCACCAGGACAGTGGAGGTCCGGGAAGTCACCCCGCCTGAACCCTGGGAGGCCTCCCACAGGCCGTTCGCGCAGACGGACTGCAGTCCGAAGTCCTGGACTCACTTCCACACCCTCCTCCCCTGCACTGCGGTCCTCGTGAATGTGCTCGTCCAGCGCTTGTGTCCAGCTGTGAGTTCACAAAGCCCCCTGGGCAAGTGCACGGTCTAACCCCGGGGATACATTTTGGCTCAGGGATACTTACGACCTCCTGTACCCCTCCCAGGGTGAGGCAGATGGGCCCAGCACAGGCCAAGGCCTGGCGGCTCGCTTCCTCCTGGGGGTCAGCGAGGGCTGTTTACAAGGTAGCCTGATGATAACAGATGAAGGCCAGGGCCCCAGTGACCAGGACGTTCCCCGGCCTGCCCTCCAGTATGTTGTCCAAGGCGCTGCGCCCAGACACTGCGCTCCTGTCCACACACCCTCGCCCCACAGCTGGGGCAGGACTTTCCAGGCCCCTGGACACACTGGGCAGGCCGGCGCCTGCCTTCTAGGGAATGACCACAGCCCAGCCCTTTGGCCCAGGGCTCTGTTCCCCGTCGTTTCCTCTCGGGTCGCCGCCAGCCACGGAGCGGAGAACAGGACTATTCATCCTCACACTGAGGCCAGCCCAGTGTTAGGGAAGGTGAACCGAGGTTTGCTTCGTCTCTCAGAGATGTGGGCGCCTAACCGCGTCCGGGTCACTGGCCCCTTTGAAAGTAAGAAGAAAGCTACGAACAGTTTCACAAAAACATGTAACACTTGGGGTGTTGGCGGAACCTCCTAGATGCACCCAGTGAACTGTATTTAGGCACACACAGGCACTCGAGGGACACACCGAATGCACATTTTGGCCAAATGACCAGGTGTGCATCAAGAGCTGACGGACCCAAGATCAAGGCCGCCGGGGTGCACTCAGAAGCAGATGCAATCCGAATTCATGTAGAAGTTCAACATTGTTCTTGCATCCGCGCATTGAAGGTCGGCACTGCAGTGCGGGGAAGCCGTCCTCAGCGTGCTGGCTCCTGCCGGCGGCCGAGTGCGCTTCGCCGCAGGGGGCGGGAGCAGGGGGACCCCCGGAACACTTCATTCCCCGCGACGCCGCCTATGATGGTGGGCCCCACGCCGTCATCCTTCGTGTCTTTGTACCGTTTGCCGTGTCTAGTTTGTCGCGTGTGCTGAAGATCGTGATTGTAGGTTTTAACTTCATAGGACGTTTTGAGGCGGCCGGTGTTGGCATTCCTCCATGTGAGGCGTGAAGAATTCTCAGACAGGGTGTTTTCTTTCTTGAGAGACTGGTGAACTGAGTGGCCCCGAATAGCAGCACTGCAAACGCGGTTGCTGACTCTGTACTGCTGTGAGTGCCGACCCACACGGCCCCACGGAGGGGGGGCCACGCCTGCAGCGCCACTTCCGTCTCCACGGTCGCGTTCGGCCGCAAAGCCTCTAAAGCGGTGTTACTCCTGACATCACCTAACACTCCACGTCCTTTGAGATTATATCCACCTGTCTACCTTATTCATGGTCAACATTCTTAATGTTTGTTTATACAAGTAGTAGCCTTGACATTGTGATGTGTGATAGCATTTTATTCATGCAGTATTAAATACATCGTTGTATTTCCATGGACTGACGGGATTTTAAAGTAGAGAGCACACCAGGAGATCGTCCTTCTGGGTTGTGACCACAGTGGTGGCTACATTGGGAAGTGCGTGTTTCCGTGTTGACAAGGATTTGAACGTGAGGCTTTGCCCACACAGTCGTTGTTGCTAAATCCGTTAGCAGAATGACCTACGGGATCACCCATCCTTGGTCCTCACAAGACTGGAGGAGCCAGAAATGACGGTGAAACTGGCCCTCCGAGGGTCCAGACGGCAGCAGACACTGAACGCTAGGGTCTGCCCCACAGGGGTACTCCGGTGCTCGCCTGCGGGTGTGTGTGATGAATAATGGAACCGAAATGCCAGCTTAGCGACACGACCCTCGTCCTCACCACACTGACACCATTTCTGTCAGTGTTGGACTTCCCCTGCCCAGAGGTGCTGACCACAGTTTGAAAAGCACGGGAGGGCGCTTCCTGAGTTCCGGTCCCCATCCTTTGGGTTTTCAAGTGTCCCCAGGCAGCTGTCCTCCCCTGATCAGCCTCCATTCTTCCTCAACTACAAAGGTGGGTAGGCAGGGGTCTCTCCTTAACGGAGAAGGAAAAGGCCCTGTGGCCACCACATTCCCCTGTGCTTTGGGACCCCTCCTGACGCCACAGCTTCCTGCCCAGACACCCGGTGAGGGTGTGTTTCGCAGGAGGCTCCAGGAACGTGACTAACTCGTCCCCATCTGTGGGAATCCTACACTCCAGGGATGGAGGGGGTGACTGTGGATGCTTCTTCTTCAACACTATGGTGACCGTGTTTAGGATAAGCGCATGGTAGTTCTGAGAAAAGGTGGTCGCCCCCAGCTAGGGGGCGGCTTTCCTGGAGAAGGTGGCACCTGAGCTGGGACTTGAATGCATAGCAGGGGAGGGAAGAGCCAGGAGAGAGGGGCACAGGGTCAGAGGGAACCTGCTATGGTACTGCCATCCCCAGGCTGTCCAGGGCTCTAGGACCTCCGAAACCTTCCTCAGGTCCTCTCCCTTCAGCAGGGAGGGGCCGCAACTCCCAGTCCTGGGAACCTGCGTTACATGTGGGGAGGTGCCCCGGAGGACTCCACAGGGCCCAAAGCTGCAACACCTGAGCTTGGTGGGGTCTGGCCTGGATCGCCGACCCCCTTCCCTGGGGCACAAGCCTGGCCAATCGCCCCAACCCCTGAGCCCCCCGCATGAGCAGAGGCCTCTGGGAATTGTCCCAACAGGGGCTCCGAGAACACTGGCCTTCACAATGTTCTCTTAAAGGGACCCCATCTGGGTGATGACAAGGAGCCCAGGGACAAGCTTACTCAGGGACTCTCAGCTCTCTGTCTTCTTGTCCAAGGCATGGGACAGAGCCCTTAGGGGCTCCCTGGGGCCCACCACAGCCCTGGTGCAGCCGGAGAGCGGGTCGGAGGCACAAAGCACCCTCCTGGGAGTCAAAGGCAGACTATGCCTTCTCAGAGAAGGGACTCCTGCTGCCAGGGGCCATCGGGAGGAAGGTGTTGATAGAAACAGGCGCTGGTGCCGCAGCCCGGGTCCGCCGCCCGTCCCTCTGTGCACTCCCTGCGGCCCTGCAAGGGAAGGCATCTCCCCAGGGCGTGCACCTCAGACCTTGACCGTTCCGCGCACCACAGCCTCTCCCGCCTGCCCCCTCCTTCCTGCAATCCGGGCAGGGCGGAGCTGCGCCAAGGCTGCCCTGGAAGCATTTGTTAGTGGTGACAGGTGGGGTGGATCCGTAAGGAAAAGGCTCATTAATCACCAGAACGTTTTCCCCAAACAAGCCCATCAAAAGAGCAGACAGTGTGTACGCTGTCCCCTCCGCCAGACCCCGTTTGGCTGTGCCTGGTGCTGAGCAGGTGGCTGCAAGTGACAACATCTTCCTCGCTGCGTGACGGTTCAAAACGGCCCAGCCAACTGAGTTTATCATCGGCGCTGGGGACGATCAGACAACGTGACTCATCGGCGCTGAAAGACGCTGTCCGCATGAATAATAAAGTGCTCTTGCTATTAAGCACGGCTCTCAGGGCTGCACTGACGTCATCATGCTGGAAGATTCCTGCACAGCAACCCGAGGAGCTAGAGAAAGGTCAGCCCGACATAAACCGCCTCGAAGGAAGCCAGGGGACCCCAGGACAGAATGCAAACAGGGACAAAGGGGTCTGTCTTGCAAATGTATGAAACGGCCTCACTGCAGGGCGGAGGGGAAAAGAGGCACTGGCCTGGGTCGCTCTGGAAGTGAGTCCAGTCTCTAAGGTGAGGGACAGAGGCAGTGTGCACGGCAGCTGTCCCCCAGCTGGCACAGCTGTTCCTCCTGGTGCTGTGGGTTAACCACTCTGAAGCCACCACGCATTAGGTTAGAATTGAACAGTTCTGTCCATGGACGGCAGACAGTGGGTGGGAGCTGGGCTTCTTGTGCTTGGAGTGGGAGGGCACAGATGAGTGAGCACAGCAGGACAGAACGATCCCGGCGATATGGGATGGGAGTTGGGCCCCTCAGTGTGAACTCACTTTAGCCTAGTATAGGTACAGAGGGATGATTATAGAAGTAAGTATAGTACACGTGTGTATATACCTGGGTTAGCATACAGACATATTTCTAAGCTCTTTCTACAGACAGAGTCCAGAAACAATGACACCTCCATGGCAGCGAGCACACCCAGCACCCACATCTTGGTCTCTAACACCGTTCTCCAACAGAAGGAACACAATTCCTTGAAGCAACGGCTGATCCTAGGGCTGGGGCAAGAGATGTATAAGGCAGGTCTGGAGCACCTCTCACAGTGCTGGAAGTAAGGAAGTGCAGAGAGTCAGACTGCGAAAGATGAACACAGGGCGCTATTACGGGTTAATTGGTAGTGCCAAAGCCATCTGCCGATGGCAGAGATTAGCAGCGCACACCACGCTGAGTGGCGCGAGACAGAGGGGGGGCTCTGCCCAGGTCGGGGACACAAGTGCCACAAAAGTCAGCTTTCTGCAACTGAGGACCACACAGAATGTTACGTTTTACAAGTGCTTCCTAAAATATATTTAGTGATTGTTTTACTTCTTAGCACCAGAGAATAACTAAAACAGACCAAGTCAGGAGACTCCCTAGGAATCCCACGGGTCAGCAACTGATGCTCTTCATTCGGGACCCAGTCCAGAGACCGTGGGTCTTCAGGACGGAGGGCTGGAGAAAGGGTCCCAAGGGAGGAGCCAGTGGGGAGGGGCACCAGTGGAATCTACAGACCCTGAAGTGCCCCAGCCCCCCAGCCTCGCGTGTGGAGTCTGTGCCTCAGCGGTGAACCTGTTTCCCCGCCTCCCACGTCCGAAACGTCTGATAGACATAAAACGCGGTGACCTCCGGAGACAGCTGAGACCCTGGGCTCGGGGAGCGGCCGCGAGGTCCGGGCTGGAGTCTGAGCTCGTCCTCGACAGATTGTTAGTTTGCCCCACGGAGAGTTCCTGACCGCGCCGCGTAGAGAACTCAGTCTTCGGAACGTCCCCACGCATCTGTTCTGTCCCTCTCTTATTACTATTAATTTTTCAGGCTCCAAAGCCCTCAGAAAGCAAAGTTCCTCTGAGCTTGCAGCTGGCTCAGGAGTTAAGAAGACTGGGGCGTGGCAGCTGTAAGAGATGGTCCAGTCCTGGCACTTATGGGGGGGCAGGGACCTAGGGCACCCAAGGACGCTGAGAGCTCTGCAGTCAGTGCAGGGTGGCGCCTCCCTTCCCGGGCTCTCCTCGCTGCCGCCGCCAATGGGGCACCTCTCTGGTTTCTGCTGCCCGGTCCCTGTGTGACTTGATCCTGTTGGCTCGGCGTCCCCTCTCGGCCCTTTGTCCTCTCGCAGCAGAGTCTGCAGTGCTGCTCTGCCCAAGGGACGAAACGCCAGGTCCCTGTTAGAGCTCTTCCTTCGCCTCGATGGGCTGCGACTGACGTTCAGTGGCACGGTTCCTAGGCTTGGTGACATCTGTCGGGGTTGCTCAGAAGCCTGTTGTGTTCCCTCAGCTCCCTGGGCCCACCGGAGAGGGCTTATTGGAATGGTGGTTCTGGACACCGGAGGCCAAGCTGGGTATTTCCAGACGGCGAGGAGGGCGGGTCTGTGCGCTCGTAGGAAACACAGGCCCGTAAGGCCGCACAGCTGGGACATCTGGCTGTATAAAACTAAAATAACACCCCATAAAACGTATTTTATTCACTTATTTTGACAAGTGAAACACACTTTCCATTACTCATGACTCTGTAAGTCTCACTGGTATGAGAGCCCTGACATCTGATGCAGGCTGCAGGCTTGACCGCGCCGCGGTCACGCAGGCCCCCGCTCTCCTCTGCTCCTCGCTGCTCTCCAGGGGTCTCCGACTGTGACACCTGCCCTCCGGGACAGCCTCGGCTTAAAGGGCCCCTTCTCCGCCCTCTCCGCTTTCACCGGTTGTAATCCTGTTTCTCCCCTGGACTCCCTTCCCAAGGCCACTGTCAGGCTCTCGGGCGTGACGATTTGGCCGTCTTGTCGACCACTGCCTACTGTTCCTCTTCTTGCTCATCGATCTGGTCTGAGTCAGTGTTCCAGCCCCACAGGAAACGGTCACACCAAGTGCTGGTCTCCCTTTCCACTCCAAGATGCACCGCTCTTCTGGACACTTAAGTAGCCCTTTGGTTTGACTGCGTGGGCGCTGCCCTTTCCGCTCCTCAACACAGTGGCGCATTCTTCCCACTCTCTTCGGGCAGCCGGTCGCAGGCCCTGTCTTGGCTCGTCCCTAGGAGGCCTCCACTTCCGAAATTGTCAATTGCTCTCGCCGAGGAGCTCTCTGGCCACAATTTCCCACCATCCCTGTCTCCTTCCCTAATTCTCTTGTTGCCTCAGCGACGCTTCCGGGATGTTGATCCATCAGTCTTCTCTCAATCTCCCCGGCCCTCTCCCTACGCCTCCACTCTCCTAACGTCCAGCCCAGATCTCCGGCTGTCCCACACTGCAATTTCTGTCCAGACCCTCAAGTTACTCCCTGCATGTCCTTGTTCTTCTTCTTCTTTTAAAAATTTTTAAAAATGTATTTATTTATTTTTAGAGAGGGGGGAGGGAAGGAGAGAGGGAGAGAATCATCAGTGTGTGGTTGCCTCCCATGCGCCCCTCACTGGGGACCTGGACCGCAACCTAGGCATGTGCCCTGACTGGGAATCGAACCAGCAACCCTTTCATCCCAGTTTGAGCCGGGGGGATTGAACCCCATGCTCAATCCACTGAGCTACACCAGCCAGGGCTGTCCTTGTTCTTCTATTTCCCTCTTCCAGCAAAGCCCAGTCCTGACCCCACTTCCTCTGTGTAGCGCTGTCAGGCCTGCGGGATCCACCAGCACTTCCGGTGGCCTGGCCAGCCCTCCTGTGTGCCCGGCAGGTCTTTTCCCACTTTCTGCAGAGGGCAAGGGCAACCTTCTCAACCCTCTTCCATGTCCCAAACTCTGGCCCCACCTGCCTTGCCTCTCCCCACTGCAAAGATCACCCTGGCTTTAACCAGGAGGCACCACAGGAGCCTCGGAACTTTCTGACTTCTTCCTGGTCCTGTGGCTCGTAGGAGCGTCAGCAGACACGCTGACGTGCTGGCTCTCTTCTCCTCGTTCAGGAAGGCGAGTCAGCTCCTGAAAGAGTGCCCCTCGACCACGGGCTGCGTCTCATTGCTTTTGTGCCCGTAGGGGTTTGCACCCCGCAGTCACGCTCCCTCCATCCCGGGTCCGTGAATTCGCCTCCTGACTCTTCTTCATTCAGCGTGTACGTGTGACCACGGGCCTTCATTATGATGTTGGGATCCTTACACGAGGCACTCCATAAACGGTGCTGTGATCAAAATGGCAATAACGAGAATATCTCTATGCCTCTGTGATCTATCATTAATAGCAATTGACCTAAGCAAGCGACTTAGCTGTTCCCTGCTTCTGAAAATAATCGTTCCTCGTGGAGTTATTATGAGGTCAGGTGAGCTAACGGGTTTGACAGCTAACAAGTGCTTTTGCTGTCGTTGTTATTTCAAGGATGTGAGTTCCAGTGGCAATTCAGAATGAGAGAATTTGAGGACCGGAGATTTGCAAATTAGAAAGATATGTGCAAAAATGTCAAGAGCTTAAAAAACTAGATACTTTTTTGTAAATGCCTTTCATAGTCCTATTTTACTTTGGTCTGGACCGAGTAAGATTAACTGTACTGAAGACCACGTAACGTATTTTCAGCTGTGACAAAGAACTGCACCCAGGGCTGCCTGCCTTCCGGGGGATGGGGAGCAGGACGTAAATTGAACTTCGGGACGTTGCGAGTGTTAGAAAACAGACTCTTGAAAAGGAAAATAATAAATGGGTACATGTAGTGCCTGGCTAAATAAAAATGATTAAATAAGGTCACTCCATTACCCCAGTATACACACATTAAAACAGAGAGAAAACAAGGAGAACTGTTATTTAGTGTGACGTGATGCCTTGGGCTGTCACTCATTTCTCTCTGTTCCGATCCTGAAATAAACCCGACACGAAGGAAAGAGAGGAAAAGACTACTTCAGAAATACTTGTGGTCAGTCTGATTCTCAGCTCTGTTTTCAGCAGGCTTAATTTAAAATCCAACCGCACAGCAGAGAATAGTCTCGTGGTAAATAAAACCCTGTCATTTGAAAACACAAATGGGAACCAGCACTCACCGATGAGTGAATGTCTCATTTGGCAGAAAGCACTTGGCGTGGACAGCCCGAAATACTCATCCCGCATTCCAGCACCAAGCCCTGTGCACACATTTACCTCAGACGTGGGACTAGGGGCGGTGTCTTTCTGAGGATGTAAATGCTCAAGGCCACCAGCCGTAGGCACCACGGCGCCTGGAGATGGCACTGACGGGCATCACCACCAGTCTCCCAAAGCCACAAAGTCTGCACAGTGCCAGAGGGACCCTGGGAAGCGGGGACACCCCGTGCACTCTGCCTGCGAGAGCCGGACTGGGGCGGCCACTTCGCACCCAGAGGAGGCCTCCAGAACGCCGGGTCTGCACCAAGTACCTGGGTGCTAATGGCTGATCTTAGGCAGATTACTTAAACTCTGTGTGTGCGTGTTTCCCGACCTTTACATCGGTGATGATGGAGAAGAAGATGGTGAAGAAGATGGCGGTGGTGGCGGCAGCGGTGATAATGCCCACCTTGTGGACTGCGGCGAGGGTTGCGGGAGTTCAGGCAGGTAGGACATTCTCCGTCAGCGCTGGCCGTTCTTGTCGTCAGAACAGGCCAAAGACTGACGTGGTTTTGAGGGTGGTGGTTGTTTTAAGTGAAACAAGCAGTCAGCACAAGAAGGTGGAGATTAGCCAGGAACTGGACGTCCAGCCTTTTACTGAATGTACAACCCTAGTTTAC